>NC_140087.1:117341335-118022877 GCF_964237585.1 Gallinula chloropus | reverse complement strand
CGGGGTTCCTCCCATGGCAGACTCCCACAGCAGACTCCATGAACTTCTCCAACATGAGTCCTTCCCACAGGCTGCAGATCTTCACTAACAGCCCCCGCATGAGTCCCTTCCATGGGGAAACAGAATGTGTGATTCTGTAACACTGTCTATATTTCTTTCTCATACTGTATTCACTCTTGACATCGTTTTGGCACAGAACTTCTTTAGATGTGTAGGTTGATAGATAAAGTTTCCTCTATTGCATATGTGTATTAACATAGATTACCTGAAAAAAAAAAAAAGGTTCACCTTTTGTCCCCTTTATATGCACAGGATTTAGTGTGCTGATGGAGACCACAGTACTTCAGAAGCCATTTGAAATCATATCCAGGTTCTTGACAGCAGGATATGTTTTTGATTTGTAGAAGGAAAGGAAATTACTTCTAAAGGTTTGTCAATGAATCTGGAACTACGTTATTCACAGATATAATTATTAAGATTTCCAACTGTGCTAAACTTGTACCCAATCATTTCCTGTTTGGGGCATTAAGAAATGGCCTTTTTGTGGGAGATAGTGTAAAGATATTTTAGCCTCTTGTCTTTCTGTGAAAGGCCACAAGCTGTAATTTGGCACTGTCAGTAACAAGGACCTACAGGTGTTCACAGAGATGCTGAAAATGTCCACAGAAGTTCTTTTGCTCTTGGAGGCTTCTCTTTCTTCTATACATTGATGAAGGACATAATGAAGAGCTCATAAGATATGGGGACTCAGGTTTGAGTAGACACTATGGCTTTGGCCATAAGACACTTTAGTTCTCAGGTCCTTTCATGTGCTAACATCTATACCATCACAGCCAGTGAAACAATGACCTAATAACTAAACATATTTTCTTGAGTCATTCTGAAAGACCTGAAATTTTGCTCTGATGTGCTCTTATGGGGAACCACAGGAGCTGGAGCTAAATGCATTTGCACTGTGAACACAGGTATCCTTCCCCAGTGGATATTCTGAGTCATGGAGACATAAACAAACACATACAAGGGTATAGAAAAACAGAAATAGAATTTTACAACAAAATTTTCTTCAATTCAGATTCCTTGATAGAATTAATTTTCAGGTCCAAGTTTACTTTCTTAATGAAGTACACTACTAGCCTTAAACACAAGACTCTGCGATTTCTGTAATGGACTTTTGCTTTAGACCACTCCAGGGTTTGATTAGGCTAAAAGCTAGACTGTAGCTAAAAAAAATCCCTGTAGGAAGGAGAGGAATGAGCACTCCACTAGTTCAGTGCAGAATTCAGTGAAGATACTGACTTTTGGAACATATCCACGGACGTACTCCTTTTTTAAACAATCCATGTTCAAAAAAGAATAAGGAATATAGATCAATTACTAATAAAAATCCACAGAATTTTCCTTTTCGAGGTCCAAAATGGTTATCACAGAAGTTCCCTTCCATGATATCTAACATGTTTTTCTTGACATTTTAAAATCAGAGTTGATAACAGCAAGTATGCTGGGAATAAACTGTCGCAAAAAACCTAATGAGGTCTCAGAGAAAAGCACGGTATGGTACAAGGATATTGTTACACAACCTTGCTATACTGCTAAAATAGTGGCAAGCAACTTCTCACCCTAAACTTGCATACACTTCTTTCAGATAAACTATGGAAATTTAATTTTGTTTTTACTTGCATTTTTCTGTGTGACTGCCAAAATCCTTGAAACAATCCTTCTAAATAAATGTACTAGTTTTCAATGCATTTGCTATGGCAGAAATATGAAGTCACTAAATAAAGGAGTTGTTTAACCTAAGTTATTCTTGCTTAGAGTTACAGGCTTAACTTCTCTGAGAAGAGCTACAGAAGAGTCTGGGTTTGTTGGGTTTTTCTATGTACGGAACTTAAGGATGATGGAGAAAGAAGAAATAGCTATTGACTCTTGAAAGATCCAGTATCATCTTTAAGGTGGGAGGACTATACCTCAGTGATTGACTTTGCAATTATGTTTTCATAACAGATACATAGTGGAGACTTCAGGTTGCTGTTTTCCAAAGATTTTGCTTAATGGCACAGTATTTCCATCAGTTCACTGGTAAAACTGAGGCCTCAGGAAACACAAAAGTGAGGTAGAAATAAAAGCTGAGAGAAGCCCTGAAGAGAAGGACTTGGGGTTGCTGGTGGATGAGAAGTGCAACATGAGCCAACAACATGCACTCCCAGCCAAGGCGGCCAGTTGTATCCTGGGCTGCATCAAGAACAGTGTGGCCAGCAGGTCAAGGGAGGTGATTCTGCTCCTCTACTCCACTTTCATGAGATCCCACCTGGACTATTGCCTCCAGTTCTGGAGACTCCAACATAAGAAGGACATGGAACTGTTGGAATGGGTCTAGAAAAGGGCCATGATGACAGCTTGAGCACCTCTCCTGTGAAGACAGGCTGAGACAATTGGGCTTGTTCATCCTGAAGAAGAAGGTTCTGGGGAATACCTTATAGCAGCCTTCCAGTACCTGAAGGAGCCTACAAGGAAGCTGAGAAGGGACTTTTTAGAAGGGCATGTAGTGATAGGATGAGGGGAAATGATTTTAAATTGGAAGGGAGTAGATTTAGATTGGATATTAGGAAGAAATTCTTCACTATAAGGGTGGTGAAGCACTGGAACACATCGCCCAGGGAGGTGGTGGCTGCCTCTTTGGAAGTGTTCAAGGCCAGGTTGGATGTGGCCTTGAGCAGCTTGGTCTTGTGAGAGGTGTCCCTGCCCATGGCAGGGGGGGGTTGAAACTTGATTTTTAAGGTCCCTTCTAACCCAAACCATTCTATGATTCTGTGATTCTGCAAAGTTTCTTTCAGGATTATTAATATAGTTTGGAATTTCAATAATGGACTAAAAATATTTTTCAAGCATGTGGTTTGAAATTACACTGTTCACGAAGGAATTACCTCCCTGAGATAAATGCAGGTGATACATAGAAAGAGCACACTTTTGTTCATGGATATGCTCGAATAATTGAGAACATTTTCATCATATGGAGCACAAGCAAAGATCATGGCTGATTATGTTTAAAATACCAGTGGGAAAGCTGCCAGAAAGCCTCTTTGGCCTTAATGCAATGCATTTATTGACTGTTCCATTTGCGTAACAGGCATGAAACTCCAGATGAGCATTCGGGCTTTCAGTTTGTGGTAGGCAGAAAATGAGACAGCTCCACCCATTGTTAATTCAGCATTGCTGGACAGAAGTGATTATATGGTTGGGAAGGTTAAATTTCTCCCTCAATGGTTTTGATATCTCTAATTCAGGTGTCTGTTTTAATCAGTGATCAGGAATTTCACCCACCCTAAGTAGGTTTCGAGGTAGGATAGACCTGGAGGTTATCTGCTGCTTAACATACTAAAAATGAATTTTTAGGTTCATAAACTTGTCCAAGATTAATACGAGTCTATGATAACAATTATTTTGTCCTCCATCAGAAAATATCTTTTTTTTTTTTTGCATTTAATTCTCATTGAAGTCTTTTTAAAATCGCAAAGAGGAACAAAACCAGGACCTTCCAAATATTTGTAGGCTGCCTCCCACTCTACAGAAATATTTTGGTAGAGTGGAATTTCAGAGGCTTTTTGTGGCATCTAGACTGGATTAGACCCTCCTTGTGGCCATCAGTAACAGAACAATACTTTCAAATATAATTTACATGACAGAGGAGTGTAAGGAAAATAGAAAGGTGTCTCTTACTCTCTGTTGACAGATAAACAGGAATACTAAATGGAAATAATAAGAACACAATAAAATGGTTCTGACCTATTTGTAAGACAATATCCATGGAGTAGAGTTAGCTTACTGCACTGAAATATTTTGTAAGCATCAAAGCACAGAAGATGCAGAGATAGCTCTGTAAATACTTGCTGACTACTTTTCCATAACAAACCTAATGATGCTGAAAATTTACCAACTAAAAGGTGACAGTCATCACCAGGGGCTGAGGAAGTCAGGGTCAAAATCTGAAGAGTAGGTGAAAGATAAATGTCAGGAGACTACTTATCTGAAAAATGGAAACAAGTAGCTTATGGCTGATGAGGTGGAACTGGCATGAAAACTTGAAGATAAGGAATTGTATTTATATTAGCAATGCAAGGCATAGAGACACATTGCAAATGCCCAAGACTTAATGTGATTTACTAGAGAAGTGAGGTTTAGATAATCATCTTTTCCGTGTGCGTGACCACTTTGCTTCCTCAGTGTACATGATTTATTTCATCAACCTTAAGACATCTTCAGTATGGAAGTCTACAGCTGAGTTAGTTGCTCTAGGCTTTATTTAGAGAAAATGAAGTAAAACAGGCATTTGTCAGTTTTTTGTGGTTATAATCTATTTTAGACAAGTAATACAGGATGAAATGATTCGCATCCTGGAAGTGTCCATTTTTCTCCATATGTTATCAGGGGAGATGCGCCTGACTAGTTTCAATGACATCAAAGTTAATTTCCCAGTTTTAATGAAAACGACCAGCTAGGCATAAAAAAAAATGACATTTGTGGGGTGGCTGGGGGGGAGGGGAGGCTAGCAGATCAACATTTACTAAACATGCAAGAATTTATATGTCTATCTTAGATCTTGTTTTAACAGTAAGCCTAATACTGAAATTTCTGATTAACGACAGAAAGGCATTTCAGTTCAGTGCAATGCTACAATGAATGTTGTATAAAACAGCACAGAGTAAACTGAGGAGAGTTGACCAAAAAAACCTCAGTTGTTTCCACTCAATAGTCAGCATTTGAGCCAATAATACAAAACATCTTTATTGATTGGACAGCACACATCCTCAGCAACTTTGCACATTATTGTGCATGTGGCTGTGCTGTCATTCAGAAGGACCTCAACAGGATGGAGAAGTGGGTCAATAGGAACCTCATGAAGTTAAGCAAAGGGAGACTCTAAGTCACGCACCTGAGGAAGAACAGCCCCATACATTAGTACATGTTGGGGACCAACTGGCTGGAAAGCAGCTTTGCAGAGAAAGACCTGTGGGAACTGCTAGATAACAAGCTGACTATGAGCTGACAATGTATGTTTCTGGCAAAAGTGTCCAACTCTTCCAGAGCTGTAGAAGACAGTGTTGCCTGCAGATCAAGCAAGGTGATCCTTCCCTTCTACTCAGCACTAACAGGAGTACTGCGTCCAGTTCTGGGCTCCCCAGTACAAGAGAGAAATTAACATATTGGAGCAAATCCAGAGAAGAGCCACTAAAATGATTAAGGGACTGGATCATCTCCCTACTCTACTCACCACTTGTCAGGCTTCACGTGGGGAATAGTGTCCAGTTCTGGCCCCACAGTTCAAGGAAGACATGGATGGACCACACAGGGTCCAAAGGAGGCCCACAAAGATGATCATGTGCTGGAGAAACTGCCTTCTGAGTAAGACTGAAAAAGTTAGGTCTTTTCTTCCTGAAGACGACCAGGCTCAAGAGGGATTACTTACCACAGTATTCCAGGATTTAAAGGGCAGTTTAAAAGATGACAGAGACCATGTCGTCACAAGGTACCCAGGGACAATGGGTACAAGTTGTACCAGGAGAGGTTTCACCTCGACAAAAGAACTAATTCTTTCTCAACGACAACAACTTATTTTGGGTTTGCATGGTAGTGTAAGAGGTCACGGTCAGGGGTGGCTTCTGCAAGAATCTGCTAGAAGCTTACCCTAGGTCCAACAGAGCCAAGAGGTCTCAGTGTGTATTAGAGACAATATAGTCTTTAGCTTTGTCTTGACAGCTCACTGATCATCTGAATGCAACCTTTTTAATTAGTAATGGCTATAACGATTATGTTAGTATCGCTTGCTTTTTGATATAGCAATTAGAGGTTCCCACTGTAATTAATTAATCTATCATCTTTGTCAACAAGTAAAATAAAACAAGTCTCATTTGGTGCCTTTCCAGTGTAAATATAAAAACAACACAGCCTTAGAACATTTTTGGTTGTACAGCACCTCTGAAAGTCATCTAGTCTAACATCATGTTCAAAGCATGACCAACTTGAGAGGTAAATTTAGTTGCTCAGCACCCTGTCTGGTTTTGACTGTCTCCAAGTCTCAAAAAATGTCATTCTGCTTCAGTGCCTAACAAGCATCACGGCAAAATTATTTTTCATGTCTAGTCAGGTTGGAATCTGTGGTCCTCATCTCCATGTCATAAGAATCCATCTCTGCCTTTCCCCTTTCTGACATAGTTGCCCTTTTACTGGTTTACTCCAGTTTGCTAACGTCTGTCTTGCACTAGGGACTCCTAAACTGGTCACAGTAGTCTAGACACAGCTTCAGAAGTGCTGAAAAAGTGGGTATAATCACTATTACCAAAACTCACATGACGTAGTGGGGAATATAGTGAAGCACTTGGTCAGCCCTCCCTGTTGCAAGGGAGCACTGTTGACACATATGCAATTTGTTGTCCAACAACAACCCTTAAATGCTTTTTGTTAAAGCTGTTCCTTAAGCAATTAGCCTTTCACACTTATTTGCTTTCAGATATTTTCTGTCCAATCACCTCTTCAACTTTTTGATATTCATCTGAATGGCAGTCTTGTTATCCAGCCTATTGACTGCTCCCTACAATTTGGTGTCACCCACAAACTTGCTGACAGTGTGTTCCTTACCACATAATTACAAAACAACAAATCACACAGTACCATTTTCTCTGGAAGAGCCAATATACTGGTTTCCCAGGTAATGAAAAGGCAAACATTTTTTTGAAGGTGTACTTCACAAGGGACTAGGATAGGACCTGAGTGACCACAAGGAAGGAAGATCTAAATTTCAATAGAAAAATAACATCATTTTTTATAAAAGCAGTCAATAACAGGTGTTCTGGTCAGTAATAACTTGAGACTGAACGTGAATAGAAGCAGTCAATGTGCACACAAATAACCTTTTGATCTGGCAGCCTTTTTACTCATTCTCATCTTACCCCACACACCCGGAAATGCAGAATCAAATATGTGCTTTGATGTTAGTGCAAACAATAATCTTTGGCTCTTTATCCAATACTGAGTAAAAGAATCAATTACATAAATATCATTGTCTCTTTTTTTGACCTGTACACTATAGGGTTGATGTAAAGAAGCCATAGCATGAAGAGGAACTTGGCCTGAGACATTTTTTTACCCCACTGAAAAATCAATAGGCAAGTTTCCATCTTGGTTACCACAGTTTCAGCCTGGAGACACCTCACCAGACAGGTGAGTTTATTTGTATGGCTGAAGATTAAGATCAAGTCTTATTATAGCTGGATACATCAATGCCTCTGTACCTGGCATTCACACTGACTGCAAAGTTCACGTATAAGGGGCAATACACACAAAACTCACTTCAGACTATTTCATCTTTTCCAGTACAAGAAGTAAGAGGAAATAAAAGTGGAGCACAAGCAAACAACATCCTTCTTGGAAGAATGTGCACTTGACAAATGTTGCCGTTCTATCTGGTCACCTTTTGAATTTTATAATACCTGTGACGCTGAGTCACCTTGTCCTATCAGGAAACAGAAGACCTATAAATCACCCTCTGGTGAGGAACTCCAGTCACTTCCACAACCAACTGAAGAAGGACAGAAGAAACATTTGATCTTCCTGAAAACAAAAGGTAGGATTTAGTTTTATTTGTTTGCTTAAAGTGTAGCAATTTTTCTTTTCCAGGTATTAAAATGCATTTAAAAACCTCTATTGTCAGATTTGTTGAACAATTTAGGGCAATCACAGAAAGAGGCTTTATTCAGCGAAAAATAAGGATTAAATAGACAATAGTGTAACACAAGCTGGAAAAAAAAAGGGAGGGAAAAACGATGAATAATCAAAGATCGATGAAAAGCTGCCTGCATGCAAGAAAGCAGTATCTTGGCAGATTATATGTACACAGAGGAAGAGACAGAGACAGACCGAACATATTGAATCGGATATATATTCAGTTCAGTATACTCCATTGCTATATGTAGCTATCACCACTTATTTTCAGAGTGGGGAAATTACCACCTTGAGTAACTTACCATTCTTGTGTAATGTAGCTGCTAAGTATGGCTTTATGAGACAGTGCTGTACAAGGGGAATGATAGCTTGTATTATTCCATTTCAGGTCTTTTTGAAGGGTAATAGAAAATAATGGGGATGTTCTTTTGTAATAGTTATTCAATTGTATGAATAGTTTAGGATACACTTTTTTTTTTTTTTGGAAGAGGGGTGGGAAAAACATATTATATTCACACAAGTTTGCTAAACTCATACAAACTAGGGATGCTAAATCACTATCTTTCAGTGGCAGATCCCTGTACACAGATGGAGTTGCAGGAAAGTCAGTAAGACTTGGCACATGTCCTGATTTATGTTTGATTGAGGGGGAACAGGGGAGGGGGACAGAGAGACTGATTTTAGGACCAGTGCCTAGAAATTAATGCAGAGCAATTAAATTTACATCTCATAAACCATAAGCATTTGGTTGAAATCAGTGGGATTGCCAAAAGTATGTTAATATGTTGGACCAGGAAACCCACTGGGTCTTAAAAAGCATTCCAATGGCATTTTGAAACTTGTATCATTATTAAATTGCCAATTATATTTAATTGTAAGTTAATTCATAGAAAATATTGCAGTGAATGAATACTTTGCCCATGTCTTTAAGTTAGCTGCTTCAGTTTGGTTTGCAAAAAATAAAGGTTTCACTATTTCAACTAAGAGTTATTTTGCCTTTGAAACAGATAATTTGTTTTTACATGTTTTAGGTGCAAAAAGGGTTGTTTTCTATTTGCATATCATCACATTTTGCACTTAAAAGATGTATTTTTGCTTGTAACTTGAGTACAGCTAAAATTAGCCCCCACCTCTATTAACTTTCTAGTTAGAAATTAAGTGAAAAGAAAATGTTTTCATGTTATTGGGGGTATAAACTTTTTATTCTTAAACACCTAAGTCATACACAAGGCAAGGTATTCTAACAGCTCTGAGAAATAAGTGTCAGAAAAGTTAGTAAGAAAAGGCTTCTGTGATGCTAAAGCACTTCAAGAATGTATAGGTGATGTCAAAATTAAACATTAAATGACATAAGGCAAAATCAATAGCAGGGAATCAATGACTTACGTTAATCACCAGCATATATTTCCCCTGGATCAACTAGATCTTTCCTTAACTATAAATGCTTGGAATAAGCCACCCTGTTTTGAAGTCTGAGAGTGTTTAATTGTATAGATGTGTCCAGGCTGCCCAGCTTTTTTGGCCTCTGAGCTACAGCTGCCTATAGTCACTGTCCACTTCAATGGTCTTTGCTCTCTAGCAGAGCTGGAGCAGCATCCCTGCCTAGACCTGGGGACTGTAGGTCACCTCCAGTGCAATGTAAGCATGCTGATGAGGAAAATGGGCCTTGCTTTACCATTTGAAAAAGAGTAGTTTTTCTTACCCATATGTTCTCCACAAGCTGGAGCACCTTGTGTTTTATATAAACCGGTTGCCTCGAGGTAAAGGGGCTTTGCTGAATGTGGAAAGATCAGAAAATCCTATTGGCCTTTCCCCAAGAATATATTAAAACTAAAACCAGCAGCCCCTAAAAACGAAATAAGAAGTTAAGCTTATAATATACCTCTGTGGTAACATGCCCATAAAATCCCTTGGAGTGGGAGGCTGGGAAAAATGCCAAAGTAAGTAAGTTCCACTCTAGTCACCTGCTTGCCTACCCAAGGTAGCTGATCGGAAACAAGCTGAATGCAACTCCGATTGCAATCAGAAACCTGAACTTTGCAGTGACCTACGTTACCTCCTGGATCACTGTATGATGTTTTGAGCCCCCTGAGTATGTAGACTCAGAGTCACAGGTTCTGGTGGTTGCTTCTTCAATAAAGAAAGGCCTTAATTTCTTTTGCCATCCCACACTACCTGTAAGATAACCAAGAGTCGTCTTTAAAAAATGAAAACAAAAAAATGCTTTCTGAATCAAGTCCTTCCCTGGATGCCAGTGCTGAACCATTTCTTGTCCAGCCAGTTCTTTCCCAGATCATGTGCAAGACTTTGCAGTGCTGGGCATTAAGTAAGGGTTTTGAATCCTGACTCAGACACCTAAGTGTAGAGTTCTGCACATGGGCTAAGTGTCTAACTCCTCTTGCAACCAATGCAGTCCAGACAAAGAAGGGAATGGGGAGCAGGGGAAATTTCAAACGAACACAGGAACAAGCTAAAAGCAACAGCCCTCCCTATCCATTCCATAATGTGGCAATGTGCCAAAGACTTCTTACAGGAAGAGAAGCACTAATTTCCTCCTGTACTGTGAATTCAGGTGAAGGTATTTGGCCAGGATTACATCAGGAAGGATGACATGTACAAAGCAGTTGGTTCATAGAAATTTGGAAATGCAGAAAGGGAACTAATTTTATATTGCAGCCTTCCAGTACCTGAAAGGAGCATGTAAACAGTAAGGGAATCAACTTTTTAAAAGGGCAGACAATGGCAGGACAAGGGGGAATGGATTAAAGCTAAAGGAGGGAAGGTTTAGATTAGATATTAGGGAGAAGTTTTTTACAGAGAGAGTGGTAAGGTGCTGGAACAGGCTGCCCTGAGAGGTGGTGGGTGCCTCATGCCTGAGTGTGTTCAAGACCAGGTTGGATGGGGCCCTGAGCAATCTTGTGTAGATCCAGGCCTGGAGGTTGGTGGCCCTGCCTGTGGCAGGGGGGTTGGAATTCTATGATCCTTGGGGTCCCTTCCAACCCAGACCATTCTATGATTCTATGATTTTTACTTCTAAAAGTTGTGAGGAGGAGAGAAAGAAAGCATTAGCCTACTGCTTGAGAAAAAGCGAGGGAATACACAGAAGAAAGCTGCATTTGGTATTCAGAGACATGGAAGATCCATAAAGGAAATTAAATAATAATAATAATAATTAAATCCTCATTCTCCTCTTTTCAGAGATGATTCTGCCGGTGGTGCTCCTATGCCTCACAGCTGTGTTGCCTCTGTCCACAGGAGAGGTAGGATCCATCCTTTGTACTCAGAAAATCTGGATGGGATCTGAAGGACTCAGGGTCTGACTGAATATGGCTTTTCTTGTGCACAGCAAATAAGATGTGAAAAGACTCTGATTAGATATCTAGGATCTGGAAAGCATTCATGTTTGAAGTCTGTTTCATTTCAAAGCATTACACTGGTTCCCCACTCGCATACTAAATTATCTATAGGCCTGGTACTACTTATGAACTGGGTCAGGGATGACTATTTTACAGAAGCTCTCACACAGAGATGAAGTAATCTGTATCTCCCAAATATCCATCCTTTTTCCTGTTAATTCCCAACAGTTTTACAGGCAGCAGGTTTCTAAGTCTTTTCCTTTCTTGTCCTACAGGTCCTGAGCTATGTGCCTGTTGCTCACAGTCACATCCTCTCAACATGTTTTGAGGGGTTTTTTTTCCCTCAAACAGCTAAACTAATATACTCAATACACACTTAAAGTGGTTGTTCCTAAATCATATTTAGTCTGAAGCTTGAAGTTTGCCTCTTCTACCTCAGAAAAACTAATGTGGCTGAAGGCTTGACTACATTTCCCCCTGAGTCTTCAATTTCTGATTGCCATGCTGCAGTCTAGAAGGCTAGAGAAGAGGCAGAATTCTTTACATGGCTGTTTTTTTTAAGTAGAACACATACTAAAAGTGTGATAAATGCTTTCAGTTTTGGCAGAAACAACCTATGGTGTACAAAGCATAGACACACTCTTTTGTTCAGTGAGATGTCATGGTAAATACCACAAGAAGTCTCTGACAGTCCTGTGACTAAACAACAGGTACTTACCATGTAATGCTTTAAATGCTGTGGAACCATTTAAAGTGCTACTCCAGTTGGAAGCATCCCTAAAGATACTTAGCAGACGAAGTGTATCACAGTACCTTCTCCATCTCAAGAATCATCTCTTTGATTGATATTAGTACTCTGGTACTTTAATATTTCCTACACAGGATTGAAGAGTTCATTACATTCAAACAAGAAAGATATAAAACATGTTCTTTCAATTTAGGAAGCTGAATATTTGAATGGTCTGTTAACCAGCAAAGCAGATCAACAAAAGCTGATTGTTGACAAACATAATGCCCTCAGGAGGCAAGTAAAACCAACTGCCAGCAACATGATGAAGGTGGTAAGTTGTATGCTATAAATCTATTTTTTATGAATAATGGACCCTATGAAAGATACTGGACTGTATGAAAAGTCATGTTATTTTATTTATCCACAAATTCACTCTCTGGACCTTTGTTAAGGATTGAGCATGGCTAGCATCAAGAGAAACATAAAGCTGGGCAAGTGGGAAAAAAAGTCTGGTAAATTTTTGGTATATGAATAGTAACATCTTTTCCTTTTGGAGGAAAAAGGAAAATGGGGAGCCACCACATTGTTCATGTCTTTCTGATGCATTCTTCTTCCATCTTCACAGTTTCTGTTCTTCTCCTGGGTGTATATTAACTTTGTTTCTATCCCCTCTCCACCCAAAAAAAGAGAAGAAAAGGATTTTGTATATGACTTTTTTTCTGATTTGAAGTGTAATTTTGAAATGTTTTTCCTTCATAGGGGGTTATTAATTGGTACATATCTGAATTAATAATATTTTCTTCTTTCATTGAGCAATGGTGTCTTAAAGCTGCAGAAAATTCCCAAAAATGGGCCAATAAATGCTCTTTACGTCACAGTCCTCCTGACATGAGAAAAACCAGTAAGTGAAGCATGAATTCTAACTAATGTCATGTGATACTGATGTTACCATTTTGGTTTGTGTTAGTGGGGTTTTTGAGATGCCATTTATATTTAGTGTGATTTTATTAGTGCACAGGACAAAGGCAAAATTCTAGATACATATCTGCCCAGGATGTGATAAAAGTTCAATCCCATTCTCATCCCATTTGCATCAGTTTTACATTGGTATATCCTGTTTTCTTCAGGAGGTGAAAAACATCATAGTGAGAAAGCATATTCTGTCAAAATACCTGTGAGAAAGAAGAGAATTCAGACCCTGTTTACTGCAGAACACAGCTTGTATATGCTAGATGAAACTGTTTGGGAAGGAAGAGGCAAAGGGTGAAGGTCGAAAACCTGCTGGTGTTGCTAAGCATAACTGCTAAGACAAGACTCATCATTTTTAAATCCGCTGGAAATTTACAACTTATAACTGTCTTGAAGGTTCATATAAACACTTCAGTCTCTGAATGTTGAAGTTAAAAATCTACTATGTTAACATAGAATCATAGAATACCATACTGGATTGGTTGTAAAGGACCTTAAAGGGTCATCTAATTCCAACCCCCTGCCATGGCAGGGACACCCAGCACTAGACCAGGATGCCCAAAGTCCCATCCATCCTGGCCTTGAACACTGCCAGGGAGGGGGCATCCCCAAGCTCTTTCATCAGCCTGTCCCATTGCCTCACCATCCTCATAATGAAGAATATTTTCCTTATATCTAAATCTCCCCTCTTTTAATTTAAACCCATTGCTCCCTGTTGTATCACTAGACTCCCTGATAAACCATCCCTCTTCATCTTTCCTGTAGCCCCTTTAGGTACTGGAAGGCCACTATAAGATCTCCCTGGAGCCTTCTCTTCTCTAGGCTGAAGAAGCCCTGGCTTCATAGTAGAGGTGCTCTAGCCCTCTGATCATCTTTGTGGCCCTCGGATTTTCCTCTGTCCTTACTGTATGAAAGATGAGGATTGTCCTTCTATGCCCATACTTTTTGCCTTTAAAAAACAAAATCAAAAATCCCTTGTTCTTTCTAAGGTGAAGCCCATATGAAAACTAATGCATATGCAGTAGGGTTGCTCAGGGCACCACACATGAATAAAAACAGTGGGTGAATTCATTTGACGGTGTAGACACGTTCCTGTGTACCAGAAGTAAGCTTTGAATTATTGGGATTTTCCCAAGAATACTGAGCTGTGATCTGAATAACTAGGTTGCTAACTTTCACATAACAAAATTACAGTGATGGATCGCTGGTGCACATGTGTAGGTGTATCTACAGATATGCAGAAGGTCTGTCAACAACCAAACTATCAGCCAAACAGGCTGGCAAAGTGCTCAAGTGACAACTTCAGTATTGACAAAGGGTCATGTCACTGAACTGGGTAAAAAAAAATCAGCCCTACTGTCCTCATCTGGGATGAGAACTTCCATGGAAATCATACCACCTTTTGCTATCTTTTTCTGATGTGTACTTTTCATGTATTTATCAATGCCTTTTTCATTTCAGCTGTACAATGTGGTGAAAATCTCTTCATGTCATCTGCCCCTATGAAATGGGACCAGGTTGTTCAGGCCTGGTACTCTGAGGAGAAAAATTTTGAATATGGAACTGGAGCAAAACCAAAAGGTGCTGTGATTGGCCATTACACTCAGGTAGATGCAATTTTTTTATATATTTCAGGATGAATAAATAAATACACATATGCTAGCTAAGCAATATTTACCCTCTTGATTACTTTTAAAGGGAATAAAAGCAATATTTACCATCTTGATTACCTTTAAAGGCAATAAGCACAACAGAGACACAAGAGTTATTCTGGCAAAATAAAATTAAAACTTTCAACATAACACAATTAAAATGGAAGTAACAGTCTAAGTGTCTTTATGGGATAAAGGGAAAAGATAGTGGTATTTGAAAACTTCTGTATGAAAAAAAGGGAAGAAAATTATTTGTTTAACTTCTGAAAATTGCTCAGACACTGGAAGAGCAGGGTTAATAAAATATCAGAAAGGAAGTATAAATGAGTTTGTTCACTCTATAGAGTTCCATTGACTCAGAGCATTTCTGGTTTGAAAATGGCTTATGATAATCTCTGTTCACCTGCATGAAGCACAGGACACAAAACTGTACATCATTATTCCTACACCTTCTTCAACAGTTTTAATTCAATAGAAACATATATAACTGAGACAGTTTAATTCAGACATTTTATATGTATGTGTGATAAATTATTATATCCTAAATATTATTTGGTTCAGGGGTTAAAGCAGGGGAAAAAGGTGTTTCTCCAGCAGGATGGGACTTACATTTTACTATAATGGGTAAATAATGTAGCTTAACAAGGTTACAAATGTTTCTTTAATGCATATTGTACTTAAATGTTTGTCAAATGTATATTTTCATTCTCCTATGATTTTGGGTTTTTTAATACCTACAGGTGGTTTGGCACAATTCTGATAAAATTGGATGCGCTGTCGCTTATTGTCCCAACTCTATGTACAAATACTTCTATGTCTGCCAGTACTGCCCCACGTACGTACCAATTCTGATTCTGGAACTTTTTACTACATTATCAAAATTAGTTGGGAGACAGAGAAAGTTGTAATCATCTATAGTTGAGGAACAGGTTTGAAGTGTATTTGGAATATGAAAAGACAGAAAAATACTCATCAAAAGAATTGACACACAAGTAAAGCACAAAACATAAGTGACACTGATTTTTTCAGATTAAATTTCATTTGCCTAAAAGTCCCAATTTTCATAATTAATCACAAATAAATATTTTCCACATTCTACTTGAAATCTTAGTTCAGAAAGGCATATCAATATGTACAGAAGACTACAATTAATACCAACAACTTTAGTGGGAAATTTAAGACATAATGATGATTTCATAAGCTGTCTAAAATTTATTGTCACATCCACATTATAAAATATTGTGATGGGTTGACCTTGGCTGGCCGCCAGTAGCCCACCAAGCTGCTCTATCACTTCCCCTCCTCAACAGGACAGAGGGAGAAAAAATATGACAAAAAGCTTGTGGATCAAGATAAGGTCAGAGAGATTCACTAATTACTGTCATGGGCAAAACACACTCAACTTTAGGAAATTAGTTTATTACCAATCAAAACAGGCTAGGGTAATGAGGAAGAAAATTAATCTAAAAGCACCTCCCCCACATCTCCCTTCTTCCTGGGCTCAATTCCATACCCCATTTCTCTCCCTCCTCCCTCTCAGAGGAATGTGGACAGGGAATGGGGGTTGGTGTCAGTTCATCACACATTGCTTCTGCTGCTCCTTCCTCCTCAGGGGAGGACTCCTCACACTCTGCCCTTGCTCCAGCGTGGGGTCTCTCCCACAGCAGACAGTCCTCTATGAACTTCTCCAACCTGAGTCCTTCTCATGGGCTGCAGTTCTTCATTAACTGCTCCAGTGTGGGTCCTTTCCACGGGGTGCAGAGCTTCAGGACCAGACTGCTCCAGCAGGGATCCTCCATGGGGTCACAAGTCCTGCCAAGAACTTCCTTCCACTTCCCACAGGGTCACAGCCTCCTTTGGGCACATCCACCTGCTCCAGGGTGGAGTCCTACATGGGCTGCAGGTGGATATCTGATCCACCATCATCATCCATGGGCTGCAGGCAGACAGCATGGTCTTCTTCAGGGGCTGCAGGGGCGTCTCTGCCCTTGTGCCTGGAGCACTGTCACCCCCCCTTCTTCACTGACCGTGGTGTCTGCAAGGTGTTCCTCTCAAATCTCACTCCTCTCTCCTAGCTGCTGCCACATGGCAGTTTTCACCCTTTCCTAAATATGTTACCACAGAGACATTCCCACCATCATTGGTTAGCATAGCTTCAGGCAGTGGTGGGTCTGATTCAGAGATATCTGGAATTGGCTCCTGGTGTCTTCTCACAGTAGCCACACCTGCAGTCCCCCGACTACCAAAACCTTTCCAGATAAACCCAACATATCTATAAAAGTTGCTTGACAAGTAACCAAAGACTGAGCAAAAATTAATATATGTATGCATCCAAATAGTTAAGCTTTATTCTCTGTTATAGTGACTTTACAGCTTATGTTGGCAATTTTACCGTTTCAGAGGAAATATAATACCATTAATTCCGACACCCTACAAGAAAGGAAAACCCTGTGGTGATTGCCCTAAGGCTTGTGACAATGGATTATGCAGTAAGTTTTAAGCATTTTGATTGTGACTCGGGTAAAGTTGATGCTTTTCAAAAATCCTAATTAATTTATACAAATGGATAGATTTTAAAATTATTTGTTCAAATACCAGGCCAAAAGCACACTTGAGCATGACAGATTCTTTCCCTAGGTGGAGTAACTTGTAGAGTTAAACCAAAGAAGGAGTTTGTGATAAGGGTAGGTAAATGTTAGACAGTAGATGGTGTACCTTAGGAGGCAGATACCCTCCACTTAATGAATAGAGATATTCATATGGCCTAGACACCTTAATTAAAGATTATAATATCTGGGTGTCCACAGAGAAACTCTCTTGAATACATCCTCATGTGAGAAGATGCACTGACTGCTGTGATGTCAAAGATACATGTACACCAGTGGTACCACACAAATCTCAGGTTCAGATTTCCAGATGCAGTTTATACGCTTTTTCATGCCCAGCAGAGGCAATTCTCCTGAATACAGGAAATGCCAAGGAAAGAGAATGAGGGGACTTCTTTATCTTTTTTTCTTCTTCTTCCTTTGAACAAAGGTGGCAGATCAGGTAGGATAGAAACACATGGGATGAGTATCATAAAGCAAGACTTAATTTCGAGTCTAACTTCTGTTACATAACCTAATTCTCATCATGAGATAGAGTATAAAGGAAGAAAGCTTCAAAACACCTTGCAAGTTCTGTGAGTAAGCTCCTCAAAAGACCTAAGAATTATTTCTGTGTGGTCAAAGGGTTTGAGTGCTGCTGTGGAGCAAAAGCCTACAAAGAAAAAAAAGTACAGGGAAAATACATACTGTTGACAAATTATTCTAAAAGTAAATGCTGCAGGTTCTCACTTCCCATTTATGGTTAATTTTGTGTTTCAATTAATTTTCAGCCAAGCTTTGAAAGTTTGAAGATGTTTATTCCAACCGTCTTGGCAAAGTCTCCTGCGTACCATATCTTCATGAAGTTCCCTGCCCTGCTTCCTGCTAATGCAAAACTGAAATGAAATATCAGGTTTAACTTTTCCTTCCCTGGACAACCCTCTTAGTATAGATGAATAGTCTTTGGTTATGCAAACAGTCTTAGCTAATCTTGACCAATACTTTGAACTATTGTTCTGTTAACAGGACCAGAAGATAAACAGAATTATCTGAAATAATATATATATCAAAGCAATTTGAAGAGCAGCAGTTTGCACTAGAAGTATATAAGGATCTGTATCTTTTGCTGACATACATTCTACTGTAAAATTCTCAGCAGTACTTAAACTTTAGTAAGTGTGTTGCATTTAAATTAATGATCCTACTTATAGTATAAGAATGCATTTAGTGTAAATACAGATAACCAAACCTGCCCTCTAATGGGAAAGAACTATCTGAGGAAACAGCATTATTCTCAAAATAATTTCCATGGGGAAATATCCCTCGTTTGGAAACTTTGACTCTAGTAAGAATGTCTTCCAACATGTTTTTTAATATCTGCTTTTGCTGTATCAATCATTAAATTACTAATTCTTCACTGCCCAATTCATTGTGAATTTTCTTTTTTCTTATTAATGCAAAATACTCTTCACTTAACTTCCACCAGCTTTATGACTGTGTCACCATTAGGTCTTGAAGGGAGCCTTATTCTTTGGTAGCATAAGCAGAAAGACTTCATGTGAAAAGCTGAAAGTTCTTGTGAGAAATGGAAGATTTCCTAGGCAAAACCAGAAGTCAGGCTGACAACAGAATAGAGACTTAACAGATCAGAGAGCTGCACAATCTCCAACAGCATGAAGTTGAACAAGAGCAAGTGTCAGATTCTGCACCCGCAAGGGACAACCTTGTCTATGCATTCAGGCTGGGGGATCAGATTCTGGAGGCCAGCCATGCTGAGAGGGATTTGAGGGTCTTGGTCAACAGCAAGTTACCCATGAGCCAGCAGTGTGCCCAGGCAGTCAGGAGGGCCAATTGCATCCTGGGGAACACCAAGCACAGCATGGCCAGCCGGTTCTGGTCTACACTGTGCTGGTGCGACCTCACCTTGAGTACTGGGTACAGTTCTGGGTGTCACAGTACAAGAGGGACACAAATATGTTGCAGAATGTCCAGGGAAGGGCAACAAGGGTGGTGAAGGGTCTGGAGGATAAATCTTAGCGAGGAGAGACTTAAGTCCCTTTGTTTGTTCAGCCTGGAGAAGAGGAGGTTGAAAGGAGACCTCATTGCAGTCTATGGCTTCCTGACAAAGGGGGGGTGAAGGGCCAGACTTGGTGACCAGGGATAGAACCCAAGAGAATGGCATGAAGCTGTGACAGGGTGTTAGTTTGGGTGTTAGGAAGAGGTTCTTTACTGGGAGGGTGATCAGACACTGCAACAGGCTCCCTAGAAGTGGTCACAGCACCAAGCTTGGCTGAGGTCAAGAAGCTTCTGAATGATGCCCTCAGTCCCATGCTATGACTTGGCTGGGCCTGTGTGGATCCAGGAGTTGGACTTGATGATCCTTATGGGACCCTTCCAACTCAGAAGATTCTAGGATTCTATGAACATTGCTTCAGACTGTCTTTCAGAGAGAATGACTATTACCATAAATAAAATGCAATACCCACTTATGTGACTTGTGGGAAACAAAAATTCTAGTTCTATTGTGCAGTCAACAGTGTGACTAAATATCATTTTAGTCTCATCTTACAGTAGTTTCACGCTCCAGTCCTCTGGAAGGAAGAAAGCTGCTGTCATAATTGAGGTTCCAAGTCCCTGAGTCCTTGGCGCAATAATTTCAGCACATACTTCTGACTCATTCATTTCAATGGCAATTTCAACACATGTTTCCGACTCATTCATTTCAGTGGTATTTCTTCTAGCATGAAAGATGTGCATTAAATTAAAAGCCTGGTTGCACAATTCAAAGTGCTTATTGTTGTTTGTTTGTTTCTCATTCATCTCCACCACATTTTTCATCCATGGTATACTGATATCTCGTTTGGGTAGGTGTTTATTAGTAAATTAAGCAATGTCAGGGCATAGATGTGGGTGTTGGAACATGACTTACCGCACTCTTAAATAGCACAGATCCAAGTGAGAATGATGGTAACACAATAGCTATTCTAATGTTATAAGGAAATGAATAGAACTGTTACCCCCCACTCCTAAAAACGTCTCTTTATTATGACTAATGGGTATAGAAATCTATTTCCTTCCATCATAACCCATAATGGAAGAACAGACTTCTCAGTCATTCACTGGGGGCAAGAAGTAGTGTAATGAGGTAAAAATCAGCCCTCATACACCTAACCTGTAAGGACTCAAGGAAATGAAGGTCAATAAACCTAATTTAGATATTCAGGAAGATAATGGATCACATTGTTTACTAGTCATTTTGTAATCAGTAAAGTATAAAATACCAGCATTCACTTCTCACAAGCCGATCTTGCCAAACCAAATTTTCCTCTTCAAAGAGCAAATTGGAGAAGTAGATGTTGTTTTGTCTTTGGTAGCATGTTTGGCAAAGCTATAAAAGACATTTGCAAACCACAGAGGTGAGGTTCATGTGAAAGTAATAACACATAGCACATACACAATATCCTCGATGCTTTTGTACAGGGGGATGAGATGGTGGCCTCTGGCAATGGGGTTAGCCTTTGACACCATTTCCCACAGCATTCTCCTTGAGAAAATGGTTGCTCAGGGCTTCAATGTGTGTACACTTTGCTGAGTGAAAAATCTGGCTGGATGGCCAGGCCAAAAGAGTTGTGGTGAATGGAGTTAAATCTAGTTGGCAGCCAGTCACAGGTGGTGTTCCCTAGGGCTCAGTGCTGGGGCCAGTTCCCCTTAGTATCTTTATCAGTGATGGGAGGATTGAGCCCACCATCAGTAAGTTTGTAGGCAACACCAAGCTGGGTGGAAGTGTTGATCTGCTGGTGGGTATAAAGCGTCTATGGAGGGATCTGAAGAGGCTGGATTAATGGGCAGAGGTCAACTGTATGAGGTTCAACAAGGCTCAGTGCTGGGTCCTATGCTTGGGACACAACAGCCCATGCAGTGTTACAGGCTTGGAAAAAAGGCCTGGCAGAAAAGGACCTGGGGGGTGTTGGTCGACAGCCAGCTGAATATGGTCCAGCAGTGTTCCCAGGTGGCCAAGAAGGCCAACAGCATCCTGGCTTATATCAGAAATAGTGTGGCCAGCAGGACCAGGGCAGTGATTGTCCCCCTGTACTCATCACTGGTGAGGCTGCACCTCAAGCACTGTGCTCAGGTTTGGGTTCCTCCCTACAGAAAGACATTGAAGTGCTGGAACAGGTCCAGAGAATTGCAATGAAGCTGGTGAAGGGCCTGAAACACAAGTCTGATGAGGAGCAGATGAGAGAACTGGGGTTGTTTAGCCTAGAGAAGAGGAGGCTGAGGGGAGACCTTATTGATCTTTACAACTACCCCAGAGGAGGTTTTGAGGAGGTTGTAAGGAGGTGGGTGTCTCCACTCCCAAGTTATAAGCAATAGGAGCAGAGGAAATGGTATGAAGTTGTACCAGGGGAGGTTTAGATTCGATATTAAGAAAAATTTCTTCATAGAAAGAGTCGTCAATCATTGGAATAGGCTACCCAGGGAAGTGGTTGAGCTTAGTGGTCATAGTGGACACCTTCGAAGTTCTAGAATAACACTTGGACTAGAAGATTTTAAAGGTCTTTTCCAACCAGAAATATTTTATGCTTCTATATGTTATAATGGCCCTTAAGGCCTTTGCCAGCACTGTCTGGTTGCAACACAACCATTTGTAGCAGAATCAGTCACTAAACCTTTCTCGTGTGCAAGCAAAACCAGCAGTCTAACCCCATATATAGCAGTTCTCATAGCCATCTTCCTTCCAATATATGCATAAATGAACAAAAAGGTGTCTAAGGGGGTCTAGTTTTACTTCATAATGTATTGCAATGAAGTGTGTTTGTCCCTCACAGTTCACTGGGGTCACTGGGGTCCCCACATCAGATGATGCATTCCTCCTAGCACATCCTGTTGCTGAGGTGTTTCACCTCTCAAGGTGAAACCCTTGAAATCCATCCCAGCTTTGCCAAGGATCCAGAGGTGACAAGAAGCTGCCATGGGAGGGCCCATGGAAAGGGGTTGTTTCTCATTTGTCCTTCTCACCTACTTCTGATGGAGCTCTCTGAAGACAGCTGGCAGCTCTAGGACAGTGCCTGAGTTACATCCAATAACAGGGACCCCTGATTTGTTGTGGAAAAGTACACAGTTTGGAACAGAACAGGAAAGGACAGGATAAATTCAGTTGTAAGGGACATCTAGACATCATCTAGTCCAACTGCTTGTCCACAAACTACTTTAGTTCACTCTCACTTGTGCGTTGGTGTAACAGGAACAGCACAGTTCAGCTAAAGCAGTATCCTGCCTCTCACCATTACAAAAATAAGGACTTTTAATGGCAGGTAGGAATTTCCTGTGACAAGCCGAACAGATTTTGCTCTCTCCCCAGATTTGATATCTAACAGCCACGACATCCTTTTAGCGCTGAAACAGAAACTTCAATGTCAATTTTTAAATGTAGCATCATTAGTTATGAAACTTCTGGGTATTCCTAGAATGTACTCAGCCTTCTGAAAGCTGCAAGAGGGATGTGATTTACACCCTTCTCGTGCTGTAGGACTTGATTCACTTATTTTTCCAGAATTTGAAGAAATGTTCTTGAAACCTGCAAAGCACAACCGCGCAATACACTTTTAAACGTGTGCCTAGAGCCGTGATTGATTTGACACTTTAAAGTGTTAACACTGTGTTTCAAGGGTGGGGATGGAAAAAACAGTGAAGTCTCTTGTTATGTGTGGTGGGTTAGAAAAATCCCTCCCGAAACTGTGCATTGCCTCTGATGTAGCATCTCTCCTGGCTGCACAATTCAACAGCTCTTTCCCAAAGTTCAAGGAAAAAAAAGATATTGTATGTGCTTTAAAAGAACATTTTTCTTTTTCTGTGAGTTCAATGAGACAAAGTGTGCATCCATCTGAACAAAATGACTGCAATAAGTGGCTCTAATTTTAAAATAACTCCCTGATCACAGAGTTAACTTCCCTTAAGCCAAGGAATGCTTAGTATTCATTTGCATGTTGCAGGACAGGACTGTTTAACAGTGGAGCTGTACATCCTATACCTTTATCAGATAAGTAAATTTTAGGTAAATGGTGACACATTCCAAAGATTTGTGACACTTATTATAATTTCCAAGTTGTACATCCTGTAAACAACAGGAGAAATGTGACCACGTTCTCTCTTTTCAGGACTATTTTCACATGAATTTAAAAAAAAATTTAAATTTTTTTTTACACTTTGTTCTACCCTTTTATTCAAATACAAATAACATCCAAGGATCAATGTCCACAACATGTTAAAAGACAGAGCAAGCAACCACACAGTCACATAGGCTTAATATAATAATATCTTTGGCAGCAGAATTGACAAACCAACAAATCTCATAAATTAGTCTAAAATGTTAAAACACAGTTTTTGAGAATGTAGAGTCTTCAGTGAATTTTTCTCCATACTTTCTTGAGATTTGAAGAGGGAGCTGTGGGGTTTTTTTCATCTGCCTGACAGCTTTCAGCAAAGCACTGCCTGGCATGCATCACAAAGGCAAAAACGTACATGCTGCAAGAGACATCATCATTAGATAATGCAGCTCACAAATATTAATGCTTTAAAGTATGCTAATGAAAATTAACATCCTGCACACTATGTTTAATGTATCTATCAACTTTTTTACGTCTTTCACACTAAACATGTTATTAACATCCAAGGAAGCCAAGAAATGTGGGCTCTGAGATTACTACCAACATCCTCCTATGAAAGCATACATGAATGCAGTGATCAAAATATAGAACATTCCACAGTATTCAAATACAGTCCTGAAGAAAGTCCTGAGCTTTAAACAGAAGGACAGCTTCACTTTTTGAAATGCATGTCACAAGTAGTTGAAATTGCATGGTAGATAAAATTTTCCATTTCTCTGCTAAACCTAATTGGATGATAACTAAAAAGAGAGAGAGACTACAGTGAGCTTTCAGAGACTGGGAGTGTAGGACCATAATGAAGTTACATTTACAGTTTGGCACTTCTGACTTTGATTGCTACTATAGACAAATGCACTGTGCATTAGTGCATTTTTTTCCTGTGATTTTGTAGGAGCATGTACCTTTGGCTTAATCTCACACATAATTATGTAAACCTAAAGACATCAATTTGAATTGTACATTTACACAAAACCAAGAAATCATGGGATATTTTTTTTCCCCAGAGAAGTCCCACCAGTTATTTTTCCATACTGTTTGTCTAACTTTTAACCTATCATATGTAATATTTGTTTCCAAACAGATTTTCTCAGGGGCTGAGTCATCATCTGCTACGTACTATGCTGTATCTAGTATCAGCCAGGTTTTTGTTCTGTCCTGGAAGAGTAAAGACATCCTAAAAACTACAATGTACATTAAAGTGGCATAAAATAATTTGAGACTTCAAATATTAATTATCTTAGCAGAAAGGTGCCTTTTCTACTTGTACAGAGATAAACTTCCTATGCAACTATAGATAAGCTTTTTTAGATACATGTTATGCAACGAAGTAATGAACATTGTTCTAACTCTTTCTGTGCCATTTTCAGATGGTTTTCCTGACATCATGTGTGTGTCTACTGGCTCTGCTCTCTTCTTTAAAGACAATCTTTAAAGAAAACAGAAATAATCTACAGATTGTTTTACATATCTGTAGCTTATTGCTTTATCATTTTGCAGCTGTAAAAGGAAACAAGAGGTGCATACTCAGAAGATGCATGTTCAGATCTTGTGACAGCCAGAGATCATCCATGCTCTCAGTTGGTCCAAGTAATACCCCCAGCCATGGTACCCACAATCCTCTGGCACCCAGGCTGTCTGCACAGTGGCTTACATAAGAGGTAAGTGTCTACAAATTTAATGCAAATTGCAACAAAAGATTAAGCAAGGAGTGGCATATTACAATTTAATAGGGAACAAGAGTTTAATCCTCCCACTTCTTCCATGCTGTGGCATGCATAAAGGTTACAGATTTCCCTTGGAATGGCAGAGAGCTATCAGAGGCGGTTAGGACCACACATCTGGATATAAGCAGCTGTGTTTCTCACAGAAACGTCTGCAGGGATCTTTTAATCTTGGTCTCAGCTTGTCCACAAATGAGCACGCTCTGTAATATGTCAAGAATAAACCTCTTATTGTTTTAGTGTTAATGGCAGGGACTGTCCGTTGCTGTTAATCTATTTATTACTCTGCCTATAATATTCTGTGGCCATAGTTTGTTAAGTTTATAATGTAGTAACAGTGTTGTATCAGTTTCTGTCAATTTTTCCATGAGTTTTGCTGTTTGGGCTGTTTTGGGGTGAGCGTTTTTCAGGTAGTTGCTCTATGATTTAAAAAACTGTCAAAAACTGTCAAAAATCAGTTATTTTTTAATCTATTACAGCACAATTCACCATAAGATCCAACACTAAGTCCTTTTGTTACAACTGAGGGGCTGTAAAAAGGCAGCAATGAGCTTTGTGTGAGGGGGAATGTTAAACTATGCTATTACTTCATGCATAGCTCATGGGTGGGATTTCAGACGCAACCTGTTAAAGTGCAGAGACTGAGATTGAAGGGGTGGAATTAAGAGAGGGGGAGCAGCAAAAAATTACTGGAACACTTTGTCTATCTCATCTGACAGCACTGTGGAAGAGAAGTTGCCTGGGATGGCTTACACAGATTAGCATTGTCAGAAAAAGAAGACCATTCCCAGTGCTACTGCTACGTTTCCTTCTTCCTGAGTTGATTATTTTTCCCTAACCTGGCAGAAAACTTTCCACAGCCTGGCTGCTGCTGAAACTTGCAGACAGAGAGGAATATAATCTCACCCAGCAAGAGTCTGGAACTATCAGATGGCTCCACATCAGATGCATCCCAGGAGTGTATTTGGAAGAGATGGCAGAGCTCCCCTTTTTTCTCCTTTCATGTATTTCCCTGCTTTGTCCACCAGTAAGGTCCATCCTCATCAACAGTAAATTGATGTGCTTGTAGTCCTTATTGAGTAGATGTGCTATGAAAGGAAAGAATTAAAAGGAAAGGATAAGGAAGGCTGTGGGTTGGAAGTGGTCATCTCATCCACCATTTATTCAGCGTGTAATGCAGCTCAGAAAAAGGCACACCTCCAACTTTACTATATGTAGTTACAGTGCTGTATTTAAATAATTCACTGGGCTTTCCAGAGTTGTTGTGCTCTTCCGTTTACATCCAGTTAGTGCCAGATTTCATTCTGGCAACTCCCACCAAGACTCATACCCCTGCGGATCAGACTCTTGTTTCCACCCGATTTCAGGCTTGGTTCAGAGAAGAAATTGTCCTCTTTGAATAGCTGTGATTTATTACCTGCAGAGTGGTGAAGTGGTTCACATATGGGTGTGAAAAGTTAGTGTTTAACCCCATTCTGTCTCTGTGAACTGTATTGCTAAATTTTGAGGATAATTTGTCTCCATGTCTATTTTTGGTTGTGTTGTTTGCTAGTTAAGGCATAACAGTTCTTTTAACGTCAGACAGGAGTTAGTGCAGCAGCCTTTGGGACAAGCTCTAAATTAAATTTCCATCTCATCAATACACCCTTTGCTATGAGGTTTAGTATACCAACCGTACAGATCACATCTGGCCTTCATTTAGAGTATGTCTCATACTCTAAAAATCAGTTTCTTAATCTACAGCAAATGAGACCATTTAAACAGAAGTTTAAAGTAATCTGATGGAAAACATCTTCTAAAGACTTAAGTATAAATGCTTAGATCTGTCAATTCTGGAAGATGGATTAAAACACTTCATGAAAAGGATCTCATTCCCCAGTCAGTCTTTGTTTTTTGAGAGCCATTTCTCATGACATCTAATATTTATGAATAAAAGTAGTTCTCCATATGAATAAAGAAAATAAGGCTTTGGAGAGGCTTTTGTCCAAAAAGGGTATAAAATGCAAGCTTCTTAGCCCCTTCACAAGTGGCTTCATTTGGGAAACGGACTGGCAGAGATTTGAGCCCCTTGCCCAGCTTAGACTGGTGATACACATGGTACAACCAAAGGTTATACCCTTCTGACTTGGAAGGTTCTAGAAAAGAGATAGCACTTTAAGAAAGCTGCATCTCTCTCATTTCCACTTCATTAACTCAGCCTTCCTCCCATTTGAAATCACCCAGGATGAGCACATGCAGCAGAATGGACTTGCTTAGCAATCTGTGGTATCAAGTATGGTTTGAAAGCCAGTTCATCTAACACGTTTTCTTTCAAGTTTTTCATTATTTAGATATCAGGAAACCCTTGCAAATGTGCAGACAAGTATAAAAACTGTCCTGTTTTTAAAAAGGAGGTGTATGCATTACTGCAATTTAGACCAGCACCGTTCTCAGGCTTCCTGTGCACCCCTGAAATAAAACAAACAGAACCACGTTCCTCACAATGGCACGATAATGAAAACACTGTTTACATCCTAGTGCTGTGATCTTTAGCCTAATCACCCAGCCAGCTTTAGGACATAGAGACCCAGGCAAGATGTGGGGAATCCCATGCTCTTACTTGCAGTGGCACCACCTCCTCTTTCGATCAAATACTCTCTGGGAGGAAGCTATACCCACATGCTGCTGTTACTTAATGACCAAAGTCCACTAAGTGTTTTTTTTGGAACCGATTTCTTCCTGGCCATAGCTCAGGCAATACCAGCAGCCTTCTCAGCTCTACAGAGTGCAGATCTCTTGCTATTTACCCCCTGTTCTGTCCATGACGCTGATTGTGGAATGATCTCTCCCTGTCCTTATCTGGAATCCTAAGCCTCTCAATACATATTTTCTCCCCTGTCCAGCTGAAAAGCAGAGTGATAGAGCAACTTTGGTAGTTTTCTAGCCTCCAGCCAGGGTCAAACCACCACAGCCAGTACTAACAAGGAGCTACATGTCCCTACTCTACCCCTTCTTCTCTCTCCTCACCAAATCCGTATCAGCTGGCCATGAGAATTAACCAAGTTAGTTTTAGCTGTCTTCAGTGAAAGTGTCCCAGTGCCTGATTAACCTTTACTGAGATAAATCAGCACACTAACCCAGCAGAAAACTGCTCCTTCAGTTAGTTTTCTCTTAGAGAGGCTCACTCCTCTAATCACAGCATCAAAGCTAATGCAAATCAGGACCCTAAGCGACTGAATGTATTTGACTTGCCTGTATCCTGCACCTGTCCTGAGCTGCTAGAATGAAACACCCGCGTTCACACAAAGACGGAAAACTTCCCGAGGCGTGGGGAACGGCTAAACAAGAATGTGTTTCTAGTTTAAATGTGCCTTAATATCTGCAGCTGCAACACTCTAACAAAACAGAAAACAGGTCAAAAGAAGCACTCATTAGATGAAACCCTTCTACAGCGTTACCGCTAAGATTTTAGTGCCCGGGGAATACATTGTGGAGTCTGTCATGTATTTATCTCTCAGCTTATCAGAGGTTCATGTCAAAGAAAATGATAAGTAAAAGATAAGTTAGTTTGAGACTGACAAGACCATGTTGTCTAGGTTGCTTGAACAGCAACACAGCAACATGTTAACCAGCATTGTTAGCAAAATCGTGAATGGGAATTGCATGCCTGATGGCACTTGTGAGGAACAGCCACCATCTAATGAGTGCCACAGGTCTTTGGTTAGTGCCGTGTACTGCCAGCTACATCTGTGAAACAAGGTGAAGATAAAAGATAAGGCATAATAAAGTAGGATGTCATTAATCAGCCTCTACAAAAGTAGCATATCAGTAGATAGCATTTAATAATACATCGCCCCAAGCAGCTCCGTGTCTCAGCCTGATTTCATCTTCTGCATAAAGCATCTCCCTTGAGCCCAAGCTGTCTTTGTTCACTTTGTGAACTGCAGCATCGGACCAGCTTTGCCATTAGTGGGTGGTAGCAGGAGGTGATACACAATACATAGGTTACCTTTTTGCTGCATTTAAGGAATTAACAACAAATAACAAGGTCATTCAGCTTAACCCATCACCTAAAGAGTGATTACTGCCAGCCACTGCACCCATTACCAGTTAATAAGAAAAACAGTTGCTGTGCAGGTCAAGCATTGAAGGCACCTTTTAGCCAGCAGGTACCACACAGCTCCCAGGCCAACCAAAGCAAATGAGCTTAACCATTAAAACATCAGGAATATCAATATTGGGGAGGTGGGATCCGTCTTGAATTACTTTAGCCATCTACAGCCAATTTATTCATACTGACAGTCTTTAATGGGGAGAAGGGAGAGGCATTGCTAACTTTGTGGAATAATTAATAGGAAAGTTTTTTTTTTCTCAAGCAGAGGCATTATTTGATACTCCAGGTTGGCAAAGATCTACTCATAGGGCTGGTGGATAGTCTGCAGAATACACAGAAAAATGGGGATAGCGTTAGAGTACTAAAAGCAATTACAATTCATCTTTGCAACTAGTGAAGCTATTTGGTTTTGCCTGGGATAGAATTAATTTTCTTCATGGTAGCTCATATGGTGCTATGTCTTGGATTTGTGACCAAAACAGGGTTGATAACACACTGGTGTTTTAGTTATTCCTAAGCAGTGCTTATGCAGCGTCAAGGTCTTCTCTGCTTCTCACTCTGCCCCACCAGTATGTAGGCTGAAGCTGCACAAGAAGTTCAAAGGGGAAACAGCTGAGACTACTGACCCCAACTGACCAAAGGAATATGCCACACCCTATGATCTCATGGTCAGCAATAAAAGCTGTGGGAAAGAAGGAGGGAAGGAATGATTTTTGGAGTGATGGAGGCCTGCTTTCCTGGAGATGGCTGAACACCTGCCTGAAGCTGAGAAGTGGTGAATGAATTCTTTATTTTGCTTTGGTTTTCTTGTGTATGCAGGTTTTGTTTTACTTATTAAACTGCCTTTACCCCAATCCATAAGTTTTTGCTCTTTCACCCTTCTGATTCTCTCCCCCATCCCATCAAGGGAGAGTAGGCAAGTGGCTGTGTGGGTCTTAGCTCCCTTCTGGGGCTAAACCACAGCAGCCATCGAAACTTTGCCATCTCTCATGAAGTTCCTGCTGATGGTGGGAGGGTTGGAACTAGATGATCTTTAAAGGTCCTTTCCAATTCAAATAATTCTACAGTTTTATGAGACCCATTCTTCTGGATGAAAAGCAACTTTTTTTTCATGCTTTTGTTTTCAGCAGGTGTTTGACAGAAGTGCACCATGAAGGTGAATGAGTCTATGAGCTCAGTTCTGGGGAAGCAGCAGGCATCTTCTGAACACAACATAGCAGCTGTGCAGCACGCCTGGGTGTTTCACGTATATGCAATATATATGGTATGTACAGTATTGGCCATCCTCATGAACAGGTGTCGTGTGACGGTGCAAACAGGTCAACAACTGCCCTGCATTCTAAAAATATCCCTCAGGCAGGAATGGGTGATGGGTTCACACCAGAGCTATGAAGGTACTTGTGATTAGCTAAGCAGCTGAGGAAGTGGAGAGGTGCAATTTTCTCACAGAGTAAACACAGCATTTTAGTTTTAATCCTTCCTGCAGACCATATAGAGACACCATCAAGCACACCCCAAAGGTAGCACACTGATGAGAAGATGAATCAGTCGAGAACAGGTTTTCCTCCAGGTGCTGTTTCCAATAAATGTGAACACCCTCAGACAGGCCTTCCTTACACATCTCTGTTGCAGTCTAACACATTCCCTATTTATTTTAGAGGACATACAGGCTGTTGGTCAAACACTGGCGGCTTTCTACAGTAAGAAGAGTACATGCTGTCTCCATGGCATGACCTGAATCTAGTCCAAGCTTCAGACCTTTTTCTAGAACTTCCTTCAAACCCTTTCCACCCATTGCTTTTTTTCCATGTCTATCTATATTGATAACACAGGCTTGAGCACTGACGCCTTTTTCTGTACCCTGACAATCTTATTCCTTGATACTATTTTGGCTCAGATGAACTAGTGTTACCCTCCAAAAAAGCCTTGTCAGGGTTGAGAGGTTAGCAATGCCAGGGGCACTTCATCACCAGTAGTTTGGAAGATGACTTATTTGACCAGAGTCAAAACAGCTGGCCTTAAGGCCCCAAAACATATCCTAGACAGGTAGCACTGTAAGATAGCATTTACATCCTTACAGGTCCCTCATATCTTTTCCTGAAACAATTTTTTTTCCTCAATCTTGTCCTGAATAGTGAATGGCTTTACACATATGATACCATTTTTAAGGTCTTGCTGATATCAAGACAACTTAACTCCTATCTCAGATGTCTGCCACAAGAAGATGAGATGAAATGCAGACCCGAAGTGCCTCCATTACCTCTAAAGGCAGCATGAGGAGAATGGCTCTGAAGTAAAACCCTAACTTCTAGAGATGGGTGAGATGAAATCCACCCCAGAAGTCTAGATCATACTCTTGCACTGACAGGTCTTCATCACCTGCAAACTCAAGAGACTTGTGTGGAGGTTACCTATTGTGAGAAAAGCACTTTAGCAACAGCAGGTTTGGTGGAAGTAGGGCCAAATCTGCAGAGCATAAGGATTGTGACTGATAAGCAAGAGACTGAATAGTGGAGATACTGGCAGGCAGTTAAACATGGAGAGATTTTCTGCAGTGGGTCAAAAGAATTTTATGAAGCACTTTAAGATAAGTATTCACAAAATATTCCAGAGAAGTGACTGGTCGCATTAGATAAACTAGTTTTCATCCCCATATTCAGATATTTAATTCCACATTTTCAAACCCTGTAAGGACAGAAGTCATATTTCTCATCCTAAAGTACAAAATCACAGGTTCATAGAAGGCCCCACAGTCTTGAATTCCTCTTCTTTGCATTATGGATGACGAGTTTGGCCCAGAACAGACAGCAGCTCATGCATTAGCTGGAGCACAGGAGGTAGCAAGGTGGAGAAGTGTCATCACAGAGTAATGTAGTCAATTAGTCATCTATTATGAAGTACTCATTATGAAAAACTTTGAGATTGGGGGGAAAAAAAGCATGTTTACACCTGTGTTAACTCGGCCTGGCTCACCCTTGTTGTCTCAGCTGTGTTCATGCTAATATAGATGCTTCCTTGGTGTAGAGCTGACAGTCTGATTTCAGGTTGTTCCTTCTCACTATGTACCTGTTTGGCTTAAGTGTTGCTGTGAGAATCTGTCACTTTTGACGTGGTGCCAGAACATGTAAACCATTTGGTGTGTCATACAGACAATCTCTGCTGACTCTGCTCATATATATGTTGGTCAAATTACCAGAAGAGTTTATTTCCTTCTTAAACTGTCTTTGCCAACTATTTCAGTAACTAAAGAATGAGATTAACTTTAATAAATCCTTAGGGGGCAATTCAGCCTTGACAGAGCCTGTTAAAAAATGTGTTTCAGTCTTGTATGCCTGAATAAAATGAACTCCTATTTTCTTTAGTATTGTTCTTCAAAATGCTTTGGCTTCCTCATTTGGATGCCCTAAAATCTATGCTTTCTTCTCTGTCATTAAAAAACCCAAAACAGCCTACTTAGATTTTCTTCATCAAGTATATTATCTTAACTATCATCAGATTGTTCTAAAAACAAGAAATTAAGCTTTAAAAGGCTCAAAAACCACTACCTTGTATGACTCCTGATAGTAATGGAGTCCAGCTAAATGAACAGGTTCTTCAGTCTCTACAGATTTGACTGCAGATATTTGGTCTTTACTGTAAACTCATATAAATCCCCACTCATCAGAGCTACAAAATCAACCCAAGCTGCATCAACTCTCAGAGTGATTTACTTTTTATAACAATGTGCGTTTCCATGAGCTAAGATAAAATCACTGGGCTGTGCAGGGTATGAAATATTCCATTGAAAATGCTGAAATCCGATCCCAACCCCGATGACACAGGTGGCCTCCTTCCTCTTCAGGAGGAAGACACCCATCCCTTTAGTCCCAAGTTAAACTGGCCACATGACTCTGGATATGAACTCATTGAGGACTTTACGTGCGTAACACAGACACATCTGGCACGCCGAGGACTTGCCATGCAGGATTGGCTAGTGGTGGAGGCTGCCAGATGCTGCGTAGGGTTGACAGATGTGTGAGGAGGTGAATCTGATCAGGCATTTTTCTGCTTGCCGCGTCGCAGGTAGAATCTGTACAGCCCAAGCCCTGCAAACCTGCCCAGCGCTGCTCAGAAACTTGCCTTTATTAAAAATATAGGAGTGCCCTCTGGTGGAAAACTGAATGTCTAAAGCTGAAGTTTCAGTGTCGCTGAGAAATACCTTTTCCCTCAACTGTAAATACATCTGATTTGTTACTGGTAAACCAAAAGAAACTGCAAGGTCCAGATGAGTTCTCAGTTACATCAGTGGATATTGTCACCTAACCATTGCCCCTGCCTAGGCAACCTGGAAGTTTTCAGGTTGGGGTTTGTTTTTTTATTTTTATATTCTTAAAAATATTTGGTTTAGATTTCATCTTCTTTCCTACTTTAATAAAAGCATTGGGACTCAGCTTGTCTTGGCATACTAGGGACTGACGTTTCATCTCCTGAAACTTCAAAAGACTATCTGCTTAACAGTTAGCATGCGTGACACATTTTATGTTGAACATATAATTTTGGTGGGATTGTAGCATATGGAGCTCTGCTTGAGATGACTGAACTTTCTTTATAGCTATGGAAGAGTTAGGTATTGCCAAAAGGGCATCTTTTATTGACAATATGCCACAAAAATCTTTTCTTGCAGGTAGTGGTGTAAACTCCTTATGTTATGGACTTTGGTGAACAACCTGTGCAAGTATGTCTATATCATAAAGGAGGCCTAGACCTAAATGTATAACTTTTAGACCTTCATGTCAGGGTAGAAGAATGTCTCCTCTCAGTGATTTTGGGATAGGGGACAGTCTGTATCTGTTTAACAGTTGTAAATTCCTCAGGCTCAAAGGAAATCACAGTAGGAACAGAAAAACAGCCTCTGCCCACCCTAACACTAGGCTTCTGGCAGCCTAGCTTGTGACAGAGAAATGGTTTACATCTAGCAGGATCCCTCTGTGTTAAAATTATTTATTTAAAGCTAACAGTCACACATGCAAAGTCTGACTCTCCAAGACACACGGTGTTTTGGCTTGAATATAAAAGCTCCTGTGTTTAAACTTACATATATGCCAAAGTATTTGTCTGGATCGGTGCCCAGTGCAGTCAACTACTTCTTCTGTCAAAGTGTACTCAGAAACTACTACGGAAATGACAAATAGCTTTGCACAGTTATGGGCTTTCCCTCAGCTTTAGTCATCATTAGCACAACAGAGAGGAATACTCAGGTAAGTGGTATCATAGATTATAAATTAATAAATATACTTCCAGTGTATCCAGAATGAGGTCATTCCAAAAAAAGTAATAGCATCCTTACTTGCATATCTTAAGTATGCAACAGAGTTTTAGGTGTCCAAAGATTGCAAAAAAATGTACTTTTAGGGATTTGGAAAAATGCAGCACAAAGTAGAGTGAACTAGGAACTCAGTTCCAACTTTTCGAGCTTATGAAAATAGTTATTTTTGTGCAGAAAATTTTCCTACAGAAAAGGAAGGGGGGGGGGGGGGGGCAGTCCATGCAAAAGCACAGTAACTGGTTTCAAAAGCAACAAGATTGTAAAACCTGATTCCTATGTTTAGTAAGGGCTTGGTACCTGCCTTTCTGTAGATTATAACAACTGCAGAATGATTTTAAAATAGTTCACCTCGTTTTACTTGTATGAAATTTTCATCTTAAAGCTCATTGCACTATGATTTTAAAGCATTTTGTAGTTTCAAAGTTTATTATGCCAACTGATGAAAGAAAAATCTGTCAAAGGTATAAAATGCAAATGCATCGTCTCTAATTCAAGGAATCCAGCAGAAGCTGGGATGTGGTCAGGAAAGCATCCTACCTTTACCCTGACCCCTGATTCTTCCTAGGAGTTTGGATTTGCCTTTGCTGCAGAAAGACAGGGCAGCTAGGATGACTTCTGGTGTGAGCCACTGGTGCCATTTTCATTGTCATTGCCCTTTATCTATTCAAGCTTGGACTCACTAGGACTGTGCTACAACACTGCAAGACCAGCTGAAAGAGCTACATGCAAAAGTATTGTCAGTTCTACCTTGTAGAGCAAAATCACTGGTTCTCTTTTGCTTCAGTGTTCTGACAACTTCCCTACTCACTGACAAGACTCAAGACCAGTTTGAGGTTACAGCAGAGCTTTCCCTGTGGCCAGGATGCCATGGGACACAGTTGGTTTGGGAAAATTTCAGACCCTTCACCTTCAGAGATCAGGACAAGAAGGCAGGTGCCTTTTAATCCTCACTCTCAAAGTGGGTCCATATGTTTTATCCTATAATAAGTGGATTTGATATTATAAATAGTGGATCAGTAAGTATAAGCGACAACTGTGGGCAGCACATGCTTAATGCAACTTTTATAATGTTTATACAGAGTAATATAGTAAGAATTCAAAGATAATAACCATCAGAAGAAATAAATGAGCCCAGATTTTTTTGGACAGAACTATTACCCAGCTATGAACCAATCACCATTTGTACAGAATAATATGTGTGTTATCAACAAACACCATGTAGTGCTAATGACATCCAACTGACTTCCACGGAGGAAGAAAAATTTTAATTAGCGATAAAATTATAAAACAAATATTTTGTGATAGGTCTCTTTTTTACTGGCACTGAGCCTGTCTTCAGGCAGAGATTTCCATTCCCTCATATGCAACAAATTTTTGAAATTTTTGTCTCTGAAGGAACGTAATCTGAAATGCTAATTCTTTCCTCATATTTATTTAAGGTTACGTGGAAAATAAGTGAGAAAGAAAATATCACACAGTCCATCATATTGTAATGCACGAACGACTGCAACTCCCATTAGCTTTTCTTTAATGTATAGTTATGCATTTGAAGATTGATTTTATGTTATTTTATTATTTACTCTGAGAGACCAATCTCTTGGGAGGGGATGGAGAGGTAATCGGCTCCCAGAGCCAATTCAGCAGAGGCTGCGTTCAACACAGGCAAATCCAGTCTAGGTGAACATCTGTCTGGAATGCTGTAGGTCTGTTGCATTCTGCATATGGACTTTTCAAAGTTGCTTCCAACTTTATTTTTTTTACTTAAGCAAGTCCCTTCAAACTGAAGGGTAAGTTACTTTTCATTGCTCAGCATTTGTTTGTAAGCTTTAAAGGAAAAATGAAAAGTGTCTTCTATAAGGGAAAAATACTATGCAAGGTGCTTCAAATTAAAATGACAAATCTCCAGGGGCTCCTAGAGATGCTGTCAGCACCTCATGAAAATAATAAAGCAGTGCAAGCCAAAACTGTAATTCTAGTTGCACAAAACTCTCCTATAGTGTTACAGCTGTCCCTTTTGAGAGCAGGTCTGTGGTAATATAATGAATTTGTGTCAGTATAAAGCCTTTCTGTCTGCATTGTTGATGTGCATAGATTTGAAGCTGCAACCATATATCACACCCTGAGCAAATGTACTGGGTTCAGATAAAAACTTGCCAGGTTGGGCTTGCCAGAGGTGGGAAAGCCTCTGGCATGACACCCACGTGGTTGTATCCCCAGATTAACCGTCCCAGTGCGTGGCCAGCAAATTGCTGTGTGTGCAGAGTGTGTCTGTGGCCATCCCATTCCAGATGGAAAGGGGATGGATGGCTGGTCTCCATTAGAGGGCACTGGAAAATTACTGTCTGGAACTGCTTTCTAGTGGGAATATTCAACATGTGTTTGGTAACCTCCGCTTTCTCCATGCTAAAAGCCTGGGACCTGGGTTTACCCTGTGTGATTGGTTATTCATGTAGGCTGGAAGGGAAGGTGTGCATGCAAAGTGCTTCCCTGTGCCAGCTGCCCAGGGGTAATGTCCCTCCTATGCTACAATGCAAAGTCTCTGCTTAGTGGAAATGCTCGCTGAAATAATTCTGGTGGATCCACTACATTGAACAGAGGCATTTCTCGTAGCTGGCTGTGCTATGTCCTCTGTGGGATGGGTCAGGGAAGGATTTCTGATTTGCTAACCCATGGTGCCCTACAGAGAAGCCTCTCTCTGCAGATGGAGTCTGTGATGGCTCATCAGATATGTGAATGTCCCGTCAAATTTATCCCTTTGTTTTGAACAAGGGCAAAATAAGAGGGAAACCTTAAAACAATATTTGGATAGTATAGGTTTACCAAATAAACCATCTCATCCAATTCACAAGGGATTTCACCTGGTTTAACTGTCCTTGCATAGCTGACTTGTTGCACAGGTTTGACAGCCAGCTGAGCATCCTCACCCTCACCAATACAAACGTTCCTGCTGCAAACATGGAGGTAGCAGCAAGGGAAAACCCATGTATAAAGTGTCATTCATCTGTCAAAGTTATCACCACTGGATGTCACTGAATCAAAATTTCTTGGCAAGCTTGCAATAGAAAAGTACACATACAAATGTATGTGCAAATAGTTTGAGCTTTGAATTTTACACCAAGAAATTTTGCTCTCCCAGTTCTAAGATCCCTCCAGATGTGTGCCAGTGTTCAGCTTCTTGCATTCCTGACGTCCATGGCCAAGTTGAGTAACCTTGACTCCCACTGCTGGGCAAGAGCAGAGAGGCAACGTTTGTAGAAAGACAGCAAAATAAAAATAGACAGAGGAAATATTGTTGATATAGGGTCATTAGTAGCTCAATGATTCCAAAAAGAAAACATCAACATGGAAATGTGTCAAGTCCTAAAAGAAAAAAAAAAAGGGGGAACAAAAGAGAAGAAAATAGACAGGGAAGCAGGTCAGGACGTAGTTGGGAATCACCAGACTTTTGGATGAATCATCAGAGCCACTAGTGTATGGTGGAAATTGATATCTCAGCAGCACTGCTGATGCTCTCCAAGGAGCTGGGAAGGCCAACCAGCCCCCTCAGTGCCTGCCCTTCCACCAAAGGTAGGTTCTACACAGCTGCAAGTCTATTACCCTCAAAGCCTGTCAGACCATAGCAACCTGTGCATGTGATAGAAATAATATAAAGCTATTATATACATCTCTTGCTTGAAGACTTTGTGCCTGACTAAAGATGCCAGAGCAAACGGACCCAGGAGAGAAGTCGTAACATGAGAGGTGACCAAACAAAGAACAGGGAAGCTGGAGGCATCCACCAAACCTCCCTCCAAACTACCTGACCCTCACCCTCATCCACACTTTTCACCAATATTGTTGTCACTATGCAGGGTTTTCCCTGTGTTTTTCTCAGATTTCTTAAGAGTAAGGGACAAAGAACGAAAGGGAAAATCAATGAAAGGAGTTGGAATTCACTCTTAAATTCAGGCTTTCAGAGGATGACGTTCTTTTAAGGTAAATATACATTAACCTGTTTATTTGATAAGCTGAAAAGGGCTTGTGTTTTTTTTGCTTGGCACTAAAAGTATTCTTGGAGCAGCTGAAAAAAATGCCCTGGTTGTACAACATGGAATAGTAAAGAAAAATTACTTTGGCAAACAGAAAGTTTCCTGGTAAACATTTTCTGGCTCTGTGGGAGTGGTACTTCACTGACCCAAAGTGTTTGCTTTCCACAGAGCAAAGGACAAGCAAGACAAAAGTCCGTGAGACTTTAATCTGCAGATCTGTCATATGAGAATGTCAAATATAAAATCGTTTTTCTATTTCTCTCCTAAAGCTACACAGATATGGAGATGACACACGCAGTGAAATCCAAAGACCTAGTCATATCCAAGGGAAATACAATAAATCTCCATGTAATTTGTCTTCACTACAACAGAAAATGGGTCAAATCCATCTGCAAGATTAAAGATAGCAACCGTATTCAAGTTGAATTAAATTCACCACTAATACTTAAGGAACTAATTGACCAAATCTTTGAACGATAAGCAAGCAACTTCAAGAAGGCAACCACCTCATGGAAGAAGTAATTTAGAGCTTTGTGAAGATGAATATGGAACTTCTGCCTAAAAAGGGAACTGAAGGAGCATTTGAATCATTGACCTGTTTTGAGCCAGGGAAAAATTCTGGATCAAATTCTTGAAAAAGCAATGCATAAATCCATAAAAGCTTTGTTGATAGCAAAACACATCTGATATTTAAAATTTCCATCAAGCAGGCCTGCAAGATGAAAAGGCCTTACAGTAGCTATGTCCTTAAAAGGGAAATTTAATGTACACAAAGCAGAAATGTGAAACAGGTTACTGTGCTGCTCTGGTATGCAAACTGCTGGCACATAAGATAAGAACCTGCTTATGTTCAGCTGGACCTAGGCAGAAGAACCATGCCTAAAGTAGAATATGGTAAAGTAAACACAACCAGTATGAATCAGAAAACGACAAGCATTTTTTTAATTTATTATTATATATACTCACATCTACTGTATTGGTAATACCATATAAAGGCAAGATTGCCTAGTGAATGCTGTCAGAAATACCAGGTTATGGATACAATAGAAGCAAATCTAGGATCAAAAAGGAAACTAGAATTAGGAAAGCACAGCTTTTTTGGCAGGAATTTGGGAGAGGGTGTTCCTCGCACACTTCAGTGGTCACTACTGGGACTAGGACTGTTCAGCATCTTTGCCAGGGACATGAACAGTGGGATTGAGTGCATGCTCAGCAAGTTTGCCAATGACATTAAGCTGTGAGGTGCCATTGACACGCTAGAGGGAAGGGGTTCCATCCAGGGGGACCTTGACAGGTTTGAGAGAAAGGCACATGTGAACTACATCAACAAGGCCAAGCGCAAGGTCCTGCATGTGGGTCAGCACAATCCCAAGCACAACTACAGGCTGGGCAGAGAATAAATTGAGGACTGGTCCTGTGGAGAAGGGCTTAGGGATGTTGATTGATGTCAGGCTAAACGTGAGCTGGCAATATACATTTGCAGCAAGAAAGCCAATCATGTCCTCAACTGCATCAAAACCACTGTGACCAGCAGGTCAAGAGAGGGGATTCTGCCCCTCTGCTCTGCTTTGGTGAGTCACAATCTGCAGTACTGTGTAAAGTTTTGGGATCAAGGGAGAATGGGTTTAAATTTAAAAAGGCCAGATTTAGATTAGATGTAAGGAAAAAGTCCTTCCCTGTGAGGGCAGAGAGGCCCTGACACAGGTTTCCCAGACAAGCTGTGGCTGCCCCTGGTTCCCTGGCAGGGCTCAAGACCAGGTAGGATGGTGACCGTCCACTGGTCTAGTGAAGGGTGTACCTGGCCACAACAGGGGGGTTGGAACTAGATGGGCTTTCAGGAGCTTTACAGCCCAAACTGTTATCTGATTCTGATTCTGGCTTTATAGTTGCATATAAATGCATGGATAGCTGTATTATAAGTCAATATTAGTAGCTCATTATTTTGTTAATTTCATTTTAGATTATTATGGGTCTTTGGATTACTGATTGAGATTGTTGGCTGCTTTGTTTATGACTTCAAAGTGTGTTCACTAATCAATAAACACCTTGATCCATTTTATAAGTTACATCTCAAGGGTCTGACTATAAACCCTCAGTTGTGGATAACTGGCAAAAAGAAAACTGTAAACCATAAACAAGATTTACTTTGACTTTAATAAGACTTCTGATATTGATTTATATATCATTACATATAAAGAAAAAGGAAATATGATTTAGATTACAACCTCCATGAAGGAAACACACAGCTGAAACTCAGAAATCTCACTTTGACATGTAGAACTGATATCAGGTAAGCACTCTGAGGGTGCTGTGTGATTTTGTTTGTTTGTTGCAGTTGAACATGGAGTTCAATTCTGAAAATTCTTTTATAACTGAACCTTGTTGAAGTTCCACATGGTGTATGGGACTGGAATTCAGAGAAGAGCCTAATAAGTTGGAAATGTTATCTGAGACAACAGAATAATGAACAGTAGGAATGCGAGTTGGAGGATAACAAACTTTGAAATGGATGAAACATCTAAAAAGCCATGTTTTGTTCTGGGATGTATTAGCCACCTTCCTGTTAGTAAGATCTATAAGTTAATTATTTCACTCTTTTCACCATCAGTAAGTCCTAAGGTGATGTACTATTATTCCAAAACTATTTATAATGTATCATTATGTAAATATTAGTATAGTACTAGTAAGTATTTAGTACAGAGATGACTCGGTACATATCTATACTGCCATTTTTTTTTAATTCTTAGCAGTTTTTTAGAACAGGCATGTGTGTTCAACTTCATGCTAAGTTAAATGATGTGCACAGTAACAACTTATATCACCGAATCAGTAGGTTGGAAAAGACTTTTGAGATCATCAAGTCAAACTGTTCCTGTCCTCTGCTATAACATATTCCCGAGCACCTCATCTACCCATCTTTTAAAGCTCAATAAAGGACTTAGAGGTGGAACTTAATTTGAAATAAATAAAAGTAACCTTTCCTTTCCCATTTTCTCTAACACATTAGTGGAAAAAAAATTAATTTAGACAGGATCACTCCATTCACTTGGGAACAAGACGCTTAATTCAGGACATTTTTTGGAAAATCTGAGACAAAGAGAAGAGTAAGCAGTGCTTACTACTCCACAGTTAGTAGCTGCATGAATAAAATACTTCACACAGTGTGTAGGAAGCTTGGATCCCTTTCCTGTTTATGCTGAAGCACATGTTTCTCCTAGAAAAAATGTCTTGAACCTCACCTCACCAAGGATTTGGAATAGCTCGCACTCATGAATGTTGCCTCTTGATCCTCTCTTTTCTTTCTACCCAATGACTTCTGCAAGTGCTCAAGATGCCCAAACAGAAATGTCTAATGCAGTATTAGATGACCCAGTTCTGGTAGTACCTCTGTTTGGGATTGACAGATGGTTTGTGAGAGACTCGTACCCTTCTGGAATAGAAGAAAAAGGCCAGGAAAGGTCTGTGTGCTCATCTAGGAGCTGATTGCTGAATTGCTTGTTTAGCTGCTGATTGTGTGGTCTATGGATACAATAGAGCAGAATTTAGCTCAGATCACCTGAGCAGCTCACTGTCCAGCTTGCTGCACATGGGTATGAATTCAACAAGTTGTGGTGACCTTCAATGGCCCCGTTTTGTTACTCCCCTTGCTTTGAGTATTCCTGTACCTTACTTTTGCATGGTTCTCTTTTGACATCCCACTTATTTCCCCTCCTCCTCACTAAGTCCTGCTTCCTATATTTTGTATTAAGGTCTTACCATGTCCTGGCATGTACCAGGCAAACGGAAAAGTAGTCTTTGTTCTGGTTTGGATTCCAGTAAAATGCAGCAGAATGTCAGAATATGGGACAAAGATGGCAACTTTTACCAGACATGGCCAGTAAATGCACTTAAATTTGGAAGAGTAGGTGAGACAAAGCCATCAGGTCCCCATCTCTGAACACAGGTTTACTGAGCAAGATGAACTTATTAGGACAGACATAATTTATGAGACACTAGGAAAACAGAAGGCTGGGAGTATTTATTTATTATGCTTTCTGGCTGCTGTAAGTTCAGTTCTGCATGATTTTTTTCTCTATAGATATTCATTTTGGGTTATCTGGTCCAAATTAAACTTCCTTATAGATAAAAATTACTTCCAGTTCATTACACACTACTGCTGAAGAGTAGAAGATGAGATTCAGTTCTCCTGGACTGAAATATAGAATAGTAGAATCACTTATGTTGGAAGAGACTTTTAAGTCAGCGAGTCCAACCACAGCTTAACCCTGGCTAATCCACTTCTAGACCGTGTCCTCCAGCATAACATCTACATGCCTTTTAAATACCTCCAGGGATGGTGACTCCACCACTTTCCTGGGAAGCCTGTTTCAATACTTGACTATCCTTTCAGTAAAGAAATTCTTCCTGATATCTGACCTAAATCTCCCCTGGTGCAATCTGAAACCATTTTCCTATCGCTTGTTACCTGAGAGAAGAGACCATCTCCATAATGCAGATTAATTGCTCTAAATTACTTTTATTTTCAGTTGAGAAAAATCCATGATTTAATCCCAGATTGCTTGTTTAGAGCAAGACTTTCAGGACATTGCACATCACATCTCAGAAGTGACTGTTTTTATTCAGTGACTATAAAGAGAACTAAATTCAGATGAAGGCAGCTATAATATAGATATATACAGCTTGTGTATCAATTGAATTCTGCCATAGTTATTAAAAAGCTATGATGGATACATGGAATCATAATGGAACTGTCATGAATAAAATAAATATGAATGAAATAATATGTCATGAAATAAAAGATACAGGAGCACACACTAAAAACCAGGGATGCCTTGAATTCTACTGATGTCATCAGTATTTCACCTCAAGATTCAGATGATTCTACAAGGTTAGCCCTTCCAAAAAACTATTCTGGGTTTCCCCTCACAGTGGAGTTAGGTTAATGAAGATAATAGAGCTAGATAAACAATAAACCTGTTGAAATGTAGACATCTTAGCATGAGGGAAGCCTCTCCCAAGACACTCTTCATTGTCTTATCTAAGCATTTAATTAGTTGGGAGTCCACAACTTCCTGAGATGCCTCAGAGGATCCTGGCAGGGCTTCAGCTACAGTTTGGAAGGGTGCAGGTCTTCCATACCTCCTTTCTAACATCTTCAGCACTCGAAGGGTGTCTGGGACATCTTATTTTATATGAAATGGTGCCAAGTGCCTCCATATAGGCTACTGTATTTATACTTCGGTCTCCACTGACCTAGATCTCCTTCCCTCTGTTGGGTTAACTAGCTCAAATGTAGAAGCCCACAATTTAGATAGCCTCTTTTGGTTAGACACAATTATATGACTTCTTTCAAAAGCGTCTATTAATTATTTCTAAAGAAATGTATTTGCTTTTCCCCACCTTGAACATAGAAAAGCACTAACGTAAGCACGTGTGCTCAGATATCGTGTGAATAACTGGGTGCTTTCCAACAGCAGAAAACTGTAAAAGACTTGTATCAGTTTCAGCCAGGAAATTTTTTCTTACCAAATACTTTTCTGCAGTTCATTACAGAACAGAGTGTTCCAGGTTCTGCTTCCTGGACTGTGTGTACATTTTCTATCAGATTGTGTCTCTCTCTAAAAGGGAAAAACATTTCAAGATGCAGAAAACAGAAATCTATTCCTCCTTTTACAGTGTTGTTTTTTTTTTTTTTCCTCAGGGTCTTTTGCATGCAATAAATACTCTCTCTTGCCTGCTTTTCCATCTAGCCCTATGGTTCGTGCATGCCAGACGGTGGAACAGCTCAGCTTTGGCAAGGTGTGTGGAAAGCCCTCCCTGTCAAGACATGCTGTGAATGGATATGGAACACGCACCTTGGTTATGTAGGTCAGATTCACCTTTTATTGAGTAATTTCCCATTTCACAGTGTTAGGAGCTCTATGGTCTTACAAAAAAGGCGAGATGTTACTCCACAGTCTTGGCTGTATCCAAATGTAGTTAATTCAGTAATTATTATGAGTCAAACTGCAATTAATCACCAATATCATTTCCAAATGACTCTTCATGCTACAATACTGTAATTTTAAACGGATATTATCTTAATACTTCTTTTCACTGCTCCAACCTTTTCTCATTTGCTTAGTGCAACCAGTCCCATAGAATTGTTCATGCAGAAATCACTTACTTACAAATCAGATTTTCCTGGTTTTGTCTACATTTTAATATGCTTTTCAGCCTTAACAAGTTCAAGGTATGTTTTTTTATGAACTGGACACTGCTACAAGAAGACCAGACTTCTTTCTGTGCCATCTACAATAGCTCTCATACACTCTTATCTCAAATGCATGAAAAGGCAAAAATGCTTCCATATTATTATATATGATTACATATTATTATATATTATTATATATGCTTATAGTTAAGGGATGACACTTTTCTAAAGAATTCACAGCAGAAGTCCCCGCATTGCCATCACTATTGTTAAACTGGAGAAACACCTTTTTCCAGCAAATACACACAGCAAACAAAAAGACATTAATGAAAAACTTCTGTTTGCACAGACTTTTTTACTCAGAGACAGTTATGGCTGAAGTTATTAACCAAGTAAAGTGAAGCTGAGCCCTTATTTCAAATAGCAGATTTATTCCAAATGATCAGTTGAGAAAAAGTACATAATTTTTTGGTTACTTTATACTCTCAGAGAGGAAGATATTAGTGAAAAAAATTGTGTTCTTCCACAGGAGGTTTCCATACAGAAGTCTGTGTTCACTTTCTTTGTATCTTTCCGTATTGTTGTTAACATTCACTTATATCAGGCATTGGTTTATTTGTTTTATGGGAGAAATGGTATTGAAGGGATATAGCTTATCTGTCTCATTGACCTGTATCTGATAGTTTCTCTTATTCTAATCTAATATTTTAAATTCATTAGATATGTTGGTTCCAAAAGGTGACTTTATAAGTGGTTTTTAGTTATTTACAGGAAAGGGAGATGACAAAGACTAGCTGAAATGCAAGTGCTTTCACTATTGCCTTGTCCCAGGAGTTGGAATGAATTTTGTTCCAGATTTCTGGAGCCAGATCCTTGATGTCCCATAGTAGAGATTTAGAAAATGTTTTTTAATTAATTACTGCATGTAAACTGCAGCTGAAATGCCACTCTGTGTACAGTTAAAAAAGCAAAACTCTTCATGCTTACATTGCTCAGCTTTGTTATATTTCAACAGAGAAGACTGAAAAGATCATGAACACTTGTTCACATATTGAGCTTTGATATGAAAGTGTATGATTTTAGTAACTGAATTGTCTTCTAATCCATTTTAGAATCCATGAGAGTTTCTTCCAACCCAAAACCAAATTCCTTCTGTAATTTCATTCATTAGCCTCTAAGAGCTGTTTATGAGTGGTAAGCTTAGAAAGTACAAAGTTTAGTATCCAAAGAAACCATGAATTCTCCTTGTTAAGAACCATTGATAAAAAACATTTTCAAGCACAGCTTATTTAAAACAGATCCTGTTTTGAGGGCAGAAGGGAAGAAATAGGCCTTTCAAAGTTCTCGGTTGACAATTTTTTACTATTCAGTTACACAGTGCTTCTGCACAGTTACTGTTGGTTCACTTATGTTTTGGGGGGTTTTATCTTCATTATGTATAGTCACATAGGTGGTGGCTAAAAGTCCCACAATGCCAGGAACTGAGACTTACTGCAGTCACTGTATCATTTGAGGATGGCAAAAAGTTGAATTCCTTTAACAGGGAAATCCTTTCTGTAAGATCTAGACCTATATTTTTTGCTTCAGAGTGAATACTTTCATAATTAGCTGTGGTCCAAAGGAAGACGTTAGCAGCAATGGTTATAATTTGGGCACTGCAGTCAGTGCTGTCTCCATTTGCTTGGGAGATCTAGGCCTTTGCAGAAGCAGAAGAGTTTAGAAAAAATGATATCCCTGTGCTCAAAACATCTAGAAGTATCTTGTCCCCTTCCACAAAGGGGAAGCATATAGAAAGGACAAGGTGGCTAGTGTGCATAGCTTCAACTTCATATCCTTTAATTAAACCCAGGAACCTGGCATCCCTAACTTCCAATGGAAAGAATAAACTGTTGATTACACCTGTCTTATCCTTCGCTTACTAAGAGTTTAGGCAATGAGTTTGGAGTAGATGCTTAAATACTCAAAAGCCAATGTAAGGGAAGTGAATCCCACTTCAAATCTTTTAGTCAAAACTTTATTCAATACCACTGGGAAATTAACATATACTCAGTGTAAATGTCCTAATGTGGTGATTCTAAGCAGCAGTAGATTAGCCATATGAGATAGAGTCATATTTGACTATGGAATGGTTTTTATTAACTTCTTTTCTCAAGTAACAATATGTGAAGATTATTACCAGTTTCTGAATTCAGTTGTAAAGTCATCATTCTTTTAAAAAGAGATTATTTCTAACTAAGAATCAGACTAATGCTCCATAACAGGTTTTTACCAAACAAATCAAAATTGTATTCGAAATTAAAGGATTTAACCTGGCTAGTCCTTGCAGGTAGTGGGAATGACTGACATGATAATGCTGACAATTTTATCTTTTATTTTATAAATTGTCAAAATGACTATTATCCTTGATATCCTTGATCTGTTTCTAGGGTGCCTATTTCTATAAGGAAGAATATAATCATAATGATCTGTTTATAAATTGCAAAAGTTAAAAATCTCCCTTTTAATTTCAAAGCCAGACATCATGAAATTTAGAAACCCTTCCTATTTTGTAAGATATCAAAATATTTGTGAAATTATTTGTCTGTGGCAGAAGTGAGTAGTCATTGAAATAACACTGGGTAACCACAGTCAGACACAGTGTGTTTAGCCGACAGCCTCACTTGGTACTGACCAGAGACAAAATAACCTGAACAATATTTATTCACAGTACTTTTAAACTTACAAGCAAGTCACACTATATAATGTATGTAGGCATACAAAGTTCAATAGCAGCCACTTGAAGAAGACCAAAACAATCTCAGGATAGAGGAGAAGTGTCTTTCCAAATCTAGATTGTAGGTGATGGTTTGGGTCTTTCTCAGCTACTGCTCATCCCTCACCACTGAAGATGTGCTACAGTGAGCAGCAATCTAATCAGTACATCTGTTTCGACTGAAAGATGGCAGAGAAAAAACATGGTGAGCATCTTTGCTCTCAAAAGATTGCAAGCAGACATAGAATGGCATGTGTCTCTGAGAAAGGTAGATTTGGTTTACCTTCTCTCCATGCTGGCTCAACACACACCTCCTCCAGTTCAAAAACAATGGTGTGGTATTATGAAGGTGCTGTTGTCAAAATTTCCAATTTGCAAGTCATCTCTAACCCAGTATGTGAACCATGGTAATCCAACAGCCTTCAAAGAGACTCATGGCTTCTGCATTTTTGTGCCTTACTTTTGCCTGGGCTAGCTTTTTTTGACATTTACCCCCATCAAACAGTAACTTTTGGTTATGTCCCCAGTAACAACAATCTGGAGTGAAAGGTGAGTTGGGTTGTGTGGATGAAATGAATAACGTTGCTTTTCGCAAAATAAAGTTTGCAGGTCTGCAAGGTGGTTTGTACAGCTAAGATGATCTATGCCAAGCCTGAACTGCACTGAACAGCCTGAGTTTAAAGCACAGGCACTAGTTAAACAGTCATTAACTTCAGTGGAACTGTAGAGTTGAAGTAATTGGAATTTTGCCTTCATTGCTTGGGCTCAAATCAGATTTTTGTAGTTCAGGGTTTTATAAGGGTTGGAAGAAGAACTTCTGCAGTTAAATTTCTCAATCTGATTTTTGGTGGGTTTTTTTTTTTTCAAAGAACCTTCCACAGATTCATCTTTTTAAAAGATAGATTTGCAGGACCCTGTGGATTTAATCTTTTTCTTTTTCTTGTTTTTTTTTAATTAAATTACTCCACCCCTTCAAGTAATCCACATGAGAAAGCAGGAATTGATACATTAAATTGCTCTTTGTACCATGGTCCCGGATGCCAGTTTTCTTAATCTTTGTTTTCTTCCCAATTATTTTACCCATAGACCATGAATTGCAGCATATCTGACAGACATTCTTTATGGAACAAATGGATTTTACTATTTAAACAGGTGTGGCATGTTTTACAGAAATACTTGAAGTAGCATTATTTCATTTTACCAATACAAATAAAGCTCAGGTGACTGTAGCAAATTAATGAAAATTGCTGAGTACAGTGGAGGGAGTAAAATAATGGAACTAGCTCCCAGATCATTGAGTATCTGGGGATGCTACACTCTCTCCCCTCACAGTAAATAGAGATGCAGTCTTAATAATGACGGTAAGCAGTTTATTAGGCTCTCTCATGATGATAACCCTGGTCTCATCAAAGTTGTCACAAGCACTTCAGATAAAAAAAAAATCACCCTTACCCTTATCTCAGAACATGGAAGGATATGGGAGACCTTATCACAAGTGACTTCCCGTAATGCTGCCCGCTATACAAATAAAGAACAAAAGCAGCTGTGTTAGAAAGGAATTATAATCCATGTTAAAATTCTGGCAACTGCATATAGCTGCAGAAATACAGTAGAAAAGAGGGGGTAAAAAGAAACAATATTGAGTTGTACTGGGGGCATCAATCTCAACCCAGCATAATGGTAATGGTGCTCAGTGTGTGTAAGGCATCACAGCAAAGGCACGGGTGAGGGAGGGAACTGCAAGGATGGAATGAAGAGATGTGCAGATGCTTTAAGCCTTCTGAAGGCCAACAGGTAGCACAGAAGGAAGCAAGACAGGTTGTGTTTAAGTAGAGCACAGCTGAGCATTGAGGACCTGTCAAAGCCCAATTTGTGATATTACCTTATAAATGATCGGAAGCAAAGATTCTGCAAAAAGGAAAGGAGACCTGAGGGATGCTGCATGGGAGAAAAAAAGCAAATGCATGCCACACATCCATTCAGACTACAGAGGGAAGATGTATACCTCTGTAGCCATTCTTCAAGTTGGTTACTCTTGAACAACACACAGGGTGAACTGTGCGTACAATAGTGTCTAGTGCCACAGCATTTTGGCCTCAGTGAGCTAATGCAATGTAAATTTTATTTAGCCACTTGGAAGAAAATATCACTGTTGTGCCCAGTGTGCAAGTCATTCCATGCACGGCTATGGAGTTCCTGACTTATGTCTCTGCCTCAATATATTTATTCCATTCTTTTACCAGAGCCAGAAAAGACAATAACAGAGCAACTATACCTAAACTTGCACCTTGATTTTGTGAACACATCAGCACTGCAGATTTTTGATCACATTGCAAGTATTTTGGCAAAGTCAAACTGCTGCAAAAGGACAGGGATTTTTTTTTTTAAAAAAAAAAAAGACAGGCCTCTCTTTCCTTGTCCTGGAGACATGGCAAGAAAAGCCAGAACAATGCAATTGGATTGGTTGGTTTTCAGTCACCTGTTTGTTAAGAAAAGTTCTTTCTTCTAAATTGTGTCATGATGTCATTTATTAGCAATAAATATTGACAAGGAAAGGGAAGGGAAAGCATATATATATATGCAACCGTAGAGGAGAACCTCTCATTTCTGCCCCCCTCCCTAAGAAACAGAAGGATTCTTGCTGGGCGAAGGTAATGTATGCAGAATTTCATTTCACTATTGGAGGTTTATCCATAGAGTCACTTGGTCAGTATTCAATGGGCACTCTGTTACACAGGATAATGTAGTTAATATCTAAGTTCTAAAAAATGGGATAATTAAGAGAAAGTATCTGTTTATAATTATCCCAGAGGAAGAATCTAAAACCAAATTATATCTTCTGCTTAGAAAGCATACCTTATATCTGTGTAGGTGAGAAATGGCTTCAGTGAAGTCTATTTCCCATGTTCCTTTAGAGGAAATGGTAACGCTTTGCCTCAGTTGCTTAATTCTTCCAATCTGAACATAAAGTAATCCATTTTGCAGAGGGTGGTCAATCATAGGAAATGCTTTTCTAATGTCCTTTGGATTATTTTCATGTTTAATTTCTTTCACTTGAGTATTGGGATATACCAGCACAGCTGAACTCAGAATTTTGCTATCTAGAAATATTACCCATCTCTCCGAGAATTGAGATACGCGTACTATTAAAATATCTGTTATATCTTATACTATGCAGAAGCCGATTGCATTTTCTTAATGCAGAGTGAAAATGCTTTTAAAAAATAAAAGTTAAAGATGTAAAATCAGAAAAGGTAAAAAAAGCCCTTAAATGAAAGTAAGTGAAAAGACAAGTATTTCTAATCTTACTAACTTTCAAACCTGCCATGCCCTGAAAGCTTCATCAGCTGGCAAGAAAAAGTCACTGCTGAGGACTAAACACAAAAAGCCTGGACTGTATTTTTCAAATAGAACTTTGTTTCTAGCTTTTTAGCTGTAGATTTATTCTCTTTTACATTCAGTCAAATTTGCGTGGAATTTCCAGTTTCAAGCAGAGCTACCTACCTAAAAGTGTATTGCTAACATTTGTCTTTTCAGAGGAGTAGTTTAGTGGACTAAATACTATTGACATGGAAGGATAATCGTATCTGGGAACTGTCATCTTTTGACTTTGAACATAGTACATTTACTCCAAGGGACCAATTTGATTGTACAGTCTAGGAACTGAAGATGTGTACCAGTGTTTAATTCTGGTGGTAGAAGCGTTTTGTGTTTCCAGTCGCAGTACTTGTATGGAGAGTCTCACAAAGATCTTGTTTCTGCATGTAAGGACAAGGCAATTCCTCAGTGGCTGCTGATATCCCTTCAGCTCATGAATTTATCCTTCATTAATATGAGTGAGATCCCCACATCTACCTCATGCAAGTGATTTCCTTATGCTATCATGGGAAACAAGCTAAAGACTGAATATCCGAATGACATGAGGTCTTTGGTGTGATATGTGCTATTGATTTATATAATGCAACGGAGTACAGTATTGAAACCAATGATCAATCTAGCTGCAACCTATCTGGTACCAGGACCATTATAGTCACCAGATAATATTCTCTTGGTGTTTTCATAGGCTGGCTACATCTAATTAAGATTTGTTAGCTGAAGCACGATGTCATCATAATGTAACTATGAGGCCCATTAGATTCAAACTCATATCTCTGCATGGATGTGCTGTGCTACCATTTTTGTTAGTATCAGTTTTCATTTTTCTTCTATTGTTCAATTTCCTTAAAGGAAGGTTGAAACTTTGTGTAACTGGGCATCTAAAAGAAAAAAGAACTTATTTTCTTATTTTCTTTTCTTGATTGCCACCTTCTGATATATGGAGCCATGCCATATTCATGAACACTTTGCTGTGAATATTACCGTTAAGATCTTTTTTCCAAGTGCAAGTGTCACACATTCATAATCTCTGGTTGATTGACTTCCTATCTTAGTGGAAAGCCTTTTCTGTGCTGTAAAAATAATGACTGTTTCTAACTGTGCCTGTAGTTATTAGTATTTAAATTCAGAGGAAGCCAGTCTCCACACCAAACCCTTTACTATGCATGATTTGTGTGTTGGGATACTCCAACTAGTGTGGAATACTCATAAAATGTGAGCCTAGGAAGGGCCTCACACATAGGAAAGGTGTTTGAAAAGCTTCATGGTTTCAAGTTTTCTGGCAGGGCCTCTGTCCAGTATTAAATTTTAGTTGGAAATTTAGCCCCAGATGAGGGTTAAAAGTGGACCTGCTTGTGCCCTCTACTAGAGACCACAATGTATACAACTTGCTCCTCAGTGAGCACGAAGGTATGAAAGAGTCACGCCAAAGCATCTGAGAAGAAAACTAGCACCCTTTCTGAACCACCATCATGATTCTTTTTATTATTATAATTATTTTCCTTAACAGCAATTTCTTAACAGCAATCCACAGTTGTAGGCTGACTCACACAGTACTAGAGAGCAAGTAAATCCACTGACCTCAGTAACATAAATGCAACCAAATAAAAGGAGATCAGATAAAACATCTAGAGGCAATTTCAGGTGTTAAGCAATGGATATTACTATTAATGCCATCTCTTCCAAGTCATTCTAGGAGGAAGAAATACTCATTATAGTCAGTGAAAAAAGAATAGAATGAAATTGTTTTTCCAGGACTCTGATAACCTGTTAATTCTTTGAGATGTGAATCCATCCTGAAGATCCTGACAGAAGGAAAATACCTCTGTAGCATTTCTTAACTCAATTCTTCTCACCTAACTGTACTGCTTTCAGTTCTGGTGCCCCCAACATAAGAAAGACATCATATTGTTGGAGTGAATCGTAGGAGGGACACAAAGATGATGAGAGGGCTGGAGCACCTCTCCTATGAAGACAGGCTGAGAGTTGGGCTTCTTCAGCTGGTAGAAGAGAAGGCTGCAGGGAGACCTTACAGCACCTTTCAGTACCTAAAGGCGCTACAGGAAAGATGAGGAGGGACAGTTTATAAGGGAGTGTACTGACAGGACAAGGGGTAATGAGTTTAAATTAAAAGAGGAGAGATTTAGATTTAGATATAAGGAAAATATTCTTAATTATGAGGGTGGTGAGGCAGTGGGACAGGTTACCTAAAGTGTTTGGGGATGCCCCCTACCTGACAGTGTTCAAGGACACTTTTGATGGGGCTTTGTCATCCTGGTCTAGTGGAGGGTGTCCCTGGCATGACAGGGATTTGGAACTAGATGATCTTTTAAGGTCCTTTCCAATCCAAACCAGTCTGGGATTCTATTATTATGGTGCTAATTTAATGAGGAAACAAGGAAGAGGAAGGAAAGGAACTGTTGATGTTCAGTGCTCCACTCCAAAATACCACTTCCCAATATGGATGATGCTTGCTTCATCAGGACACTGATTTATTCCTAATGAACAAATGAATGGGGCTTTCTTTTATGCAAGGAGTCAAAGATGAAGGAAATACTGAATAATCAAGTCAAGAGGGGTTGATCCATCTGACAGAGAAAGGATGCAATTTTATGCAACTTCATTACAGTCCCTGCTTCAATGCAAGGTGGAGTCATGTCTCTGTACAAGATAGTGGTGCCCATGCACCATCATATATATTCATTTGCACAGTTTCAGAACATTCAATTGTTTTAGGTATCAACCAAAATAATCTTCTGTGTTGCAGGCTTGACTTTGTATCTTGCTTACACAAAATACATCACAAGCTTTCCACAAAAGAGATTAATGGATTTGACATTTTTGGCTTTTGGTTTTTATTTATAGAAATGTATCTGCTACCTGCAATCGTTTTCCTGGCTGCTTTGCTGCACCAATCCGATGGACAGGTAGGAACATTCATCTATGTAAAAGATCCATGTCTGACCACATTGTACAGAAAAGGGGACATTTAAGTTAAATACTAGGAAAAAAATTCTTCAATATGGGGGTGCTTGATCACTGGAACAGGTTGCCCAGAGAAGCAGTGAGGCCCCATCCCTGGAGACATTCAAGGCCAGGCTTGATGTGGCTCTGAGTGTCCTGATCTACTGAAGATGTCCTTGCCCACTGCAGGGGAATTGGACTAGATGGCCTCTTAAAAGTCGCTTCCAACCTAACACTTTCTATGATTCTATGATATTTATCACAATCTGCTTATTAATGAATGAAAAGAAATAAGTACTTTTGGGGATACCAAACATCTCTTTTTCAGTAAATTTTAGGTTAACTATGTCCTAAGTTGCTTGTTCCCTTTATCTGAGTATAGCAGCAGCCTAAAATAACTGACTGAGATGTTATTTCTACCACTGTAAAGGTCTTAAGCTAAACAGGATATATAGCACGTCTTGGGGTAGGTTCAGTTGCCCAAACAAAAGAGTCTTAGTGCAACTTGAGACTCTGCAGAGTATCTGAGACATTCATGGCCATCTGTACAGACATCTATACCTCTTTGGAGCAACAGTCTGAGACAAGGTGTGGCTTTCTAGGCATTTCAAATAACATTAGGTGCCACCATTTTAAGCCACTGACTACAGCCTTTAAAACCTGTAATTGAGCTTTGAAGGCAAAGCAGAGTGATTGATATTACCTGGACATTTCAGAATTTAGTCCCTGTCATTTTACACTTTTCTACTTGACCATAAATGCAAACTGGGATGTCTTTTAAAAATTTACATCTATGGTAAAGTTAATTAAAATTAAATAAGATGAACCACTGCCTACAAATGAGACCATCACACCAGTGGTGGAACTCATCTCACTGACTTAAACCTCAAAGTAGTTGTTGTCCCGGTCTCTGTCAGGTTCTGCTACAAACAAAGGAAGGAGAAAGAGGTACTTGTAAAGAATGTTTTTTCAAGTCCTGAAGGAGAGCTCAGATTTTGCGGGATGAGCTACTTCTGCCCTCTCCAGTAATGACAACGTGTCTAGCTTAGGCTAAAGTGTCTCATTTTTAAATATTAAGTGGGAAGAATCTTTTCCTGAAGGACGTTCTAGTCCAAAAACTTCAACATAAGCATTGCAACTATTTTTTTCTGCAATGATTACACTATGTAAGAGACAATCTAAATTAATAATAGCTTTCTTGATCTCAGATATTTCAAAAGATGGTCTGCAAACAGTTCTAAGTTCTGATCCATCTTCACAAACTTCCAAAGCTTACGACAGACAAGAGCTAGGGACTTTTTTAGTGCGCACAAGAGGTCAATGACAGTCTTGAGACGTGGTTCTAGAGCAAAACTTTTTCCATGTTTGGTGTGGACACATCTGAAGGTAGAATTTCTATCTATAAATTTCATTAGAATCACATCCCCTAATGAAAAGTGCAATTGAAATCAAGAAGGGGGGCGGGGTGGGGGGGGAGAGAACCCAAACAAAACAACCAGCAATTATAAGAATAGAAGAACCAATAAAGAAGTTGGGAATTACCAAGAAGTTTTACTTTCACAAGAAGCTCATAATTTATCTTGCTTACTAAACTTGTGATAACTGAAACCTTCATTGTTATTGTTTTCCAGGGTTTTCAGTATAAACAAGTTGGCATCCCCTCGTTTCCTCCAATTAAGTTTCAAAACCAACAAGTTTATAAGGTTCAAAACCAACAAATGATCCTTGAGCACCACAATGAAATACGGAGATCTGTAGTTCCCACAGCCACGAACATGCTGAAGATGGTAAGCTATGCATTGCAACTAGCCTGCTTTCTATGTCATTGTCCTGGTTTTGGTCAGGATGGAGTTAACTTCATTTGTAGCAGCGGATGGAATGCTGTGTTTGAGAGTTAAAATGAAAGCAGTGCTGATAACACTCTGATGGTTTTAGTTGCTGTCAGACAGTCAAGGACTTTCTCAGCTCTTCGTATTTCTCTGTTCATGAGAAAGGAGGGGCGAAGCCAGGACAGGTGACCTAACTGACCAAAGAGAGTATTCCATGCCAATTACGTCCTGCCCAGGATATCGGGGGGCTGACGGGAGGAAGAGCAGGGGCAGCTCCAGGACACGCGGTTCTTGGGGAACGGTTGGGTTCCAGTATGGCTCTGGGTGGCACGGCCTGAGTTGTGGGTTTGGTGAGAAACTGCATTGGGTATCAACAGCTTCATATATTTTTGCTCTAAAGTCCTGTTAGCATTGTTATATTTTATTTTTCCTGTTATCTTAGCTGCATGGATCTCGGCTCTCAGCCGAGGTAAAACCACAACAGTCATTAGCAGAAAATTGTAGCCTTCTGAACAACTCACAGAGTGGGTGGACAGAGAGGGCAGGAAAGTTGATCTGGGATTGAGATGAAGTCGTCAGAATTTTATTTTATTGTTGATGACAGGTTGGCCATGAGCCAGCAGTGTGCCTCGGTGGCTAAGAGAGCCAATGGGATCCTGGGGTGCATCCGGAGGAGTGTAGTCAGCAGGTCAAACTGCCTGGTCAGGCCCCACCTGGAGTATTGTGTCCAGTTCTGGGCTCCTTGGTATAAAAAGGACAGGGATCTCCTGGAGAGAGTCCAAAGAAGGGCTACGAAGATGATTAAGGGCCTGGAGCATCTCCCCTATGAGGAAAGGCTGAGTAAGTTGGGGCTGTTCAGCCTGGAGAAGAGAAGACTAAGGGGGGACCTAATTAAAGTTTATAATTATCTGAAGCAGGGGATGCAGGGGGAATCAGCCAGCCCCTTTTCAGTGGTCTGTGGAGACAGGACAAGGGGCAATGGCTGCAAGTTGGAGCACAGGAAGTTCTGCACCAACATGCGGAAGAACTTTTTCACAGTGAGTGTGACAGAGCCCTGGGACAGGCTGCCCAGGGAGGTGGTGGAGTCTCCATCTCTGGAGATATTCAAGACCCGCCTGGATGCTTATCTTTGTGATATGTCCTAGGGAGCTGCTTTGGCAGGGGGGTTGGACCCGATGATCTCTGGAGGTCCCTTCCAACCCCTACAATTCTATGATTCTATGATTCTATTCCTTTGCTTCTGTAGGTTTTGCTCTCCTTGACACTACAAACAGTTGTAAAATCATTGGGAAGGTCTCAGAAAGGGACATAAGTGCTTCTCAAAACCTATCTCCAAACTAACATGTTAGTTTCTCCACCTAGAAAAACTTAGTTAAGCAACATAGAAACTTCCCTGTGCCTGGGGCTATTTGTCTGTAAGACCATGAATGCAGGTTTGCCCCACCAAATGCATTTATTGCTTTCAAACCTATGTTAACGTACTCGGCACAGTGAATCACAAGTTCTTGCCTTATGTTTGTTCATTGCAATATATAGCAACTGGAAGCCTTATAGGGAAGCATTTAAACTGGGAATAGGGTATAAAATGTGGCTCTTGGATTATGGATCTTTTGTCTTGTGGGATAAGCAGCTGCCTTAGAGGAACAGAAAATACTGCCCTGCATGAAGGGAAGAGTGTGTAAAGACAGAGCAGGATCACAAGCATTAACATGCTTCTGAATCACATGGTTAAGGGGTCAAAAAAGACCTAGATTTGCAATAGGCATTTGTCATCAGTTGAGCTTGCTTTGCCCATCACTGCTCTCATCCCTGTCACCCTTGATATTCTCTGTTATCCCTATCCCATCAGCAGATGAGCTGGTGAGTGTTTTACAAAGTCTGCACAGTAAGACTTGCAAACATTCCCCAGGTTCAAAGTCCAGCTGGTGTCTGTCAGTACATCTCAGCTCCACCTGGATTTATACCACTTGGCACAACACACCCTGCAGAGTTAATTCAGACACAAAGCCACAAGAAAGTACCAGTATGTCATAAAATTCCTATTAATAAGGACCATCTGGAGATCAGGACTGTGTGATACCATGAAGAATAACCTGCTCTACAGCCTTGAAGAGCTGAAGAAATGTGGTGCCCATATCCCAGTAGCATAAACTGGCACAATTCCTCTGCTTTCTGTTGAGGACTGGGGCAGCATTCAGTACACAAAGCCTAAATCACTCTGCATTTTTCCTTCTTCTCATGGACTACACTGACCTGGATAATCCTTATTCTGTGTCTTTCAGGTGTGGAGTGACAAAGCTGCCAAAAACGCTCAGAAATGGGCAAATCAGTGTGGGATGAAAATCAGTCCAAGAGATCAGAGAGTCATTAATGGTATGTGACAGATTGGGAGCCTAAGATGAAGGGTTGATGATGACTTGCATACGACCCCTGTACATGTCAGCTAGAAATAAGGTTAACTTTTCATCTGCTGTGGAATACCTTTTGAGGATTATTAAACACATCACCATCATTTTTGCTAGATAAATACCCTCAAAGACAAATTGTTGGAACCTGAGAGGAAGGGATGTTATATGCCAGCCCTATATTTGTACCTTTCTTGAAATGTCCACCTTTGGCTCCTGCTGGAGATGTGACAGCGCAATAGATGACTGTTGGTGTGACTAACTACAGGCATTTCAGTGTAACATTTTGTAGCCAAGTATCTGTGACTGCAAGCTCACAAAAATCAGAGTAGTATTACTTGCAGCTTTCATGCAATCATGTTTACCATCCTCTTCTTAAAAACACAGGGTGAATATGTTGGTGTAGCAGAGCACTTTCAGGATGTAGCTACAACCCCTCTGTCCTACTTCCCACCCCACAGCTCGCTTCTGTCCTAAGTAATAAATAAGATTTTATATCTGCTTCAGGTGCCACCTGTGGTGAGAATGTATTGCTATCAACTTACCCAAGGACATGGGCTGATGCCATTCAAGTCTGGTACAGTCAGTCCTCCAATTTCAAGTATGGATATGGAGCAACTTCGAAAAATGTCAATATTGAAAGCTATACTCAGGTATGGAAAATTGAAAGAAAGTGGAATATGATATGCTATAATTACAGGCCTGCAATTATGGGAGCTGGGAGATATTTATCCTTGGGGAAAAAAATATTGCTGTCATGAAACCTTTATCTATCTTTCACACTCTGAACCAAAAGTGAATGATAAATTAAAGGTCTTTCTCATCTAATTCTGAGAAAATGGAACCAGTATTTTAGCAGAACTGTCCAAAACACTGTTCTGTAGAGAAAAGAAAACAAATACCTTTAATTTAGAAATAAATATTTTCTATATAGGAATTTAAATACATGATTACGAATTGTCAAAGCCAAGTATTTCTGATGAAAATATTTGAATTTAAACTCTCATGTCCTGACAAACTGTTTTAAAAAAAATTTGGAAGCTGGAGGACACGGTTAACTCATTTTTCTATTTATACTTCCTGACAGCTAATCTGTAAACTTAAAAGCTAAATAGAGAAAATGAAACAAATCATTTTCTGGTTCAGTTATATTGTGAGCTTCTTGTTGAGAACTCAATAAAACATGACTCTGACATAATGCATTTACCTTTTATTCTACAGCTAATCTGGTACAACAGTTATCAGGTTGGATGTGCAGTTGCCTACTGTCCTAGGAGCCAGTTCAGCTACTTCTATGTTTGCCAATATTGCCCTCCGTACGTATTGCCTATTTACTCATTTAGTATGTAAGAATTATGGATATGTTTGCAAAACCTCCTGTGGCCCATTGGTCATATGTAGGACAACATTATTACAGTTTATTTTGACCATTTATAGGCTTGAAAACAGCCATGGGAATTCTGGGTTTAATGTCAGGTTAAATTGTAATATTTATCTTATTTCACAGTTAAGCAGATTTTAGGGAAGTCTGTCAATTTTAGGTCTGTCACTGTCAGAGTCAGGCATCATGCACAAATCATCCTGTAACTTCTGACCACGAACAAGTCAGTCATATGCAAAGTGAAAGCCAACAGCAAATGAATATTCACAGAGGTAAAGAGAGCATCTGAAAGAGCTGCGTGTCAGAAGGCATCTACTGAGGTGATTTCCTTTTAAGCCACAATCACCTGAAAGCCATTAGAAAACCGGATCTAGGAAGCATGTGAAAACATTTTTAACAGATAAGGCAATCCAAATGCAAATAAATTCTCGGTTTTCTTTCTCTAAACTTTATTGGCCCTCCTAGAATTTTTTAAAAGGGCAGGTAGTGATAGGGAAGGGATAATGGCTTTACATATAAAGAGGGCAGGTTTATGTTAAGGAAAACAAATATTTACAATGAGAACAAGGCACTGGCACAGGTTTCCCGGAGAGGCTGTGGATGCCCCTGAATCCCTCTCTGGCAGTGTTGAATGGGACTTTAAACACCCTGGGCTACAGGAGGGTGTCCCTGCATATGGCAGGGGCTAGGACTAGATGGGCTTTGAAGTCCCTTCCCACCCAAACCAGTCTGTTATTCCGTGATGATTCTACTTAAAGTTCTTTTATGACTATATGAAACTAAAACATGAATATCTAAGAAAATAAATTAATACCAAAACTTCTGGATGCCTTTCAGTGTAATAAGTAACTCCGGTAATGGCTCAGAGCTGCACTTTGATCTTGTTTTGTGTTCTTTTTCTTTCAAATTTTAGAGGAAATAATGCAGTGCAAGTAGCTACACCTTACAAAAGTGGACCAAAATGTGCAGACTGTCCCGGCCACTGTGACAGAGGGCTTTGCAGTAAGTTAATCCATTCTCCTCCTTACAACAAACATTACATTACCTCAGATAATAATCTTGTCCCTTTGTAGCATTTTACTTTTGCATAGTTACTTCTTGCTAATCTGGATGAAAATCCTAAAACCTCCCCTTTCATTCCCCCTCTCAAAACAGAAAGCAGTAGTTAAATATCCCACCTGAAAAGGCACAATCTTGAGTTGGAGGATTGGACCAGATGATCTCCAGAGGTTCCTTCTAACCTCTGGCATCCTGTAATAATGGATAAATTGTGTTGCTGTTAAGTAATTGCATTATCAGACCGTCAATCTGCTGCTGCCCTCTTCTGGAAAGCTCAGGTCAAAAATATCTCAATGTGCATCTGTATCTAAGGGCAGAATAGAGAGGCTTCACATATCCCTCTGTAGGTGAAGATCTGCACAGGCCCCTGGGTTCGGCAGACTTCCATGTGGGGCAAGGCAAGGCAAACAAATAGATGGGAACTCTAACAGATCACCTTTCTACCTGTATTCCCTTTTCTAGAGTATTCAATCCATATTTTAAGCGACAGAACAAAAGTACCAAGACGATGCAGACACGAATATTTTTTAATCTTTAGGAAAGGTGGAAGTATCAGACCAGGGCTTGTTTATTCAATTCATTTTCTCATGGTTTTGTTTCTACCTCTTGCATTTTAGCCAATCCTTGCAAGTTCCGTGATGACTTTGGAAACTGCAAAAACCTGAGAACCTTGTTTAGCTGTAACCATTCACTGGTGAAGTCGAAGTGCTCTGGTACCTGCAAATGCTCCAGACAAATCATGTAATGTTCTGATGGAGGTCATCATAGCTGCTGTGAGACTTACTTATTAGGAAAGTGTAGAACTCACTGTGAAGTGTGTTCATTCCTCTGTGCATCAGCTCAGATTGACCTATAGGTAACATTGGGTTTTTTTCCGAAATCTCACCTTTACTTCAGTCCTAAGTAAGTCTGGTAGCTCAAAATAACCTCTGATGTTATTTTAGACTTTGTAGGTATTGTGCTTAAGCTACTACTACGTTACTTCGTGGTTTTCCTGGCAGTGGATCTTCCACTGACTCGTTTCTTTTTAAGGGAAAATACACTTTTAAAACACTTTATGTTTTTTTTGCAAAGTATGTTAAATGCCACTTAACTTTCTTCTGTTACCTTTTCTTTGATTATCAATGGAATGTAGTCCTGCTGAATAAACACATGATTTACCACCAGTTCACAGAGCTTTTCACTGAAATTATTTATAAACAAATATTTACATTTGGAAAATTCCTTATGGGTATTTTAAGGCTCTTTGGACCATCATGTGAGTGGGGATGAGACTGGAAAAGGGAGAGAAATATAAAGTGATGTCGGGTTTTTTGTACAGCCAACATAGGAGGTGCACACACAATCTGCCATTTTTTACTCTGTCACCTACACACAAGGCTTCTGGCAGACACATCTGTGTATTCATGTGATAATTGAAAATATTTATATTATGGCACCAACAGTGAAGAAATGTGAAAGTTTTTTAAAGCATTCATGCAGAGAAAGATGTATATATATCCCTTAACTAAGTCCCACACTTGCTTAGGATTCTTATTGCAGCATGCAGGAAAAAAAGCTCCTTAAAAAAAAGAAAAAGAAAAAGGCAGCAGAACCAAGTCACCCAAAATCACCTTCAAAATATATGATTTTCTCCAGAACTTTACAAGAACCCTCTTAGTGCCAATTCCTAGCAGGTCACACCTTTAGGATGTCACCAAGAGGATTAGGTTCAGGTGAAGGCCTTAGATGTCTCTTCTCCCACCTGACTTTAGAGGCAGGTCACCAGTTCCTGCCTAGGGAGAAGTTCTCATTGAACAGAGAAGCTCCTTCCTGCTAACCTTCCTTCTGACACTTCTCCCAAGTGACACATCGTGGTGACGTGCAAGATGCATTAGGGTGTCCCAACAGACCTCCAGCTGCTCCTCAAGATGAGTACTGGTCTCCCATACTTCTTGAGTCACAGGTACCAGCCCTGAGCAGGATTGATCTCACTTCCCAACTCCTCCTGGTTTAGACCAGTAAAAATAATTTCCTCCATTGACCTGCAATTCTTGTTAAAAACACAAGAGGGTGAACCATACCCAGACATTCAGCTGCCCTAGTTTTCCATTTTGTACTTGTGTAAGGGGCTCCTACTTTTATTAGAAATTAAAAGCTCTCAGCTAACCCTGGCCTGATTTTAACAGTTGCTTGCACAGAATTTCATAGCTAATGCTGGATGAATAAATAATCATTACAAACAGAAAGAATTTGGTAACACTTTCTTCTCCCCCATCCTTTCATCCTGTCTCTGTTGATCAAATTACTATCAATTAAAGCAATTTATATCATCAAATTAAGGCAATATATGGGTTCCAGTATATCAATGACTAATTCCAGTATTGAAGTGCCTGGGTTGGAAGAGACCCTTTAGATCATCGAGTAATTCCAGTAGTCTTGATTTCCTACTTGCCCAAAGCTGAGCTTCAACATCATGACTGTGTGCCACTCTTCAAGTCTCCTACAAACACAGTGATATTTGTAGAAAGTGTAATTCAAACTAAAGATGGGTGAAAATTTCCTGAGAAATCGGTTTTCCTCAAAAAATACTATTCTATATAACCCCAGTTCTCTTACAAGAAGATACAAAATTTTGGCAAAACTCTCAGCTGGCTTCTGTGATATTTTCCAAGGTTTAATTTCTGCTTAACAGCCAAGGAGATGAGTGTTAAAACTCCTTCCATGCACTTTATTGTTAGGACAGCTAGGATGGGGAAGTGTCTGGAGAAGAAGTCTTACAAGGAGAGGCTGAAGTCCCTTGGTTTGTTCAGCCTGGAAAAGAGGAGGCTGACAGACCTCATCACAGTCTGTGGCTTCCTGCAGAAGGATAGTAAATAGGCAGGCATCAATCTCCTCTCTTTACTCACCAGGGATAGTTCCTGAGGGAACAGCATGAAGCTGCAACAGGGGAAGTTTAGACTGGACGTTAGGAAGAGGTTCTGTACTGAGAGGGTGGTCGAGCACTGGCACAGGCTCCCCAGGGAAGTGAGCACTGAGCACTGAGCTGGGCTGAGGTTGAGAAGCATCTGGACGATGCCCTCAGTGCCATCTCTGACTTGGCTGGGCCTGTGTGGAGCCAGGAGTTGGACTTGATGATCCTTATGGGTCCCTTCCAACTCAGGAGATTCTATACTGGAATTAGTCCCTCCCTCTCTCTCTCTGGTCCAATGAATATATAAAGAGGAATTATTTATTATTAGAGATTTCTGAGAGAGCTCTCTCCTCAGAGAGCCAGCTTTTGTGCTCTGAATATTCAGTTATGAAGCCTGAGCATGGAGCTGGAAGATATCTGCCTCATGAAGTACCACCCTGGAGCATCATACATCCAGCTAGACCACTGCAAAGTATCCAAGCATTAAGGTTTTTATATTCATAAAGGCTTTCAAAAGATTCTGCTTGCTTACTGATGTGGAATAGATGTAAGAGCAGGTGAGATTAAATTCTACCCAGACAATTCTGTTTCTCAGTACAAACTTCAGTGAGAGCTTGAGTCAGTCCACTTAGCTGTCCATGTCCCTGGAAAGGGTGAGGTGCTTCTGAATATGAATGTCCCATATACAGGTTCAGTAAAAGCAATATACCATTCACAGAGATCCAGCATGTCAAATAATATTTTTTCCCATTCTCTGACTGAATTTTCACAAATTCATTTTTTATACTGATGCCCTGAGAATTGTTTCCTTTGTCATACTAGCAAATGTGTTTTTGGTGTGTGCTGAAGTTACTTCTACAGAATTGCACTACTTCTAAGGTGTAGTTCTGGTAAGAAGCTCATAACATCAAAATTTTCTTTTAATTTCTATTCTGGTTCCAACTGTAGTCAAAAGAAGCACATATGCTGGAAGGTGATAAGAGCAACTACTGTGGCACAAGTCTAAATCTTATCTGTGGAGAATGATGTAAGAGCTCTTCAGAAGCTAACTTACATGCTTCAAATGTGGAGTTTTGAACAAATGTTATGAAGTAACTAACACTTACAGCTTGTGAAGAAAGAACATTTTTTTTAATGTTTAAAATGTGCCAACTGCAATAACCACATTATCCCATTTGGCTGCCTGAGAATCGGCCTCTGTGCTACGCAAAAGGGAAGGTCTTTCCCTTCAGTATCACAAAGTCTGGCTGAAAATCTTGGGCCTGTATCTCCCCAGTTTTCCTCCATCTATTGGTACAACAGAGAGAAAAGGTCTTCTATATATTTTGCCTCACTTGTGTCCTTATATCACGCCTGTAGTAACAACAGGTTAAGCACCAAAGCTGAGAGCTTATCCTAAATGCAAAGCAAGGCTTGGAAACCTTAACATGCCATTAGAAAGTTGTGTTGTCAGAATATCTGATTAGCAGCCAAGAAGCAAAACTCTAGCAAGATACCTGAGCAAGACCAAGCAGCAAAGGGCCATCAGAGCACGGACAAGACGAGGATGTTCCCCACCCCTGGGCTGCTCCCAGCTCTTCTGGGCCAGGCTGCCAAAAATTGGATTAAGTGCAAGGGTTGCAATTAAACTGTGAAAAACAGGAGATGGACTTTCTCATTAAGGAACTACTTGCTAGCTACTCTCTGCTCCAGGCTGCAAGGAAGACATTTAACCTCCAGGCTTCAGTCTCACCAACTGCAACACAGAGATAAACTGGCATAGTCGGGACAACAAAGATTAATTAGCAAATGCTAAGTAAGAGCCTATGAAGTGCTAAGACCTGTTAAAATGTAATATCTCATTTAGTAGCCACACCTCCAGTATAATTATATCTCAGTTTAACAACATGTCAAGGGGACATGGGGAGCCAGGAGATACAAGTGAAGAAATAACACTCCCTCCCATGTTGACCCACCAATGATTTCTGAAGGTTCACCGACCAGTCACTGGGCTCAGTCGTCTGGTATTGGGTCTGAGCAATGCAGCCATGGGGCTGCTCCCTAGGGCTGAGAGACATTCCGACACACACATCAATATCAAGTCTCGAAGAAAGGCAATTTTTAGGAAAAGTGGAGGAAACAGATTGGCATGGAAATACTCTCATGTAGATTAAGGATGTGGCACATGTTAATTATTTATTGCTACTGATGGGCAACCCAATGCTCAACGCATATATAACTGAGAATGGCTCTTTAAAATGCTTATTGTCAAATATTGGGTCTTTGCCACAGTAACAGAAATGATGATTTCAAATCAAATTACATTTTTCTCTTTCTGTTTTATATCATTAACACTCCTCTGCTTTCTTCTCTTCTCCCATTTCCACATAAAGTGATGGAAGTAAAGGAGGGAAACACCAAGCATCTAAATTAATATCAGATTGTCTTGTATTTGTTTCATTGACATATCTTTACTTACATTATTATTATTATTATTATTATTATTATTATTATTATTATTATTATTATTATTATTATTATTATTATTTTATTAATGTATTTTAAATAACTAATTTTATTTTAGGGTTTTCATAACCATTCACCTACCTTCTTTTAAAAATCCTTTCCTGATATATCCTGATGTAAACATATTCTAGACCTATGCTGAAGATAAAAAAGGGAACATATATTAAAATATGTTATTTTTATTTAGTGATATACAGCATTCTTTGTGTAGGCACATATGATAACTCAGGTTTCCCACAAAGTCATTCCCAAACAGTCAAAAGCTGTTTATTTTGGCAAAAGTTGAAATGTGGCCCTGGTGATGTTTGCACAGGAGTAAAACAATTAGTAGTGAAGGGGAACATCCAAGCACTACTGCTTCTGAGGCACAGAAATTATACAAAGCCAGTTGTTTCAAAGGCAGAATGGTTTCATCACTTGTTCAATGTGCCTGTGCATCCCCAGCCACATGATGCAGAAGACTTTCCTCCCTTGCAACAATGCATTAAAAAGCATTAAAATGCCTCCTGGTTCTTTTGAAGTAGCCTCCTAAGTTAGTGCTTTCTTTTTAAGAGTGATTCCTGTGTGGGTGTCACTATTTCTTATGTCAGAAGATGTTTCTCAATACATTGGTTACTGTAGATGACAAAACTGGGGTTTTTTCTCTTTTCTTTTACAGGTGGTAATGCATTAGTAATACTAAATTGTCTTTGATTTAAAGGAATAAATCCAGAAGAGAATTTAGCTTTTTCTTGAACATTCAATAGTCTGGAAATCTACCACATGGAACAGTTTAATCATTCAGTTTAACCACAAGTTCTAGTTGTCCTTTGCATTTGGCTCCAACTTGCCAACACACTTGAATATTTTTTCACTCCTATACTTGACTCAGCCTGATGGAAAGCACAAAATATAATACTGTTCAAGCTCAGTCTGAATGTTAGAATGATTTATAGGAATGTTTTTGTCAACTCAGAGGTGTGAAAAACTCTCGTCTTCCAACATTTTTGTGCTGACAGAAGGTCTATTGCACAGAAGCTTATAGCTGCAAAACCTGTCCTTCATCAGAGATTCTTTTTTAATATTGGAAACATCAATATTAAAATATCAAAAAAGCTCTTTTGTTACCTAAAGTTGTGTGTCCAACTAGGAAGGAGTTGACAGGATGCTCCATTGGTATGTGAGTACAAATTTCTAATCTACAGGTAGACCAACTCAAAGTTGAGTTCTGTTTTCAGCACTTTGATCCATAAGGCAATGAAAGTCTATTGAGACAAGATTTTACCCATAAATACTTCCAGTAATTAGAAGAGCCTGCTAATTGGTTGTGGCAACAGCGTGTGTTAGTGCGAGTCTATTAATATCTGGCAAGAACTAGGTGAATATCTGGAAGCACCTAGTTTTCACATTAACTGTTCTGGAAGTCTAAGGACAGCATTCTTTTGTTTGGTTTAGGCAAAATCTGGGAATCTGAGACAACAGCAGGAAATGAGAGTTTTGTAAATCTGGAGGCATTTTACTCACGAGCCTTTCCAGATCAAAGTTAGGTTTTGAGTCTCCTGCCTGCTATTTTTTCCAAGGAAGGCACTATTGTTGTGACTTGGTGGTTGTCTGGCAGACTTTCCTGGAATTCTGTGGTTTCGTGACCATTTGGAAAGCTATTGTTGCAGGTTAAGGAGTTTTATTCACTACTTCACATGCACAAAGGAGGGAGCTAAAATCTTTACCGTCTCCCTTTCCCGAGGTCCCTGTACTGAGTGGATTATTTGCATGCAGAAATGATACTTTCTTGTACGTTGTTGTCTTGGCTGGAGAAATTAAAGCAGCCCTTTTTTAAGATACCTATTATTTTAGCTGTAAATAACAGATACAAGTTAATGTGGTTATCTTCAGGATGTGCTAGGAGTAGTTGTACCTAAAAAAAGCTTTTTCCAATGCCCATTGGAGGCCATGGAATGAGTGGGACTGATTGACACCTTTCAGTGACATAAAGGGTAGGACATGTTTCAGTCATACATACAGTCAAACTCCTTGCTGCCATTTTCCATGAATTTTCTGATGTCTCCTTGCTATTTTAAGAATGGTACACTGAAATGAAAGCATAAGAGAAACCTGACCACTTGTCCTGCTGTCCCAAAAGAGACTTTGTAGAAGACAGATTGATGTTTTGACATCTCTTCATATCACCCACATCTCAACTAGTTGAGGACTATATATGCAGGTAAGACACTGGTCCTGGATCACAAGATAGGAGTCCTGGTGCCAAACATCTAGTGTGTCCTCTGGAGAGGATCCTGGCATAGGTCAAGACCTGATCCTCAGGCTGTGAGGGATTATTTGCTTCAATTCCTCATCTCTGAAACAGAAATTATGTTTTCCCAAATTAATAACCAGCTATGCAGCTAAACTAGTTAAAGCCTGTGAGAATTTCAGGTGAGATTCAACTCATGTAAATTTAAAGGCCTGTGGAGTTAGTCCTTTATATATGTGAGAGAGAAACAGAGGGAGAATCAAAGAGTGAGAGAGAAATAAGCCAATTTTACCCACTTTGAATATCAGTATTAGCATATGTTTAATTACAATCCTTAAGTAGCTATTTCCCTTATCTCTAATAAAGCGACCACCAGGCCTCTGAGATAAATATAGACACATAGACGTTCATTTCTGAAGATGCCACATGAAATTAAAAGCTGGGAACTCCCCCTTCTAACAGTAAGTGCATTATCGCAGCAACCTTAAAGACATTTGAAAGGTGCTATTATGTGTCCACCCTGTCTTTTATTCTAAATAAACCAAAAAATTTCAGCTGTTTTTTCTGGGTCATTGTGTAGAAGGAAAATATGCTGCAGGTAGGTAATGCACCTTCTTTAAATTATGATAAATTATTTCTCCAGCTCTAAGCAGCTCAATCTGGAGCTTGTTTGTGATCAGTGGAGGGGAGGAGTCAAAAATAGTCCAAAACTAATAGGATGAAGTGCAGACCTGGAAAAGCCTCAGTCCATAAAAGGAGTCATGATGGTTAGTTGAGACCAGATGCTTAATGTTTACTCAGTTTTCTGTGATAGTGTGGGAGGTAGTCAACATGAACCAACTCTACAGGGGAAAACCTGAGTATATGAATTGCAGGATGACTATTAACTATAAAAGTGAAGTTGTAATCAAAAGTCACTTTAGGATGTAACACATACTTCAGAGAACAGAAGAGCTAATGCTATCCTACATTATATTGGTGAGAATTTATTTGAAATTTTGTTTACAGCTCTAGTTATTTGTGATAAAATGAGCTCAAGTTAAGCTCCAGAGGGAGAGAGATTTAAATATTTAGGAAAACAGTCAGTCTGCAATATCAGAGAAAACTAAAGAGCCCACTAGCTTAGAAAGAGTCAAAGCTGAAAAGGAATATGATTACTCCCTACAAACATCAGAAGACTTAAAAAAATATAATAGAACTTTGAGCTACCAGATATTTTCATCACAAGAACAAGATTTCTACAATATTATACGCTGTATTAATAAATTTAGTGAACAATTCAGTTTATAAGCATTAAAACTGCAAAGGAGGGCAGCAGCATTCTGACTGAATGAAGGAGGACAAAAAAATGTTACAGATAGAGTGCAAAACTCTTATGGAAGGGGGATTATGAGATAAGCTACCTACAATTCCAGGAAAAGTCTTCGATGACCTAAAAATTCCCTATCTTCCTAAACAGACAAATGCTGGGTGATTGAAGAGGTAGAAAATGTCAGTCGCAATAAATAACATGTTGGAAGCAGTCATCATGTTTCTTCCACAGATTGTAGCAACTGAGTGTTCATAAGAAAATAATCTTATAAGAGAGAAGGACAGAGAAGTCAACAGGGAGAAAAATGTGTAAAGAACCAGGAGGAAAAACTGAAACGAAAGCAAGCAGTAGAATGTGAAGGTAGAGAGACAAACCATGAGATAAGGGAGGTGCTGTCCAAAAATGTAGAAAGTTTACTGGACAGGCAAAAATCACCAGAAATTGGAATGACCATCAAAGCTTAGTATTTAATTACAGGCATTGAGGAGGTTTTAGGGCACTGAGAGCACTCAGAGACTTTAATAGCCCTGAGCAGCCTCCCTTGAAGCCTCTCCCACTACCTGCCCATTGTACCAGGTGCCCCATGTTGGTTCAATCTGTCTTATCACACTGTACCTTGTTTTCTTCCTGTCTCCTGAATGGGCCTTGGACCATCCTTTATGTAGTCAATAAACATAAGGATGGGCACTTTTGAAACACAGCAATCAGGATAATTTTGACATAATATTGACCATAATGTCATAAACTGACCTTAAATCTTTGGAGCTTACATTATTCCAGTAGCCTCACAGAACCACACGCACAGAATCACAGCATTTTAGGAGTTGGACCTTGAAAGATCATCTAGTCCATCCCCTCTGCCAGAGCAGGATCACCTGGATTAAGTCACAGTAACAGTCATTGCAAATCTAGCTAGAAAGACCAGTCGAACAAACCAGTATAAAAGATTTTCATCCGTCCCTGTATGAGCTATTTAATGGTGTTAAGCATATGTTTTAGATGTACCTGGAAAATGTCTAGGATGAACATAGCACCTAATGAGTTATGCCATGAGAACTTGCATCATTTGCAGATTGGTATGAACATTTCAGAGGCTGGATTTTTCCACTGAAATTATTTTTTCCCTTATGTGCCCATTATTTCTTTGCTCTCAGTTCATTGTAGTACCTCTAGTCTTGGCTTGTCCCGGAAGGGGTGTTGTATTTTAGATAGTAAGTTGGGTTGCAGTTGTTCATTGAATTTGTGCTTGGTCCGTTGCAAGGAAATAATAAATTCATCTTGTCAGTTCAATAGCACAGGACTACTTCTGGGTATTCAGTGATTTAGTACCTACTTCCTGGTAACTAAAAAGCAGTCATGTAAATTAATTATGAAGGTCACAAATCACGTCTTCCATTTGTTCAGCATTCAAGCTATAAACAAAGTCCCTACTTGTCTAATACTCAAGACAACTGAAGGAGATGTTAGCTGTACATAGGAAAAACAAACAACATGGGAGTTTCTTGTAGGATTTCTTTTATGTACCAATTGTTCTCCCAACATTTGTGACTTGTGCCAAGGTCATTCTGATTAAAACTTGTTGAATGGTGTTAACATATGTACAAAACGCACAGCTTATGTTGGGTTTTAGTTTGTTGTGTCGCTTAGAGTCTACAGCACTCATTGAGTCATCTGAATTAGACACGTACTATCTCTCTGTCTTGGCAAATCCTAATGTAGGTCAGACCAGGTTTTTCATGCATTGACACTAAACGGCACCTTGCTGCTGTGCCATTACAGCTCGGTCTCTGAGAGGCTGATGTTTATATAAAAGATGAAAGTGACACAGATAGCAGGAGGTCTTCCTGGATCAGCTCCCTGGAGCCTGTTTCCTACAGTCTCAGTCTACAGATACCCTCTTCAATCTGACTGGGTTGTACAAAAGTAGCACTGGGAGCTATATTAGTTCAGGAAATCGAAGTTAACGCATCTTTTCATTGAGGAATATTCCCTCACTGCCCTCATTGACTCTTCATGCATGCATTGTAATCACTGTGGCAAACAGCATTGTGTAGCTTGCTTAAGATTTCTGTTCTATTTGTGTACTCTGCAAGATTTAGCGTAGAGAGAAGTGCTTAACCTTCTCAATAGGAGGGCACGATGAAGTGGAAGAGATGGGAACAGGCCCTCTTCCTGAAACAGAAAGAATGCCAGTTTTCCTGTAGCTATCACTACAGTGATGTGGCCTTTACAGCAAACAGAGCATGCAGGACCTTTGCAGAAATAGCACAGCGACATACTCAGTACAGAGCAAAACTGTAACCCTAAAAGACTGTCGGGAGGAAAAAAAGGAGGATTTACAAAGTTCAAAGGGTTTTATGTAGTTTTCAGCAAGCAGGGAAATGGAAATCACACACAACATTTGCAGGCAGTGGAACAGACATCATCAAAGTTGATATGAGGAACAAAAGTTCCTGGGCAACAAGACAGGGATTGTATATCAACTTGTCACAGACAAGGTAGAGATCAATGGTTATCCTCGCAGTTACATCTCCTAATGTCATAGCTGTCTGGAGTCACTGTTTCTCAAAAACACTTGGGTTTTTGCCATTATTCCTCCCAAGGAAACAGATCCCCAGCCATGTGCAAACTGAGGCACCTAAGTTGATCACTTAATTTCTTAAAGTGGTACATGTGATCTGTGCATAGACCCAGAAGAATTCCTTCCAATAGGAAGTGAGGAATGAATTCCTTGTTGTGCTCTGTTCTCATGCAGCTTTTGCTTTGCTTTTTTTTTTTTTTTTGCCTTTATCTCAGCCCACAGGTTTTCTTGCTTTCACTCTTTCGATTCTCTCCCTCATTTCCCTCAGAGGGGAGTGAGCAAGCAGCTACCTGGTACTTAGCTGCCAGCTGGGGTTAAGATACAAGAGGTAGCTAGAAACTGTTTTGAGGACTCCTTTGTGCATCATGCAATATTCAGGTAAAAGGTAATTCAGAAGAATATATAGCTGCTTTGTCAGTGGAAAACAGCCCTCCAAACTCAGAGGAGGGACAGGAAGATGATTAGAGGGCTGGAGCACCTCCCCTACAAAGAGAGGCTGGGGGAGCTGGGCTTGTTCAGCCTAGAGAAGAGAAGGCTGTGGGGGGACCTCGTTGCAGCCTTCCAGTACCTGAAGGGAGCAGAGGAACAGGAGGGGAATCAACTTTTTAAAAAGGTAGATAATGGCAAGACAAGGGGGAATGGGTTAAAGCTAAATGAAGGAAAGTTTAAATTGGATATTAGGGGGAAGTTTTTTACAGAGAGACTGGTGAGGTGCTGGAACAGGCTGCCCAGAGACGTGGTGGATGCCCCATCCCTGGAGGCGTTCAAGGCCAGGTTGAATGGGGTCCTGGGCAACCTTGTGTAGATCCAGGCCTGGAGGTTGGTGGCCCTGCCTATGGCAGGGGGGGTGGAATTCTATGATCCTTGGGGTCCCTTCCAACCCATGCCATTCTATGATTCTATGATGAAACTCCATGTTGCTAATAACACTATCGCTAGCACAGCTATGAAATCCTGTAATCAGTATTGAAATATAATTATTTTTATGTGCATCTTTCCAGTTTTCTCTTTTAACAGCATCCCCACTAGTGAGCTTCTACCAAAGTCTTTGCATTGGTAGAATAAAACTCCCTGTTTCCATTTATATTTTGTCCAATGTCTCAGGAAATTTTTGTTTTGATTCACATGAATGTATCAAGGACACATTGAAGGCAACAAACCTTAATCAAGTGATACTGTAGAGTGCCTGCAACCCAAGAGATACTTGGAGTTTGCTGACTGGCATACACTTGCATTTGCTGATGCCAGTAAGGAAAGCTGTATCATGGAAGTCAGTGAGAACAAAAGACTTCTCAATGTCCCTGACAAGTGCCATTTCCCAGTACTCTTCTGGCAAGATGCAGATAGTAGAGTGAACATAAATATAGGTGTATTCACGGGTCCCACAGTTCCAGGTGGCATTTTGAAACCTAGAGACAGTCCTCAGTAAGGAAAGACAATTGAGATGATACATTGTCATGTGTGAAGTCATCTCCTTGTGCTTTTTGAGAAACTTAATACCTGCTTGCCTTTAGAGCAAGACTTGAAAAAGGGACTTCACACCGGCAGGAATAGCATCTCTGTAAGAGTGATCTCAAGTGCCCAGATACGATTAAACACAGGACTGATGAGGAGCAAGAGATACACTAATGTTATCACAAGAAAGGACAGTAGACATACATGATTTATCACTAATAATAGCTTTTGGAAGTAGCGTGTGAGACTTACAGCATACATCTCATTTCATAGAATCATAGAATCATTGACCTTCAAAGGCCATCTAGTCCAACCTCCCTGCAATAAGCAGGGGCATCTTCACTAGATCAGGTTGCTCAGAGCCCCGTCAAACCGACCTTAAATATCTCCAGAGATAGTGCCTCCACTACATCTCTGGGCAACCTATTCTAGTGATCTGCCACCTTCATATTGAAGAACTTTTTCCTAATATCTAACCTAAATCTACCCTTTCCAGTTTTAAACCATTGCCTTTCATCCTATTGCTACATGCTGTTGTGACCAGTTATTGCCCAGCTTTCTTATAGGCACCTTATACTATTTCTTATTGTTTTCTCAAGATAATAGGCAGAGCTTTAAGCTGTATGTAAAACATCCCTGTGGTAGTCCCTTTTTCATTACAAGAGCAGCACAAACTGGCCCTTGTGTAAGGGAGAACAAACTCTGTTATCTCCTGTTAACACCTTTCCTGCAACATTGGGATACACCTCAACCAAAAGCTTCCATTTTTGCATTTTATTCCTTCTTTGCAACACTCATGAAATAAAAGCAGAACATGAAAGGGTGACATTTTCAAGCCCACCTTGCTGCTCTTCAGCAAGGTTTGTTTTAGCCAAACACTGTTTAACTGGATGTAATCCTCTGGTTTATTTTATTTAGAGGGGGGAACAAAAGGACTGAGTAATTCCTTCTGGTCTTAACCTCTATCACTTATTTGTGTATTGGAGAGACAAAGAGCATTGTATAGTAATCAAGCACAGTCTTCCATAGGGAAGAATGTCTGTGTTAATTCAAATGGAAAAATAATACACAGTTTTTTCAGCAAGAGATCTTGTGATACAGTAAACTAAAGCATCATCTATCTATTAAGCTGTGATTGACATCTCATCTGTCCATTGTGTTTCCTCCCTTTTCTGACAGACATCTTATTATTTCCTCTGATAAATTTTTAGTGGTCTGTTCGTGACCTTATTTCCCCAGCATTTGTAAGAAATAAGTACGAGGCTCCTGGGGGTGATACGGATCCAGTCAAGACAATCTCACTGATGTATCCGAAGAGTCAGAAAACACTCTTGTTGCTTCATTTCAAGGTGAAAGAGCCTACTTAAGGGCTACATGAAGAAACTGCATTTACTTGGGTGAGCTTTCAAGTTGAGGTGAGGTGGGTGTCTGCTGACTCAAAGCATGAAAGTTAATATTTAATGAAATAAGTCTTCTACCGTGACACCATAGAAATGGGATAAATGTCAATGTTCTCCAAAAAAAGTTATTCAGCTCAAGGTTCAGGAGATGTAAGAAATATTTCTGTCACAGTGTGCAGGCAAGCTGCACCTTCTGCTACCTTTCTGTTCTCTGTAGCTATGTCCACAATAAGAGCACACACCAAGAAGTAGCTAAAGATTGGCCTGCACTCAAGTCATGCTCCATAAATCCACAACATTGGCTGAGGAATGTCATAGCTCTGACTTCAATGAACTGAACTCAGAATCTTAAATAACATCAGCCTCTTCAACAGACCACACTTTTTCTCTTCTAGGAGGCATCCTGAAGCTGATATGTTCTTGTGCCAGCCAAATGTCATAGACATCCACATGACTTATTTAGACTATTTTAGATATCTTCCTTTAAGATGAAAAAAATTGATCTTGGAGGTTTCTATTTCTCTCTTCTGTCTTAAAAAGGAAGCATTACTCTTAGAGGAGATGCAAAAATGTATAGCATATATATGGTCAGGTGAATACCACTTCTAATGACATTGGAGAGTATTCTGTAAGAAGATTATTAAATTTATTAATATTACAGCTTCTTTTTAATTAGGTAAGAGCACAGGTCAAACTACCTTTTTATCTCTTGTTTCTGTTTCTCTGGAAAAATGAGAGTCTGCCAGAAGTTTTCACATTTAATTACATAAATGCTGCGTTAACTTAAACACCATATTTCTCCATCAGATGGAAGGTAGGATGAAAAACACAATGGTCATTTAAAAGACCATAGTTATAGTTGTTTAAATAAAGAGACACAAGGGAATATCCTAGGCACTGAAGACCAGCAGCAAAAAGTCCTATGCAGCAGTTGGATACACAAGTAAAAGACTGCAGGTATTTGAAATGATATGCTGCACTTTCCCCAGTAAGATTTCAATATGGAGCCTTTTCTGGACCCCTGAAAGGATTTAATGTAAGGATTTCACAGATGTGATATGACATATTCACTAGGGAAAACACGACGTAACGAATAGTCAAGATATTCTTTGCTGAGCTGTGGGTAAAATCCAATGAACTTTACTTGTGATTTTGTTCTTTTTAGAATCGTTTCCTGTCCAGATGAAGGAGCTCACAGGTCCTCACAATCAAACCTTGCCATCAGTCTTATCCTGTGGTACAGCAAGGATGAGCAATAGGTTTTTCATGTAGCTCTGCTTCCTCTCTTTGAGCTGTTCAAATGAAATACAGTCGCTACAAAGGAAGAATACGTATATGCTTATTTTAGCCCTGCCACTTGCCAGTTTGGTTCCATGACAGACTGATCCATTCTTCTTGCTAAATTGTTTGGTTTCATTTCCCAATCCACAGACACATTTTCAAGGAGAAAAAACCCTGAGATTATTTTAAACTTAGTTTGGAATTTTATTTAGTCTTATCTTTATACCAGAAAACTGGAGAGTGCCAGGGGTTTTATCCTCCCTAAGATTACAACAGCAGCATCAAGCAGATTTAGCCCAGATGTTACTATGACCAGGACACCATTCCTTAAAGGAGCCTAGTGTCAGCCTCCCTACTCAGCAGCATAAGGGTTGAAAAATATGTAAATTAGCTTAGACGGTAGGCCAAGTTACTCAGTATCACATCAATAACATATTTTATCCATAAAAGTTTTAAAAGCCATTAAAACAAAGTTGATAAGCAATGTGAATCTCAAGAAAAAGTGATTATCCAACAAGAATCTAAATGAAATTTCATTTGCGCCTTTGTTTAGAAGAAACTTTACAAACTGAGCTTTTTAAAACCATTTAAGATATTTAGTCTCTGATCTATTTTCATTGTCTGAGCAAAGGGAAATGCAAAAAGCACTAATTAAAATTGAAAAATGAGCTTTTTTTTCAAATTCATCTTTTTAATGATCTACAGCTTTACTTTTTAACAACTAGGAATATCCTTTTTTCCTATGAAGTACAATTATTTGATTTTATAATAAGAGTTCACAATAAGAACTTGTGCTCTGAGTGCTTCATTCACTGTGAAATAAGAACAAGCATTTCTTCATCCTGCTGAAAACGGCTCTCTTTGCTTATGATGTCCTATAGGAAGAGATAGATTATCCATGGTCATATAAGGTGAAAAATTATTTACCTTATAAGATGAAAGCCACAACAAGTTATTAACTACAGGAAACACAATTAACTGTTGCTGTTCTCCTTACTGTGTACAGCAAACCAGGTTCTGTGATATTTTCTTCTGGGTTATTTCCTTTTATTCAAATGTATGTAAGGCAGTGAGGAGCACATCTGTGGCTAAAGGAGCTGGTTTGCCCTACATATTGAAGAAAAATACGTAAGCCAGCATTTCAAGCTCAGAAATTTCCTATTTCTCAGAAATAGAAATTGCTATATTGACTCACACAGTTTCCCTCCCATAGTGGGTGTGTTTGCCTATCTCTCTGTTTCTTTTTTTTTTTTTTTTTTCTTGGTTTGGTCTGCTATATCACCCACATCCACTGAATTCGACAGCTCTGCTGAATGTAATCATCTTTTATCAAGCTCTGACAGCCACCTGCCCTCCTGCAATGCCTCCTGCCTTCAACACCAACATGAGGTTGAGGTTCTCGCTCCTGGCCCTTTTTCTGGAATTGGTCATCATCGCTCTGTTTGGGGTATTTGTGGAATATGGCAACAGTGATGATCTGTCAACTTTATACCCATGTAAGTGTTGCTGCCTAAGCTTTATGGAAGTTTCTTTAAACTAATCCTAAGCAATATTTCTTAATAATTTATAAGACTTACCAATAGAGCTAGAGAAGAAAAGCATGCTTTGGGGCAAGTAAACTTTTTCCAAGATATGAAAGAACCAGGTTACAAACACAAACTAAAGTTGAGCACATATAAAATTCTGAGACTAAAATTCAGCTGTTTGGGGGAGAGGAGTCCTGAAAACAGTTCTAGCGTTTGCATAGCAGGTTTAAACCTGCAGAAATATGAATTATTTTGAACAATTCTAGCAGACTGGATGGAAGTGCTTCTTGCTGGACCTTCTATCCTGATAACTGTATCAAATAACGAAAGGGAATATAACATTTCATAATTATCATCCAGGTTACAGAAAGTTGTCTTATGAGAACATGGAGGATATTCATCTTTGTTATAAAATATTTTTGCAGAAACTGGACTCCACGAAGGGGCCGTAGCTCCTGTCACAAAGTGGATAACTCCTTCCTATCTTTCAAAGCTGTGGCTCAGTTGTAGGCAGTAATGGTTCAGCCTGAAAACATTTCTGCTCATTTGATGCTTTGCAAACGCTTGATGAAGTTCAGGGAGAAAGCTTTTGGCCTCAAGAGGTGGTTGCTGACATCTCCCACACTCCTCCGCCTAATGCAAGGATCAGACTGTTGTAAATAAGTAGAAAAATAAGTCTGCAGAGGAGCAGTGTGTGTCACACTGGCAGTACTGAAGGTTTGTTTGTTGTTTGTTTTCTTGGCTCTGCTGTCTTAACAACTTGTAGCCCTGATTGCTGTCCTCTCGATGATGGTCATGATGCTAGAGAACTCCTTGCCTGTGTGTAGTACTCATGTAATTTTGAACTTACCCCTTTCTGTCTCGTTCTAACTGGTCTTTCAGTGACGGTTACAGGGGAATGTGATCTCAGGTCATGCACTCCCTAGGAGTCTTGTGGTCTGTATTCTTACAGAGAGCATTGTCCACTTGAGAGAGCAGTGAATGCATGGCATTATTCAGTTCTAGATGCAAGTTAGCTGATGTACATCAGGGGCTAATTACTCATATTTGGGTTACTGAGATGCAGCAGTATCCCCAAGAGATAATAACTTAGCTATGCCCAAGCTTGTCCTCTTTCTGAGACACAAAAATACCATACCTGTGATACTGAACTATCCCAGCTCCTAAATTAGGTGGCCTTATCTAGATGGTGTATTGGCAATGACCCTTGTTCCACTGTCACCCAGGAGGTGTCAGCTGTCTTAGACAAGAACTGTGCCAGAGACCACACAGATATTTAACAACACAGATAATTCTAATATGGCACTATTATTTTATTAACATGGCTATTGCCTAAACCTGTTCACTTGCCTTTTCTCTGACTCTACCTCAAAACAACATGGCAACAACATATATAGCCAGGGAAAAATAGTTTGGGACACATCTTTCTACAATTTGCTAAACCAGACGTGTGTTGTCTAGGGAGTGGTTTCTTCAGACTCAGATTAATATCTGTTTGCCCCGCAAGAACAGAGAAAATTACTTTCTCCAGTCTGAATTTCATACCTGCTGGTGCTGGTACTAAACTGACCTGCATTTTCTTCGAGTCCCCCTTACCAAGCAGAATGAAGAAATGTGCATGGGATCTTTGTGCTTGTGCCAGTAATTTAATGGTCATCAGTGGCCCCTTACAGTACTCTGGTGCATTTCTTAGTAAACCTCAAGCCTTCTGGCTGGCAGCTGCCTGTGCCATGGGCACTATGCTCCCTAGGGAGCTCCTGGGATAGGTTGTTCTCACGCTTAAAAAACACTTTCCCAGCCCTTTTGTAGAGCCCTGTTTGTTGTTTTTTTTTTTTTAATTGACTATCTCTGTTTTAAAAAATAGAGGGCAGGACCCTCATCAACATCACAGAGAAATTTATTCTTCTCACCAAGTATTAATACTACAGCACAGGCCTTTAAATGTAGTCTATGCAATTAGAAATCACCCATAGTTATTTCTTCTCTAATGCCAGTGTCTAAAATACCTGGGAGAAATTGCCTGCTGCCTCCCATGCCTTCTGACAGGCAACATATGACTACGTTATCCCTGCACACGGTCCCCTGGCTGCCCATGCTATTAACTCTTTGGTGAACTTCTGGCATGATTTTGGCTCATGCAAACCAGCACCTTGGTCCTCCTCCTTGAACTCTGGCTTTAGGCATAGCATAGATAAGGGGGTACTCTTAATAAGTAGTACAGGTGGGGATGGTATTTTGGGAAATAAGTTCATACAGCTGCACAGATGCAAGTCAACCCAAGCCATGCATCTTCTGGCCTAGCTGTACAGTTTACCAGTAGAGACACAAACTAAGCAAACATGTTGGACTTTTAGATGTTGACCTAAAAGTGGATGGATCTTATTCACAATAAAGTAGTGGAATAAAAGTAGGATTTCCTGACACCTGCATTTTCACTTTAAAACTCTCTTTCAAATTTTCCTGTCTACCAAGTATACACAAGAGCACAGTCTGCCCAAGGACCTGGCAGAAAGCTGATGCTTTGGTTGTATCGATGTATTAGGACATATTCTGAGTCAGGACTTATCCCAGGTTCACAAAATGATGGTTTCAAACTGCTTCCCATGCTATCTCTAGGGATGCCAACCCATCTGCACCTTATAGATGTAGTTGTTTCACCTAGGGGCCAATTTACATTTTCAGAATTGCAGTGCAGGGCATGCTTTAACATTATTAAGTACCTCAGTACCATAAACCAAACTGTTACAGTATTTTTGGACAGAAGACAGGTGAAAATAATGAGTATCACCACAGTTTTGCAGTCAAGTAAGGGGGTCTGAGCTGATCTTTCCCAAAACATACTTTTGTATTATGTTATGTTTGTTGCATCCACTAGTTACTTCTGGTGGATGCAAGTACAGGCATGGCAAGTTGGATGGACAGCTTCAGGAGTGCAGCTTCAGAATTAGAGAACAAGGACATGTGATGGTTTTGCAAACAGTCCTAGAGAGTTTCTTTAGTACTGGTATCCTGTATGTAATGCCCCGTGCTTGATCCATTACTTATGGCTCAGGAAAACTTATGTACCCTCCTTCTTCAGGGTTCTAAGTTTTACTCCGTTAGGCAAAGCAAAATCATATTTTTAGTACAAACTTAGATGCCACAAGCATCTTTGCATTGAGACTGACCACCATGCAGAGCCTTCACAGTGAAATTACTATGTTGGTCTTTCTCAGCCTTGCAGAATTATGTGCAGTGGTTTTGTTCAGGATCTGCTGGAGTATTTCTACCAATCTTTATTTTCCTGTCTCACAGAATAGAAATACTATGTATACTTAAACACAGCTAGTTACTGAAACAATTTATTTCAATCATGCTGGTTTCTCCATCATTTCAAATCATTCCACTCCTAATTTTCCACAAAAGGATGCGTAAGTGGTAGTGAAATCCCAAGGTATAGGCTAAGCTAATTGAAATTGTAGAATCATAGAATGATAGAATGCTTTGGATTGGAAGGGACGTCAAAGATCATCTAGTTCCAACTCCCCTGCCATGGGCAGAGACACCTTGCAGTAAACCAGGTTGCCCAAAGCCTCATCTCACCTGTCCTTAGACACTTCCAGGGACAGGGCTTCCACCACCTCTCTGGGCACCCTATGCCAGGGCCTCACCACCCTCATAGTAATTAATTTCTTCCTAACATCTAATCTAAACCTCCCCTCTTTCACTTTGAAGCCATTACCACTTGTCCTACCACTATGCTCCTGGATGAACATTCCCTCTCCCACTTTCCTGTAGAACCCCTTTAAGTATTGGTAGGCTGTACTTTGGTCTCCCTGGAACTTTCTCCTCAACATCCATGAATTAACCTAAATTTAACCAGGACTTTTAATCTTTTGTGTAAATAAGTCTATACAGCTTTAAAACATTTATAAGAATCCTGGGTAGCTCTCAGGAGTACCCAGGATCACATGTCAACCAGCTGCTTGTTTCAAACAGAACTGCTTTTAATTTTCAGGGCTGGGGTAAGATTTCTAAAAGCACCTTTCAAAAGACACCTGAACATGTAGAAGCTCTGTTGATGAGGCAGAAGCTCTGTTGATGGGCACCAAGTATTAAACTCCTCAGTTATTAACATGCTTTTGAAACCTGTTCTGTTGCTCATGTGTGGGGTCAGGTTACTTAAATAGTAAACTGTCTTTTACTAATCTAGGCATGATTTCCCAAGACATGGTAAACATGAATGGGATTGTTTTGATGAGAACAATTTACTTGCTTTGTCTGTAATGATTTAACAGGAAATTGCAAACAAGAGTGGGTAATATCCTGAATGCCAACACACGATAATCTCCTCTGGGAGACTGGGAAAACTTTCTTACCTGGAGCTGACCACCCTGAATGTGCAAAGCTAAAACTTTATTGAAAAGTCCATGGCACAGGCTCATTAAATATCAAAAAAAGTGAAAATGGGTAATTTTCAAATGTGCCTCTCATATTGTTCATAAAACTCAGGTGTGACATAAACTGAAAACTGTTGAAGTCATATTGCACTGTGATGTGTCATATTAAATTCAGTTCATATATTTCCATTTTCTTCTGTTAAAATCAAATAAAATGGCTACTTTTGTAGATATTACTGAACAGCTTTTATGGATTTGACCTCTAGTTCTGGTTTTGTTTTCTTTTGTTGCATTTTTAAATCATTAACAAGCTTTTAATAAAGTACTTGTACAAGAGTCAGACAAATAACCCAGGCCACTTTTCAGATGCAAAACTCCTGATCCCACAGGTTACTGGGTGAATGGTCACTAGTAGCAAATTATTTTTAAAAGCTGAAAAAACAGGCTTGTTTGGCAATGTTTCCACTTATCTTCAGGAAAGATAGTAAGAGTTCTTGGGTTACTCCTTCCCTTATCTGAGAAGAGCTTTCTTATGTGACCTGCCAATATATTTTGTTCCAGTTAAAAAAGAAACAAAACAGGTGTTCACCGGTACCTGAGATCATCAGGGTAGTGTTAGAGAACACTGTGAAGAGTCTCCACTCTCAGTCTTATGGGCACTAAGCACCATTACATGTTTTCCAAGACACTGGAAGGAGAGCTGCTCTCCATGTGCTCTATATGTCCACCACCACAGTTAGGTCAGGCACAAAGCCACATCTAGGCATTCCTGTGGTACAGGCAAGGTACACAAGGTGCATAGACAAATGTACCCAACAAATGATCCTGTACTTTAATATCCTTTTCATAACCATCTCTCACTGACTCCCTCTGACATATGAATATGGGCAAATTAAGCCGTGTTTGGGGTTCTGAAATCAATAAGATACTAGAAGCTTTGCTGCTGACAAGATCAGGAAGGTTGTATGAGCACAGTTTGCACTGTCCCCAGATGTATCTTTTTCATGTCAGGACCTCTTGAGTTCTAAGAAAGACAGTCATTTTCACACAGCTTTGCAATACAAAATATAGAAGTGTATCAAAAGCCCAGATGGGGAAGTCAATTGTGTGTCTTTTAAAATAAGTACTAAGTACAACACAAGAGTCTGGATAGTACTTCTGGAAATTGAGTAGCAGGGAGGAAAATTGGAAGCTTCCAAAGGACTGCAGGGGTCTCAAAAGTCCCATCACTGGCTATTACTGAAGTCAGACAATAAATGCAGCCTAAAGAGGAATCAGAAGGGTTGGGAATGCCTGGGAACCACCTGTTTCTTAGATGTGTGTAACCCAGTGTAAAGGATCTTACTACATGCTTGTTTGTGTTTCAGTGCTAGGTTAGGACTGGGATATGACAGTGCAAAGTATTAAAAGCTTATTAGGAATCTACAGTAACTTATCCTTCTGGGCCCTCTTTTGGCTACACATGGTAGTGCATATAGCAAAACTATAGGAATGCTTAAAGTACAGAACTGGGAAATGTAACTTCAAGCCACATATGATACCAGCCAGGTCAACGTTCAAGCTTTTCCTGCATATTTGCATGTAAGAGGAAAATATTTTAAATATTTAAATATTTTTAAAAATATTTTCTCTATACTGAGGTTTTTACTAGCAATAACATCAGAGAAAAAGCTTTAATTCCAGGGGACAAACCTGTTTGGTGTAGAGTCCATTAAATCACATAGAACTCTTGAGTAACAAATGTTTCCCCCACCAGGACAGGTTGAGAGACTTGGGCTTGTTCAGCCTGGAGAAAAGAAGGCTCTAGGGACACCTTAGAGCCCCTTCCAATACCTGAAGGTGGTCTATAGGAAAGTTGGGGAAGGATGAGGGGTAATGGCTATAAGATGGAAGAGAGTAGATTTAGGTTAGATATAAAGAAGAATTTTTTCACTGTGAGGGTGGTGAGGCCCTGGAACGGGTTGTCCAGAGAAGCTGTGGCTGCCCCTGGATCCCTGGCAGAGTTCATGGACAGGTTGGATGGGGCTTTGGGCACCCTGGTCTAGTGGAAGGTATCCTTGCCTATAGCAGAAGCTGGGAACAAGGTGATCTCTAAGGTCTCTTCCAACCCAAAGCATTCTATGATTCTATGAACAACATATTTTCAAAATAAAAAATATTTGTGCTGTGGTGAAAAACAGTTTGTATCAAAAATCCTAAAAAAGGAAATTAAAAAAATATTTAAAAGGAGAAAAATAACTAGCCATATTTTAATGTAATTCATGTTTGGAGAAAAAAATATTGCTAGTTTAGACATGACCTTAAGTACCTTTTTCTTTTACCCAGTCAAAGAAATGAATCTCTTGTACAGTAATTTTTAAGGATTGCAAGCATATCTTTGCACTGGGCCTACTAGTACTCTACCAAATAAATCCCATGTACAGTTTTGGCGTTAGCCAGAACACGCTGGATTTGACAACCTTTATTTGAAGAGGAAGAGAACTTTTCTGTTCATAAAGCCATGATGTTCCAGGTAGCTTCACCCACAAACAGTCCCAGACACATCAAATTTCCTATTATAGAGATCTGGTGTTCTTTCAGTGCTTATTTAGCAAAAAATAAAATCAATAATTTGCTGCTGCGTTTTCCAGACACTCAGTCTTCAATTAGTAACCTGGTCATGAAGTGAGGAAGGGTGGATCACACTGATGAAATTAGTTGGGAACACTTTTCTATTTAAACCTCATTTGTCCCTTCCTACATAGTCACTCTTTGTAGTCACTCCACAGATATGTTTTCCCTTCAGCCTTTCAGGATGTCCATGTGATGATATTTGTTGGATTTGGTTTCCTGATGACCTTTTTGAAGAAATATGGATTCAGCAGTGTTGGTATCAACATGCTCATTGCTGCCTTCGGTCTCCAGTGGGGAACCCTGGTGCAAGGATTTTGGCACATGCATGAAAGGAAAATTCGGGTTGATATCAAAAGGTACATGTGAAGTTAACAAAACTGATGTTTCTATATCCCTTAAGATATTAGGAGAAGCTGTAAACTACCACACCTGTGGGATCAGACTTCTAAATTCACTGACATTTGATTAAACTTTACTGTCTACCTCTCAACATACATCTGCTCTTCACTTCTCAAGGGGAAACACCTAGTGCTCTGGGCCAAGGAAATCAAAGGGTGTGATGAAATTTGAGGTGCTACATTACATTTGGGCAATAGGTCATGTAGAGACACTGCTTTAAATCTCTGCAGCTATGGAAGCTGCAAGATTTCTGGCAGTAGCACAGCTCCTCCTGCATCCAGCGGGCATGAAAGGATCTGTCCTTCCATGACAGATGGTGGTGGTGTCCCAAATCTGGGGGTTCATTTACCCAGTGCATAATATGTCAATATACACATGGAGCAATTATTTTATTGCATATTTGTGCAGATAAGGGTCCCTGTCCCAAGGTAGCACACCAAATCTCCAAACCAGTGGTTATTTATGCACTTAATATTAACATATTCATGTCTATACTACACATATATTATTTATCATTACATGATTGGTTAAAAACTCTTCACCTCCTATGTAAATTAGTGCACATGCCTAGTAGTTGTTTCTTTCGAGTTGGTGGTATAATTAGGGTGGGTGGCCCATGAGTTGGTGGTTGAGGTGTTACCCTGTTGGAATTACTTCTCCCCTAATTTCCTTCTTCTTTGACAATCCTCAGTGATTCTCCAGAGTTTGTTAGTCAAATTAACAACATATGAGATATGCTTCTACTTTTTGACAGCCACACACATCATGTGGATGAACAGTAACACAGAGGTAGAGCTATACAATGGGCATCTTTAGCAGCAAGTTTTGGTGTAAATTATAGGCTGCATTTGATTGTGCTGTAACAATCCCACAGAAGAAAGGCTAAAACAGTGTGTCTGTGAGGTTTTCTCCCACTTCTCAAGGAGTGATTTGCATGAGCACCATACTGCAGTAAGTTTTGGACCCAAGTCATGGAATAAGAAACCTCATGAGTGATGTCCTTAGATACTTTTAATCCCTCTCCCATTCATCATCTCCTGCTTCTACCAAGGTCTCAGAATGTTTTTCACATCTGCAGCTCTGTTTTCTGAGACAATTTGTAGACAATTTTGAAAGGAATGTCATCCAAACATTACTGAGGAACAAGCAGAAATAATGTAAATAGCTCCTTAATGCTTACAGACAGGCATTTGTAGAGGGAACCTAAGTTAGTGCCTCTCTGTGCTGCAAGTTTTTTTCCCCATTTGTGGTTTTATTTATCTTTGCCATTCCCTGTACCCTCTTAACACCAGTCCCTCCTGACAAGTAAAGCTAATATGATGTACAGTGACAGAAAGTCATGCAAGGCTGCTGAAATTAGATAAAACATCCCACCAAAGCAAACAGCTTCCTGTCATCTTTGGAGCTCAAGTGACAGTTGGTGCTGGAAATATCCCTGCACATCCACAATACACATTTCATCTGACTTTTCACTATAATTTCAACAACATAAGCACACATACGGCATAAGCAAGTGTTCCCACACATTTTCCTCAGTACCTGGTAAGATCCCTACAAAACCTGTCTGGAAGGGTTTGACTTAATTTTCATCTACAAATATAATCTTGAAAATTTTAGAGCAGAAATGTTAAAGCTTTAGCATCTTGATGATATGACAGGTTTGATATTACAGCTTTATTTCAGGTCTCTCTAAACTGATGCTTTTTTCCTTTGTTTTTCCTTTTTTTTGTTTTTATTTGTTTTTTTTTTTTAACTTCAGCATGATAAACGCAGACTTCAGTACAGCAGCTGCTTTGATTTCATTTGGAGCAGTCCTGGGGAAAACAAGTCCTGTTCAGATGCTGATCTTGGCAATTCTGGAGATCTCACTCTTTGCATGCAATGAACATGTAGTTACAGATGTACTTAAGGTACAACTATTTAACAGTAATTGTTTATAAACAATTTTCTCTTTATAAAAAGTGCTTTCACTTTGTATTACTTCCAGTTTACATATTTTAGGTTCTAGTTTCTATCAAAAAAATAAGCCACTAAAGTCATCCAGACTTCTTCATCAGATCCTTGTCTCTATTCCATATAAAATCCGCAACATTATTTTGGGTCCCTATTACAGGCCACAGATGTTGGAGCCTCAATGACTATCCATACTTTTGGAGCTTATTTTGGTTTGGCTGTAGCCCTAGTACTGTATCGTCCTGGTTTGAAAAACAAACATGAAAATGATGAATCTACCTATCAATCGGACTTATTTGCCATGATTGGTAAGTGATGTAATAGTGAGTGCTGATCATTGATCCCTCTTTTATCCCTATGTTTTCCCTCTTTTATCCCTATGTTTTAATGATTGCCTGTTGTTACTCTGCATCCATTTTCTCAAGTACATATTCTTTTTCATCTGATGTATGCATAGCACTTTCAGTGACACACATGTTTTTACAGCTTTCCCTTGATTAAAAAAAGGAAAAATTAAATTAAAGATGTTTAGGTGTTTTTTCACTGTGCATTAGTGGTGTGTCCCTTCTTATTAAATCTTCTGTTTTAAGCAGCATTTCCACATAAATTTGCCATAATTAAAAGTATTGAACTCTGCCTGTCCCACTAATGAATGTTAGAAATCTTATGTCTATCTGTCTGTGACATCTAGTCATAGATCGATTTACAAGCTAAAATGATCAATTACATCACTAGATGATAAAGAATATGCATGTGAATTGTCTTGCTAATGTATCATTTTCTGGTATGGTTTTCAGAGTGGTGGTGAGCTCTGGCAGTGAGTGGGCCATGACAAAGGATTCACAATGTGTTAAGGTCTTCCAATAACATATCACAGAGACCACATGTCAAAATCCCAATTGTCAGTGTCAAAAGCTTCTGCATAATCTATTATTTCTTCCAGCATTTTGGCTATTTCAAGTTTCTTATTGATTATCTTCCTCATTTCTTGTAGTTAGTTCTGTTGTGTTGGATTGTTCACCTTGAAATATTCCTTGTGACTGAATACTCTTCTTTCAACTTACGTTCATCCAGGTACCCTGTTCCTTTGGCTTTTTTGGCCCAGTTTTAACTCTGCCATTGCATCTGAAGCAAATTCACAGAGTAAAGCCATTGTCAACACTTACTTTGCCTTGGCTGCATGCGCTGTCATAACATTTGCCCTCTCCAGCATGGTGGATAAAAGAGGAAAATTCAGTATGGTAAGAGTCACAATCTGTTGAATCAAGTCATCCCTCTATAATAAGAATGATTAGGTAGATTCCCAATGTCTGTGAACTATCTGGAGCCCTTGCTCATACTGTGAGCAAAATTAGAACTTTTACACTTTTAAAAACTATCATGTAAGATTAGGCCCTGAGGCAACGCAGCCTGCTGAGGGTGGTGATTCCTCAGTGGGATCTGTGCATCTGGAGAGTGGAAAGCTCTTAGACATTACAGCGATGGTCCTGGTCCCTTGTTCTTTCTTATTCATAGAACCTGCTGGCCCACAGAGACATTAGTCCAACACTTGGGTGGACTTTTGGGTCTTGTTCCAAAAAGAATCCTATGTGAGTTACTGTATTGCAATAACCAAAATACATCTCTCGAGGCAACATCCTGCTCCCTGGCAATCTCTCAGTGCAGGTACACAACAGGCAAAACCAAACCAGGTTGGGGTTGACAAGTTGCCAACCTTTCATCTCCTTGCCCTAAAACCCCAGCCCTGTGTGTTCACCCACTTCTTTCCATCAGTTGCAGCATGAGTAGACGCAGTTCAACGGGCTCGCAGAATTTACTGCTGTTGTAGGAGGCAGTTCTCACTGGTTCAGCCTGGCTTCTCAAGAGGTCAGGAAAGTTTTAGTGACTGCAGAAATTGGATTTCATTAAACTGGCCTCAGTTAAACTGACTTAGAGTAGCTTTGAACCAACACCTTGAACATGTAACAGGGACACCCTGTTTTAAATTCCTGTTCATTCTTCACTGGAAAAAGTTCACCTAAAGGACAGGAATACATCTGTATGCCAAAAAAAGAAAAATGTCACTCAACCCTAAAACAAGGCTCTGTTCCACGTAGTTCATCTCCACCTCTGTATACTCTTTTCAGGTTCTCATTCAAAATGCCACCCTGGCAGGAGGAGTAGCAGTGGGTACCTGTGCTGACCTGCCAATCTCCCCTTTTGGTGCTATGTGCATTGGGACCATTGCTGGAATCATCTCTGTCTGTGGGTTCCACTTCCTGACTGTAAGTAGTGAGGACCCACCTCTGCTCTCATTTACTTATTGCTCCTTTGGCTTAACTGCAGCTCCCTTGGTTTGACAGAGAGGGCTGGTACAGTATAAAAAGTGAGCTCTAGACAATGGTTATTTTTAAATCAGTGTGACTTACATATATGCTTACAAGCCAATTTCAGTTCATCACCTAGTTAACAACAGAGAATAACTACAAAGACATTATGTTCATTAAAGTCTGGATAACTGCACAAGGAGCCACCAGAATGTTGCTCCAAGCCCAAGCTTCAGTGAAATAGGATCAATTACATTTACATCTTAAATTTTCTAAGTAGATCTGTGATCAAAATAATTTTGAAATATAAACTGGAACTGTTTCATGTGGAAAACATAGAAACAAGATATTCTGACTGTATCTGTTTAAACTGGCATTTTCTGATGGAGAGACATCCTGGAAGAAAATACTTGTCTAGCAGACTGAGAATGGTCATGCATGTGTTACTTATCCACCTCTTTCAGCATTTGCTGAAGTGACTGAAAAGATTAGGAATACCAGTGTACCATCATGTTTGGTACCTTTATATTTACGATGGTAGCTTGGACATTTGTAGCATTGTATGTAGATAATTGTTTTTCTCTGCTTATAAACAATTTCACAGTGAAGGGAAAGATAGCAGGATTTATAGCTGAACTTTGCAAATGTGAAATAAGTTAAATTGTTTCTTGTACTTCTGCACTAATTTCTGGAGATAATAGAAATTCACTATGAACTATGTATTTCCCCTCATTTCAGCCTTTGATGGCATCCAAGCTGAACATTCAAGACACATGTGGAGTTCATAATTTGCATGGTTTACCTGGGATACTGGGAGGTATCGCTGGCATCGTAGTAGCTGCGCTAAAACCGGAACCTAGGTGAGCTAGAGAGAGAGGAGTGAATGGAGTTTATTGAACTTTAAAGGTCTGTCTTAACTTTCCACCTTTGTTGGATCTAATTACGATACTTTCTTTTTTACAGAAAATGCATCTCTGATTTGGTGTCAGACATTGTGTTCTGGTTTAAATAAGACTCTTCTTGATATCCTGCCTTACCATACTGTTTATATGCCAAGCTCGTTCCAAATTAAATGATCAAGTAAAAATAAACAAATTTAAAACATCATAAAAACAGCATACAGAGCCATTCAAACATAAAATAATCATTATCATTTTACAATCACACTGCTTGTAATGATAAGATTTCCAAGAAAATTGGCAACTTCTACTGTCTTACAGACTCCAAGAAGATGAAAAGCTGGTCTTTTTGACAAAAGCTTACAAAATACTGATAACATTTCAAAGAACTTCTTTTCATCTGCAGCCTTATAAAAAAAAACCCTCAAAAAGCCCCCAAATAAAATTAATTCTGTCTTGTACACAGCAGGATATTCTCCTGTGAGCCATCCTGTCTAGCAGACAGCAAGTACAATGTTGTAAGACCAATTATCAGCCTCAAAGTGTAAGAATGCTTTAACTGTCAATAAATTGTTTTTCTGCTTTTTCAGGGGAGGTGTTTCAATTAGTCCTGGCAAGCAGGCTGCTGCCCTGGGCAGCACACTTGCAATTGCGCTGGCAGGTGGAGCAGTGACAGGTCAGTATGATGCATACAGCGATTGAAATATATGTGAATTTATAGGTTTTCAATGTATCAACAAATTTATGTGAATAATGCAAAATAGAAAAATAGAAACAGTGCATGATGGCACACCAGCAGAAGCTTAAATATGAAAAAGCAGATTTCCAATAATTATGTCTTTAAATGAAGCATAGATAACTTACTGGAGATGTGCTTCAAACACACTGCATTGTATATATAGGAATAGTAAGGTGGTATTCTGGGTGGAATTCTCTAGATTCAGGCACTTAAAATTAGAAACAGAAACTAGTTTGAGATTAAGATATATTCATTTAGGTGTCACATGTCACCATGTGACTGTGGATTCTTTGCAAATAAAAACTCAGGCAGAAGTAGAAAATTCCAGTCTGAAATCTGGGAAAGGTTTTGGAAATTGCAAACAAACTTTTATTCGTGTTGACATGAAAAAGCCTGCACCACCTCTCATAATGAGTGACCTGATGTCCCAAGGTGGTTGTGCATTAGATTAGGAAATGAGTCATAAAACGTAGGTGACTCCCCAGGGCACATCCTAATTATTTCATCCAGTTTTTGACCTCTGATGCTGTTTTTCCTGCAGGTATTATTCTAAAGCTGCCCTTCTTGGGACAAGCATCTGATCAGAACTGCTTTGATGACTCTGTTTATTGGGAGGTAAGATACAACTTCCTTTGATTTTCATTATGTGGGAAGATGTGCAGCACACTGCAGTCCTGCTCTCCTGGGGTTTGTGGCTTGCACAAAAAATGTCAGCTTTCAAAAACTTTACTCTGCCTCAGACTATGAATTTATCTACACCACCTCAGGATCTTTTTCGGATCTGGTAGCTAGTTATGCCATTTACATTGTTCTAACCTTGAACAAAAACCAGAAATAGCACTAACAAATTGAGACCCTAGGGGAGCTCTTTAACTCTTATTTAAGCGCTCTTTATATCAGGTATCCTCTTCCTTCTTGCAGTGTAGACACATGATATTTGCATTTTTGACTAGATGCTGCTGATTTCCTAGTGTCATCTGGAATTCCATATTGAATGGAATCTTAGAGCACATCTTCACTACTCATGAGTGTCCCTTAGGCTGAGCAGAATCTCTGCTTCCTGGTTGAATGATCTGACCACTGAGATTGCCAGAAGAAGATGGGACTCCTGGCACTATTGTTTTATGCATGAAAACACAAACAATGGGGCTGAGAAACAAGGGTATCTGAAATAGCTCTGCTAAATCCCTTTATGCCCAATGAAGAAAGAGTTCTAGATTGAAGTTCATTTGAATCCTTCCAGATCTATGTTAGGTTATATGAATTAAAACCTTGAAAGACTCTATATTCACCACTGATAATGACTTTTCATTGCCTATATCAAATGTAGAGCTTATACTTTAGAGATATATATCTGATAAGTTGAGTGCCAGATACACCTCTGAGTTGAATGTCTACAATCAAGGGAAGCAGAGCAGAAACACAGACCATTCTCTGCAACTTCTCTCTTGAACCTGTACTGTTTGTGGACTTTCTGTGTCTCACTTCATTAGACATTGATGACAGATTCTTAATTTAGGCAATCTAAATTTTATCCTTTATGCCACAACAAAAACAAAAAGCCAAGACAAGAAGAAATATATGACATACATGTCTTGGAAATAAAGTGTGTTGAACCCAAAAAGAGATACTATTGGGTTTTTTATCAATTAAACTCCAGTATGAAGTACACAATCTGGCTTTTGGTGAGATAAATTTTGTGGTGTGAGGGAAAAGTTTGAGCTAAAAATCATCTGTAGCAATGGTAATTAGAAAAAAACCCCAACTTTTAATAACAGCTCTGTGACTCATTAAGTCTTTGACCTTTGGAAAGTAAAAGCACTGGTTTTCAGCAAGACCTGAAATAGACTGTCATAAGTAAATGACAAAAAATGTCATATTTAAATTGTGCCAGAAGAAATCACAGCCTGTGTTGACCAGTGATAATAACTGTTCAATTGAAGGTCCTGAATTATCCATAGTACTGCTCAGAAATACTCTATTCTAACTGAGCTCTATCAGGTAGTGGGAAGGGACATTGGTATTTGGTGAACAACATTGTTTGCATTTCGTTAGAGGTGGTCACCTTGTTTCTTTAGAGCTCCTTGAAAATCCCAGGTATTAATTTTGTGCTTTTGTATCTAACATCAGTCTTAAAGAAGTCTTCTATTAAGAAAACCCTGATTTTGTCTCTCAGAATTCAGAACTGGTGGTTTGTGTCAGGGTGGGTGAATATTACTAAATACATACACAATATAAATGAACAGAATTATATTCTCAGTGCACTTTAGTCTCCTTTTATGGCAAAAGGAAGTCTTTATCTTGTCAACTGACTCCATTCTGAATTTTATGGCAGGTTCCAGAAGAGGAGAAACTACCTGAAATTCAGCCCAACACCCATCAGCCCAGCAGACATGAAGCCACTATGTAGAAAAATAATTAATCTGTAATATTTGTCCTAATGATGCTCTTTTCAGTTTGCAATGCTAAAAAAAACCCGTCCAAGTATTGTTCTAACCACATTAGGTTTTCAAGAAGGGGCTACAGATAGGTATGTTTTTGTGATGTAAACCAAACTTGGTTTTAGAATACATAGACATTTTGCTAAGCTCAGGTGAATTACTTAGATCTTTCCAATATACTTATTCATCCAAAAAACCCGCCAGAAACTCATCTACAAAACTACCTGTATTTTACCTTTTGTCATCACTTAGTCAAAAAATAGCCATTGAAACACCCTTTGTGTTTCAAGCCTATTACGGGTTAGGCTGATAAGCACGATTTCTGACTTAGTCACATCCTTCAACAGGGATAACCAAGAAGAAATGGCTTGATATTCTTTATTTGGATTCTAAGAAGCTTTTAACCAGCACATCCCAGGTTAACATTTTTTAGAGTTGTCCTGGTTTTGGATAGAGGAGAAAATGTGCTGTGTTTTGAAGATTGGTTATGACAGGAAGCAGTGTGTTGAAATCATTTTCATAGCAAAGCACAGAATATAGTGATTTAGGATTAAACTAAGTGGCAATATGAGTATCAGGAATCTTTGTTAATATGTTTATTGAAAGAGAGAAGAAAGTGAAATGGTGAAAAATTTTATTATTGGCATAGATTTATTTAGACTGTTTCAAGGACACAAGGGAATTGAGTTGGAGTTATGAAAAACAGGTCATTACCTAATGTCTTATTATGTCCAACAGCACTAAGTGGATAGTAGCACTGATAATGCAAGTAGATATAAACTGTACTAAATGTTAGCTCCAAGAAAAAGCGTTTAGGAATTGGTCAGAAAACAACTATGTTCAACCCACAGAAGACTCAGTGAAGAATTTCTGTGCGATGAGTTGCTGCCTCTGAAGTCACTGCCTCCTAAAACAAGAGAAAGAATAAAGAAGAAAATTGAAGCTAAATTATGGTAAATTAACTCCATCTGAGAAGTGATAATAATGGCTGCTCAATCAAGAGAAGCAAAAATTGAGATAGCTGAAGAAACTCTATGAGATGACAGCAGCTCGGAGCACTCACATCTCTGTGCCTTCTTATATGAGGTAACCAATTGAAAGGCAATGGATGTGAGATGAAAATCAGAAGGATCACAGTGCTTCTAAGGCAATATACAGGCACAGAAAGATACCACTTATGTCTCAGAAGGACAAGCAACAGTGGATGAACTTTCAATTTTTTTTAGATTATTCTCTTTGGTTGGTTATCTCCAAATTAGACAAATCTTTGAATACATAAAGTCAGTATAGCTTCTTTTGTACATAGTTAAAACTTCTGTGGAATATGTTACTGGACATTATATAGAGGTAGACTTAGAGAAGCTTAAAAAGTTTTGTGGAGAACCCGTTTATTTGTAAGGGAGGGAGCCAGATACTAACAGGGAAGGAAAGCAAGAAGTTAAATGAGACACAGAGTGGAGGATGAACTTTGAGGATGGGACTGAAAAGTAACTCAAAGTTAAAGTACAACTACTCCAAATTTGAAGCTCACAATGACCAGCATTTCTTTTCTTCTTCAAAAAAGACCGTCGAAGTTTTATCCACTCCAACAAATGCTGAACACTCCTTTTGTCTTACCCTTGTTTTCACCTTGTCTTGTTTTTATATTAAAAAAAAGCTTAAATAAGGGTTAGGGTTTTTTTTAAGTAAGTGAAAACACATTCAATATCAACATTTATTAAGCTGTGCATAAAAGATCTGAAAGACTTAAATAGCAACTGTGTGTAAATTTCAATTTGAACTTAAACTCCACCATCAGGATGCTGTAAGCTCTTTCTTACGTTTCTGTCATTATTGAAAGAAATCTTAGCAGATTGTTCATATTTTTCAAACTCCTGGCATTTTGGAGGTTAGGTCAGCCATCCTTTACAAAAAGTTCCTCGTAGCCAGTCTTAATCAGAAAACCAATCTACATCTCTGTTAGGGTCAAACTGACAGAAGTCACTGGGATTGGTGGTTTTCTAACTAAAAATTTCAAGTTTAATGGTTTTAATGCAGTGAGATTTTTATTTTGTTTAGATTAAATACAGACAGTTTAAATTTTAATGAAGTGAAAAAAAGGAGTCAGACAAAGAAAAAAGTTTAATCTTCTTATTATTTCCTCTTATTTGCAATTATCTCTTATTTAAATTATCCAAAGGTCAAGTTTATTGACACTCAGCCCTTTTCCAAAACATCAGTAGATGATTATAACTTCAAAGACAGTCTTACAGATATTCAGTGCTACCTTTTTTAGAGTAACATCTTTGTATATCATTACTGAAATGTAATTTGTGTAATTTAAATTTCTTTTAAAGCTATTTACCTGACATTTGCCTATAAAATTTATTTTATTATATGTATTCGAATCTGTTGCTGATTAAAAGTGTGAATTAAATGATCAGATGGTCAGCTGTATTTGATATTTCTTGGGGACACACATCCTTCTTTCTCTCCCACTGGTACCAATCTGTTAACTAAGTGTGTATGGTGTGGCTCTTGCCAAAAGAAAGCTCTTCCTCTTCTTGACAAGCCTCCTGCAGAAGTTCACCTTTCATCCTCCCTTAGGGGTTTCCATCTCAGACCTCTTCCCCTCCACTGGGTTTTCCATCCACCCAAAGCCTTACAATGTCTACACTATACCACCTTCCTAGTGAAGATGTCCCTGCTTACTGCAGTGGGGCCCGACTAGCTGACCTCTAAAGGTCCCTTCCAACCTTACACATTCTATGATTCTATGATTCCTAGAGCTTTTCTCAGTTGTATTTCTGATGCCAAAACACAAAATTCTTACATTCAGTACAAAATATATTAATAGTCCACTGCCACATCTTGTCACAAAGCAAACAGGTCAGGGTTCAGTCTGTGGTGCTGCACTGATCACACACCCATACAAAGACACTTTTTCTTCCCTGACCTCCAAGGCAGACCTCCAAATACAGACAGACACACACAAAGATACACACAAATACTAGTACAACCTACTGCAAGAAAATAATAGGTAGCATCTCAACTAAGAACTACAGTGCAAGCATGTTGAAGAGTACCAGAGGAAATCCTATACTTGGAACTAAGAACTAATTTACTTCAGAATAACTTATATATCAATGATATCCATTAAACTCTTAAAACAACCCAAAATTTCCCATTTTAGAATCACACTGTCTCTAGCATCATCAAAGACACAAAGATGTTTTCTTTATTATGGGTGCCATAGCTAATGTGACCAGATCCCCTAATTTTCCATCAAGATGTCTGCACCTGCTTTGGGTATTTTTTTCTTGAGGTCATGTTAGATGAGGAGAATTGGGTCGGTGTAAAGATTTACTCTTGCTCTGCTGAGTCTTGCTTACTGATATGACTAAATACCACAAGAATTATCTCCTGTTCCTGAAAGGATCTGGCCAAGTTCTCCTCATGCATCATGTAAAACACCATAGAGCAGCAAAGCATTTGACTATCATAAACTTAACAAACACTGTAGAAACAACACATCTGGTTTAAAACCTGCCTGTCAGAACTTGGAGGAGACACAAATATTTGCCCAAAGCAGGAGCTTGAATCTCCACTTCAAAATAACGCCCAGGAAAATTGTTCCCAAGCAGGAGAGAAACACTCACAGCCTGTCACTGATGCCTGTGACAATTTCACTCTAGTCAGCTCAATCACTACCTGCCAGCACTGCAGGAACCAGAGATCTGGTTGAAATCAGTGGGACTGAGAAGGCAAGGACAATGGTATGAGAAGGATCACCTCCTTCTCCCACTGCATTTCAAAAGACACCCCTAGTTCCCAGTGTCCTTCCAATAACCCAGTCTTGTACAGGAAGGTAAACGCTGTGCTTGTTCTGAAACTCTGCACAGAGTTAAAACAGAGCCTGTTTCTTGGGAAACAACTTGGAATTGCTGCTTCCTTTCATAAATCAGGAGTCAGTATCTGACTCATTATTTGTTAATAGTTAAATCATAGATATATGTGGAAAGAATGACATTCTCAGTGACTTTTTACCTCCTTTGGGGAGGTGGAGTAGAAACAGGCCAACTGGTACACAGCTAGACATAGTGCCTGGACTTTTTCCAGGACACCTTTCAAGTAGGTGAAATGTCCTGGTCTTTCCTCCAGAGACCCCAGGGGCAGCAGCAGACTGAGGGCAAGCTGATACAAGGGCAGGCATGCTCTAGCTCCTCTTCCAGGCTTCCAGCCAGGTGACTATGGTCTTTTCCTCTAGATCTCCACACCCCCATCCCCCAGGGGTCTGACTCCTCTCCTATGCCTTTGGTGACATCTTCTGCAGGGATCTTGACCCTTTAAAGAGTCAAGAACACAGGGCTCAGCCTGGACATCACACAGCGTTCACATTCTTGCCTCAAGGTAATGTGCAGTTAGTTGTCTACACCTATATAAAGATTCCAAACACTGTTCTAAATGTTGCAGCCCAACTTCTGTGGTCAGTCTCAGTGAAAGTCCTGGATGGTTTCTACTCAATGGGTGCTTCTTTTAACTCTTCTTTCTCCACTGTTCACTCTCTAAGACTGTAAAACATATGAGTTAAACTGTACCTCAGCCCTCTTTCCTCGACCGAGTCCATCATTTCTCAACTTTCCCCTGAGCTTTGGTTCCTATTCAGAGATAATCATAGAAGCTCTTCTCTCCACCTTTCTTCCTGAAATGGTGTACAGCTGGATATCAAAGGCAACTGCCACAGATGAAGATACAGTCGCTACTGTCCAACTGGCTTTAGGTTGTCCTGTTTGAGCAGCACTACTGTGTCAAATGACTTCCAGAATTCCCTTGCAGCCTCAATCATTACATGAAAACCAGGAACATGTAAGACATACATTATCTGACCAGTTTCAGCTTCTGGTTTTGGAAGAGCAGTTACTCCTTGACCTTGTGTAGATCCAGGCCTGGAGGCTGGTGGGCCTGCCAGTGGCAGTGGAGTTGGAACATTATGATCCTTGGGGTCCCTTCCAACCCAGACCATTCTATGATTCAGTGATTCCATATTCACTTTAAAGGTAGTTGAGGCTATCAAATCTGAACAGACCTCATAAATTGGCCAGATAAATCTGACCCTGCATTTCCCTCTGTTTGAACTCCTGCTGTAACAAAGATGTGTGTGCCATGACAAATTATTCAGCTAGCTCAGAGGAGGTTAACACCCAGTTCTTCTTCTCTTAGTACTTCTGATCAATGCAGCTTTCCACTATAGGACCCACAGTACATCAAGGCTATAAACCCACATTCCAGTTACTCAAAAGGAATCTTCACAACTGTCTCAGATTTCCAGTCAGCAGAGCTTTTGCTCTTTTCAAGATCTGGCATCCACAGCATCTTCCATAAGGCGAGAAGGGAATGTGTGAGCAACCAGTGAAATCTCTTCTTTCTTGCCCTACCTCCTTCCAGTCTCACAGTTCAAGGTAATGTTTGAGTTACTGTTTTTAAATTGGACTTATGCCCACAGACATCTCTGCCAGTGCACAAGACTAGTTTAGACATGCTTGTTAAACAGTAACCAGCATAGGATAAAACGAGTGAATTCAATGGTTAAAGTGCCTGGAAGGAATTGTCCAAGGGTAAAACTCCAGACAGGGATCTCTACCACTTCTTAGAGGTGAAGTGTGCATCTGTGCATGTGTAGAATTTCCATTACTGCTTGAAACTCTTAACTTCTGACAGGACATTGCACACTTTTCATCTTCCTAGCTAAGCCTTTTCTGAAAGACAATGGATTGGGCCATCCTTGTTCCTGCAGGGTTACTGTTTATACTTATTGTCCTGCTGGTTCTGAAGAGACAACATGTCTGGAAGAGCCATGCAAAAGAAAACTTCCCACCAGGACCCAGACCTTTACCCATCGTTGGAAATCTGCACATCATGGATTTGAAGAGACCTTTCCTGACAATGCTAGAGGTAACTTATGTTGTTCCTTTCCTTAAAGCTCTCCAAGGCAGTCATTGACCTCCAAAAGGAGCACAAACTTTTCTTAGGACAGGCAGATGAAAATGCAGCAGAATTCATTATCTGCAGTAACTGCTCTTCCTATCACGTGATCCTGTTCAGTGCAGGGGAATTGACTTCCTGCTGCATCAAGAGTATTGACCTGTTTCTGTGGAACAAAGGCGATGCTGAGGTTCCTCAGACAAAAGTAACTAGAAGAAAGGGTCCCCATAGTTCCTACAGGAACTTCCACCAGGAACTGCTGAAATATTTAAGGAGGAGACCAGAACTTTCTGGAGGTGTGGTGACAGTGAAGATGTTCTTGATCCTCTCCTTTCATCCTTATCATGAAGGAGGAACTTCCCTGGTTTCCCAAAGCAGAGAACAAAGAAACTCTGTTTATTCTTTTGTATCTGGTGGCAGTAAGCTCCAGGACTTCAGGATGATGTGTGACAGTCAGTGTGTGATTTTGGGGGGTCCTCTCACTGTGTTACTCCTTAAAGCCATGAACAGCAGAATTAAGAGTTTCAGACAGGTCTTGTGCCCTGATGTACTACCACCTTGAAAACTGGTCCCCTTCTGAGTTGGGGAACAGTTACTACCTGTTCCCTGTTAGTTCTCACTACCTACAGAGTCTATGTAGTGGACACAGTTACCTCATAATGTAAAATTAAGCCATTCTTTACCTGCTTACCTGGATTTCATTCCCATGTGAGCCATGTAGTCTATCCCTGCCTGGTTGTGGATGCAGCTTTTGCATGTCATCACTAAAGGCATAATTCCAGACTATTTCAGAGTTGTTACTCATTATTCCAGCTGATTTGTACCTCCACAGACTTGTATACCAGGACCTGAACAAGTTTTGCTATGATTACTGAGAAACTTTCCATTTGTCTCTTCAAAGGAACACAGGGCCAAGCCTGGTCTGCTCTTCCTTTAGCCCCTCTAAAAGTCTGTGACTCAAATACCTAAAAAAGGATTACTGACCCCATTGTGATTCTTTTTTTCATAGAAGCTCCAACATTTGTATGACAAATTGACCACATTTTGGAGAGTGAAGGAAAAGCCACTGCCATGCAGGAAAGACATTAAACCTCTTGAAATAACAATTATTTTCAGCTTGCTGAAAATCACAGAAGCATGGAATGGTTTGAGTTGGAAGGGACCTTAAAGATCACCTTAATTTATTGTCTCCTTTCATTCTACCAGCTATCCAAAACCTATGGCCCAGTCTTCAGCATTCAGATGGGCCAAAGGAAAATAGTGGTGCTATCAGGATATGATGCAGTGAAGGAAGCTCTGGTGAACCAGGCAGATGCATTTTCAGGGAGACCTAAAATACCACTCATTGAAGAAACAACAAAAGGAAAAGGTGAGTGTGCTGTTCTGTTCCCCATAAGCCTGTCTTCTGCAAAGAAGAATGAGACTTTCTCTATGGAGAGAAGAATGCAGAATGTCTCATTTTGCTTTGCTAGGCATGTGAGACAATGGAAATGAGGAGAAAAATGAACAATGTGTGGTGATATTCACTGGGGATAATGAGAGATGAAAGTCCTAATTTACACATGCACTTTAGAGGTCTGAGTCTGCAGCTGAATCTTCCCTTAGAAGTGACGTGTTGAAGAGATGACATGGGGGCATCTCCTGATCTCACAAAAGCCACCCCTGTAGCCATACAGCTACCACCAGCAACAAAAGCTTTGCCACATAAACCAAATTCAAGCTGAGAAGTGTCTGCTACATCATCAGCCCTATATCCAAAAACTCCTTGTGAGACTGGTACTATTGAATGCTTACTTTAAAATTTCCAGTTCATTTTACACCTGAGAATAAATCTCTTTCTAAGAGAGAATAAAAAATATTTTAGTTTAGGCCTTCAGTTTATATTAGGCCTTCAGTTTGCTTCCTCAGAGAGAGTTCACTCTTGCTCTGAGTTCTGGTGCAGATTTCACCTTCCACAGATCCAGATCCCAGTCTTCTGATAACTATAAATAGTCATGGGATACATGGAAGTAGGGACATGAGAGATTGTAGTCTTCTGACAGGAAAGCAAGGGTGAGTCCACTTGTATCTTGTGACCAGCTCTGAGTAACCGATATATTGTTAAATGCCAACCCACCTGCAAATATTTTATTTCCTCATTAAGGACAGATATTTAAACAAGAGTCTAAGCAGGAATAAGAGAGCATGACAGGTACTAGGAGAGTAAATAGCAGCATCACCTTGACTGAAATTTATCTGTAGATGGTACTGAGAATTCTCTGCATCTTGTCTAGTGTGTAGGGGGATGGGATTAGCCCCATCAAAGTGGGGAGATTTTCCAGATGCCCATACTTGAGGTTTCATTTACTTTCTACAGTCTATATAACACAGGTGCTCTTGAGCAAGCATGCATCTCACAGGAAGGAGACATCTAAGATTAATGAGCACACTAATCATTCCAGGTGATGTCCCAGAGGCACAAATCCAACTCTCTATTCTAACCAAATTTAAACAAAATCCACATCAGACACCTCACACACTCAGAGCTTTCTCCTGATGCATCATTTCTGTCTTATTTCATTCTATGAAGGGACATAACCTGTCTTGCTTGAGAGCTTAACAGGTTTCCTGCTAGCACCCATCTTTACCAGGATTCAGGATAGATGAGGAATCTTTGCTCTTATGCTGAAATTTCTATTTCAGGAGTTATATTTTCACATGGAGAAAACTGGAAAGTGATGCGAAGGTTTACTCTTACAACCTTACGAGACTTTGGAATGGGCAAGAAGGCCATAGAGGATCGTGTTGTAGAAGAGTATGGGTGCCTGGCAAACACCATTGAGGCACAGAAAGGTAAGGGGAATCTTCCCTTCGTAACACTCTGATTTTCCTCAAGCCTCCTACAAAAATGCTAAGGCTCAAGGAAGTGTCTCTGAATTCTTTCAGAGATCTACCTTTCTCCAGCATTCATGCTCTGTGTCAATCATATGTCAAACTCCACTGAGCCTCTGCATGTTACCTTAATTAATTTTGGTAACTATTGACTTTGTTGTTTGCACCACCTTTTCCTAACCTAGGGAAGCCACTTGAGCTGACTCTGATGATGAATGCCGCTGTTGCTAATGTCATTGTATCCATATTGTTTGGAAAGCGTTTTGACTATGAAGATCCCACATTCAAAAGGCTTGTCTCATTGGTGAACCAAAACATCAGGATTTTTGGATCTCCATCCGTTTCGGTAATTCCCACTGTTTGAATATTACTCTTCAAAAGCACTGGTATACAGAGGTACCAGCAGAGTGGTACACACAGCACTCCAACATTGATCGTTGCATGACCTGAAGTAGCAGAGAGTGGACCACTGATGCAATTTATGGACTCTTCTCTTAGCAGCACAATCTGGGAAGTTATAATTTCCTCCTTTCATGAAGAACTGAACATGTAATATAATAGAAGAATTCTATCCCCTAGTAATAGAGGTTGGTCATTGTTCCCCATCACGCATTACAAACAACAAGGTAAAAATCAGGGTGGAAAAGCCTGTAACTGCCACTTCGTCTTGAGACTCCCAATTCCAACCAGTGTGGAGAGGGAAGACTAAGTTCTCTAGGAGTGGAGAGGTAGGAAATAGTGTCAAGGAGCTATGAAAAATGAAGGGATTTCTAGGCCATCATCAATTAGTGTGATTAATACTCAGTGTAAGAAGGAATAAATTTTAACCATTTTACACAGATGGTCAGCGAAGGAGGACAAATGAATATAAGGCTATGTACCATTTTCTCTAAGGGCTTTTCTTAATATACACTATTGAACTGTGGTGCACTTACTTAGCAATTGTTTTTTCCTCTTAACCATCTCTGCATCTTGCAGATATACAACACGTTCCCAGCCTTTGGATTCTTCCTGAAGAACTACAAAATTTTTATTCAGAATATGAAAGAAATCAATGCTTTTATCAAGGTTACATTCGTAGAACATCTCAAAGCCCTGGACAGAAATGACCAGAGGAGCTTCATTGACACTTTCCTTGTGAGACAACAAGAGGTAATTGAATCCTAGAAGCTTGTTCAAATCTCCTCACTTTCCTTTGAAGGATTGATTGATAGATAAACATTCTTCAGCAGAGATCTACTATGTGCAAAGGTTCTACCAAAACTTGTGGTCAGGTTAAAAGACTGTGCAGTCATTTCAGCTAGAAGATAAATTAATCACCTTTAATGTATCCCCAGTGATTTATCAGGAAAATCCAATGCACTGTTTCAACAAGCAAAACATGAGAACCTGTATTTACCTCTAGTTTAAAACCACTTCCTGTACTCCAACATTTCTGACTTCTTTTAAACTTACATCACCCTTTATGAAGAAACACCCAGGGAAAGTTCTAGGCCCAAGACTCTTTAGTACATATTTCTTGGTTTCAGCTGCCAGCTCACACAGGGTTTCACTTACCTGCTTCAAAGAAATTCTAGTTTTACAGTTCTTTTAAAAATGCATCAGTGTTTGTACCCAGCCCTCACATCTATGTGGTATCGACTCACAAAGTTTCATCCCAAGTCTGCTATAGCAAGAGTACATGTTGGTCTCTGTATTGCCGGGGAACACAAACCACCTTTCTAGGCTCTCTTTTGATGCTAGTAGCAGGCAAAAGCAATATCATCATGGGCCAAGTCTCCAATACCTCTTGAGTTCATATCAGGTCTGACAAAAAATTCACTTTTCTTCCTAACAAAATTCCTGCAAGATACTCTGCTCCATGACCCAGTGTGAGAAAATCTCTAAAGCAAACGATTGAATTACATGGGGAGCCCCTATGACTACTCGATTTTTTCCAAAATATTCTTGTAATCATTGACATTATCCAAGCTGAAAACCTTTGTTGATTTGAGTGAGTATTTTTGTGAGCAGCACAAGCCATCTGAAGACTTATCTTAGAATAAGTTTCTCAAAGCATCCCCTCAAAACCTTCTTAGCCTTTAGATGATACTCCTCCATGAGGGCTGCATATATAAATTATTACCCTGTTCTCCAATGAAAAAATGTCATCCTGAATCTTTAATCAGCTGATGTCGTTTCGTGTTTCCAGGAGAATGGAAAGGCCAATGGATATTTCGATAATGAAAACTTAGTTGAGGTTGTAAGAAATCTGTTTGTAGCTGGCATGGAGACCACATCCACCACTTTGCGCTGGGGCCTTCTGCTCATGATGAAATACCCTGAAATTCAGAGTAAGTGGAAAGTAGGCAATCAGCAGCTTCCTTCTCATCAGGTCACCTCAAATATGGCTTCACATTGAGCAACACTGAACAAAAAGTGACTTCTCCACATCCCCCCATTCCTAGCAGGAGAAAGAGACATTGGGTGGTCTAAGATTCTATGATCCCTGTTCTTTTCACAGAGAAAGTCCAAGAAGAGATAGAGCAAGTAATAGGGTCAAACCCCCCACGAATCGAGCATCGAACTCAAATGCCATATACAGATGCTGTTGTCCATGAAATTCAAAGGTTTGCAAATATCCTTCCATTAAGCTTGCCTCATGAGACTACTGCAGACGTGATCCTCAAAGGCTATTTCATTCCCAAGGTGAGGCATCTTCTACTTTTCTTCCCTCCACCCCCAATGTAACATGTCTTACTTTCAAGTCATGCTTCTGTCTGAGGCTACTTGTTCACACTGGAGTTCTCACAGCTAATTTGATAGGAACTCCCCTACTAAAGTGGGTTGAATGGTGGGTCCAAAGAGTTGTGGTAAATGGAGATAAATCCAGGTGGAGGCCGGTCACAAGTGGTGTTCCCCATGCCTCAGTCCTGGGTCCAATTCTGTTCAATGTCCTTATCAATGACCTGGATGAAGAAATTGAATGCTCCCTCAGTGAGTTTGCAGATGACACTAAACTGGGAGGAAGCGTCGATCTGCCTGAGGGTAGGGAAAAAGTCTTCAAAGGGATCTGAACAGGCTGGATCGATGGGCTGAGACCAATGTGATCAGATTCAACAAGGCCAAGGGCAGAGTCCTGCACTTGGGACATAACATCCCCATGCAGCGCTATAGGCTTGGAGAAGAGTGGCTAGAGAGCTGCCTGGAGGGGAAGGACCTGAGGTTGTTGGTTGACTGCTGACTGAATATGAGCCAGCAGTGTGCCCAGGTGGCTAGGAAGGCCAATGGCATCTTGGCTTGTATCAAAAATAACATGTCCAGCAGGTCCAGGGAAGTGATTGTGCCCCTGTACTCGCCATTGGTGAGGCTGCACCTCAAGTACTGGGTTCAGTTCTGGACCCCTCACCACAAGAAAGACATCAAGGTCTTGGAGCATGTTCAGAGAAGGGCAACCAGGCTGGTGAAGGGGCTGGAGAGCAAACAAGGAGCAGCTGAGGGAACTGGAGTTCTTTAGCCTGGAGAAGATAAGGCTGAGGGGAGGCCTACAATTACCTGAAAGTAAGGTGTAGAAAGATGGGTGTTGGTCACTCTTCCCAAGTGACAGGTGATAGGATGAGGGGGAATGGCCTTAAGCTGCACCAGGGCCGGTTCAGATCAGACATTAGGAAGAAGTTCTTCACTGAAAGGGTTATCAGGCATTGGAACAGGCTGCCCAGGGAGGTGGTTGAGTCACCAACCCTGGATGTATTTAAGACAGGTAGATGAGCTCAAAGATATGGTTTAGTAGAGGATGGGAAGGGTTGGACTTGATGATCTCAAAGGTCTTTTCCAACCTAGTGATTCTGTGATTCTGTGATTCTGATTTGAACCCCAACACTTACCGTCACTCTGATGGTGACAGCAAAACCATCCTCAGTGCAATAACTGCTCTGCCTTCATTTGCAGGGAACCTACATCATCCCCTTGCTTGCCTCTGTCTTGCGAGACAAATCCCAGTGGGAGAAACCAGACATCTTCTACCCTGAGAATTTCCTCGACTCTGAGGGGAAGTTTGTAAAGAAAGAAGCTTTCATGCCTTTTTCAGCAGGTATCTTGCATTTTGGATTTAGGGGTCCGAGGGAAATTGGACATCTAATACTCCTTTCTCATTAGTGTTGGCCTCACAAACTCTGTCCAGAGCTCTCCTCTCCTACCCTCTCCTCTCCCCTGACTACAGCTCAAGAAGCAGCTCTCACTGACTCTCTTATGGCCATTCTGCATTTTGTTCCAGGGCGGAGGATCTGTGCTGGAGAGACTCTTGCCAAAATGGAGCTCTTCCTCTTCTTCACCAGCCTCCTGCAGAGGTTCACCTTCCAGCCTCCCCCTGGAGTTTCCATCTCAGATCTGGACATTTCTCCCTCCGTTGGGATCACTGTCCCCCCAGTGACTCATGAGGTCTGCGCAGTGCCACGTTCCTAGGGCTTTTCTTAGTTGTTTCCTTTTCCTGAAACACCCAGATGAAATATCAATGTCTCTAGTCCCAAGTGAGAAGTTTGGCACTTCTTAATCCAGCTGGAGATTGTTTAGCACAAGTGCACCTTGGCTGATAGCTGGAGGTGTCTCGCCCACCACTACAGCAGTCCTGACTTCCAGCCACTCCTTGAAAGGGAAGGTGATGATCATTTTAAGGATGTATCTCACGAGTGAGATACTAAATTCCATTTCATTCCATCCTTCCCCACACCTCTTCATGTTCCCTTTGATAAAAGAAGCCGGGGACAGTCTCTGGTCTAGACTTGCACTGATCTAAACACACACACAAAAACAAACAAGGACTTTCACCTTCCACATCTCCAGCACAGCTATATCCAAACTGCCTAAGCAAAATGGTCCATTACACAATTTATCACTGCACTGTGCCCTGCACACACAGAAATGTAACTGAACAGCTTAGCCTGAGACAAGGAAACAGAAGATGTTGGCCTGATGCAGAACTGCAGTGCAGATGCATGGAGGGCTCTCAGGTGATGCCATGTGGTTACACACTATCTAGAAGCTAAAATTTATTTTGTTTAGTAGAGAATAATGTTCATATTAATGATAAAGGTAAAAAGCACGGGAAAATAAATGTCCTTCTCCATTTCAAATCAAACTGTTGCCAATGCTGTTTTCAAAGTTGGAAAGATCTTTCACATCTGAAATGCCTTCTGGGAATGCACTCTTGCCTGGAACAACCGGGTACTAAGCAAACAAATCCTTCTGTGGCATCTCTTAGGCCTCTCAAACTTCCTTCCCAAACATCCATGCTGTAGTTTTTAGTCACAAGAACTAATCATCTTAGTCACAACAAGTCTTCTTAGACTTTTGACACTATCTACCATAACATCCTCATAGACAAGTTGTTCATGTATGGACTGGATGAGCAGTGAGGTGGGATGAAAATTTGCTGAAAAGCCAGGCCCAGAGGCTAGTGATCAGTGGTGTGAAGTCCTGCTGGAGGTCAGTAAGTAGTAGGGAACCCCAGGGTCAATACTGGGTCCAATCCTGTTTAATGATCTAGATGATGAGTCTGGTGGAGGAATGGCTGATACACCAGAAGGTTATGCCAGGAGTGCCTGAGTAGGCTGGAGAAATGGACTGACAGGAACTTAATGAAGTTCAACAGGCAGAAATGCAAAATCCTGCACCTGAGGAGGAGCAATTTCAGGCACCAGTACCAGGGCCACAAACATGGTAACCAGCTTGACAGAAAATGACCTGGGGGTCCTGGTGGACACCAAGTTGAACATGAGGCACCAATTGCATTTGCTGCAAAGAAGATCATCAGTCTCCTGGACTGCATTAGGGGGAGTGTTGTCAGAAAGCTGAGGGAAGTGATCCTTTCCCTCTACGCAGCACTGGTGAGGCCACACCTGAAGTGCTGTACCCAGTTCTGGCATCCCCAGTACAAAAGACATATGGACTTACTGGAGACAGTCCAATGAAGGGCCATGAAGATGCTGACGGAACTGGAGCATCTCTTATATGAGGAAACACTTAAAGAGCTGGGCCTGTTTGGCCTAGACAAGAGAGGGCTCAGAGGGATCTTACCAGTATGGATAAACACCTGGGGGAAGGGTACAAAGGAGACAGACAGGCTCTTTCCAGTAATACCCAGTGTCAGGACCAGAGGCCATGGGCACACACTGAAAGACAGGAGGTACCTCAGAACATCAGGAAACACTGTCTCACTGTGAGAGTGACCAAGCATGGGCACAGGTTGTCTAGGAAATTGTGATATCCCCCTCCTTGCAGATAACAAAATGTTCCAATCCATTCCCCCTTGTTCTGACATTGTCTACCCTTTGAACAAGCCAATTCCCCTCCTGTTTCTCTGCTCCCTTCAGGGATGGGAAGGCTGCAATGAGGTCCCCCCGCAGCCTTCTCTTATGTAGGCTGAACAAGCCCAGCTCCTTCAGCATCTTGGTGGCCCTTTCTGAGCAGAGGGGTTACAACAGATGACTTCCAGAGTCCTTTCCAACCTCAACCATTCTGTGATTTGAAATTCTGAATGAACTAAAAGGGAGCAAAGTTATACCAATTCCCAAGTGTTTTTAAAAAATTAAATCCCTTTCTGCCCTTAGGCATTGGTATTTTGATTCCAGTTTTCAGGTTATCAGGGCTGTGCCAGTACTAATGACGAAAATATAACTAATCAGTAACCTGAAGAGCGTGCAGAATTTATGACTTTTATACCAAACACTGGGTTGATGACCTGTGGTTCTCCATGTTCTTGGACTTTTATGCTTGGGCAGTGTGCTACACGGTCATCCAGTCACACACACTCGGCTAGTAAACATTTACCTGCCCCTGTGCCACACTGAGGATTTGTCAACAAGCACAAAGGAAGAGAACAAAAACAGTCACCAATTGCAAGAATAATATACTCTTCACTGGGAAAGAGGTCTGTGGTCTACTCCAAGTGTCTTTAGAGGGAAATTTTTGCAGGAAGACAGATCCAGAGTCCACATTTCTTCTTCCATAGCAAATACTTGGCTGAATAGATATGGACTGGAACAGCTGCATTTCCATCGGCTTAGTGTTCATCCTGAGTCTTCTGTCCATTTTGAAAATGGGAGGTTTCTGGAATAATCACCGGACAAAGAATTTTCCCCCAGGACCAAGAACATTACCTATCATTGGAAATCTGCTTTTGTTTGATTTGAAGAGACCCTACAGGACTTACCTACAGGTAACCATTAACTTTTCTGTTGGTTCCATAATTGCACATATCACCAAGCTCCATAGTTCAAGATCATTTCCATAGTCTCCATAGAGAGTTATTTGAGCAGAAAACTCAGAATGCAGCAAGATTTGTTCTTTAATACTTTCTCCATTCACTGCAATTTCATGCATCATTTCAGCCTTAAAGAGTTCTCAAATTAATCACCTTATTTTTGTGGCAATTTTGTTGAAAAGGTAACTGAATAAGGAGTGATTTTGATACATGATATAGGTCCCTCCACCTTCCACAGAGGGACATGTCTGGAGCTGTGACCACAGGCTCCTGCCTTCATTGATTTAGCAGTCCTTCTCACTGCCCTTCCCTCCTTTCTTTCCCAAAGGCTCAAGGTGATGATATATTTTTAATATTCAAGGCAAAGAATTGCCGGAATATACAACAAATCTGTAAGCAAATCAAAGTAATGAACCTTTTGTTTTTTTTCTAGTGTTTACCTAGTTTATTGTAGGACTTTGCTGATCTGGAGTCAGAAGACTTCTATGAAACTGGTCCTTTCTTAGAGGTTACATATGTAATTCCTGATTATTTTTAAAGGGATATTGGCATCTATGTATCTGTATGCATGTTAGATTCACAAATTAAAAGATTGATCAGATGCAGTATCTAGGAAGTCATCTGTAGCTATCCAACACTGCTTAACTGTGCTGTCAAAAGCAAGCTCCATCTCTTTTCAGTCCAACAAAGCCAACATATCTCTGCTGTAATGCCTGTGAATCCATTATAAATAACTGAAGTGTGGGAGACACAGGGAAAAAACAACCTCTTTTCAGTGGTCTGTGGGGACAGGACAAGGGGTAATGGCCACAAGTTGGAGCACAGAAGTTCCACATCAAAACTTCACAGTGAGGGTGACAGAGCCCTGGGACAGGCTGCCCAGGGGAGTTGTGGAGTCTCCTTCTCTGGAGATATTCAAGACCCATCTGGATGCTGACCTGTGCGATCTGTCCTAAGGAATCTGCTTTGGCAGGGGGCTTGGGCTCAATGATCTCTGGAGGTCCCTTCCAACCCCTACAATTCTGTGATTCTGTGATTCTAATGGAGAAGATTGGTTCTCTGACTTGAGCTTAGCTCAGCATTTCAAATTCACACGTATTTAGCGTGCAAATGCAACCAGAGACCATATGTTCACCCTGCCCATCACCACTGCGAGCACTGGGAAGGCATTGCTGAAGAATATGATTTGAAAAGATTACATTCTGCCACAGCTATTATCTCTGATAACAGTATCACCATCAAGAATCTACTCTTAATTCAGAGTAGTTGAATATAGCTGCTGCTGCTATTTCATATAGCTGTCTGGACTTGCTACCATTTGTTGTACATTTCACCTATTGATGCTACATATAGCTGTATTCTGTTTCTAGTGTACAAACACACTGGAAAATAAATGCAGCCAGGAAAAAAGGCCTTGTACTGTCAGGACAATCAGCAATATTGAGTTATATGAAAATAAATCTGCTTGTACAAGCTAGAAAGGTACTAGCAGAGGCAAAACATTGTGTCTGAAACAGATTTATGGTGGATGCAGTCAGATATAAAAAATGAGAATTTGCTTAATGCTAGGTCCTGACCCAGAAAAACATGGGCTTTTTTTACACAATAGTAGTGGCAAAGGTTTGAATAGGTTTAGACCTTAAACAAAAGAAATAGAATAACATAGAGATTAGTGTGAATACATCAGTCAAAAATTCAATTTACTGGGGTTCCCAAGGGAAGACTGACTTTGGGTTTCAGCTGTTAATACTTCTGTTCAGTTTAGTACAGTGGGACTCCACTCCTGACTCTCTTATTTAGTGATTAGCAATCACAAGGTCTGGCACATTCACATTATTTAGATAAATTCTCTTTCTATGTACTTCGGAAAACATTTTATTAACTTAGAGGCAGGACCAGGAAATAAACAACACTGAAATCTTGGTGAATTTTTTGTAAGCTGTAAAATGTGCGAATCACCGTTATCTTCTTCTTACAGCTGTCAAAAATATATGGTCCAGTCTTCAGTGTCCAGATGGGGCTAAGGAAAATCGTAGTAATTTCTGGATATGAGACAGTGAAGGAAGCTCTGGTAAACCAGGCAGACGCCTTTGCAGAGAGACCTAAAATCCCCATCTTTGAAGATTTGACTAGAGGAAACGGTGAGTTGTTTTTCTTCATCAGTTTGACATAAATCAATGAATTTTTTCCTACATAAGAAGTAGAGGCCAGCACATCACTTTGGATAAGAGACCATATAAGACATTGGAAATAGGGAGCAATTTCATTGACTTTGAAAGAAAAGTTCCAGTTTGAAACTACTGCCAGTGACAACAAAACAATAATTATAACAACCACAGGAACAGATAATGGATAATGTCACACTTTTAGGATCTAGAACAGAGGCACGCATGCCAGGGAAGGCATTTCTAGCTCTTACAGTATTTTTCTGGATTTCTGTTCTTTTGAGGTGATCATAGAACCTCCTTTCCCTAAATTGTTATACAGCTGCTCCTCACTTCAAGTGGTGAACAGTGCTTTTAAAATCTGAATGTTACAATATAAGGGAACACGTACAGAATGGGGGATTTATTTTAATAAGGGAAATATGTTATAGTGAACTGGGTTTCCAAAGAAGAACTTCACACCCCAACTTTATTCTAATATTTCCTTAGAGTTTCATACTCATAACTCTGAAGACCGTGGGACAAATTCAGGAATAATTCATTTTAACTGTTACATTTTTTGATCACATTGTTGCATGTAAACTTTCTTTATACCTTATTTTTTTCCTTTAAAAAATACGACTCAAGTCATTAATTACATGGTGAAACAATTTCAGTGAAAAAAATGGATTGAAGAGGTTTTAAGATGCTACCTAAATGTGCCTAGTCAGATCTCTCATGCAATAATCAGAGCCATGAGATCTCAGTTCAATTCCACTTCCAAAGTATGATGATCAGCAGTTTGAACTTGACCTCTTTCTTTCAGCAGCGTCACTAAAATATAAGGAGATACATATTATTCTTGAGATTTTACTAAATACCTCTGAAATGGTTTATGTTGAAATGTTGGATGTGTTCAAAAAAAAAGGGTAGATGAGGTACTTAGGGATATGGTTTAGCTTAGGATGGGAATGGTTGGACTCGATGATCTTGAAAGGTCTCTTCCTACCTTGTTATTCTGTGATTCTGTAACGTTGAGGCTTTAATGAAAATACTTAAGGGCAGGTTTGTGGTTTTCCTCTGCCAGATGTAATTTAGCTTGTTTTAAAAGTGACTGCAACTAAATATCATTTATCTGTAAGTTAGTTATTTCAAACCTTCTGCCACCTTGAAATGTACTCTTTGTGTCAGGCGTTGTTTTTGCTCATGGGGCAAACTGGAAAGTAATGAGAAGATTCACTCTCACAACCTTACGAGACTTTGGCATGGGGAAAAGGGCCATCGAGGACCGCATTGTGGAGGAGTACGGGTACCTGGCAGACACCATTGAGTCACAAGGAGGTGGGTAGAGGATTAATTCCTCAAGTCTCTAATGTTTTGATTGAGTGCCCAGAGACTTGTCAGTAACCTTCTCAAGTTCAGCCCTTTTTAAGAGACGTGCTGCCTCAGGCTGAATCAATGGGATGAATTTGACTCCTCTGTCCTTTTTGGGTCTTGACATGGTGTTCTAACATTAAATAATCATCAATAAGAGCAATCAATAATTAAAAACAATAAATCACTGTAATTAGTATTAAATTCACATCTTATCTTGCCACAATGTAATGTATTATTTTGTTCATTATGTAGGAAAGCCCTTTGATGCTAGTAAAATAATTAATGCAGCAGTTGCTAACATAATTGTGTCAATATTACTTGGAAAGCGATTTGACTACAAAGACTCCAGATTTGTGAGACTTCTACATTTGACCAATGAAAGCATGAGGCTTGCTGGGAAACCTCTGGTCACGGTAATAATGAACATTTTCATGTTGCTGTTCCTCTGGATGCCATAAGAACAGAGTAATACTGGTATCAATTTTTTCTGTTACACAGGAAAACATGAGACTTTGAGAGATGTTAGGTTTGTAAACACTTCCTGGGGCAAAACAAAGTTCTGGGAATCTTGAGGTCAACAACCAAACTCCTGATATCTTAAATACATACTTGAGTTGTAGCTTGAAGAGTGCTAAAGCTGGACCAAAAAAGATCAGACCCTAATTCCCCGCTCTACCTTGCTCTAAGCTATTCTCTCCCTTGTGACTGATTTGTTTGCAACATTCTAAGGTGAACTGAATGTAGAAAATATTTAAAATTTAAAAATTATATATATGTGTGTGTGTAAAGATATTTTAGAGAACTTAATTTTCTGTGAGATAACTTTTCCAATAATCAAATGTATTGTTCAAGCACACAGATGTTTGTGTTGGCACAGCAAAGCCTCATATAAGGAAAAGAGCACCTGAGAAAAGAGTACAAAGCAGCTTGTTTTTTCTGGCAGCAATCTTTGCTGAGATGCCCACTCAAAGCAATGGAGCCTCCTAAGCTGATGCCTGTCAGGGAAGGGACAGTGATGAATATCCTCCCTCCTCTTCCTACTCCACTTGGTAAACACTTCCATGATACAGTATAAGGCAGATCTATACTTCCAGCTTATGGACCATGAATTGACTGCCAGGGCAAATTTTCTAGACAGAGGTAGACTAGAAGAACCAGTATGAATGCAGCAGCAATTTCTTTCCCAGTGGCCAAAACCCCCTCAAAGATAATTATATACCAGAAAAGAGGTATGAGGCTCCTTAGAGATGATAGTGGGAAGAGGCTTGATGTTGCTAAAGCAATTACTCACCCCTGGCCCAGTCCCAAGGACCATGGAGGGTCAGGACCATACCACATGAATTAATTCTCCCACCACAGCCTTCTGCCAGGCATTCATTTCTGAGAAAGCAGAAATTATCTGTACACACATACACCATGTAATGTGTGAAGAGCAAGTACAGCATTCCCAAAAAATATGTCCCACATGTATAAAGTGATGGGGCAAAACAGCCTCTCAGAACATGAGGAGAGAAGAGCTATAGAATATGTGCTCTACCTGCATGAGGTTCTCTCACACAAAATCTATTTTCCCATGCTTCTAGTACATCTTAATGAGCAATAAATACTCTCTGATACCCACAGGTAAAACTTCTGCTCCTTTAGACTTCAAAAAAGAAAAAAGACTAAGCAGAAGAGCTGTCCAAAACAATAAAATGCTGCTGGCCAACTTTTCCATCTCCCTGGTAGTAGGTTGCAGGTGTTTGAATTTGACATCTACATTGGTCCTGTAAAACAGTCTCTCCTTACAGTGATTTGGAGCCGAGAGGATTTTTTGTATTTGGAGGTCCTTGAGGAATCTGCTTTGAATTAATCCAGTCACTTTTTCGTATTCTAAAGAGCAAATGATTAATGTTAAGTCTTTATGTTTGCAAAATAGGTACAGTATTATTGTTTCTGCGGTCTTTTCAGACCCCTGGCTAGTAAATTCTCTATGAAATCTTTCACTCTTGTAGATGTACAACATCTTTCCACACCTTGGATTCCTCCTAAGGGCTAACAAGACTCTTCTCAAAAACAGAGATGAATTCCATGCTTACATACGAGTTACCTTTATAGAACATCTCAAAACCCTGGACAAAAATGATCTAAGAAGTTTTATTGATGCATTCCTGGTTAAACAGCAGGAGGTAACTGAATCTTTTCTCATTTATTCCAACTTTTATGGTGATATGGAGTTAGTTAGAATTTCCTTTCAGTCTTTATAATAATAGCTGTATTTCTTCAGGGAATCTATCTCTATCTTTGAAAAAACACAAATAACAAACTAGTAGAACTGAACAGATACTTCACTCTGTTGCAGTTCAACCCCTTAAAATCAGCAAATATTTATTCTTATTTATGCTTTTTTCAGAGTATAACAATATATTTACAGAGTCTGAATCTTTTTATGTGCTCTCTCCATTGTCCTACCCCTTCTATCTCTTTCAAATCCATAGTGCATTAAAGAACAAAAACAATACCTGGGCTTTATTGGGATCCTTATTTGGGGTCTCTGATATATCTATGATACCTTTTTCATAGAGAAAGCAGGTGTCTTTGCAGCTAGCCCCAGTAACCACAAGGATCACGCATAACATAAAACCAATGTCAACAGTCTTCTCCAGCTACAAGCCCAAAGCTCTTCTTTGTCTTTCACATTTTTTTTTAAATATAGGATTTGTTTCTTGGTAAATGCTTAGCCACATAAATTGCATTTCCAATTCTTGGAAAGCGCTAAGTTTTCATCCTTTTATCTCAATCACTTCTTTCAGGAGAAATCCACTACCAATGGGTATTTCCATAATGGCAACTTGCTAAGCTTGGTCAGCAATTTGTTTACTGCTGGTGTTGAGACAATTACCACCACACTAAACTGGAGCTTTCTGCTGATGCTAAAGTACCCTGAAATTCAGAGTAAGTGGTTTTGTGGCAGACACACTCAGTGACTTAGGAACTGAATAGGAACCTGGAGGGTTAACACATTAATACACTAAGTTACAAAATGCCAAGATTTCTAGGTAATTATTGTTTAGGTTTCACTGTGCCCTGTGGTTCAGACCAGGCGAGGGGTACACTAGTCAGCCTACCAGTATATTATAAACAGACTTCATATGGGCCAGGTCCTTTGCTCAGTAAAAAAAAACCTCATTAATTAAAAATAAGAAAGCAGTCTTGTGTTGGTGATATAATCATAGAATAAGTTAGGTTGGAAGGGACCTTTAAAGGTCACCTAGTCCAACCCCCCTGCAGTAAGCAGGGACATCTTCACTAGATCAGGTTGCACAGAGCTTCAACAAGCATGACCTTGAATGACTCCAGGGATGGAGCCTTTTCCACCTCTCTGCGCAACCTGTTCCAGTGCCTCATCATGCTCACAGCAAAGAAGTTATACCTAATGCCTAATCTAAACCTACCTTGCTCTAGTTTAAAACCATTTCCCTTTGTCTTATCACTACATGACCTTACAGTCTTTCCCAAGCTTTTCTGTAGGTCCCCTTCAGGTGCTGGAAGGCTGCTACAAGGTCCCCAGGCTGAACAACTCCAACTCCCTCAGCCTGACAAATAGTCAATGAAATTGTTCCAGGTTTCCCTCACAAACAAGATGTCAATCATCCAAACATCTATGTAGATGTGAAATAGAGTCTACCAAGACTTTAAATGCCTGAGAAGATTCATGGAATTTCTCTTTGTCTGACATCTGCATTCCAGCTTATGGTACATGGTTGTTAGACTCAAGTGGGGTTTTTGAGACACGTCTTGGTCAAAGCAAGAAACTTTAGGCATAAGAGAGGGCAGAAAAATACATGTCTTTAGATTTCCTATTGATAAAGAAATAATCAAACATTGTTGTTCTGTCCACCTCCCTGGAGAATTTATGGTTTTCACTCAAGGTCTTTATATTTTACATCAATAAAGCATAGGATGTCTCAGGGATGAATGAGCTCTTGTCTCTTTCTTATAGTTTTTTCTTTCTTCAGGAAAGGTCCAAGAAGAGATAGAGCGAGTGATAGGGTCAAACCCCCCACGGATCGAGCATCGAACTCAGATGCCATATACAGATGCTGTCATCCATGAAATTCAGAGGTTTGCAAATATCCTGCCATTGGATTTGCCTCATGAGACTGCTGCAGATGTCACTCTCAAAGGCTATTTCATTCCCAAGGTGAGATGCCTACAGGATTGCTTCTTTTAGCATTTCTTCTTCCTCAGACCTGGTTAATGTAATAAAAATGAACACTCTAATGATGTCACATAACAGCAGTCAGCATAATCTCTTTCTCCAAGCTGACAATCTTGAAGTCTTATTACAGTTACTGCCACTACAATGTTTGCCAATGGATTCATTCCACTGTCTCCTTTTTCAGGGAACGTACATCATCCCCTTATTGGCCTCTGTCCTGCAAGACAAATCACAGTGGGAGAAGCCAGACATGTTCTATCCTGAGCACTTTCTTGACAACAATGGAAAATTTGTGAAGAAAGATGCCTTCATGCCTTTTTCAGCAGGTGCTTTCTCTTTTCCATTTACTGCTATTGCAATTACAAATCTTTGTCAAGAACTATTTGTACCAGTGACTTTTTTGTCAGCTGAAGACTGCTCTCCACACTGTCTTTTTCATGGGTCCATTTAACAATTCATATTTTATGGGTTTCTCAGGACACATCTCTTATAAGAGATAGTACTGACAAATGTCTGATAATTCTTCCAGCCTACAGATGTTATTGCTTTCCAGTATTCAATGATAAAACCCGCCTTATTCGTAGTAACTTCTTTAATGTGAGGGAGGTTTTCAGCAAATTACGCAGTGGTTTGGGTAACGTATTTCTGTATTATAATCTGTAGCCCACAACTGCTCTATATGCCAGGCTTCCTTGTCTCTGAGCCACTCCATGGTCTATGACCACACACAAAAGCACACAGGGAAGGTGGCTTCTGTGTCTTTCCTGGGGAACCACGTTTCATTTTTGCACATCCCTTTTAAAAAAGTCACAAATAATGTTGGCTGGGCTCAAGACTTCACATACTGTGCCAACAAAGAGGAGTTGCCTTATATAGAAACAAAATTCTGCTTAACTTCAAAGGACAGAAAGGGGTTGCCTTTTGGGGCTTGCAGAGATCATGATGTTCCCCTAAGCTTACACACCTGCACTGTTTGCCAAAGCTTGAGGGATTCCAACTCACATGATACCTGCTCTTTCTCTAGAATTTCTCCTGCTTTGCAGGCTCTATCACTGCTCAATTATGCTCCTATACATCAGCCTGTGGCTAACTTGTCTATTATATCCAGAGCACTTTGCATTTTTAGAGACCCTATTTGTGTATTTGTAATTCTGTGTGATATTTGAATAAGGGGTTGGGTTTTTTGCATACTCACCATCCAAAGTATAGTCTTTTTTTGTTTTTTCATAAAAAGGCTTATGATACTTCCAATTCACAAGCCTCCTTTTTCAGGCTTAAGTCTAGATATCCTAGATGAAAAGACATTTTCAGGTCTGGGCACTTCCTGGAGGGCTTATTTCATAGCACAGCCATGCTCTTCCATTCTCTTTCTGTCATACAAGGGAGTTAAAATCAAATCTTAGTTCAGGTCTTCGCTAGTTCTGGCACTGAATCACTATGTTCTGGTTAAATCAGTTTACAAGATGCTGAATTTGGCCAGGATTGAGAAAAAATTATATTCAGAGCACTTTTGAAGAAAGACTTCTATGAGGGGCTCCATAGACTATCATCTCCACCACCTTCCTCAGTCCCACTCTAGCCAGCATTTGTGAGTCTCCAAAGTTTTTCATAATAAAATGTGATAGAAAAAAATGTCTGTGACCAGACTAATAGAGCCAAAGTCTAGACTAAACCAGTCAAAGTTGGTCTGGGATCCAAAAATTGAACCAAATAGAGGAAAACTGGAAATGAAAAATACCGATATTATTGAAAACTGGAACTAAGGAGTTCAGATTGCATTTAGATACAGTTCTCCCCAAATGCAAGCATTTAGAGAAAAGTAATCATGACCAGACTTTGCTATCATACCTTTGAAGACCAAGTATCCTCTCTTTCAGATGATTCTTGTACTCAGTAGTCTTTTAAGAGCTACTATGTTCTTTATCCAGAGCTAGCATATTTTAAGTGTTCTGGATTCCCACTGTTCTTTCTCAGAATAAGAGCTGCTCAGTATTTTTTTATTTCTTCCAACTATTGCTGTTGTATTACTCTCTTATGGCCATTCTGCATTTTGTTCCAGGGCGGAGGATCTGTGCTGGAGAGACTCTTGCCAAAATGGAGCTCTTCCTCTTCTTCACCAGCCTCCTGCAGAGGTTCACCTTCCAGCCTCCCCCTGGAGTTTCCATCTCAGACCTGGACCTCAGCCCTGCTATTTCATTTAACGTCATCCCCAAACCCTATAAAATGTGTGCAGTAACACGTTCCTAGAGCTCTAATCTGTTGGTTTCAAAAATGTTTAAATCATTTTTTCATGGTATCTGCCTTCTTAATTCTTTGGCCAAAACAATTCACAACATTACATCTTAATGAAAGTTTCCAGTACTTCTAGAACAAAGTGGTGCTCTCTTGTTTATTTATTTACTGGGGGACAGCAGAAGTGGACCAGAAGCGTGGTCTAATTGATGAGTCGTGGATGAACCTATTAGATCACCTGATCTGGGCTAAATAATACAGACCCTCAGCTTTTACAGAATCACAGAATTGTAGGGGTTGGAAGGGACCTCCAGAGATCATCAAGTCCAACCCCTCTGCCAAAGCAGGTTCCTTAGGACATATCGGACAGGTAAGTGTCCAGATGGGTCTTGAATATCTCCAGAGAAGGAGAGCTCCACACCCCTCTGGGCAGCCTATCCCAGGGCTCTGTCACCCTCACTGGGAAGAAGTTCTTCCTCATATTGGTACGGAACTTCCTATGTTCCAACTTGAAGCCACCAAAAACTTGAAGCCACCAAAAAAGCCACCAAACTTTCCCATTGCTACTTCAATTTTCACTTGGTAAAGTGTGTTTTTTGAAAGCATATCCCCCAGAAATGCTCCCAAATCCAGGTTTCTCCAAAGAGATATGTGGACCATGAAGCTATGCCTAAGTTGCACTATCCTGCTTAAAGATAAGCACTGCAGAGCCCCTGTGGTGAATGTGGCATGTTTGGAGTTTCAGGTCTTCAAAATAGAAGGATTGCTCCAGCTTGACAGGCAGGTGGGTTTGAAGCTGGCTTGGATATAGCCATTTTCCCAAATACCTCATTGAGGCATCTCCCCTTGGGTCTTCCCACAGTATCCCCTGTCTTGCCATTTCTCCTGACAGCAGGTATTGGAGCAAAACTTTTGGGTCTTCTTCCCCAAGCCAGGTGCTGATCATTAGGCTGTAAATAAATAATTACAAGGAGATTCAATTTACTTTAAAGTTGATATGCATAATTAAATTGCTTTAACCCCAGACCCCTAGTACCTCAGGCATTTTGCTTGGCCTTGAGCTGCCAGGCTGCAGGAACAGGTCCTGTGCCATATAAGCCCCACGTGCATGTTTCAGATAATGTAGATGCAACAAACATCAGCGAGTCCTCAACTGCAAACTGCTAGACAGACACTAATGATTAGACACAAAACTGAAAGTGAAAATGCAAAAATTACAGGATTGGTTGCATCATCTTTATTTCCAGAAACAGTTTTGCTCTCCTCTTGGCTTCTTCTAATAATTTCCTTTTAATTTTAAGGAAAAAAAAATTTACAAAGGAGTAGTAAACTTCCCATCTAGATCTGTTTATTTTAGTTTCTGGACTGACAAAGGTATTAGAAAGAGAATTTAGCCTAAGGGTTTTATTTGTTCCAAATCTCAGGAGGCAGAGACTTTTAAAACATCTTGTTAGCAAGCACCCTTTAACCCTTTGCAAGCATCTTGTTAGCAAGCCCCCTGTATCGTTACGACAGTCGATGTCCAAAGAGTAGCCCAAGAGACTGTTGGTATCCCACTTGGCCTTTCAACATCAAATATCTCATATCCCTGAAGCTGGCCTAGACACCCATATCTAGACAAGTAAGTAGCAGCCCAGTCTCCTTTGTCCTTTCTGATCTCACCCAAGTTGTTAAATTCTACCCAAATGCTCCTGCAGTATGCAAAAGTTGATCTGAATGTAGGGGTCTGTGAGGTTTGGCTATAAGTGAGATTTGGCTAAAAACTGAAAAGGTGTATGAATCACTCTGAAAAATGAGCAGGGAAGAAACTGGGCATTCATGCTTTTCAGCAAAGTTACTGATGGCATATTTGTTTCCAGGACATTACCCTGTGCTGGAAAACCACAGCTATGTAATTTCTTAGCTAAAGTGGTAGCCACAAGCCTGCTATAACCCTTCCTCCGATGCTCTGGAAGAGTATAACTATGAATCATGGTGGCAAACTGGTCTGTCAGGCTCCAGGAGAGGGGATACCCCTTGTCATCCAAGACACAGACACTGGGGAAGCAGCAGATGAGGTTAGCAAGGTACTTCAGGCTCCTTGGGTTGCCTCCTCGTGACCAGGTTTTGCTCAGCAGGCTGGCATGGGACATGTCCAGGTAAGTCAATGTTACTTTAGGGTCCATCCTAAAAGACAGTACAGAAAGTATATTAGGCAGAAAGCTGTACCTCATATTCTCCAAGAAACTGTACTAGATTTAAGGCTGTTTTCTCCAGGGAAATAGATTTCCAAGTCTATATCATAAAGAGGAATCAAAGAGAGCTGAGTTCCTTAGGCTGGAGGTTTGGGAATAATCATAGAAGGAAGTGCATCTTCAGTTTAGGTCTGTGTTTATATAAACTCCTGAATTCACTCAACACACTCCAGAGATCTCTTATTCCTTATGAGGACCAGCTGAGGGAGCTGGGGTTGTTTAGTCTCGAGATAAAGAGACTGAGGGGAAGCCTCAATGGTCTCTACAACTGCCTAGAAGGTGGTTGCAGTGAGGTGAGGGTTGGTCTCTTCTCCCTGGTAGCTAATGACAGGACAAGGGGACACAATCTGAAATTGCATCAGGGGAAATTTAGGTTGGGTATTAGGAAAAAAATATTTACTGAAAGGGTTGTTAGATATTGGAACAGGCTGCCCAAAGAGGTGGTTGAATCACCATTCCCGCAGGTGTTTAAAAGAAGAGTAGATGTTGTACTTGGTGACATGGTCTAGTGCTGGGCCTAGCGGGGCTGGATACATGTTTGGACTCAATCTTGAAGGTCTTTTCCAAAAGAAATCATTCTATGATTCTATGATTTCTCCTTGCAGAAAGAGTAGAGAATATGTTAAGAAAGGCAAGGAGCCCCAGTGACACATTAGGAGGCACAGGAGAATGGAAAGGATTTGATTTATAGTCTCTCATCCTCCAAGACTGATAGATTGTCTCTGGGTTTTGAATCCACTGCTGAGAAATTTATTCCAGGAAAAATGGAGCCTCTGGTTTCTCTACTCTACTACTTTGATGTCAGACTGATAACCTGGCCAGCAGAGTGATGTTAGAAGGCTCGAAGCAGTTGGGTAAAGCTCCCTTGTGAAAAACAAACTTTGCAGCAGTCTCGAGTCCAAATATGAAAGCTAAGGAGCTTTGACAAAGGAAGGTCAAAGGAGACAGAAAGCAGACCTGTGGATTCCATGTACAGACAAAGAGAGGAAGGGGTGATGACTATTCTGGAATATAAAACTTCAAAGGTGATAGACGGAATAAAGAAAAATCTCAGTAAGTATTTAAGGGAATAGTTCCTTCCCTATCAAGTAATCCTGTCAGGTTTTTGACCTAGTCACAGAGAAAGCCTGGCACTCTTCCTGATATTTTTGATACAAATGTACATTCAGGAAATTGCTATATTAAGGACATCAGCAAATGAACATGGTGTGCATAGACATACTGAATTCTGACATCTGGCAGCGTGTTCGGGTCCGAAAGGATAACCATCTGGAACAAGGAGATTTTCACATCTACCTGCTTAGATAAAGCCATCATTCTGGATATTTCACATATTCCATCCTGAAGCCCTGTGTATACAAAGATAAATACCAAGGCACTTTAAAAAGAAAGGTGTTATTTATTATTAAAGTCCAATTGTGCACTTTCAATGGAACCAGTCAGGCATTTGAAATCTTCAAAATTATCATGAGATTGTCCCCCCACAATGACTATGATAATGGTTGAAATCCAAAAGATAGAGAAGCCATATCCTCATCTTGTATTCTTACAGAAGGACAAGAAACCTTTCTTTAAGGCAGAATGACAGGATCTGCACTCCATTAAGCCTTTTAAACCAAGTTTATCTATTTGTTTCCTCTAAACCAAGTAAGGCTGCACTGTACCTTGTATCTGAAAAATTTGTCCCCAGTTGACAGCATTTGTATTTTCCAGTAGCTCCTGGTAAGCTTGTAGCTCCTTGTAGAAAACTGCATGAGCATTGGTATAATGGTCATGGTCATCCATCGCGTTCTGGGGAGAAAACAATCAATCTGGAATAATTAAATATTCTCCCCCTTTGCACGCACACACACACACACACACACACCTTTCACACTGGAATCAAAACTCAGTGAAAGCCAACCTCACACAGAACATCAGGGATGGAAGGGACCTTGAAAGATTATCTAGTTCAACCCCACTGCCAGAGAAGGATCACCCAGACTAAAGCACATAGGAACATATCCAGGTGGGTTTGAATGTCTCCAGAGAAGGAGACTCCACAACCTCTCTGGCAGCCTGTCCCAGGGCTCTGCCAGTCTCACAGTGAAAAAGTTTTTTCCTTGTGTTCACATGGAACATCATAAGCTCCATCTTGCATCTCAAAGATTTAACAAATATTAAAAGCTTCAGAGTGGTTTCCTTTAGGACATGTATGTGTTTAGATCAGATACTTAGGAATATGCTTTAGCACAGGATGGGAATGATTGGACTTCATGATATTAAAGGTCTTTTCCAACCTTGTACTTCTGAGATCTTTGGTTGAGAATCTCAAGCAAATTAGCATATTAGCAGAAAGCAGCCATGGTATCAAGTCCTTGTGTACCTAAGGCATGGTAACCCAAACCTGGTGGCAGCTTTTTGAAGTTCTTGTCTAATTCATAGCTCACCTCTACCATCATTTGTCCCAAAAACCTCGCTGTGTTATTTGTTTGCCAATGTCAACATGTTTAGAACACTTTTCTTTTGCTACACAAAAGAGTGCCTGTGCTTGCTCTCTGCCCTGAGCTGAAATAGCAGAGTCTGGCTTCCTCAATACTATTATACTCTCATAGTCTTCAAGACAGGTTGGAAACATTCAAACTGCCAATTAGGCATTGTCCTTGTCCTGATTCCTGCATTGCTGGTTGTCCCAGAGAACATACCAAGGATTAAATTGCACAGACAGTACTCCTTGGAGTACCCCATATAAGACTTACACCAACAAGAGCCTGTCGCCCAGCCTGGAGACACAAATCCATGCAACCCAGAGATTGCTGTATCATGGTGGAGAGGAGGACTGAGACAGTGCCCCCTTCCAGCATCTCTTTAGCACTGTCTGTTATGGAATAAGACTGCAGAAGGACACTTCTTTCACCTTGTAGCCACATCTGCCACATCACAAGCTCACTGAAGCTCTTTTTCTGTCTGCACAAAGACTAGAGAGGCCGAAGAATCCTTGGAAAGTTCAGCCAAGTGGCATGAGCACAGGTAAAATGTGTCTCCATAAGCTATGAAAGTTATTCTTCAGTTGGTACAATCAAGTAGAGTATGTAGTTCATAGGTAAGCTTGGTTAGGCTGTAATTGCTAGGCAGAATGTTTCTGGAAAGAGCAGCCCTCCCTATCGTGGGCTTTGTGCTGGCACCCACCAGGATGCCCTATTGAACATTATGGTTCCCACATGCCCCAATGAGGCCCATCCACAAAGCTCTTGGAACGCTGGAGAGGAGACCCCAGTCATGTTGGATCCACCTCTCAGAAAGATAACAACCCATGTCAATCTACCTCTCTTTGTGGACGGGTGATAACAGCTTTGAAGTCTGGCCATGAGTCCACCACCACTTCCTTCCTGAAGGGGTTACCTCTGTTGATGTTCATCACAGCTCCATAAACCTTCAGGAAGAACAACCAAGAAAAGACAGACAGTTTGAGACACACTAACATGACACCAGAGTTATAAAGAAGAGGCTGAACCAGTGACATGGACCTGAGAGTACACATTTAGATTTTCACCCCACCACACACACACCTCTCTCAGATAGATTGACACCTACACACTCACTGGTAAGGCATATTATCATGACGTTAAACCATTGTCTAATTATGCCAGCCCTAATTACTTTGGATAACAAGTGGACTGGTTTGCTTCTTTCTTTTCTGAAGTACATGGATTTGGGTTAGCAAGCAGGGCCAAACAGATATCTGCAGTCCTCTTAACAGCAAATATTGGTCAGTCCAGAGGAAGCACAACTCTCTCCCCACGGTTTAGATGCCCTGACAAATGTCTTGGTTCACTGACGGAAATACCACAGAAAACAACAGGTTAGCGCTGCGTTACCTTGAGGGACTCAGGGAAACTCCACCTTAGCATTTTCTCCAGCATCTGCAGCTTCATGGAGCATTTGAGCACCAGCATCTTCCTTGCTGGAAAGACACACAAAGTTTAAAGAATCACTCAGAAAACCTGGTCTTGAACCCTGACAGGGATCCAGGGGGAGCCACAGCTTCTCTGGGCACCCTGTATAGTGTTTCACCATCCTCATCATAAAAAATTTCTACCTCATATCAATCTAAATCTACCATATCTAATCTCATCTAAATCTCTCTTCCTACAGTTCAAAGCCACCTCCCTTGTCCTGTCACTCCCTGCCCTTGCATTCAGTCCCTCCCCATCTTTCCCATAGCCCCTGTAGGTGCTGGAAGGATGTGGAAGGGTCTCTCTGGAGCCTTCTGTTCTCCAGGCTGAACAAGCCCAATTTGGGGCAGTTTATCTCCCAGAGTAACTTCTTCAACAAAGGAGTTACTGCAAGAATGACAGCCACAAGTCTGATTAGTGAAACAGCTGCCTTGCCATTGCAGTGTATTTTTCTTTCACCTTTTGCTCTAAAACCTAAGTAACCCATTGAAAGCAGCAGAGTTATGGTCCCAGGCAAAGAAAGAACCTAAAACCCAATCCCCAAAAAAACCCCTGAGAAGCAATAAAAATGTGTCTTCACTTAAGAAGTCCAAGGAAATAATTAAAATCCTAAATTTTCTCAGATGCATCACATCTTTCAACCTCTCTTTTGCCTGTTCAATGTGCACCAATTAATCTTAAAAGCATTTCCCTTTGCTGCAGTTCATTATAAATCTTAATATACCTTAGAAATTATTGCAGCAATCAAGTATCCACCTTACTACTAATGAACATCTTTTAAGCAGCCACCTCTCAGGACCACCGATGAAGCAATAAATCCTGTAGCAGGGGCTTGGTGGTCATCCAACCTCAGCTCCCATGTTTGCTTAGACACTATATACCTACTGCAGAGGTACTGGCACAACAAATCTATCACAAGGCAACAACAATCAGGAGTTATTCTGATTTTCCTATGTTTTGAAAGGGAATAAAGAGCACCTGGGTACTACAGATGTTGGTCTTAGCATTGATGACTTATCTTGTCAGTGCTAAATATTAACTCTATAGTTGATTTACTGCAAGTTTGTCAAGGAGTCTCTCCAAGATGATTGCTGTGGCTGATGTTATCCATGGAAAAAGGCTTCTAATCACCTAATGCACTGTGCCAGTCTGGCCATTTTCTTAATTTAATTCAGATTGTATATATTGTATTGTTTTTTCTAAAGGCTTTTTCGTCTCCTAACTCCAACCTTCCTTCCAGGCTATGTTTGGATCTCAAAGAGTTAGTCCAGTTTCCAAGCGACAAAGCTTTGTTTAACAGAGTAATCACACAACAATGGGCACTAAATCTCTCTTACTGTTATCCCCAGCAGACAGATTAAGGGTTGAATAAACATTAGCACATTTACACAATCTGCTTCCCAGGTTGGGTTAGAGATGTGAACACAACAAGGTAGCAAAGCTCAGGCTGTCCCACTAAGACACCTTTCTTAGACAAGTAAATATCTTTCTAGCATCCAAGTGAACGACCAACAGTCTCAAGCCATCCCCTTGTTCCTTGTCTTGCTTCACCAAACATTTTTTTAAAATAAACTTGCCCATTCTACAATCACGTGGCATATTTACCTTTCTGGAAGCTTATACTGCATTTTCTCACCGTTTTCAAGGGGAAAAATGCCTCTGTGTCACACTATACACACAACTATACCTAAACTAACACGTATATCAATGCTAAAGGCAGCAGTGATAGGTGTTTGCATATACAACTACTTTTACTTAAGGACTGTACTTACACTTGGAAGTGTTTTCAGACTGAAAACAAATATTAAATTGATAAACTACTTGATCACTTACCTAGTTTCAAGTGTTGTAGCTCGTCCTTCCAAAGTACAATGGCAAACTTGAAGTTAGGAAACAATAAAAGGCATCTATTTTGCAGCTGCTGCTGCATGGGGAATGACAGGAGTCCTTGTCCAGAACCCAAAAGCTAGAAATTTATAATGCAAATTGTTCTAAACTGGTATGCTGTGCCTGAAAGCTGCTTTTAGGTGGATTTTTTTTGGGGGGGAGGGGAGTGGGGTGATGCTGGAAATAAAATTCAGAGCCAGCCACACCTTCAGAAGAGGAGGGACTCTGCAAGCATAGTTAGTAAAGTATCACAAGGCTTGCTGTCAAGAGTATAGGCTCTACCAGGAACCTTTCCTTTTTTCATTAGGACATTTAATCTCTTTGCATTCATACCGGTGAATGATCTGCTTTGCGCATAATTATCCTTTTCCTTCTCAGTGGCAGTGAAATTAAAGGAGTTCTCATTCTCAGTGCCAAGCCACTTACCATGAGGAACCTCAGAGCCTGAGATAAACAGAGACACATTCTGCCAAAAAGAAAACCTGCCCAGCAAAGCAGACCCAAACATCATTTTGAGGTTTCAGCCCTGTTAACCCTAGTTTTTCAGCTGTTCCTGTCAATCCAGTTTGAGGATGCTAACCCATATTGTCCTCTTGATTTGGACTTGATAACTGATAGCACCAGACACAAGAGTCAACATAGAAGGAACACTGAAGTGGTGCAGTTAAGCACATGCAGAAAGATGCTTTATTTGAATGTAAGGGTTGATGGAGGACAGATTGATATTCCTGCTATGCCTTAAGAAATCCGTGGCTTGTAACTTACCTACTTTAGGCCAAGGTTTGTGGAATTGAAGTTTCAGATGCTCCCAGGTCCAATCTCACAAGTTCCCAGCTCCAGGTACACTGAACAGTGAAACCTCTCTAATCTCACCAAAACCCACAAATCCATCATTCTGCAACTCTACCCAAGGGCATCCACCACCAAATAAATCAAGCTAAGCCCATCGCCGAAGAGACTGGGTTTACACTCCTTTTTTATCTTGTCCTGTTTATGTATATATGTCAATGCCAAAGTAACAGCAGCCACAGCCAGCCTATCATCAATCACACAGTGTCAGGGGAAAAAACCCATGGATGATGGCTTGCTTTGGTCAGCATCCATCCCTGAAGTGCAGTACTTCTGCAGGCCATGATGGCTTTGTGCTGCGTTTACACAGTGTCAGGATTACTGTGTGCAGCTTTGAGGACCACAGTACAAGAGGGAGGCAGAACAATTGGAGAATGTCCAGAGGAGGGTAACAAGGATGGGAAAGGGTCTGGAAGGGAAGTCTTACGAGGAAGCTGAAATCCCTTAGCTTGTTCAGCCTGGAGGAGGCTGAGCAGAGACCTCAATGTGGTCTGTGGCTTCCTGATGGGGGGTAAAAGGGCAGGTGCCAGTCTCCTCTCTTTAGTGACCAGGGATAGAACCCAAGGGAACAATGTGAAGCTGCGCCAGGGGAAGTTCAGGTTGGATGTTAGGAAGAGGTTCTGTACTGAGATGAGGGTCAGGCACTGGAACAGGCTCGCTAGGGAAGTGGCCACAGCACTGGAGCTGTGGCAGGCTCTGACTTGGCTGGCCCTGGGTGGAGCCAGGAGTTGGACTCAGTGGTCCTTATGGGTCCCTGCCAGCTCAGGGGATTCTGTGAGTCTAAGGCTCAGCAGGTGAATGTTATTCAGCATTTCCCTGCATTATCATAGAATGGCAGGGGTTGGAAGGGACCCCAAGGATCATAATGCTCCAATGCCCCTGCCAGGCAGGGCTACCAACCTCAGGCCTGGATCTACACAAGGTTGCCCAGGGCCCCATCCAACCTGGCCTTGAACACTTCCAGGGACGGGCCATCCACTACCTCTCTGGGGAGCCTGTTCCAGCACCTCACCACTCTTTCTGTAAAGAACTTCCCCCTAATATCTAATCTAAACCTTCCTTCCTTTAGTTTCAATCCATTCCCCTTGTCCTGCCATTGTCTATCCTTTTAAAAAGTGGAATCCCCTCCTGCTTGTAAGCTCCCTTCAGGTACTGGAAGGCTGCAATGAGGTCCCCCCACAGCCTTCTCTTCTCCAGGCTGAACAAGCCCAGCTTCCCCAGCCTCTCTTCATAGGGCAGGTGCTCCCCCTTGACCAGGTGTCTATGAATAACTAATCTAGTTATCTTTGCATGGTACAACCAGTTTTAAACAGCCAACAGCAACAAGCAGTTAATTGTCTCTCAAATGAGATATGACTCATAGAACGACACAGTATAGAGAAATACAGGCAGAGTTTGACAGCAGATGCCTTGAGAAAAGTTGATACAGGATGTGGTGCAGGGAAGTACAGGTAGGGGGTGGTAAGTGATGTGACAGTAAAGTGCAATGAGGATGGTATGAAAAGAGTCTCAGCCCAGAAGACCCTTCAAGCTACAACGAACTCACCCACAAAAAGAACTGGAAAAAACGTTTTAAGAGTAACAAAGAAATATTTCAAGTATTTTTATACATTTTCATGTGATTCAATAAAAAGCACATACAAACTGAGCCTGCTTTTAATTATAATAAACACAGCAACTGAGGAGGCTTTTGATCTTTCATGTGAGAACACATCATTAGCTCAAGTTTCATGACAAGTAGCAGCAGCCTGTAACCAAAAGAACAAGCATTTGTACAGTAAGTCATTGTAGATGTGTGAGTGGATGTGAAGTGCCCACATAAGCTGCACTGTTGCTGCCCTTCTCAGCTGGGCAGGGGAGAGAAACAGTGAAAGGCTCTTGTGAGCTAAGGGCAAAGAGAGATACTGTCTCACTCACCAGTTACTGTCACAGGCAAAACAGATTCAATGAGGAATAAAATTAATCTAACTTATTATCAAGCAAAACTGAGTAATGGAGAAAGAAACCCCAAACCTTACCACACCTTCCCTCACCCCTCTCTTCTTCCCAGGCTCCACACCACATCCCATTTCCCTCCCTCCTCCCCCAGCAGCACAGGGGGATGGGGAATGGGGGTTGGGATCAGCGCATAGCTCATGTCCACTACTCCTTCCTGTTCAGGAGAGAACTCCTCACACTCTGCCCCTGCTCCAGCATGGGACCCCTCCCACAGCAGATAATCCTCCAGTAACTTCTCCAACAGGAGTCCATCCCACATCAGTTCTTCATTAACTGCTCCAGTGTGAGTGCCTTCCACAGAGTGACCTTCAGAACCAGACTGCTTCAGTGTTAGTCCTCTGCAAGGTCACAAGTCCCCTGGGCAAGCCTGCTCCAGTTAAATGAACTATCCCAGAGGCACTACCACCATCAGTGATGGGCTCAGCTTTGGCCTTGTTGGACATGGAAGCTTCTAGCAGCTTCTTGCAGAAGCCACCCCTGCAGCCCCACTGCTACCAAAACCCTGCCCTGCAAACCCAAAACAGGAACACTGCTGTTTTCCAGCAAATAATTCTACAGGAGAAAGAACATTGTAACAACTGAATCTCTTTAAGGCAGAAGGTCTGGCATGGAAAAAATACACCCAAAGTGCATTAGTTTTGACTAAATTTTCTTTCTCTGACAAAGAATTAAGGTGACCACAAAACTTATGGGTGGGGTGTTTTTTTTTTTTTTTTTTTTAAAGTGGTGAATGTAAAAAAATCCTGGATTTTGATAAAAATCAATAATTTTCTGCCACGGAGGACTTCAACTTTTTTAATAAAAGTTCAACAAAAGATTTACAACTAATCACAGGGAAGTATTTCTACTACATGTTTCATGCCTAAAGAGGAATTAACTCCAAACCAAAATGGTTGTTTTTTGGCCAGAGATTCTACCTTCACATATTTACAGATATGATACACACAACTCCAAATGCAACGGACAAGGCTGCCTTGTTCTATAAAAAGCCCAAATGAACCAGGGTTCCATCTCTCTTCTCCTACGACAGTATAAATCATCATTAGGAGTCATCACAGGTCCAAAAGAAAAAATAACCACCACAACAACCCTGTGACTCAACACCTGAACGAGTGAAGTCCCAGAACATATCTAAGGATTTATATATGAATATTCACAGGAAAATGTTTTAAGGAAAAAGTCAGCAGTCACAACATTAAAGCCATTAGGAAGAAAGTGCCATTTCCACAACCAGAATCCTGCTGCTCTATGTTAACAACATGCTGGCACAGGTTATCTTCTTCAAAGGATACTCTGTATTATTTGGGTTTCTTAAAGTAAATCCACCTTCTCATAGGTCTTTTCAATGAGGGTTAACATGTTCTTCATGTCAGCTGACTGCTGAATAGTGTTCATATCCTTTAAAAGACCCTTCTGGTCTTTTATCTTCAAAATTTCTTCCTGAAGAAAGAAGAGTAACACATAACAAATAAACAAGTAAAACCCAGTTTTGATGGAGGAAAATGAAAAATTTCACTTTTATGCAGCCTAGCTGTACCCAAATACAGCTAAGACAAAAAGGATTCAAAGACACAAAACTAAAGTCTTCCTTCCATCAGTTAGAGAGATGTATGATTACAGGTTCCCTAGTACTGTAGGGCTCCTCAGAAAAGACACTTGATCTTTTAAATGGCAGGTTCTCCACACAAAAACCACACAACAACTCCAGATACTTCAGAATTGTGCCCTCTGACAGAGGTTAAATGACAGCAGTATGTTCTTCTGCTTTTCTTCTCATATATTGCATGCTTACCTGCAAAGTAGGTGCCTGGAAACTCTGCTTGGGGAGTTCTGGAAGGTGGAGTGTTCCACTGCTGTTTTCCTGCAAGACCTAAAAGGGGAAAAAAAAGACAGACAAAACACTGCAGAACCAAACATCAAGCACAGAAGTAGGAAAATAAACTTGCTGTCATCATCCAACTTCTGAAAACTAAAACGTCTTCATTTTGCAGCTCGGGTTGGGAAGATCAAAGTTAGATTCCCAAAGACAGAAAAGGCCTTCCTCATACAACACACTGCAGAGAACAGCTTGTATCAGCTAGTTCTGGAATTCTGTGGAGGAAGGCACAAGCATCTATTGGAAATACCTTCCTGGCCTTTTTTTCATCTTCTTCTAACTGGTCCTTGAGCACCTGGATTTTACACTGCAGTTGCTGCAAAGTTTCTTCAATGCATTCTGCTGATCGCTCAGCTTCATTTATTTCTTCCTAAGACAAAATAGACAGAAAACCAGAATAAAATTTACTTTAGAGATGGTGAATTTTTCATGTAGAAAATAGTGATAATAAGCATCATCTGAGTCACTGGGAAAAAAAAAAAACTTGAAAAAGATACACTGCTTCATAGCAAAGGTGAGTGACAGTGATGAACAGCAGGCAACTCTTCTACAGCTGCACAGGCCTAGCTATCAGTCCTGCTACAAGTTACAAAACACTGAGCAGCAGCAGCCAGGTAAGATATTTTCTTTCCTTCATACCTGCAATTGTGTCAAAGACTCTTCATTTGTCTCAAGCATTTGTTTCTCTGCCATACGAAGCCTGGCAACGTTCTTCAGATGGTCCAGCCTCCCTGAAGGCACCTTTAACCTCTTGAAGACTCTCAGCACCCTTTATTATAGGAAAAGGAAAGCATGATTTGCTTGGAGTTCTTTGCAAAGCAAAAAGACGACTGGCTAATGACATATCTGGGGAAAAACTAAACTTGATTTAAACCAATTGCTGCCAGTTAAGTAAAGCATTTTAGTTAAATCTGTAAATGCTTTTGTGAATGTGATATATAGCTTTATGACAGAGGAAGAACTTTAGGTTGCTCTCAAAGGTCTTACTGAGGAAGACCTGAATTCGTCCAAGTTGGATCTGCCTCTTCGATCCAACACCAAACCACCACAAGTTTTCCATGCATCTCAGATGAGACTGCAGGAGTCTGGCAACTCAGAAATCAGACCCAACATGTAACAAATTAAACATTTAAAAAAAAAGAAAACCATTTATGAAAAAACAGCTCCTCATTTTTGAATCCTGAGGGACTCCAAGGACAAAGAAAGCAACGCAGATGCTCAGGTCATATGTTAAGAGCCTGGCGTATCAGCACACATGCACACAATAATTCTCAGATGCTCAAGCATACCCATTTACTCCTACAAAGACATAAATTACTCTAAGACAAAATTTCACCACTCTTTGAAGTAACTTAAGCAATCAGAAAATTAACTTGCTGTTCAGAAAATTTATCTCTAACTGCTCTTGCTGACATCATAATATAACAAAATAAATAGTTGCCCACAAATTTAAACCTTGTATACAGAGCACAAAGCTGATTCAAAGAACAGCTCCTAGGTTCTGGTACTCATATAGTAGTTAAAGTGGGTCTTTCAACTGTTGCTGGGCCACTTCAATCTATGACAAGATATTTGTCTCCATGATTTTGCACCAACTCTCCCTTCCAGAATTCCTAAATGCGATTGCTCCCAGGAGGAATTCTATAAGCACAGTACAAAGCAACTGGGTAAACTAAATCTCTTCTCCTGGCTTTTTTTTTGGGGGGGGTAAGGGGTTTTGAGTTTGGTTTTGGTTTAATTTTGAAATTATAATTTCTTACCTTCCTTTCAGTAAATTGAGGTGCTTCTGAACATTATCTTTTCTCTCTCTTTGTTGGTACAAAACAGATCTGGGAGGAAAAATAAAGTCAGAACTTTAATCACAAAGCCTGCAAGTACAGAGAACGCATCAAGTGAAGTAAACAGTCAGAACTTCTCTGGCTAAAAATTTTCAACTTCAACTTCAGATAGAGAGTGTTAAACATACCCAGCCAGCCACATCTCCTAGAAAAGCTCCAAAGCTTTTCTATTTAAATAATGTTATGAGTTTTATTTTATTATTTATAGGGACAAAGAACAACCATAGGAATATTTGCAACTTACAGTATTACTGAATCCATTAGAGTTTCCAGAAACCGTGTACTGCTCTCTGAGAGAGTCTGCCAAGATCTCATTTTAGCACTGGTTACCTTCACTTTTTTTGAAGAACCTTTTTCTCCTGTTAACAGAAAGAAAAAAAAAGGGGGGGGGAGGAAGATAAGATGTGTCAAATCTGGTTCAAGAGCTTTGTGACTCAATTCAGTCAGATCGTCATCAGAGGTGTAACATGTTTTTCCATGTCACAAAACTATTAGGACAGATCTATCCATGTAATAGAAGATACTTATTATCAGCAAGTCACAAGTTGTTCAAAAAGCACAAAATGGATGAAGGTTTTATATTACAGCAGTTTTATTCTAAACAGCTACAATCCCAAAATTATTGGCAGTACAAATGAGAAAAGCCAGAATAAAAAGAAATAAAGAGAGTGGGAATACACATTAGCAAGAAACTCGATGCAGCAGGGGCATCACCTCATTTGTGTGTTTAACACAGGACATGCCAAGCTTAAGGCAGAAAGTTAACAGAGAATACAATGACCTGTGAAGAGAAAGAAAAACGTTCTGTGTGCTTGTGGGAGTCTTGCAAGAGAAGAACACTACTTGCAAACATAAGCATGATTAATATGTGCATATGCAACACCTGCAATACAAATGCACACTGGCTAAGACTGTGCTGGGAATACTCACTGTTACTGTTCAGAGAGAAAACTGACATCTCAGACACCCTTGACTTCAACAGCACAATTACTACTTTCTGTCTCGGTGTTTTTTTCAAAACACTGAATTTGAACATGGCAAACATAAGGAAAGAATATCGTCCTACCTGCTGGGGAATAGCCCCCATGTTCCTTAGCTTTCCTTTTGACTGCCTGAGTGACCTGAAGAAAAGAAAAATTTACAGCCAATATGGGAATTTTGAAACAACTTCTGTTGTGCAACCAACCATTCATTTACTACTAGCAACCTGCTATAAAAAGACTGTCAAAACACTTCAGTGCTTGACTGGGGTGTGTTGCTGTTGACAGCAGAACACACTTTTTGATAGAATTGCAAAACAGTAATTCATCTCAAGCAGGATAAAGAAAGCACAGCTTTTACTTTCCTCCATTCCAAGAATGAAGTCATGAAACAAACGCACAAAACATCTGGCTATCCAGCTGCATCTTCAGATCATGAGGTTCTTAAGCGGTTAAGCAAGCTCTCTCCAACAGAAAGCTGCCAGAGTGAACCTGGAGACATACAGACAATATTTTCCAGAACTGAATAAGCATCACCCGAGCTGCACAAACTCTTGATTTTATCACTCTGTTCAAACAGACACTACACAGCTCTTCGACACTACACAGACAACTTGTCTTTCTATTAATCAGCAGGCAATGCTTCACTCTACTTGTCACAAGTATAGTGGCACCCAACTAGAAATTCTGGAAACCGGGAAGCAACTACACCAGTGGGCTTCAAAAAAACTTAGTGCTGGACAATCCCTCAAGAGGACTAGGTTTACTTAGTAAAATATTTACTATAAATTCCAGTAGAAAACGGCATTTTCCCCTCTCCCCCCCCCCGGTTATTTTTCTAACTTGTTTGATCCAAAATAACAATTACCTTTCTTTTTTGATCTTGCTGCCTTTCTTCTCCATCTGTGCCCTTTTTTTTTCTGGAAGGTCCTTCTCGATTTTGTGATTTAAAGGTCTTTTTTGCTGATGCCCCACCAGCAGCCTTTCCCATTTTACAGGAAGATGAAGGATGGTGTTTCATTACCTGTAAACTGAACAAAACATGAAGAAACAAAATAAACACTTAACCCAGGCTACAATCCATACAGTACAAAGCACACACTTAACAAACGAAAAGACGGAAATAGCCTGTGCTGAAAGAGCCCAAACGCACTCGTACTTGCTAACAAAAAGCCTAAATCTTGCATACTTATCTAAGACCAGGTCCACTAAAGTGCACCCCAGTTGGCCTTTCACACAGCTCTTACATGTTCAACGTTTCTTTCTGAGTTTAAAAACCCGTACATCTGTATGCTAAAGAGCAACAGTGCAATGGCAACTACACTAAGAACAGCCCAATTTGTTATTAAAGGCTTCCAACAACAGAAACTCTTTATCTTCCTAACACAAATCAGTGCGGTCATGCTCTTACCTGACCACAACGCTCCTTGCTGCATTTTAAACCTACAGCTTCTTTTCTTACTCACTCTGGAGGAAGAGGGAAAAGGATTCCAGCAGAAGAGAGCAATCGGTACACCCCGGCAGCCCTCTCTTTTCCCAGCACCGCGGCTCAGGTGCACCGAACTTTTATCACGGCCTCAGGCAGCTCCCTCCCTCAGGCAGAGGCCTCGTCACGGCTCGACAGGCGACAACCGCGACCCACACCAGGTAAATAAGCTCTGCCTCCTTCTCCCCCAGGTTAACTGCCGATGCTGTAAGGCAGCCTTCGCAGCGTGCCTCAGCGTGAGGCGCGGACTACAGCTCCCAGCATGCCACGCTGCCCGCCACCGCAGCGGCACAAAGCCGCCGAGCGAACGGCATGCTGGGAGATGTAGTCTCCACTACCCGCAGCCCCACACTCCCAAAGCCCCGCTCCCCGTTGCTGCCGGATAACAACACACCGCCGCGGGAACCTCCCAGTACCGCCCCACCAGCCCATCCCGCCCGAAACTCACCACCCCAGCTCCTTCTCAGCGCTGACCACCAAGCCCGCCTCAGCTCTCCCAGCCGTTAACTTTCCCCGCGCACCCAAACGCATGCGCACGGCTACTTCCCCCAGGAGGAGGGCGGAGCGCAGGGCGGCTCTGCGCGCATGCGCAACTGCCGCGCGGGCAGCGGGTATCGGCGGAGGGGCTGGCAGCAGGTACCGGGGGGACGGTTGGGTCCTGTCGTGAGCCCGCGGCTCACCCGGTGCTCATGTCCCTCAGGCGGGCAGGGCTGTGAGACCCCGAGGCAGCCCGCGTTAAAGGCCCCCGTCCCTATTGGTCGCCGAGGGGGTGTGTTGGGGGCGGGCTGCGGTGCCGGGGGCGGTGGAGGACGCTCGGCGGCGCACACAGGCGGGCCTGTCAGGGCGGCGAGCGGCGCTTCCCGAGGCCTGTCCCGCAGCGGGTGCTGTGGTGTGAGGGGTGGAGGGACGGGGGTGACAGGGCAGCTTTGTGGTTCCTTCGGGGCGCGGGGCCGGGGGATCGCGGCAGGACCCGTGCAGCAGCGGAGGCACAGTTTGCCTTCCACCCTGGCTGCAGGAGATCGTCTCTGCAAGGAACTGAGCGCACCCCCCGGTGCTCCCTTGCGCGCTCATCAGATGCGTATTCCATATGGAGTATGTACATTGCTAAAGCACTTGTGTGGAATGCGTGGTTCCAGCACCATAACACTGAGAGAGGTTTCCAGTTTTGCCTAGACTTTCTCATTAAAAAAACCCCAAAACTGAAATTCTTCCCTAAAAAGAGTTGTGGGGCTGTGGCACAGGCTGCCCAGGGAGGGGGCTGAGTCCCCACCCCTGAGGGTGTTTAACAGATGGGTAGATGAGGTACTTAGGGATATGGTTTAGCACAGGACAGGAGTGGTTGGACTTGATGATCTTAAAGGTCTTTTCCAACCTTGTGATTCTGTGGTCAAGCTGGCAGGCAAATGTGTGTTTCCAGGGAGCTGTGAAGGACATAAGGCAGAGAAGAAGTGTCTGGCCCTTGGAGCCAAGCTGTAAAGGTTTTAGTGTGAGGAACAAGTGCAGGAGTAAGATACAGACAGCAAAAGCAGAGGAGTTTAGCGCTTTCAGGAGTTACTGAATATATCCACCATGTCAGTCTTCTGCATGATGAGATGACCTCTGCTACTTGTATTATTCCTGTGTTCTTGCATTCTTTGGTTTTTACTCCTTTTTTTCTTAGTACAGCACCAATTTCTATCCTGGCCAAGACACCTTTTACAAAGTATATGATGTGTCAGCAGTTTTCTGACAGTCTACTTCCTCCAGTGTCTCTTTGGCATAGAAGCTTCCTCTTTGACATAAAGGGGTTTGTAGATGAAAGAGAGATGGGAAGGTGAGAAGGTAGCTAGACATGCCATCTTCATGCATAACAGTGACTTTTCAGGGGCAGATAAATGATGGTGCTGCTTAGGGATTGAAATAAGCTACATATTTCATATGTGGATGTAGAGGAGTTGCAGGAACATTTTCCTTAGCTAGAGGCAAATGTAGGATTTTGTCTTGAACTGTGTTACGTGTGGCCTGGTTGAAAGGCAAGGAATGATGTCTGTCAGATAAGTGGATAAATACACTCTAGTTTCCTTCTGGGTGTTTTAGCTTTATCAAACTGCTTTATCTCTCCATGCTCACTTCTCCCATGTCGGATGTGTACGAGAATGAATAATACTTGGTTTTATCTTCTTCAGCTTACCCTGTGCTTGCCAACCAGTGGAGCAGACATGCTAAGAGCCAAGGATGCTCTCCTGCGCCTGCAGCCCCACTGCTGCTCATGCCTGGCACAACTTCCACCCCGCAGGCTTGTGGGGCGTTCACTGCATGGGCAGCCGCTGCACCCTGAGTGGGCTGCCCTTGCTGAAAAGCAGCTGAAGGGCAAGAATCCAAAGGATTTAATTTGGCACACCCCAGAGGGGATCGACATCAAGCCCTTGTACTCCAAAAGGGACACAAAAGAGCTCCCTGAGGAGCTGCCAGGGGTGAAACCTTTCACTCGAGGACCCTACCCAACCATGTACACATACAGGCCCTGGACTATCCGCCAATATGCTGGCTTCAGTACAGTAGAAGAGAGCAACAAGTTCTACAAGGACAACATTAAAGGTAAGGCAGCTGATTTGGGAAACAACATCCCAAAGCACTGGGGAATGAATATTCATATGGTGATTTTACATCAAAAATGTGACTGTTGGGCCTCATGAATTTTTTTATATCTGATAGGCTTTTCCCAGTGGTACTGTATTTCTTTACTACTGGGAAACTGGATAATTTCTGAAGCTGTTCTTGCTTCATTTTGCTTTTGAGGTGGAAAAATGAATGAGTTAAATGCTATTTTTAGTTATTCTGTGTTGGCAGAGATAAAATTTGGCTTCATCCCAGTCCCCAGCTAGCAGAGATTATGGAGCACTTTACACTCATTTTGTGACCAGGAGAGAAGATTGTAGTGGAAAAAAAATCTATTGAACTTTGTCACTTAGATAAACTTCTGAGTTTTAGTGCATTCTGACATTTTGGGTTTCCATCTCACATTGTAAATTTTAAACGAACTCATATAAAATGTAGAATCACAGAATGTGTTAGATTGGAAGGGACCTTAAAGGTCATCTATTCCAACCCCCCACCTTCAATATGAATGGTGTCACTCATGGTGTACTAGTAAAGATGGCTTTATAAAAGTACTGCTGTTTTCCCTGTTTGAGAGTGATTTTCCTGATGTTCCAGCAGAGCATCATGCTTTGCTGCAACATGTTTAGCTAACTGCCAGAATGTCATCATAATATACCACTGAGTTAGTCATTGTGAAACCACTACTAAAAAGCTGTGCTTTACAGACTGAGGTATTAGTTTTACACCATCCGTACATTTTAACTATTGTTTGAAGCTAATTATAACCTTAACAATCAAAAAAGACCACTGACATTGGCCTTCAGAGTAATGTGTCTGTGATCTTTTCATTTCCTACTTGACAGACCTTCCTGCTCAAAACATGAGTAGGATATAGATAAATAGATAAAGGATATACAACTAGATATAAGGAAGAAATTTTTCAGATTGAGGGTGGTGAGACTTTTGCACAGGTTGCCCAGAGAAGCTGTGACTGCCTCTGGATCCCTGGCAGTGTTGAAGGTCAGGTTGGATGGGGCTTTGGGCACCCTGGGCTAGCGGAGGGTGTCCCTGCTCATGGCAAGGGGTTGGAACTAGATGGGCTTTGAGGTCCTTTCCAACCCAAATCATTCTATGATTCTATGCTCACTGTTCAGGACAGGAGAGGGGATTTTTACTTCTTGCCTTATCATGATTAGCTAATATGAAGCAATATTAGCTGCTGCAGTATTCTTGCGAGTATTCTTGCTTCTTTCCATATATAAAATTCTCAGTAAATAAAGAACTTAAAAATACAAGGTGTTAGAAGCTTGCAAACAAACTTTTCAATGTAAAGATTGTTCTGAATATACTCTGCCTTCCTGCTGAACTTTGCTGCTGTAGCAGAAGCACTAACACTTGGGTTAGTAGCACAGCTGAGTTATTCGAGAATGTTTGCTGCCAGGACGTTTTCATCTATTCAGGTTTTGACATGGTGATATTGTAATTTTGGGTCTGTTGTTGTGTTAAAGATTGTATTAATATTGAATATTTTTGCATAGCTTCTGAAGCTGACCTGTTTGCAAAGCATTTATAATAATACAATTAAAATCTCATTGTAATTAGAAGAATACTGAAAAAGAGCTAATTCTAAGTTCTCATAATTGCTGAAATTTGTGTTGCTTGACACAAGTCAAATATTTAATTTTTTGTCACTGTGTTTCAGAACTAACATGTAGTGGTTTATATCAAAGACAATAGCTGATGATTAAGACCTCTGCTGATGTTGAAAAACAGATTTGCAAACGCAGTAAATCTAGTTACTTGTAAGAACAGCAGTGCTGATCAGCTGGTAAATACCTGGGGTTAGAGTTTCAGGTACTGCTTTCAGGTCAGAGTGGCAAGTCTGCCAAGAGCTCTGTCCTTTTCCCTGCTGTGTATGAGTAATTTTCTCCTCCTGCAGGTTTAGTAATGCATCACACTTTAGGAATACACAAGGCATGTCAATAGAGCCGGGATAACAATCAGCCTGTGTGTGTTTACCTTCTCTTTATCACAAATTAATGTGATGTAGTTTATCACACTTGCTTCTAGCTAATCTAAGAGAGTTTCTATATGTAAGTTCTGATACTTTGTTAAATTGTGACTAAACTATTGTGCAGTAATTTGTTAAGCATTGTAAGCTGGTTGTGTGGCTGAACTAGAATAACTGTGCTATTTTTTTTCTCAGTTAAAAGCTTTTTCCTTCAAAGTTAAAGACTAATAGACTTTGCACAAGTTTAGGGAGGGAACAGCGTTTAACATCAAAAATTGGTTTGTTGTCCAAGCCTGGATGATGTAAAATAAAATTAATAAATAGAGATCCAGTCCTAATGCAGATCTGTTTTAACACTCTCTCTTCTTATTTTTTTGTTTGTTTGGTTTGTTGGTCCTTTTTTCTTTCACTTAGCTGGCCAGCAGGGATTATCTGTTGCTTTTGATTTAGCCACCCACCGTGGTTATGATTCAGACAATCCACGAGTTCGAGGAGACGTTGGAATGGCTGGAGTTGCCATTGATACAGTGGAAGACACCAAAATCCTTTTTGATGGAATTCCTTTGGAGAAAATGTCAGTTTCTATGACAATGAACGGGGCAGTCATTCCAGTGTTAGCCACATTCATTGTCACTGGAGAAGAACAGGGAGTGCCTCAGGCCAAGCTGACAGGCACAATCCAAAATGACATCTTGAAGGAGTTCATGGTCCGAAATACGTACATTTTCCCCCCAGAACCATCCATGAGGATTATTGCTGACATCTTCCAGTACACCTCAAAGGTATTGATTCTTTAAATCTATTTACTTCTCTTATTATGTCTAGTTAACTATTTGTGAGGCACTTTGGAGAGTGTCCTGGTTTTGGTCAGGATGGAGTTAACTTCATCTGTAGCAGCGGCTGGAATGCTGTGTTTGAGAGTTAAAATGAAAACAGTGCTGATAACACCCTGATGTTTTTAGTTGCTGTCAGACAGTCAAGGACTTTCTCAGCTCTTTGTATTTCTCTATTCATTAGAAAGGAGGGGCGAAGCCAGGACAGGTGACCCAAACTGGCCGAAGAGAGTATTCCATGCCAATTACATCCTGCCCAGGATATCGGGGGGCTATAGGGAGGAAGAGCAGGGACGGCTCCGGGACACGCGGTTCTTGGGGGACGGTCGGGTTCCGGGACGGCTCTGGGTGGCACGGCCTGAGTTGTGTGGTTTGGTGAGAAACTGCATTGTGTATCAACAGCTTCATATATTTTTGCTCTAAAGTCCTGTTGGCATTGTTATATTTTATCTTTTCTTTATTTTATCTTAGTAAACTATCCTTATCCCAACCCACGGGCCTTTTAGTTTCTTGGGTTTGGTGTTATTTGCCCCTTCCTTTTCCCTTCCCTTGCCTTTCACACCCCCACCCCCCACTCCCTTCCCTCTTCCCCTGCTCTTTTCCTTTAAGGAGCAGGGAGCTGCGTGGATCTCGGTTCTCAGCCGGCGTAAAACCACGACAGAGAGCAAAGCAGAAGACAGGAAGACCTGTTGTGGTGAAGAATGTTGTGGAGAGGGCTGGGAGGAGAAATTAAGATCCCAAATCACAGCATAAATTTTAAGATTTTTTGAGTCATCCCAAATCAAAGTTAGATTAAGATGAACCTAAACTGAAAGGATGGCAGGAAGCTTGGAGACAAGAAACAGACAGGTTTTTCTTTGCATAGAAAGCAAGAAACCACATATTTAAGAATCATGATACAGCTGTAAGCAGGAGTGAAGAGGTAAGAAATTTTGAAGGACTCTGCTGTGAAAATGAGCATGAGAAGCCAGTAGTGAAAGGAGTAAAGTCCTCAACTGATGAGAAGTTCAGTACTGCTAGTTGTTTTCTTTGGAGAGGTAGAACACAGCCTCTGATTGAGAAAGAAACTTAAGCTAGATCATAGTTTAAGTACAACAAATAGTGAAAAAAGGTAAAAGCATGTCAAGTGTATGTCTGCAAAATCTGTATAATAGAGGTGGGTTGGATTCTACCAAGAATGGATTGATTGTGAATGTTGGTAGAACTAATGATCTGATCCTCCCATTCTGCTGTCATAGAATCATAGAATCATGGTTTGTGTTGGATGGGACCATTAAAGATCATCTAGTCCAAGCCCCATACAGTGTTGTACTGTCTTGTCTTTTATTTTTTGCAGTATATGCCAAAATTTAATTCCATTTCAATCAGTGGATACCACATGCAAGAGGCAGGAGCTGATACCATCCTGGAATTAGCTTATACTATAGCAGATGGCTTGGAGTACTGCAGAACTGGACTTAAAGCTGGACTTACCATTGATGAATTTGCACCAAGGTGAGCTAAAGACATTTGCAAGTATAAAACTCACTGTTGGTAAAACCTCTAGAATTTAATACCAAATTCAGTATTTTTACACATAGAAGCAGTATTAGTGATGCTCAGATTGCTAGTTTTGGTTTTGTTACAGTTTCAGTGATAGGAAAATACCTTGTCCAACAGATACTTAGACTAGACCTACGGTAATAAATGGATTAAAACTCACATTCAAGCCCAAGCATTGTCAAGGTCTGTCTCTGGCTTGTAAAGAAGATCCATAAACTGTTGTATCTGATACAGTTGTAGCTTTAGGACTGCAGAATGCAGCAAGAGCTCTCATGGTTTTTATACTGTAGTATCATTGAATTTTTAAAATTAATATTACTTTGAAATATTTAAGGAAAAAATGCCTAATAAGGAGAAGGGGCTCAGTTAGTTCAATTTTCAGTTGGAATTTTCCTAAAAATAAAATTTAATTTAAAGCAGAATATTGCATTTTGGTGTAGTTACTGCCAAGCTAAGCAGAACCACGGTTTCAATGGTCTAGTTGATTTACAGATTGCCTAACTATATGGTGAGTAAAAAAACAAAGGCATGGTTCACATAGCCTGTTGCACATTCAAAATGTGAGAGTCAGCTGAATTAACCTGTTCCCAAGATCTGTGGCAAAATCAAAGTAGAGCATATAGAAGATCCGGCCTTATTTTCAGACTTCCTAGTGCTGGAGAATCTAAGATCTCTTGGCAAGTTGTTTCAGTACCTGATTCACTGTTAAAAAAATGCATCTTTAGTGTAATGAGCTTTACTGGCTTTAATTATGCATGATCACATTTCTAAATCATGGAAGCTTTAAAAAGGAAAAAGTAGACCAATCAGTCCCTTCCCTCATATGCTATCCAGTGTTGAACTGATGTTTGATTTGGATTATGGATAAAATAGTAAGGAAAAGGATGAAAACATACTTACAGTCTGTAATGTCTTCTCATTTTAAGAAATTCATGAGCATTAACTGCACTAGTAGATTGTGTCCAGGAGCATTCCCTGGCACTAGGGTGTCACTTCCTGTATTAGTGACTTGCTAGAATGCTGCTTGACCCAGGGCCTCCCCCAAAACAATCCCTGTGGACAGTTTAGCACTTCCAGGGGACCGTCGTTGCTGGGAGTTTGCCTGCAGTCACCTTGTTTGGAGGCTGAGACAGTTTAATGGCATAAATATGTGTGATTCTGTAGTAGTTAGCATCAGTGTCTCCAGGAACATTCCCTTCATCTTATGCCTGGGTTGTATCTGTAAAAGTGAATTAATCAGAGCCATAGCTGCAGGATGTCTTTACTGAGACAGGGTTATTAGAGTGGTTTAACATTTTACCCTGTTTCTGTGCTCTTTTTTTTACAGGCTGTCCTTCTTCTGGGGAATTGGCATGAACTTCTATATGGAAATAGCTAAGCTGAGAGCTGGGAGACGGCTGTGGGCTCACTTAATAGAGAAAATGTTTAAGCCCAAGGATCCCAAATCTCTTCTGCTGAGAGCTCATTGTCAGACTTCGGGCTGGTCACTCACTGAGCAGGTTAGAAATTGGACTCTTTATCAACTCCCTCATTTAAACATGTTCTCATGGTCTGTATTTTAAAGAGGGCTGCTTTTTTTACCTGCTTTCTGAAGGACACAGCCTGTCTTACTCTCAGCCTGACTAAAGCACACTAGCATCTTTTTGCTTGTGTAACATAAAAGTCTTTTTGAGTGCCAGCAGCATTATTTCCCAAAATGCTGGTTTATGAAGTACCTCATTCTGCTCTGTAGCAACCAGGTAAAAGGCCAGAAACTTAGCACTTGGGACTCTTATTTACAAAAGAATTCCAGTATGGTGATAGGCAGAGTCTCTGGGACTAACTTTTCATTGTCTGGCTTCATTTTCATTCTGCAATCACCATCTTAAGTGTATTCTTCTAGTCTGGTGGCTGCTGACCTGAGAATAGGATCTAAACCTGCTAATTAGAGAGAGAGAGACTTGCAGAGAGGTGCTTGTATTAATTCAGGACTCAGAGGATTTGTCCTCAGAGTTATCCTATCAGAATGCAGCTGAATATGGAAGTAGAGGCACCTGTTTTCTTAACATCACTGGCTTGAGAATTCATTTGAGCATTCAAGGAAATCATTCATGCCCCTGTCTCTCACTGCTGAAAGTGAAATAATTGTTACAGTTCATCTCTCTTTTGAAACCTGGTGCACTCTTTGCTTTTCCTTTTAGTTACATCACTTCACAACAAGGAAATAAATCATTTGACTGTAGGTATAGTTTCCCAGGTGAGTTGGAGCTGAGTTGTAGCTCTTATTCCAAGGCCTGCAATCAGTTTCATGTAGTTTGAATGATTTTTGGGTTGTTATTGCAACCATTGTTACTTTGTTTCTGTACCTGGGGTTTATTCTTGTTTTCAGAGCAGATGGAATATTTACTTACATTGCAGGAATGTGGTAATGCTAAAACAGTGGGATTTTTTGAACAGTAGCCTTTGTAGGTCCTCCAATTAAAAAAAGTATTGTATGAGTGCAAAACGTAAATGTTACCAAAAATATGATCAACCATCATCCAGTGCCCAGTATAAATATATTTATGTATGGATCAAAACCCTTTTTTCCTGTCTAAATATTATGTATCTTAATATAGCTTCTCAGTGTCAAGTCTTTGTTCCTTATAGGTTTCAGAGGGCAAATATGTTTTCCTCTGGCCTTCCTTTAGATAGGTATCCACTCATAAATTAGGTTTTACATTCTTGCTCATCCAAATCACATTTCTGTAGTTCTTTAAATGGAATATTTGAACCAGAAATATATTCTGTGTCTTGTCTACTTGTAAAATAGTGTTATTAATTCAGTTTCTTTATGAAAAATAATTAATTCACGGATCTCATGATCCATTTTGCCTTCTTGAAAGTCCCACTACATTGGTAGCTCTTAATTATTTTGGATACATTTCATTCCAACTAAGCACCTCAAGAATAAGGTATGCAATCTGAGCGACTGCTATGTTCCCCCAATAATCAAATGCAGTGGGTGAATCTTCACTCTCTCAAAACACAAGTCAGACCTGGAGATCATGATTACTCTTCTTTGACTGTAAAGGCACATACAACTCAACTATCTGGATGTATGAAAGGAGCAGATAAAAATTTTGACTTTAAGGTCTCTATATTGGCTCTATTAGCTCTATTTCTGTCCCTTCTACTCTGGATTGTCTGTTTGTTTTGGTTAATACCCCAGTTCTCCCATTGATATCTTTCAATTTTATAGCACCAGCAGCTTTCACCAGGAATTCCTACCTTTATGTAATGCTGTTAGTGGAAATACTAAGCACATTTAGTTCCAAAACGCATCTGAGCTGGTCACCTGTTTGCCAGATGTGCTCTTCAGTTCTCTGAGACATGGGATCCCAGGGTGGAGGACATGGGGCTACCTGTTCAATCTGCTCCAACTTGGATTCATTAAGTGCTTTGAAACACCACTAAATATAAGTCAGACTGTGCTTTGTTGCTTATACACTGATACTTTCAGCTTGCTTTATGGATTAATCATTTTGTCCAAGGTACCAATCAGTGATATATTAGTTTGATTGGATGTTTCTTACTGACTGTTTTTCAGCTTTTTTGTTACAATTACAGTGTTTCAGTGGGTAATCTTGCATTCATTTCATTGCAGTAGTATGTGTGTGACTAACCTGCCTCAGCCCTGTCACAGAACTGTTGAACTCCAGAGCTCTCCTTGTCCTTCCAGGATCCCTTTAACAATGTTATCCGTACTACAATAGAAGCAATGGCTGCAGTGTTTGGGGGTACACAGTCTTTGCATACAAATTCCTTTGATGAAGCCTTGGGTTTGCCTACAGTGAAGAGTGCTCGCATTGCTCGGAACACGCAGATCATAATTCAAGAGGAGTCAGGTATTCCTAAAGTGGCAGACCCCTGGGGGGGATCTTACCTCATGGAGTGCCTCACCAATGATGTCTATGATGCTGCTTTAAAGGTAGGTTTGCATAACCTTTTTATGTTTTGTGGGAAATTTTTAGGTAGAGGAGTTTTGAGCAATGTCCTTTAAGGGGCTCTTCGATAAGGTGGCAACTTCTTACACTTACACTTCTGCTTCAGTGATTTACAAAAATAACAGTGTATATTTAGAGAGACTTCAGCCTTCTGGTAGACTACATTTGAAATGGAAATATCTGAGTGTGGAACATATAATCAAGTCCTACAAACTCCCTTGTATGCTGAAGACTCCCGGTTTGCTGGGATCTCTTGTTTATGTGTTAAAAATAAAAAGAGTTTGACAGAAGAAAGAGTCAAACCAACTGAGTTACATGGTGGTGATTTGCTTGAGGATTTGAAACTAGGGGTTGTTGAAACCAAGGGTTTATAGCCAGGCATGTAGGATTGGAATATATATTCTTTAAATAATGTGCAGGAGTAGTCTGACCCGTGGCAATCCTGCATAAAGATACATGCCTACGTGTCAAGCCTACAGCTAAACCCAGCGATTCTCCAAATACTTGCTCTTATGCAAGTCCCAAACTAATAAGCTAATACAGACCCAAACACTAGCTTAGAACTGTGCAAACACTGTTAGCACAGTTTTTTTAGGTCCTTGTCAACTAGGAGTCTTCTAGACAGTGCCAGGCATGGCCTGATGATCATTTCAGTTGGCAATTAGAAGGTAGTTGCTGTTTTGGAGCTGCATAGACTTCTGCTGTGTGAGAGCTGAACCATGCCATACAATTTGTCTTCAAGATCAGAGAACTGACCTGGGCTTTTTTGATTTTGTTTTTTTGTACATGTAACCATCAGAGCTGGTTGGCACACAGAAGGCAGTGCAGAGTCAAGGTCTCGAGCTTTTTCATGCATGGGTGTTACTAGTTGAACAATATGCCATGCACTTTTATTAATGAATAGAGTTTTGGGACTAAAAATGTTCTTTTGTTTGAGATGTCTCTTAATTTATACCAAAACATGTAGTCACAGAATACCAGAATGTCGGAGAAGGAAGACGCGGACACCATATGGTTCATCAGACGTCTCAAACTTTATTCACACAAGCATGGCTTAAGTATGCTAGTTAATTAGCTCATACATATTGCAAAAGCCGAGCTCATCATTGGTCCAGCTGATAAGTTGCAGTCCTGCCTTTGCTTACATTCTGTTGCACATTGTTATGGTAAACACATCCTTCTAAGACAACAGTAACTGTCTTCAGCTGGCCCCAAGGGCACACTGACTTTGGACTAACCTTTACCCTACTTATGCCATCTCGAGCAGGTCTGTGCAGCTGTGTCCCTTCTCTAATAGCCAGCTCTGCACCAGATCCTCCACACCAGAACATTAGGAGTTGAAAGGGACCTCAAAAGATCATCTAGTCCAACCCCTCTGCCAGAGCAGGATCACCCAGACTAAATCCCACAGAAAAGCATCCAGGCGGGTTTGAATGTCTCTGGAGAAGGAGACTCCACAAACTCTCTGGGCAGTCTCCCAGTGCTATCTCCGTGTCTCTGACGGGGATAGGAAACACACTTTTAGAGCACAGGACTGTATGTATATGTGTAATAAAAATTTGGATGGTAGCACGAATGCAAAGCTTGTTTTGTGACCCTTGCTATTGCTCACTTTCTCAATCCTCTTCATTTATCAGCTGGTTGAGGAGATTGAAGAAATGGGTGGAATGGCCAAAGCTGTTGCTGAGGGAATTCCCAAACTTCGTATTGAAGAGTGTGCAGCAAGAAGGCAAGCCAGGATTGACTCTGGTAGGGAACAGAGAGAAGGAAGAATGGAAAACTGCTGCTAGAATACTTTTGTATAAAGGTTTTTTACACACTATTCCTCCCAGCGCTTAGTTTTGCAGTAGTAGATTGTGAGTGATAAAATGATTATTTCTTTTTAGTTTTATATCAGTAAAAGCTTCTGGAAAGAGATAGCAGTGTGTCTGAAGTATAGTACCAGCATGAAAACAGTCTTGCTTGACATATTTAAGACTAGATTAGACAAAGCACTGGCAAGATTATCTTAAAGGAGTATTTTGAATCTTCAGTAGTTAATTGCGTAATTTCTGATAGCATCCTTAAACTGTGATTCCTGCACTTGAAAGCATGACTGCCAGCAGATGGCAATATTGAATGAGCTGGCCAAATTCCTGGGTGTGCTTGCTTGCTTCATTTTTCCTGAAGACCAGAAATAAAGCTGTCAGATCAGAGGATGATGCAGCTCTTTGTGAGATATGTATATATGTGTATTCATATGTGCATATATAGTAAGTGTATGTGGAGATGTGTTTGTGTGTGTGCTTATAGCTCTATTCTGCTTTTTGTAGTCTGCATTCCAGTAGAAATTTTAACAGTAACTAGGCATAATTCAAACATGAAAGAAGTTGTATGAACTGTTCTGTTTGGAGGATAAATTTGAAGCAGGTCTTTAATTAAGACCAATTTACCTTCTCTACCGAGGTAAATTATGTTGCTTTGAAAAGTGTGGTAATTTTATACTGGCTGAAAGCTGAAATACAGTTCTCCAACATGATAAATTATTGTAGGAACTTCACTTTCATGCATAGCTCATCATAAAATATGGAAAATATAGACTTAAGTCTTTCTTATAAGAAGAAATTACACGGTTTTGGAATGCGTATAGTTACAAAGCTAAGCACTGCATCATAATGCTCAAAATTTTCTTGTCCTATTAATATTGTGTCTTTTCACAATAGTTTGCAAATGTATTCTGAGTTTCTGGTGTTTCCACTGGAAATAGGGGCAGAAGTAATTGTTGGAGTAAACAAGCATCAGCTAGAAAAAGAGGAGACAGTCGAAGTTCTGGCTATTGATAATACTTCAGTCCGCAGCAAGCAGATCGAGAAGATTAATAAGGTGGGAACCATGTTCTTAAAAATCAGAAGTTTCTGCAGTTGCAGATAGAACTTGAGTAAAGGTGGCTTGCCAGATATTTGACCCTCACATTTCTGAGAATCCACTCTAGTCTTTAGCAGAGAGGCTAGATTTCTGTTTAGTTTCAGTGGAGGCTTATCCAAAAAACAATTAGAATCCAAGCAAAAATGTTCTTGCCATATTCATTTGATTTTAGTCATTGTATTTCGGGTAGTCTCATGTCTAACCTTTCAAAATTGAGAGCTTCACATTTTCTGAAAATGAGATAGAAAATATCTGTGCAGTGTTTTGCTCTAGAAGTCTGTAACGTTATTTAATCACTCAGGTTATTTGGTGCAGCTCATCCAAGTGCTATTAAGGGATGGGGTTATGGAACCAGAAATCAACATCCACTTTCATAATTAGTAAAAACATAGATAAAAATGCTTTTAGAGTTATTTTATGGAGCTGTGGACGTTCTAAATCTGAGACACCTTTTTATTTTTAATTTTGTTAATATATATATTGACAGTTGACAATGCCATGCCTCCAGAAATAATATGTGAAATCAAAAAGTCTTATATACTCAACTTCCCAATTTAGTTTAACTTAATAATTTTTCTCCTCCACTTTAGGTGAAGGCTAGTAGAGATCAAGCAGCAGCCCAGCAGTGTCTTGCTGCTTTAACACAGTGTGCTGCTACTGGAGAGGGCAACTTACTTGCGCTTGCAGTGGAAGCAGCACGTGCAAGGTATTGGGGTTGGGGGTGAATATCCAACTGCGGTTCAAAAATCAATTGTTCATCTTCACCTTCTAATCTGTTTTGGGTATGGTCTCAGTGAGGTTGATGTCTTGAGGTGTTTTGGGGTTTTCCTCAGAGGTGGAAGTAAAAGATGGCTGCAGTTTGACATTGTAAGATAGAATATTACATTTTACAGCCTCTTAAGATTGTGCTTTAATTTCTCACAAAGAGTACGGATACAAAGAATCTCCTATGAAATGATGTTCTTCATACACATTGTGTTGTTTACAACTCAAACCCTTACCAGTTTCAGTATGTAACTAGGTTTCTCTGTCACCCTGCTGTTTCATAGGTCAGGGAGTTTAAGAAGTGTATGAGATGTGAAAATGGATATTCAAAATCTTGTCATGGTCTGGTGCTTCATCCTTCCTTGCACCACAGATTGGTGTGAAAATATTTTTTGCTTGAAAGAAAGAAGTTTGCTTTAGTCAGACAAAGCTGTAAAAGATGCTCTTGAGAAGAGCAGTGAGGCATCCTTTGGAGACCAGTGAAACATTCACTTTTTTCCCACCTAAGATGCTTTTACGACTCTTTACATTCCTGCTTCAGCATCGGTCTCCAGAACTGATCCTTTCTGACTGTTCGCCCAAAGCAGTGAGGAAGCCACTCCTTCTTGGGATGCTGTCTTCTTTTCACTTTCATGTCTCAAATTCCTTCATTCCCTTTCCTTGAACACTTAATAACTGTACTTCAAATACATTTTTCCCACAAAGAGCTTATCACAATTCTCCAGCAGCATGTCTATACATGTCTTTGAACTATAAAGGTCACAGGAGATTAATGTTGGATTTACAAGGGATTCATAGCTTCTGTACCAAAATGGACCAGTTAACTGCTAATTTCTGTCCTTGGTGATCTTGTTTTGATTGTTTGCAAAAGCATTGATGGACTACAGATCCTCTTTTAAGTTGCAAACACAAAGCTCTGCACCAAAACTATATGTGGGCCATGACCACAGAAGGCAGCTGTCATGGTATTTGATGAAGAGTGTCTGAAGGAGGATTGTGATCTCTTTGAACATACAAAAGTGATCAAAGGACTGGGAAACCTTCCATACAAGAAAGGCTGAGAGAATTGGGTTTGTTCAGTGTTGAAGACTGAGAGGAGACCTCATCACCCTGTTCCACTACTGAGAGGGTGGCTACAAAGAAGATGAAGAGTCCCTTTTTAGCAGTTACATGGAAAAGACAAGGGGTAACGGGTGCAAGTTACTGCTGGATGATTCCAGTTGGACACAAGAGGAACATTTTTCACCAGAACAACCAGGCATTGGAATAATCTCCCCAGGGAAGTGGTGTATTCCCCAACACTGGACACTTTTAAGATTCATCTGGACAGAGTACTGGGACATCTTATCCAGACCATGCTTTTGCCAAGAAAGGCTGGGCCAGATGATCCTTGGGGTCCCTTCCAACCTGGTGTATGATTTTATGATTTATAGGGAGCACTTCTGTTAGGGACAACATAGGAAAAGATTTTTAAGTGATCATGTTCATCTTCTACGAGCAGTAGACAAGTAGACTAGTGACAGATACCTGCCTCCTACTGAATGGAAAATGTTCAGTTTTGATCAGGAAGACAAATAATGTAATTCAATTGAAATAAAAGGATTAGCTCAGAGTTTTCAGCACTGACCTATGGACTAATACGGAGAAGTAGAAAAATAATTTTAGCATTGTAACCAGAGTAATAGAGCAGCCAAAGGTGATACGGAATGTCACTTCTCAGAAGTGACACTACAGGAAAATGGGTGTGCTTGGGTAGGGCTGAGAGACAAATTATGCTAAGTTCTTTCTCACCTCCTTCATCTGAGGTGCTGTCTTTCTGGCCCTCTCCAGACTTGCAGTGCCAACTATCAGTAACAGAAAAAAGAGGCATCAAGTGCAGAGTAGCACAAAGTGCTGTTCCTTTGTCTGCCTGCTCTGTGTCGTGTCCTTGTGGTACTTCTGTCACCTGCTTACACAGTGCGACCTCTTGTTACTGTGGAAATGCAGAGAGGCAGTGGCAGTAGTGTGAGACTGAGCAGACAGAAGGTGTCCTAACAGGCATGTTACAGTCATTGACCTTCTTCAAATTCATACTTGTGCTGCACAGTCTCTGCAGCTGGTTGTGAACCACTGGGAGTGAGTCCTAGCACTAATTGCTAAAGGAGATAGCTACCATGCCTGATAGGACACACTGAATCAAACAGTAGCCTCTCTGGCCATCACACCTGTGATTGCATTCCATCCCTTTGACCTTGTTGAACTGCCTAGATGCTTAGCAAAGAGCCAAGCTCCTCTTATTTGGAAATCCCTTGCTTTTGAGGAGGGTCAGGGATTCTTTGAACAATTGAGGGCTCTGATGTAGCACAGTTGGTCAACAGGAATTGTGAGCAGCGCAGAAGTTCATACAATGCAGGCAGCAGTTTATGTACAGACATGTTGTCCTTGCTACAAGACACACTGTAAGGACACTGAGGCAGCTGGGACAGTTTAGTCTGGACAAGAGGAGGTTCAGGGGAGACCTTACTGCTCTCTACAACTACTTGAAAGGAAGTTGTAGTGAGCTGGGGGTCAGCCTCTTCTTTCAGATAACTAGTGATAGGACAAGAGGGAATGGCTGCAAGTTGTGCCAGGGGAGGCTCAGGTTAGAAATGAGGAGAAATTTCTTCTCAGAAAGAGTGGTTGGGCATTGGAATGGGCTGCCCTGGGAAGGGAGGTGGTGGAGTCACTGTCCCTCGGGGTGTTCAAGGAAAGGTTGGATGAGGTACTTAAGGACATGGTTTGGTAAGTGATATAGGTGGTAGGGGGACAGTTGGATTAGATGATCTTGGAGGCCTTTTACAACTGTACAAAGTGCTGCACTTTAATACTGAGGTTATGTGGTCAGCTGCTGCTTCAGCAGAAGAGGAGGATTTATCTAAATTGATGGTTTCCTCTAGAAGAAAAGATGCACATTGTGTCACTGTCAGCCTTCACCAAACTGCCAGTGTTTACACAGGAGTAAGTCGTCAGTGTTTATGCATGGGCTGTATTTATATCAGGCTGCAATCTGTGATGTCTAGCACTCTGAGAGGGAGCCAGTATTTCTTGATACTATTTTTAAGTCTGCTGCTAACTTGCTTTTTAACCTTGGCTAAGTCACTTAATCTAGCACTTAATGCAGCTTGCTTTTCAATTCTTTGTCAGCAATGTCAGTGAGCAGTAATATTAATGAGATTATTTACATACCCTGAAAGACAAAGCCTGATGACAGCAGTGAGTAAGATATGAGAACTGCTGTAACTCAGGTAGTGGTTGCTACACTTTCTGAGATCCCACAGTTCCTGTAAGAATGAAGTGTATTGCATATCCATGTCAGTGGGTTCTGATGCAATCGTGGACAGGTTGCTTTGTAAATAATGTTGTTTAAATCATTGTTAATAAATAAATTCAGAGAAAGTATCAGACTAAGACACATTCACTCAGAGCGAAACAGATACCAGATATTTGGTATTACTTTACATTAGCTTTTTTTCTAGACAATGATTTTTATAAATCCAGATATAAGCTCCTTAGTGCACTGAGGATAAAAATGGATAAAAGCAGAGAATATAATTCCAGAGAGCCAGGAAAGGGGAGATGACAAAAAGTGGCCAAGATTGTCAGTGATATGAGTTAAAAATCTGTGTTTCAGCATGATACAGTCTTCTAGACAAAGCAGGTCAACTGTGAAGAGTGATACCTTCAGATAAGAGGCTGGCTTCAGGCATATGCATTGTACAGATACTGTCTATATGCTCATATATGCCTATATTCTCACATTTTACATTAGCATAGATGCACTTAATCCAGCAGAAATCCATTTTATGTTATATTGGATGCCTGGCAGATTGCACAAGGTAGGAATCAGGTAATATCTGCTGAAACTGTCACCAGCAGAAGGAAAACCAAGAACAATTCATTTGGCCATACCCTTCTAAAAGTGTGTGGACAAGAAGTTGCATCTTCTCCAAACATCTGTTGAGCATTTTATATAAAAGCTTTGGAGGATGCTTTACCTAGTTTTGCCTTGCAGTAGCTGGCAGGAGAAAATGTGAATTCCAGGGGTTAGAAATGTGCTGAGCAGTACCAGAATGGATGGGGTTTGATCTCTGTATTTGTATGCATATTTCTAAAGCATTTTATGGAGTAGTATTTTTCTTTGATGAAGTTTGCAGCAAGTTATATTCATTTCTCAATACACACAAATTCTTGTGTTTTTTCCTATTCAAGTAGAAGCTAAAATATTTTTGAAAGATTTCATCAAGAGCTTGGTAGCATGTCTTCAAAATCATTACCCAGTACTGACTCCCAGTTAATTTCTTACCAGAAATATGAAGCTTGCTGTGGTGGAGCTGCTAGCTGAACTGCTCTTGTCTTTTTTGGTACAGTCTGCATTCTAGAATTTAACCAGAAAGGTAGAATCTGTTAATATGAGAGTTTTAAATGCTTTGGGACAGGGGCTGTTATGTTTGTACAAGAAGACAGCACAGCCTAGTTGGCTTGTAGTGTTTGTGCTAGAGCAGTAAAATGTGTATAATTTCTAACAAGCCCAGTCCCCCCAGCAGCAAATACAGCTTGTAACTTGCATGTAAATTTATTTCCTGGATTCTTCTGCATGTCAGTGGATAAAGGAACTACATCAGGAGTAGAGAAGATTAATAAATAGTAAAATACAAATATCAAGGGAAAGTCAATTTCCAGTGAAGTCTTTTCTGTGTCTCCTCCTTTTTTTTTCATTTATCTTGATTTGTATTTTGAATTTTAGTATAATTTAAAGGTCCTGCAGTCACCCGCCAACCCCCCCAGTTCCAGTTAAGAAAGTTTGATTTAATTTCCTGAAATTAGGAGTGTTTTCATATAAACCTTCTGAAAACATTGTTCTGAAAACATACTTGTTTCTGTATCTTAGGTGCACAGTTGGAGAAATAACAGATGCAATGAAGAAGGTGTTTGGAGAACATAAAGCCAGTGACCGAATGGTGAGCGGAGCTTATCGCCAGGAGTTTGGAGAGAGTGATGAAATTCTTCATGCCATCAATAGGTGAGAATAGCTTCCTAAGAAGCCAGACACAGCATCCATGAGATACATGTGCTACTCACTGTGCCCTAAAAACATGTTTCCCAAATGTGAATGACATCCCCAGAACAAAACAGTGACCTGCATAGGCACTCTTCTGTCTGTAAGCAAGTGAGATGAGTAAGAAGAAATAAGTGCAATAAGGGAATAGTCAAAACTCAACTTATCATTTCTTGCAAACAAAATCCACTGAGGTGATGTTAGGATTCAAGGATTTTGCACTGTAGGATTAAGAAGCTCAGAAACATTGCCTTAAATCCTCATACACCAGATTTCTTCATTTGAAGACTGTGGAATCACAGAACGCTTGGAGTCAGAAGGCATCTCTGGAGATCACCCAGTCCAACCCCCTGCTAAAGCAGAATCACCCACAGCAGGCTGCATAGGAACATGTCCAAGTGGATTTTGGATGTCTCCAGAGAAGGAGACTCCTCAGCCTCTCTGGGAAGCCTGTTCCAGGGCTCGGACACCCTCAGAGTGAAGATGTTTTTCCTCATGTTGAGGTGAACCTTCCTATGTTCCACTTTGTGCCCATTGCCCCTTGTCCTGTAACTGGGCACTACTCAGTGCCCTCAGATCCCCTCTCTTGTCTTCTCCAGGCTAACCAGCCCCAGCTCTTTGAGCCTTTCCTTATACAAGACATGCTCCAGGCCCCTCATTATCTTTATAGCCTGCCACTGAAATATCTCCATTAGCTCCTTGTCTTCCTTGGACAGAGGAGCTGGACACAATGATGTGGCCTCAGCAGTGCAGAGTAGAGGGGGAGGAGAACCTCCTTTGACCTGCTGGCCACGCTCTTTTTAATATCCCCCAGGACACCATTTGCCTTCTTGGCCATGAGGGCACAGTGCAGGTCGTGGAGATCTTCTTGTCCACCAGAATTCCCAGGTGCTTCTCTGCAGCATTGCTTCCCAGCAGGTCAGCCCCTAACCTGTACTGGTACATGGGGTTATTCCTCCCCAGGTGCAGAACCCTATACTTGATCTCTAAAATATTTCAAGCAATTTATATTAAAAAAACCTGATTTTGATCTGCCTGTAAATTGTCCCTACAACTTCACTCTTACTGTTACTAAAATTCTAAGGCTAGAATCCAGATATCCACATACAATTCACAGTCTGTGGCTGTCACTTATTCATATCACAAGGGAGAAAACATCAGAAGGTGGTAGTATGTGTGAAAACAGTTTCCTATTTGTGCCTTTTATCAGCTTCTGCTTTTGCTGCTGTCCCCTTGGGTAAAGAGACTGGGTTGCTGTAGTGGGTGGTGATGTAATATGAATCGATGCTCACAAGTCCCTATTGTGTTGAGGCTTACACATTAAGGAGTAACAGGCTCTCTTGAAAGGGAATTACTTGATGGCTTCACAATGGTGATGTTTAGCCTGACTTGAAGTTGTGCTGGGCGATGTCACCATCATTTTTTATTTTAAGTATTTATTTTGGATTTAAATATTGGTAATGATGCATTTACATGAAACTGAACTGAACTTATTCCTTGAGAAGCAAGATGTAGCTTCCTTTTTTACAAACCTACTTTTATGTCCAAGGTTGCATGTACCAGTTAATAAACACGGTAAAGAAACTGGATTTGCTATGGTCACCTTTGCACAGGGCTTCAGAAGTGTGATTTCACACTTGCTGCACACTTGAACCAAGCCTTGAGTTGCAGTGACTCAGGTGGCCTTAACCTGGCAGGCTTGGAGCAACTAGACCTGTTCTTGTTGTGGGGGACCCTATGGAAACAGGAATATGGAAACAGAATACAGAGAAATGGATTTTAAGATTCCACAAAGCAATTCAGGTACTTCATTGATATTCTCAGCAGTCCTTATAGATAGAGAAGGCTGGTGCAACTCCTATACATCATCCAACAGAAAGCTTTGTCAGTCTGCTTCTTCAGGCTCTTTTGACTGAATTCCTTTCTAAGCAGCCCGAGTTCTTATTTTTTTCTCTCATATATGATGAGTTTTCCTGTTTCAAAATCATCTCCTGAGACTGTGCAAATCTGTCCTGATAAACACTTTAGATTCTCTAGAGTTAATACTTTTCCCCAAATTATGCTACATCCCAGGCAGGTCAGCTCATGGTTTCAAGGCACACCAATACATGCAACTCCATCCTTAACAGAATGCTCAGAACAGTATTAAACACCCACCCTCCCCCCATCATCCTTCCCCCAACCAACAAAAAAACTGTTTTATTTCTGAGAAGTGCTAGTCTTAGTGTCCCACTCAAGGACACATACTGGAAGGTACATGGATAACGAAAACTGTCTTTGTGAGGGAGTGTACTGACAGGACAGGGGGGAATGGTCTTAAACTGAAGGAGGGGAGATTCAGATTAAAGGAAGAAATTCTTCCCTGTGAGAGTGGTGAGACCCTGGCACAGGTTGCCCAGAGAAGCTGTGGCTGCCCCTGGATCCCTGTCAGGGTTCAAGGCCAGGTTGGATTGGGCTTTGGGCACCCTGGGCTAGTGGAGGGTGTCTCTGCTTGTGGCAGGTGATGGAACTAGATTGGCTTTGAGGTGCCTTCCAACCCAAATGAGTCTGTGATTCTATTATTAATCATAGCCTAAAAAGTTAAAGGCTGAATTAACATAGTACAAATTACTTGTTAGTAACCAGTAAGAGATGTCAATCATAGTGATCCTTGATGTCCCTTCCATCCCAAACCAGTCTGGGATTCTATGAAGTGAGATGAAAGATGAGTCCCCAAGGCTGTGGCTTCACAGTCACTTTTACTCAACAGAAATCTGAACTGCTGCTGATCTGAAAATGGGAGGCACTGGGATGAGTGCAGAGAATGGGGGATACAGTAATAATTTCTGCACAGGCTTGTGCCCAGTTGGCTGATGATGCTCAGCATGATGCCTGGAGCTCCTCTATAACCTGTGTGCCATGCAAATACCTTTGAAGTAATTGGTCCTAATTATCCTTAAAATCTAAAAATTGTCTTTTAGTTATCATTCAGCTCATTCAGCCCACAGAGAATTCAGGGTTTTTGTCTGTTACAAAACACAAAAGTAGAGGCGTGGTTTTCTTTAAAAAGGAATGTTTTGTTCTTTTAGGATGGTAACAGCAAGAAATTGGTCAGTAGACAAGAGCATTATCGCAATACACTGACTACATAGACAAGTTGTGACTTAGAAGATCTTTTGCTTTGATGTACAGAAATGTTGCTACAGTTGCAGCCACTGTTATGTTTTATTTTATTTTAATTTTATTTTATTGTATTTTATTTTATTTTATTTTATTGTGTTGTATTGTATTGTGTTGTATTGTATTGTATTTTATTGTGTTGTATTGTATTTTATTGTTTTGTATTGTTTTGTGTTGTATTGTATTGTATTGTATTTTATTTGTGTAAATACCTCTGCTGGATGCCAGTGACTTACAGTTACAATATGTGTCCTCAATCAGGGTTAACAAGTTCACGGATCGCGAGGGGCGCAGGCCTCGTATACTCGTTGCAAAGATGGGTCAAGATGGCCATGACAGAGGAGCTAAAGTCATTGCTACAGGATTTGCAGACATTGGGTTTGATGTGGACATAGGTCCCCTCTTCCAGGTATGAGTGATCGAGCTGTGCCCGATGTATTTCACATGCAGCGATTTCTCCCTCTACCCCTTGCTCAGCAGCCAGGCTGGGGCTGGTACTTGTCACCTACTCCTCTTCCCACACAGACACCTCGAGAAGTGGCCCAGCAGGCGGTTGATGCAGATGTGCACTGTGTTGGTGTGAGTACACTTGCAGCAGGCCATAAAACACTTGTGCCTGAACTCATCAAAGAACTCAATGCCCTTGGCCGCCCAGACATTCTTGTCATATGTGGAGGTGTCATCCCACCTCAGGTACGGGTCAGCATCATTTCCATCAAGACCAGGAGACTGCTTTGTTTCTGTGTGTGCTGGTTTTAGCTGTTTCCTATATTCTGTTAGGGCCAGAGGTGATTTACAGCGCTGAAGGCTACTGTGTTCAGTCACCAGGGTCAGCACCAGGGTCGCAGAGTGCTGTCAGGTCTCATTGATCTGGTTTTCTGTACACTGTGTCCTGGTTCAACTTACAGCCTTTCTCAGATGGAATGTTAAGTCATGTTGGGAAAAGACTAACCTCAGGGAGATGTTCTTTATGCTTTGTTGTCTCACATTGCCAGTACCTTACATATTACTGATAAAGGCTAGCTCCTCTATTAAAAGACTTTATGACTTCCAGTGGTAGTTTGGAAGAGGCACAGCTAGTGACTAAGACATGTGGCAGGTCCTGGCACCTATAGGCTAAGGATCTTATTCATCATTTCACTTCTCCTCACGTTCCCCTTTGTCAGGCCTCAGTGTTGCCTCTCCTATACTGCTGAACACTTTGTTGAATGCCCTTGCAGTCAGGTCTGTGCATTTTCCTTAGTTCATTCACATGTGCTTGTGAATGAACTGTGCCAAGCCCTGTAGTGTCATCTCCTGTCTAGAGAGACTCAAACTGATTTTGCATATAAATCTCCTGCTACTCCCTTTTCCTAGACAATTTTCTAAACAATTAAGTTAGTGTTCAGGAAAGACAGACTTTTACATTGAACAAACAAAACTCACAGTATTTTTCTGAGAGGCATGTTGTGTTCTGTCCTGTCTCTCAATAGGATGTAACTAGCCAGTGGTTGGAAAGGTAGAGTATATCCTATATAGAAGTGAGAGAGACCATGTAACTGCTTCCTGGGTCTTCTTTAACTTTCAGGATAATTATAAAATTAGAGTGACTTAGATTGCAGTAGGCCACTAGCAGTACGTGGTCCAAGCCCTTGTTTAAAACAGTGTTTTCAAAATTAAGAAGTTAGATTGCATTTAGATTAGGTTAATTAAGGTCACATCCAGTTGGCTTTTGAATCTTTTCCAAGGATCAGACAGTAGCTTGTCTCATTTCCCTTGATTCTGTGCTGCTTCTGAGACTTGTTGCATTTGCTTTTTCAGGCCCAATGTACAGGATAGAGCGTACACCAATTAATAAACCAACTATCAATTGTCTGTTGCACTATTAACTGTAACTCTTCAATTCCTTTCTGAACAGGACTATGACTTCCTGTATGATGCTGGTGTTACCAATGTGTTTGGTCCAGGGACTCGGATTCCAAAAGCAGCAGTTCAAGTGTTGGATGATATTGAGAAGTGCCTGGAGAAGAGGCAACAATCTATGTAATGCCAAAATGTCACACAATGCAACCTGCCTTATTCTAATTGCTTACAGAATGTAATCATCAGCAAGGGATGGCCAGCCACATACCTTCAGTTCCACTGCCCTGTGGCCTGGTGTTTTCTGCTTTCTAAGAAAGTTGTCGATTCTCTGCTTGTTCTATTTGAGGATTATTTATATGTGTACCCACAGGAAAGTTTTATCTCTAGAACTGTGACTTAAGGGAAGGAAGGGAATTGAGTAGGTGAGTTTGTTTGTTTTTCCCAGACATCCTGATAAATTAAATATCCCTTCCAGCTCTTGGGTTGATCTCTTTTGCACACAGGGAACTTTTGAAGGGTTTTTTTGGCAAGCATTGTAGACCAAGAAGTCTTCAGGCAAAATCAGTACAGTTCAGCAGAGATGTGATTGAATCCAGCAGCACTTTGATGTTAACATTAATCAGAGTTAACTCTCTTTAGAAATATATGAGTAGAGAAACCATCATTTTTCAAGGTTCATGGTTTGCTTACTGAAATACAAATCCTGTGCCTGGAAGTAACCAGCACAGTGGTAGCTGCGCAGCTGTGCACCTCTGCTCCATCATTGCCCTTTCCCAGTACATCACTGTTTTCTCAAGGGAAGCTCATTACAGTTCTCCTTCTCCCAGGCTGGGTTCTGTAGTTTTGTCTAGTATTGTTCTTGCCATCCCTGTCTGTTCAGCCATTGGAATTTCTTGAGGTAAGTTGATCCTAAATTCTCACCATTTTCATCTCCCTTCCAGGAAGAATTTTTATTTGTAGATGTGAAAAGCCCTGTATACATATAGGGCAAAAGGGCTCTGAGGGTCTTTTGGTGGACAGTCTCTGGCATTATGGCCCTATCCCCCTTTATTTTGCCTTGCTACTCATGGCATCCCATCACTGGGAGCAGCCCAAAGGAGAAGGACTTGGCAGTTTTGATGGATGTAAAGCTCAACATGAGCTGGCAGTGTGTGCTTGCAGCCTAGAAAGCCAACTGTGTCCTGGACTGCATCGAAACCAGCATGACCAGCAGGTCAAAGGAGGGGATTCTGCCCCTCTGCTCTGCTCTGGAGAGATCCCACCTGTAGTACTGCATCCAGCTCTGAGGTCCCCAGGACAAAACAGACATGGATCTTGTCGTAGTGAGTCCAGAGGAAGCCAGGAGGATGATCCGAGAACTGGAGCACCTCTGCTGTGGAGACAGGCTAAGAGAGTTGGGCTCGTTCAGCCTGGAGAAGAGAAGGCTCCAGGGGCAGCTTACAGCACCTTCCAGTACCTGAAAGGGCTACTGGGAAGCTGGAGGGACTGGTTACAAGGGCAAGGATTGACAGGACAAGGGGGAATGGCCTTGAACTGAAGTGGTGTAGATTTAGATCAAATAGTAGGGCTGTGAGATTGGTGAGGCCCTGGCACAGGTCGCCCAGAGAAGCTGGGGCTGCCCCTGGATCCCTGTCAGGGTTCAAGGCCTGGTTGGATGGGGCTTTGGGCACCCTGGGCTAGTGGAGGGTGTCCCTGCCTAGGGCAGAGATTGGAACTGTATGGGTTTTGAGGTTCCTTCCAACACAAACTAGTCTGTGATTCTATAAAAGGAGATGACAGCCTTCCTGGCATAGTCCTTGTAGCTGTGTCATGGTGGAAGAGGCTGTTGCACACTTCTAAGAACTTCAGCACTATTATACTTTATTCAGAATGAGATGCTCTGCAGTTGAGCTGAAATTGCACATGCATTAAATAGCATTGTATCCTCACTCTGAAGACTGCAATCTATGAGATCTTTCTTTAATAAAAGCTCATTTGGTGGGGCCTGTACCTATAGTCTCACGCTGCTCAGAAACAAGGGGGTTAAATGACTTGCTGTTTTCTTCTCTCTTTCTAATTAAGGTTTAAAATAGTGATCCCTAACAAGACCTTTGCCTTGAAAACCCCTTGGTGGTTTATCCTTAACTACCTGTAAATATCTGATTCCCTTCAAGAAAGATCAGTATGGTTCAGACCCAGATATACAGAAAGTAACAACAATAAAAATCCTCCCTTACATCTTTTCATGAGCCTTCTTGTCTGGAAAAACACACAGTCAAAGGGTTGGTGATGTCTAAACTTTATAATGGCACTGTTTTAATTCATTCCTTTCTGTCTATGATTTCTCTTCAATAATGTGTATCATGTCACAGAGGAAAAGGTGTTGACACAGTTACGATTTAGTTGATTGAGAATTTTTTAAAAGTATAAGGTAAATCAAAGGTTAAACTTTAGCAGCACTTAATGACTGAATAATTTTTAAAGCCTTACAAGTGATTTAGTAGAAATGTATATGGATATTGATTAAATAGAGACTTAAATACAGGTTTGAAGATAACTATAAGGTATATTAAAGTATATAAGTAGATCTATGTACACACATGTAAAACATAAGATAAACACAGGCAAACAGACAGAAATGGTAGGTCCTGGTGATACGTCACCCACACTCGTAAAGGCTCATATGTAGCTCATATAAGTAGAAAGGTGGATGAAGAAAGCATGGAGTTAAGATTTCCCTCTTCAAGGTTAGGGTAAAAACCTCACAGCGTATTGTCATTCCTCAGTGGGCTCTTGTTGAGACTTGGGAAGAGTGACTTCACTCTGGTCTTCCATCAGCAGAAGTGTGTGCCTTGTGAGATGTCCCAGCTCAGGGGAGATGCCTACTGTGATCTGGGAGAGCTCAAAGGGTCTCACTTAGAATCACTATTGATAGGATCTGAGAGAACTGGATTTTGTCACTTCAGCTCAGTTCGGATGGCAGAATATTCTGGTACTTTCCACCAGTTGTGCAGACTCGGAACTTTTCTGACATCTCCCCATGCCAGGAGGTGATTGATCCTCCTAAACAGGATCATAGAATCATAGAATGGTTTTCGTTGGAAAAGACCTTCAAGATCATTGAGTCTAACCATCTATCCAGCCCTACTAGGTTTGACACTAGACCATGTTACCAAGTGCAACATCTACTCTTCTTTTTTAAATACCTCCAGGGTCGGTGACTCAACCCCCTCCCTGGGCAGCCTGTTCCAGGCCCTGAAAACTCCTTTAGTGATGAATTTTTTCCTGACATCTACCCTGACCCTGCCCTGGTGCAGCTTAATGTTGGTATTGGGCTCTTTAAGAAACAAAAATCCTTACGTGAACAGACTTTCCTTCAGGCTCCTGAGTGCTGCTGAAGCAGAGATCCCTTACAGGATGACAAGCTACGACAGGACGTGATTTTCCCATATGTTCTGTGCTGCAGGAGCAGCACAGCAAGGAAAGGAACGCAGTGCCTGCTGACAAGCTGGCGTCAGGCTGTCAGCCCTCATCGATAACGGTGTGTGGTTGCCAGCCAAGGCTCCTTCTCAACCTGGCTGCTCCTCAGGCTGATGAGAGTTTGGCTTAGCGTAGGATCAAGTAGTTGCAACCCGTTTGGTTTCAGTATGAGTATTTTTGGCATATTCAAGTACAAAGTAACTCTAAACTGCGGGTCTACACTCTTGGGTCTTTCCAGTAGGACGGAGCAAGGTAGCAGCAGGTTACTACATGACTTCTCTCCCTTTGGAAGTACCAAAACCGTAGCTCTGACATTCTCTGTTTTGCACAGATACGAAGAATAAAGATAGGACAAAGGGCTGGAGATAATTTACACATGGGAATTGACTTCCTGCCATGCATTGTCTGTCCTGGAACTACTGATAGAGCACAAACTTGAATGTAGCACCAAATCCCAGGCCAGTGCCCTCACTACAGAACAAACTCTCCCCTTGGTTTTCATTTGGTGGAGGTGTGAAGGATTTCCCCATTTGCACAGCGTCACCCCAAGTAGTGGGGTGGAATCCAGGTCTCCACAGTGTTAGTGAAGGGACCTACAAGAAATCTGGGGAAGGACTTTTTAGAAGGGCATGGAGTGATAGGATGAGGGGGAATCATTTTAAATTGGATGGGGATAGATTTAGCTTGGATATTAGGAAGCAGTTCTTCACTACCTGGGTGGCAGGGCCCTGGCCTAAGGGAGTGGTGGCTGCCCCGTCCCTGGAGGTGTTCAAGGCCGGGTTGGATGGGGCCTTGAGCAGCCTGGGCTGGTGAGAGGTGTCGCTGCCCATGGCAGGGGGTTGGAACTTGATTATCTTTAAGATCTCTTCCAGCCCAAACCAGTCTGTGATTCTAAATGCCATGGAATTTGAGTTATAATCTGAACATAAATCAACTTAATGAAACGTAAGAAAAATCTAGTCCCCTGCATAGTGTGCTGTGCCTCCATTCCTAGTTCTCTGGTTAAGTGCTGCCCGGCTTTTTTCTGTATATAGCTAATTTTCTGTACATAGCATGAAGCCATCTAAAACTGAGTCTCTGCTGGGGACATTTCAATTTGTTTCTCACTGAGACTGAAAAGTGACAAAGACATTTGAGCCATATTTGATAAGCAAACACTTGCAGCCTTGGATCTCTAAAACTGAAATACATTGACAGGTAACAAACCAGGCTGAGTGTTACACTTCAGCAGTACACAGATCTTGTGGTTTTACAGTGATTTTGCCTGTATTGCTGAGTGGCACATTTTCAGTACTGCTTAGGTGTTATAAGCTTTTACAAGTGGGTGTAGACCTGTTCTGCTCCTAAAGTTTTCATGGAGGATACTGGCGTTGCAGTACATTGTGTGTGTGTCATTGTTCTGTTCTGTGGTGGGTGTCCCCCAAAGCTGCTCAATCACTGCCCCCCTCAGCTGGGCAGAGGAGAGATGCAGTGAAAGGCTTGTGGGAGAGAAAAGGGCAGGGAGAGATCACTCACCAGTTACTGTCACAGGCAAAACAGGCTCCACACAGGAAAAAAAATCAATATAATTTATTACCAAGCAAAAATGATGAGAAATAAGAAGAAAGCTTAAAATCCCAACCCCTCCCTTCTTCCCAGGCTCAACTCCACTCTCCATTTCCCTTTAAGATCATCGAGTCCAACCATTCCTGCCCTCTACTAAACCCCATCCCTAAGTACCTCATCTACCCAGCTGTTAAACACATCCAGGGATGGTGACTCAACCCCCTCCCTGGCAGCCTGTTCCATGTCCTGACAACTGTTTCAATGAAGAATTTTTTCCCTTCAGCTTTCACAAGCTCCCTTCTCAGCGTTTTTTCCTCTGTCTCACATCCCTCTTCCCTTTTCCCATTTCCTGGAGCCGTGGGCTGTCAGAGGTGACCATTTCCCAGCAGTTGCTTCACCTCTTGCTATCTGGGAGAGAAGATTGAGCACAGCCTCATTCTGCATAGAGCCTCTGGGAGTGACAACCCCAGACAAGGAAATGCCACCCTAGAAGATAACAATTCAGGATTTTTTTACAAATAAACCGAGTTCAGTCTAGTGGAAAAGTTAAGAGAGTTTGCAACAATGCCAGTGGCAGGAGTTCAGGGGAAGGTGAGCTCCCTAAAGTTGCCTAGCCCAAAGTGATTGATTTGTGCCTCAGCATATGTTACAACTCATGTCTCATTTTGTTGGTTCTTTGGTAATCCACACTCCACAAGAGCTGGAATTCCCATAGCCACAGAAGTGTTTCAGCCCATCTTTTAATCCTGCTCTTGGCCTTAGCTGTAGGCTATAAAATTAAGCTAATTATTACAGCCTGAGCATGGTAGAAGTATAAAAGTCCATTCACTATTGGTTTAGGTTGTTGTTTAATCTCTGTGTGAAATCTGTCTGTCTTCACTAAACCTAAAGCAAAGATAAATCACAGAGCCATAGAATCATTTATGTTGGAAAAGACCTTTAAGGTCATCACCTACCTGGGTACAACCTCCTTTTGGGTAGTTGTAGAGAGCGATAAGATCTCCCTTCAGCCTCCTCTTCTCCTGCCTGAATGACCCCAGTTTCCTCAGCCGCTCATCAGACTTCTGTTCCAGACCCTTTACCAGCTCTGTTGTCCTTCTCCAGGGTCTCGAAGTCTTTCTTATAGTGAGGGGCCTAAAACTGAACCCTGTACTTGAAGTGTGTCCTCACCAATGCCCAGTACAGGGGGATGATCAGCTCCCTGGACCTGCTGACTACACTATTCCAGACAGAAGCCAGGATGCCATTGGCCTTCTTGGCCACCTGGGCACACTGCTGGCTCATATTCAGCCAGCAGTTGACTGACACCCCCAGGTCCTTTTCCCCCAGGCAGCTTTCCAGCCACTCTTCCCCAGCTGAGTAAGTGGGGGAAGCAAGAATGGCTGCAGCTATCTAATCACATTCTGTACAAGATTTCAAACCCTTTAGACAGGTGTTTATGCCCTTTAAAATCACAAGCAATAAGTCAGAGAGAGATAGTTAAACTGTAGGAAATAAAAATTTCCACTTCTTTTCTTAGAACTGCCTGGCAGGATGATGTCAATGGATTTACATATGCTTTAAACTGGGTCTTTGGATCATAGAATTGAGGAACTGTTTTGGTTGGAAGGGACCTCAAAGCCCATCCAGTCCATGGGCAGGGACACCTTCCACTAGCCCAGGATGCCCAAAGCCCCATCCAACCTGGCCTTGAACCCTGCCAGGGATCCAGGGGCAGCCACAGCTTCTCTGGGAAACCTGAGCCAGTGTTTCATCACCTTCATAGGGAAGATTTTTTTTCCTTATATCTCACCTAAATCTCCCTCCTTCAGCTTAAGGCTATTCCCCCTTGTCCTCTCACTCCCTGCCCTTGTAACCAGTCCCCCTCCATCCTTCTGTAGCCCTTTTACACTCTGGAAAGCCGAGGTCAGTAAACTGTTCTCCACTGCAGTTGTGTCAGTGCTCCAGCCAGAGGGGAACTCGCTATCTCAGAAGCTCCCACTGAAGTGATAAAAGCAACAACTATGTCAGTGGGATTGCTTGCTGCCGGGCTGGTTATCCTGGGGATGCCTTTTGGCGTGCTGCACAGAGTCCTCCTCCGGAAAATAAATGCTCTGGCAGCTTTCACTGTAGAAGATCTGTTCTACCTCAGCAAATGGCCTAAGTGCATGGCTCCCCTTGCCAAGAGGTTCCTTCACTTCTCACTGTGATACACACAAGACATCCTCTGCCGACTGCCACATCCCCACCTCACCTCTTCAGACTCCTGTTGGAGCCCGTGTTTCGTGGTGCTGGCGCCGTACCTCTGGCAGAGCAAGGAGCTGTGGATCTCCGTAAGACATTTTGATAGCAACCACTTTATCTTACCCTGGCAGTGAGTATTTCTTGCTACCCATATGGTTTTCTGCCTGTATTGGTGGGAAGCTACGCTCTACAGCTGTATTTATTTGGTAACAGTTTGCGTTCAAGCTATGGGTTTCTCTGCTGGCTGTTGTACTGATAGAGCCAAGAGTCTGCAGATAGATGGCATTAAGAAAGGAAGCATAAGGAAAAAAAAAACCCACAAAAATAATAAATCCTCTTTTAATGATAGCTGTTTCCCTGAAAAGAAGTTTAGCTTACATGTTTTTTATGTCTAGTACATAAATCTATTTCCTCTAAACTGGAAATTCTTGGAAAAAAAATATAGCAGGGTTTGTTGGTTGGTTTTTTTTTTTTTTTTTTTGCTGTGCAGCTCAAAGACAATATTTGAGAGTTGCTTTAAAAAATATACACTTAAACCCCTGTATCTGACATAAGACAGACAGTGACAACCCCACACGCTGCGTTCCGCCTCGTTTGGGCCCCCCTGAGTGAGCCCACGTGATGTGAAACCATCGCTGCCTTTCAGCGAGCTGCAGCTCCCTGGTCCTCCTTGGCAGCCGAAGAGGGACGAGCGTTGCCACGTCCACTCCACATCATGGACACGGGGTGTTCGGCGGAGTTTTCGGTGCTGAGGAAACGAACTCTCCAGCCACAGCAACACTGCAGCTGTTTGATTTCCCGGCGGAAGGTTTTGCTGAAGATGTAGTAAATGAAAGGGTTGTAGGCTGTTGAAGATTTGGCAAAGAGGCAGGGAAGAAGAGTAACGATGGGCTGGAGGGAATCGCTGGAGTTAAATATGGACCAGAAGCTGGCGGCTGCGTAGGGAGTCCACGAGCTCAGGAAGCCAATGGAGATGAGCACAGCCATCTGAAAGGGAAACAGGGCTTTGGTTCTCAGCTGGCAAATGGCTGGGGATGTGGTGTGTGGATGAAACCACACGTGAACCAGTGGAAGTACCTGGAACTGCCTGCTTGCTGTGTTGTGCCGCGTGCTCAGGGAATGCCACACAGTGCATAAACACTTTAATCTAATCTGCACTGTGGGTTTCTTACAGAATCACAGAATCTCCTGAACTGGGAGGGACCCATAAGGACCATCAAGTCCAACTCTGGCTCCACACAGCGCCAGCCAGCTCAGAGCATGGGTCATCATGAGCCAAGTCAGACTGAGCGCATCATCCAGGCACTTCTTGACCTCAGCCAAGCTCAGTGTTGTGACCACTTCCCTGGGGAGCCTGTGCCAGTGCCCGACCCTACTCTCAGCACAGAACCTCTTCCTAACAGCCAACCTAAACCTCCCCTGGTGCAGCTTCATGCTGTTCCCTCAGGTTCTATCACTGATTGCCAAAGAGAGGAGAGAGATCGACATCTTCCCCTTCTCTTCTCCCTCATCAGGAAGCCACAGACCATGATGAGTTCCTCTCAGCCTCCTCTTCTTCAGGCTGAACAAACCCAGGGACTTCAGCTATGAGGCAGTTGTCTCCATTTCCTTCCCTGACTCTAGCTGCAATGTGACAAGGGACACAGCCCAACCCGAAACTCCAGCCTATCAACAGATCAAAATGGGCTACTGAAGTGCTTATTTGAAAAAGGTTCTATGAATCCCTCCTGTTTCATACAGGATTTCCATGTAGCTCTCACTGGGAGTAGCCCCTCAATTAAAAATACCTAGGATGACAGAACAAGTCCTCCACCCCAGCTACAGCATGAAAGGATTCAGCAGCTATTCCAACATGCCTAGAAATGTGTATGTCTATAAAAATCTGGGATGCAACCACCTAAAGATTTAACAAGCTGCATTGTACCTGCAGGATTCTATCCTGATCAAGCTACTGAAATGAGAAGGATGCCAGAAGCCCACTGCTCCTCTGAGAAGCACAGAGTATGGGTGAGACCCTAATCACAACTCTGTCTTTGGTCAATACTAGGCAAAAGCAATGAAGGGTCATCATGAGCCAGGCATGAGCAGAGCCAAATCTCTGCAGGCTCATGATTACTGCAGATTCATTGCTGGCATAACTCACCAATGTCAGCTTCTTCTCCAGTTTTGCTGCATTAGGGATCCTGTCAATATTCTGTATCTCTTGGTACATTTTATGAACCTTCCAGGCAATTCCCAAGTAACAGGCAACGATGGTCACTGCAGGCAGGACTGTGCACAGGAGGAACATGCTCAGGATGAATGAAAAGCCATTGGAGGAGCTGTGGAACTTGCTCCAGGCTATTGTGCAGGAGATGCCAAATGGCTCAGGACCATAGTAGCCCCAGCCCACCAAGGGCAGAATGGCCCAGAGCAAGGAGTAGAGCCAGATGAGAGCAATCAGGACACAAACAGTGTTCTTGGTGATTTTGTTACCTGCAAGAAAGAGGAAGAGCAAACATATATGAATCTCCTCTCAGCCACATGGTTTTTGCCATAACTTCTTCTCCAACAGAATGGTGGCTACAAATGCTCTTTGGGCTGCTGCTGCAGTTCCCTAAGCTTTGGGCTTCTTCAGAGACAAAGCAGAGAGTGTCTATGGATTGGCCTCCAGCCAGGGTCAAATCACCACAGTCCTTACTGGTGCTCAACATGAGGCTCGAGTAATTTGAGATGAAGGATGTGATTGGAAGAGGGGATGGGCAAAACAGACTGAACATAGCCAGGGAGTGTAAGAAATTGTGGGGAGGTTCTGTTGGGATGGAGATTTTGATGTTAATTCTTAAATATGTGATTCACAGAGGCCCTCAGTGCTGATCCAAAATGTGGCAAGTCAGGGAGCTTCACAAAAGCAAGGTGACACAAAATGTACTGTGCTTCCAGACCAGGATTGCCAGGAGAACACTCTTACAAGTTTAGGTATGGCTGCTTGCACACAAATATGAAGATAAGGCAGTCTGGTCCAGCCAAACATCGGGGCTCTGCACTCTCAGGTAGTTTCACTTGGTGTTACCAAGAGTGAGAAGCCTCACTGTATAATGATGAATTTAATCTGATCCTTCCTGGAGCATTAGAGGTTTGATATTGGGTGAAAAGTTGAGGCTTATTCCTACAGTTCTTGAGCTGATACTCCCTGCTATATTCAGCAATTACCTCTCTGAGCATTGTAGCCCAAAGGCACCCTTATGAGGTTACCAGAGATGTAATTACTTACTGTTAGATTTGGGTGAATTGGTAACAAGAAGTCGAATCACAGCCATGGCACACAGGGTCATCATGCTGCAGACACCAAAAAGGAAACCCATCAGGGCATAATAGATGCAGGACGCATCTCCTCCCAGCCAGGCATGGTTCCAGGCAGATGCAATGGCCAGTGGATACATGCTGATTGCCATCCCAATATCTGCTGCAGCCAAGTTGGCTGTAAGCAGCTCTGGTGACTTCAGGAGGGAAGAGCGTTTCACAGCTGTAGCAAGGACAGCTGAATTTCCAAGGATTGTGAGAATGGCTGAAAGAGAAGAATCAGCACAGAAAATAATATCACATGATTAGCATGTCTGTGAAGTGCTTATCTATATGAAGGATGTGAAAAATACCAGTTTGGGACTAAAGTCCTAGAAGAAAGGACAGACTGGAACAGTGGCCAGGATTCAGCACCTCATCAGCACTGTGTTGTGCTGATGCTTTGGAAACACACCAGTGTGTGACCTGCTGTCCTGATTCTGGCAGGAATTAAGTTAATTTTCTTTCTAGCAGCTGATGCAGTTCTGGGTTATACACTTAAGATGAGAATACTTTGATACACACTGATACTTTCGTTGTTGCCAACCAGTCAAGGACTTTTCAGCTTCTCATACTGCCCTGCCAGCAAGAAGGTGGGCGGCACCCAAGAAGCTGGGAGGGGACACAGCTGGGACAGATTGGCTAAAGGCATATTCCATACCAATTATGTCATGTGCTGTATATAATTGGGAGGTTAGCTTGGAGCTAGCTGAGCATTGGCTTTGGGTGGTGTGAAATTGTTCTCTGCATCATTTGTTTTGTATATTATTCTATTAAAGCTATCATTGTCTTCATCATTGCCATCATCATCATTATCTTCTTCTCTGTCCTATTCAACTGTGTTTATCTCAAACCACTTTTTTTTTCCTTTTCAATTCTCTCCCCCATCCCACAGGGAAGGGAAGGAGAGGGAATATCCAGTTCTGGGCCCGTCAGCTCAAGAAGGACATAGAACTCCTTGAAAAGTCCAGTGCAGGGACACCGTGATGATAGAGGGAATGGAACCCCTTCCTCATGAGACGAGGCTGAGGCAGCTGGGTCTCTTGAGCTTGGAGAAGAGGAGACTGAGGGGTGTCCTCATTAATGTTTATAAATATGTAAAGGTGAGAGTCAGGAGGATGGAGCCAGGCTCTGCTCAGTGATGGCCAGTGACAGGACAAGGGGCACTGGGTGCAGCTGGAGCACAGGAAGTTCCATGGGAATGTCAGGAGGAACTTTTTCACTTTGAGGGTGATGGAGCCCTGGGACAGGCTGCCCAGAGAGGCTGTGGAGTCTCCTTCTCTGGAGACATTCAAATCCTGCCTGGATGTGTTCCTGTGTGATTTAGTCTGCATGATCCTGCTCTGGCAGGGAGGTAAGACTAAGTGAGCTTTCAAGGTCCCTTCCACCTCCTAACGTTCTGTGATTCCATGATTCTGTGTGGTTGTGTTAGCTGTCAGCCAGGATAAACCCTGACACCTGCTATGAAACCTTGTTTTTTAGCTCACAGCAAGGAAACTTGCTCTTTTAGGTAAGCAGATAGGAAATGCCACGTGGATGGTGTTTCTGAAAGCCACTGCACAGCTCGGCATCCTCACCACAGCATCTGCTGTTTTGCTTCAGCCAGCTCTTGGGTTTCAGTTCCTGCCTCCCCACACAACAGGGATTTCCCTGTCAGGCTGTGTTTGCACTGTAGAGCTGCTGGAGCAGCCTATTCAGAGCCTCCTGTAGCCCTACCAACTGGAGGAAATTTTGTCATAGCAATAGTAGACCTTGTCTTACCCCTTCCTATCACTGCACTATAGCTCTTCACTTCCAAGTCACACTTCATGCACTACATCCCACCTGTCGCCCTGTGGCTGTTGTCTCATGTGAATATCCCACACTGTCAGGTTAAATGGGCCTACCCACCTTCATTTTTCCCTGGTATAATTCCCACTTCTCCTTCCTACTGAACAACTCCAGCTGCCCTGCCTGCTTGTCCCCTCCTCTCATCTGCTGCCCTCAACTTCCCAAAGCCTTCCCTCTTTGCAATGTAGAATCACAGAATATCCTGAGCTGGAAGGGACCCAGAAGGACCATTGAGTCCAACACTGCTCTGCACAGGGCCAGCCAGCTTAGAGCATGGGACTGAATGCATCATCCAGGTGCTTCTTGAATTCAGTCAAGCTTGGAGCTGTGACCACTTTCCTGTGGAGCCTGTACCAGTGCCTGATCCCCCTCTCAGTACAGAACCTCTTCCTAACATCCCACCTAAACCTCCCGTCGCAGCTTCACACCATTCCCTTGGGTTCTATCACCTGTCCCCAAAGAGAGGATCAGCACCTGCCCCTTCACTCCCCATCATCAGCCACAGACCACGATCAGGTCTCCCCTCAGCTTCCTTTTCTGGAGTTCCAGCTGAAGACTCCAGGGCTCTGAGCTGCCTCCACAGTCCACATGTGCTGACTGGGTAACTAAGGGTCCTCCATTGGTCAAGGACTACAATCACCCTGTGACACCCACCCTGTTCTGGTGGCCTCTGGGAGCCGTGAGACAGACCATAGAAAGGCATGCAACAGAGCAAAGATTGCTTTGCAATGAGACCTGTGGGACAGACATTACTCAGGTATCCCATGGGCCTTCAAAGTGTTCATGATGACAGTGTCACAAGTACACAGCAAGTGGCTCATTTTTCTTTCAAGTGAGCATTTGTGCTGGAGCTGCACTGTGATCAAAGGCTTTCCTGAGGTGTTCCCTAAATTCAGAGGGGAAATAGAGAAACAGGGAAAGATTCTGTCCTGTTCCCTTGTCGCTGTGAAGGCAGAAAGGCTGCACTTGCTCACAGATGCCACGTAGTGACAGTGCTCACAGAGGAGTTAATAAAGGCACATGCAACGAAATGGAATAAATGAGCTGGCATAAATCCAAGTGGGGGAAGAGATGCCACCTCAAAGCTTTACACAGAATGTAGATACAGATCTGGGATGCTACATCCCTCATTCATTCACCTCCTAACCACACGCCCTCACTTGAGCTCCCGAGAGCTGAACGCCTGCACATGTAGAGATGCCCATGGTGGGTTGGCACGGGACAGCTCGCTGACAGAGCAACCCATGGCTTGGTGGGGAGAGCACTCTCCTGCCCAGTGATGTCATAGGTTGGGACATCCTCAGGCTTCAAGACAAAAATGAACTCACTGTGCAAGAGGTAGGACGAAGCTCTTAGACTTACCATAGACATCCAGGCCCACCCTCTCTTTTACATTGACAGATGCTGTCCTGTCCACCATCCCACTGCCTGTGAGGCTGCTGGAGGGCATGGGACAAAGCTGTGCCAGGCAGTAAACCACAGAGAGGTTGTGGTGAGTGATGCAGAACATGCCCTGGCCTTGTTTCCTAATGAAAATCATCAACATTTATCATCAATACTTATCAGTATCTAAAGGGTTGATGTCTAGAGGATGGGGCCAGACTGTTCTCAGTGGTGCCCAGTGACAGGACAAGGGGCAATGGGCACAAACTGGAGCACAGGAAGGTCCATCTCAACTTCTGCACTGGCAGAGTGCTGGGACAGGCTGCCCAGAGATATGGTATATCTCCTCCTCTGGAGAGATCCCAAACCTGCCTGCACACAATCCTGTGCAGCCTGCTCTGGGTGATCCTGCTTTAGCTGGGGGTTGGACTGGGTGATCTCCAGAGGTCCCTGCCAACCCTTATCTAAATAAATAAATAAACCAGGGGACACAGGGGCCTTGGTGCAGCCCCCAGTGAGGTGGCAAAGCTACAGGTGCATACAGCAAACAGGGTTTCCAGGTAAGCTCACAGCTCCTGTATGGGATTTAACAACCTGGCTGACACATGAGACTCTTGATCCAGTGCTGGAAGCTACGCCTGAAGCTGAAGGTGCCCAAATACCCTTCAAGGAAAACTGTGAGATGGTGGTACAAGAGCAATTATCAGCAATGGGAGCTTCGCTGCCATTGCCTTAGCTGCATCTACTCGTGTTTGTGTAGAAAGGAGCCAACATCCTGACCTGGGTTACAAGAAAACCCCTTCTCTGTGTTGCAGAGTGATTTTTCCCACCCTGAGCTGTGCTCTCTGCTGCCAGCGCAGCTGAGGGGATGGCACAGCACAGCACCAAGTGTGCAGGAGCAGGGTGAGATGCAAAATGCTACAGCCCAGCATTGCTGCCCCGAGCCTCCGTTAAAGCACGTACCAACACCGTGCTTGTCTGTCCTAAAGGCATCTCAGGCTGGGGTTTCAGATGAGCTGCAGGGAGGAGTGTGCTCACACCTTAGCCGAACTCAGTTGGGCTGCACACCTCAACCAACTCAGCTCCTCTCCAAATCTACACCAATAGTAAACATATAGTAAGCAAACCTGGGTACATGCAGCAAAGAGGCACAGAAGAAAACACTTAGCTGAAGCCATGCTGGAGCAAACTGGTACACATCCCCCACTTGTATTTCATGGTAAATCTGCTTTCAGCAGGGCAATTATAAAAACCAGAGGTCCTGTTTGGAAGCCCTTCACTATTTTATCCCAGTCTATCCTCCCGAGGCACAGCTGCTCTTCATGCACAATGAGCATTCCCCACAGGGGTCAGACCACGAAACAGGCGGCTGAGATGCCAGGATAAGCAGCCGACGACTTATTTTGAATACTCGTGACACCGCAGAGGCAAACTTATGCTGGCAAGTCTTCAGCATCGAAACAAAAAGACAGCAAATCTGAGAGTGGAGATTAATCCTGGCATCCCACCGGCTCGGAGGCAATAAGCAGGGACCTGTGTGGAAACAGATTTTCTGTCATTTGCCCTCTAGCTTCCTCTGGAGCCACCGATGCTGACGGCAGCACAGCCCCGGTGTGTCCACTCCTAGGCTTGAAGCAAAGAGGCAGGCTGTGAAGGCAGAACTCACCTATGATCAGAAGAAAGACCCCAACTCCATAATCCACTACCGGGTGGAGTTTGGAAATGTACTGCTCCTCCATCATCCCTTGTGGAAGTGGGTGAAAGTTTTAAATCAAAGGCAAAGTGACCATAAGAGCAAAGAGACCCTTCCTCATGGTTTGCCTGCTGCAGATGTGAGCTGAGCAGTTGGGTGCTGTCAGTGTGAAGGGACCCTTCTGCTTTCTCTTCTCTCCCTCCCTCTCCTGTGGTGGGGGAGAAGCCTGGAGTGAGAGAAAGGCTCTCCCTCCCTGGGGAGACAGAGTGAAAGCTGGGCAGAGCCACTGCCAGAGTGATCCCGCCTGCCTGGCTGGCAGAGCATCTCTCCACCCACCCCCTCCTCTCGCACCGCTCTGCTCCTTGGCTTGTCAAGAAAGTTTCACAATGCAAATCCCCTCTGACTGCCACAGCCGAGCTAAAACAATTGTCACTCAACCATCAGCAGCCTTGGGAAATACATCCTGGCTGAGGAACTGGGCAGGGGAAGGGGTTGGGAGTTCTGTTTTCCAGCTTTATGGCTGTGTATGGGTAATGTGAAGTGATCTCTGTGCTGAGGTATTAGAGGAAAACTGTTTGCTGCTACAGGGGTTCAGAAGAGTCGAGGTCCCTCCACTGAAGGCAGGACTTTCAGAGCTGCTCCAGGCCAGAACTGGAGGATGCTCAGTGTGCTGCACACAGGACCAAGCTCTGAGCTCATTCCAGTGACACTCCACCATTATTACTCAGCAAGCAATGAGAATGATGCCTCATGGCAAACTTTACCTTCTCCTTATGATATTGGAGCCTAAAATCATCATAATGCTCTCTTGGTCTTCATAAACAATCAGTTTTGCTCCAGGCTCCAAATACGTCACAGGCTCATCTATCACTATCCATATGCAGGTCTTGGTTTCGGTGCACACAGTTTACACAGCTGTAGTTGCAATGCCCTTAAGTCAACTTTTAGCCCGGGCAGTGCCCTGCCAGCACACCAGAGAGCTGATCTATTCTAAATTATTTAATTCCATATTTCTGGATATGGTAAGCTGCATTAACAACATTCTCTGCTTGGCTTATTTTACCCTGCTCAGACATTGGGAATTTTGAGATCCCCCAAGGGCACGTAGCATCTTGTATGTGATCTAGCTGCAGTTTAGGTGCCCGAGTACAGCAGTACCAGCCTAAATTCTGAAATCCTTTGGAAGCTGCAAGACTTGAAAAGCTCTGAGTTTCACCACAAAGCACAACTGGCCATGTACAGATGTGCTGCCACCTCAGCTTTGCTGCGTTGTCTCTGGGCTTGTTCCCTGCTGAAGCTGCCTGGGATGGACACACCAGGGATCCCTGCACTGAGGGCTTAGAGGAGTTTAGTTCAGCACCATGTGCAACATGACACATACAACACAGGGCTCAGTAGCATTCAGAGCCTTCTCAGAGCACCTATGTCCTAGAAGTGTAGCTGTCCTCCATGAAATGCAGAAACCAGTTCCCTCCTCTGGTTTCAGAGACTCAAACACCTGTTTTCCCTGTAAGAGCATTTGATTCTGCAGGTTGTAGATGCTTTTGGGGCGAGGAAAATAATGTAACAGAGAGATGCCTCCCTCTCCACATCCCCAGGGAAGGGGTCACAGCTTCAAGCTTGACTGAGTTCAAGGAGCATCTGGACGATGCCCTCAGTCCCATGCTCTGACTTGGCTGGGCCTGTGTGGAGCCAGGAGCTGGACTTCATGATTCCTATGGGTCCCTTCCAGCTCAGGATATTCTTCTATTCTATGACATAGATAAACAGTCCACAGGTTCTTCTCCAGAGTTAGTACAATTCTAATTCAATAACAGAAATTACTGGCCTGAAAAATCTGAACAGAGAAGACAAAAAAGGTTGAGAGGTTCCTGTTTAAACTTGGCAGCCAGAAAGGTTATAAGGAACTAAAAATAGGCAGGAGGGACTTTTGACTCTTATCTGGGTGGAGACAGTCTGATGTTTCAAACCTTGATCCAATGAAAAAAGCACACAGAATCACAAAATCACAGAATCACTGTGGCTGGAAGTCACCTCTGAAAATCATCTAGTTCAAGTCTGCTGCTCAGAACAGGATCAGCTACAGTTGATTGCTCAAGGCTGTACCTAAGGGTTTGTATATCTCCAAGGATACAGCTCCTCTGTGGACAATTTGTTCTGTTGTCCCTTTGTGACCTCATTCAAAGTCTCATACGGTTTTGGAATAAAGATACCACCTAACTCAAGAAATCAAGCACCTACCCATGCAGATGTCCTTCACTCAGTGTTCCTTGGCAGCAGATACTCAGATGAATGTGGTTGATTGTTTCAGTGCTTCTCAAGCCTTGAGCATTAAGCATGGGAGTATCAGTTTAATCTAGGAAGGTAGGATATATACAATATTAATTATAAGAAGTTAAACACACGGAAGAGTCGCTAGCACTGGTTTTGGCTGGGCTGACTAGCACTGTCCTGTCATTCCCAGGCACGGGCCAGCTGAAGTGGGCCCAGGACCATTCCCAATAGGGAGTAAGGTCATCGATTTCAAAGCCAAAGAGACACCGTTTAGCTCCCTGGTACAGATGTTTGCCACGGGTTTTTGTCTTATGCTATGTGCAAATATTTAGCTGATAAATCAGTTCTCAATCATTAGATGAGAAGTGACTGTTTTAAAAGTTTATTACTGCTCAGATAGACCTTATAATTCTGATAAAGAAAGTTTTTAGAGAGTTTTCTGGCTTTTGCTACATAGTCAGCTCATCTAATGCTTCTTTTTGGCTTTCCTTGGTGAAAACATGACAGGGGGCTCAGCTCAAGGAACCTGATGTCACCCAACCCAAGCCAGATCTTCTGCTTTCACACTTGTTTCATGGTCCATCCACCCTCTCACTATTGAAATAAGATACTGAATTTCTTCAGGAAAGCAAAGAGAAACCAGAGGCAAAATTAAAACATTTTGCTGAGAAAATTTTAATTTCTCCCTGGAGACGGTATTGGCCACGTCAGGAGCCCAGCTTTTGTGGGCACCTTAGATTATACTGTGTGGGCACTTCATGCTGGTTTAGATGGCATTTCATTTCTTGTGAAACCCCAGATTTAGCATTCACATGCGGTAGGATTACATCAACGGTTTTGTTACGAAATGGATGAAAAGAAAATAAACTATTAAAACCAGAAGAGTTGACTGATCCCAAATCCAGTGCATGTGTCGTTTAACAATAGCAAGTTGTGTCCAGCATTATCGTTTTGTACGTCAGATCAATCCAGATTATCTGTTTACAACCAAAGCACAGTTAAAGTTTATGCATCTTGACAGACACAATTTGGAGGGATCGTGTTTTAAAATTGCTTCTTGAAATTTCCCTTCAATTTAAGAAAAATACTCTTTAAGTTCACAGAATCACAGAATCACAAGGTTGGAAAAGACCTTTAAGATCATCGAGTCCAACTCGATTGGGAGGTAATTGTGCCCCTGTACTCGGCATTGGTGAGGCCACAGCTTGAGTACTGTGTGCAGTTCTGGGCTCCCCACCATATAAAGGACATTGAGGTCCTTGAGCAAGTGCAGAGAAGGGCAACCAGGCTGGGGAAGGGGCTGGAGGGCAAATCATATGAGGAACAGCTGAGGGAGCTGGGGATGTTTAGCCTGGAGAAGAGAAGGCTGAGGGGAGACCTTATCACCACCTACAACTACCTGAAGGGAGGTTGTAGAGAGGTGGGCGATGGTCTCTTCAGCCAGGTGACAGGAGATGGGACAAGGGGCAATGGCATGAAGCTGGGCCAGGGCAGGTTTACATTGGATATTAGAAAAAAATTTGTTACTGAAAGAGTTGTCAGGGCCTGGAACAGGCTGCCCAGGGAGGGGCTGAGTCACCTTCCCTGGATGTGTTTAAAAAAAGGGTAGATGAGGGACTTAGGGATATGGTTTAGCATAGGATGGAAATGGTTGGACTTGATGATCTTCAAAGGTCTCTTCCAACCTTGTGATTCTGTGATTCTGTGATTCTGTGAACTGTTCCTGTCCTATGCTAAACCATATCCCTAAGTACCTCATCTACCCAGCTGTTAAACCCATCCAGGGATGGTGACTCAACCCCCTCCTTGGGCAGCCTGTTCTAGGCCCTGACAACTCTTTCAGTGGAAGTTTTTTTTCCTAACATCTAATCTGAACCTGAATTAGACAAAATGAAAGAATAAAGTTGCTGCCTATTCACTTCTGAAAGCTTATGTGAAACTTCAAACAAAAATGAAGCCACCATGAAAGCATATATACATATTTGATGAAAATATATACATATATATAAATCAAGTCTTCACTGTTGATGCTACCAAGTTAAAATGTCTTACAACTTTATTCTTCCTTTGCACAGAAGAAGAAAAAAATAAAAGAGTTTTCAGAATCTGTAGGAATGAGGGAATTGTTCTAAATTATCAATTTGCCAGTACGTGGTAGTTCATGTCTCAGAGATAAAATGTCTCCATGTTTAGAGCTGTTTGGGCCAAGAATGTTTGATTTGGTTTGGTACCATATATCAGTATCGTTGATATGACCTGATGCCTGGGGAGAGCTATGAAGTCATGTGTGTATCTGCACAGAATGCATGTCTATCAGAAACAGTAGTGTGTCATTAGGAAGAGAAGCATGGCTTTGCTATTCCTGTTTATCTCTGGCTGCTCTGTCCAGATCTTCTCTTCTGGGAAGACTGAGATTTCAAGTTGAGCAGAGCACTGCAAAGACTCTATTTGGACAGGCTCTCCTGTGTGCCGTCTTGCTTCAAAACAAGCCTGCCATGATCTTTTTCATTAACAAATGCCACCTTTTTCAGACTCCTTGGAGAAGATGACTTCATCATATTCCCCAGAAATTCCTATGACTTCCTTCCATTTAGTTATTAGACTATTTCTGAAGACTTTATTTGGAAGATCACCTTTGAGCTGAGACCTGTAGTTGAGCTTCTAGATTCCACCTCCATTTATGAAAACAAGAATCAGTGTTTCTGTTAATGTCTCAGAGTCTGCTCATGAAGTTGTATCTTTTCAACAACCAAATCTTGTTTAAGCTGGTATTTGCAACCTTCAGCATAGTAATTTGGGAATTGTTTTCTTCTGGGCTGACTTGCATGTTATTGCCCGAGGGGCTATTTACAAAGGCTAAATTTGGTCTGAGGACACCAGCTTCCATCCACAGTAACCCAAGGTAGCTGCCCCCTTTAAGAATCCAGTATAGATCAATAAATTTTGCTCTTTAAAACCATTTGTACATAAAATATCTGGCTGTTGGCTAACTCAGTCTGAGACAGGTCTCCACCATAGTCGTTAGTGACTCATCAGGAAGACCTGAGTTGCAACTGTTACTCCAGTGAGTCTTTGCCCTCAGGGCAGAAAACAAACTCCAAACCCAAGGGTATGTATGTGCAGGACTGAAAGATGATTTAAAGGCTTTCTGACATCACTTTTATTCTTCACTTTTAAGAGTTACTCAATGCTACTGGCAGTTTAAGGTAATAGTATATAGTAGTTTAACACTAAATAAATGACCAATGATTGAGATAATGATGAAACAAAAACTTGTACAACTTGTACAATCTCCCCTTTAGGACTAGTGAGTGTATCATGGCACTAAAGCCAGAAGCTCGTATTTGTTAAACAACAGTGTCATTATTTGTTTGTAGCTGGTAACCACTGATACTCATTCAGCATTGGTGAGAAGGAGAGGACAAGATGTACAGCTGTGAGGAAATTCACACATGGATTAAAGATGTGCTGTGTCCCTGACATGACAAGCCAGCTCTTCTCAACTGGGCAATAGGCTGTCCTCTCAGGGACAAACTTTTACATTATTCTTTTTCCCCCACCACTTCCCAAATATGAAATGAAAGGCACTAATTTGAAAAGCAATATGAAAACAAGACAAAGCAGAAACATATCACGAGGTGGGAAGGGAAAGATTGGAATGAGATATGAAAAGGTTAATTCAACATGCAAGTACAAAGCACATTATAGCCATTCCTTTCCAAGGTGTGAGAAGACAGACAGTAATACACTATGAGTGGAAAGGAAATGTCACCAAAGGTGCTAACATAAAATGAAACTTAGTATCTTGCCAGGAAAAGAGAAGAAAGAAAATACATCGCCCACAGTATGGGATTTGACAGTGCAAACCTGCTCATGTTTAGACTGACAGTGTTCCCAGACCTCAGTGCAACAGTAGTATGAACAACATCAATCCTCTCATTTATAATGTTTCAAAGACAAATTAATGTCCTGTCACACTGGACATTGCACAAATAATCATGAGTGGGCATTTGCTTGCAGTTTAAGTAATTTTTCAACCTTTTATTGACAATAGTTTTTGGTAACAAGTTCAGAATCACAGAATGACTAGATTGGAAAAGACCTTTAAGATCATCAAGTCCAACCACACCTGTCCTCTACTAAACCATATGGTTTACCATCTAAGTACCTCATCTACCCGTTTGTTAAACACATCCAGGGATGGTGACTCAACCCCCTCCCTGGGCAGCCTGTTCACATCCCCACAACTCTTTCAGTGAAGAATTTATTCCCAACGTCTAATCTGAACCTGCCCTGGCACATCTTAAGGCCATTTCCCCTTGTCCTATCACTAAATTTCCTTTGCATTTTGGTCCTGCACCCCACTTACTCATGGTTCCTCTGTGCCATGGTGGCAACAAAGACTTGATTGTTATTGTAAGTTCAGAAGAGTCCTGGAAGTAGTAAAGTAGCACTCATGTCACTGGGAGAGATATCATAAAGGGATCACAGTGTGTAGGGATGGGACCATACCTGGCCAGATCCCTCCAGCAGCACTGGGAGCTGAAAGGCCAGCTCTTCAGGAGCTCTTCTCCCCATCTTCAAGACTAGTCCTAGCTCTGCTCCTTCTTTGTCTCTTTTCATATGACCTAATGCTGATTTGGACTCACTCCTTCCTCTCTTGAATGTCAAAAACTCAACTCTCTTCAGCTAGTTAGGAAATCTGGAACCATGCTGAGAGGTAGCATCACTCCAACAGCACAAGTGAAACTGGTCCTTTGCTTTGATCCTTCACTTCAGAGCAGGACTAGAATCTTGCAGAACTGAGGCAGGAGAAAAGAAGCTGTGGTGGTGATAGCCACAAATGATGATGTCTTGGGCACAGGGTCATATGGAATGGAAAATCCTAGAGGAATCTTTTGGACATAGGTGTGAGGACAGTAAAACTCACCCAGTGCTGCCTCTGATAGAGGGCACTGATTGCATTCTTGTTTGTGTTGGTGTTGCCTGCTTCACTAGAGGGAAAGGGGGACATATTTTGAAGAGAACTTGTTAAATTTATTTATAGGTAGTCAGAGGAGAGGTTACCAGAGTGGGACACAAGAGATCAAGAAGATCTGCAGAAGAACTTTTTCATAGTGAGGGTTGACAGAGCCCTGGGACAGGCTGCCCAGGGGGCTGTGGAGTCTCCTTCTCTCGAGATATTCAAGACCTGTCTGGACGCCTATCTGTGCAAATTCCTAGGGACCCTGCTTTGGCAGAGGGGTTGGACTCGATGATCTCTGGAGGTCTCTCCCAACCCCTATGATTCTGTGATTCTTTGAGGTTTAACTACCTCTGGGGAAAGAGCTGAAGTATATACTAATACTCTTTACTCAAACTTTTTAACCTAGTGATGTTGACACCATGGAGTCTCTGGACACTGAGTTTGCAAAGACTAGCTGCAAGACTGAAGCTCCAAGGGGCACCCCCTCTGTTCCCTCTTCCAGTTTCTCCACAAAGGCAGGAATACAGCAGACTGGGGGTGTGACACCCAAGCAATATCCAGTGCAGACAGACAGTGGAGTAAGGTTCAAGGGTGCAATCATCTGGCACTACAGAAGAACTTGATGGTACTGCTCTGGCTTTGCTACTGCCTGTTGTGTGACACTCACCAAGTCACTTCCTCTTTCTGCCTCTGAGTTATCCACTGAGATTGCACATTTTTCAAGGTCTGACTGACCTCCTACTATTTCTGCTCAGTGTCTGCTAACAATGCAGCACCAGTATCAGCTTGTGCCTCTCAGCACCATTGTGATACAACAATAGTTGTAAGAAGGAGGCCAATTTTCTTTCGTATTAGTATTTGGCTAATTTTACTCTGAGTAACTTCTAAATGGACCCATGCTGGGAATTCAGAAATTCCAGGATTACAACTTATTATTTAGAGAGATTTGGAAGAGAAAAATAGCTAAGAGATTGGATCCTATTAAAAATATAGTGGAAAATATGAGTGGAAATTCATGGAGATGCTTCTCTTGGATGGAAAAGAATGGGTTTCCTTGTTCAGTCTGTAACACAATACTTAATGGAGATACAAGACAGAAAGATTTGGGAAAAAAAAGTTGCAACAGAGACTTGATAACAGAGATCTTATTAGGTAGAGCAGGGAAGACCAAACTTCTTTTTGCAGCGGTGGCACCAACAGTACTTAGAAAACAAACCTGTTAAGGACAGCATTAAGTATAGCTGCCTGCCTGGCAACCACTATTGCAACACTGCTAAGGCAACCTCAGAGAATCATAGAATCACAGAATATGTTAAGCTGGAAGGGACCTTTAAAGGTCATCTAATCCAACCCCCCTGCAATAAGCAGGGACATCTTCACTAGATCAGGTCACTCAGAGCACCATCAAGCCTGACCTTGAATGTCTCCAGGGATGGGGTCTCCACCAACTCTCTGGGCAATCTGTGCCACTGATCCACCACCCTCAGAGTGAAGAATTTTTTCCAAATATCCAACTTAAATTTTCCCTTTTCGAGTTTAAAACCACTACCCCTTGTCCTATCGTCCATGCCCTCGTGAACAGTTCTTCCCCAGCTTTCTTATAGGCACCTTTCAGGTACTGGAAGGCCACTATAAGGTTCTCCCAGAGCCTTCTCTGCTTCAAGCTGAACAAGCCCAACTCTCTCAGCCTGCCTTCATAGCAGAGGCACTCCAGCCCTTTGATCATTTTTGTGGCCTCCTCTGGACATGCTCCAACAGGTCCATGTCCTCCTTGTGCTGAGGGCTCCAGAGCTGGACCCAGCACTGCAGGTGAGGTCTCCCCAGAGCAGAGCAGAGGCGCAGAATCCCTTCTCTCGATCTGCTGGCCACAGTTCTGGTGATACAGCCCAAGATGTGGTTGGCATTCCGGGCTGCAGATGCACATTGGTGGCTCATGTTCAGCTACATCCATGAGTACCCCCAAGTCCTTTTCCTCAGGGCTGCTTTCCAGCACATCATCTCCTAACCTTTACGGATAAAAGGGGTTGTCCTGATCCAAATGCAGGACCCTGCACTTGGCTTTGTTGAACCTCATGAGGTTCACCCAGGCCCATTTCTCCAGCCTGTCTAGGTCCCTCTGGATCCTAACTTCATGTGAAAGATATTGCTTGTCTGAGTGAGTTTAAGAATCCGAAGCAGAAGGGATGGCACCAGAAGCCTCATGTCAAAATCCTCTGTCACTATCAAACTTGCAAAACCCTGCTTAGATCTCTCTTTCAGCCTTCAAATTATATTTATGTGAGAAAAGTCATAGCTGTTCTGTCTTGACTTCCTTTCCACAGCCTTTTGACCCTTTAAACCAATTAGTGTTTAGCCCTCACTAAACAAAACTTCCAAGCTTCAAGTTGGCTGTAGATATGGCACAGAGTAGGACTGTGAGGCAAAGATGAGAAACTACAGTAGCACTGTCTCAATATTATTAGATATTAGGCACCAGCAGCTTAACTGCTTGAGTTTTCCAAGCTGGCTGAACTGCACCTACATGTTGCTTTCTGAAAGCATATCCAACACCTCTGCATGTGAAGGTGCTTTAGGGTTTATCCAACACCTCTGCATGTGAAGGTGCTTTAGGGTTTACTTCCTGGTGCTTCATTCCCTTTTCACAGTGGTGTGAACTGCCCTTCACAGAGATATGAGAGATCAGGTAAGTGTTATTAACTTGCTGTCAGGTGCACTGTCCATTGCTCTTGAATCTTGACAGGAAACCAAAGTGGGATCAGGAGGTAAATGAGTGGATTTTCCCTGGTTTTGCACAGAGAAACATTCAGATATTTCCTCCATGCTTGGCCAGTGCTCAGCTATGCTTTGCTAATATTGAGTTATCCCTCTGATTACCTTCCAAGGGCCACTCTAACAGTGAAAAACGAGTAAGATGACAAAAGGCCTCAGAAAAGCTATGAATCACTGCAGCTTTCTGCGTCTCTAGGTACCTCTGCTGCTTAAACAATCTGCTGTACATCAGAGAAAATAACTGTATCACTTTTAAGACACTGGTTCAGATTATTCTGCAGTAGACCACGCTTAAAAACAGCAACAGCAATTGTGAGTACTTTCTGCACTCAATTACTCTGAAAAAACAGAGAGGAACCTTGCTTTGGGAAAAAAAACAACCCAACAAACAAAACCCTCCAAAACCCAAACCCAAAATCCAGTCCTGTGGTGAGGGCCCTGGGGAGTGCTGGGTTCAATTCCTTGCCTCACCACAGTCTTCTGTCTCCTTTCGGCAAGTAATTGAATCTTTCTGTGCCTAAATGCCCCCCCCCCCCCCCCCCAATTAAACTATAGGTGTTAATAAAGCTTTATTCTTTTTAATGTCCTTTAAGTGGCTAGCACAGGGCCTGTGTCAGGGTTCTGGCCTGTGCTAATCTGCTATTCCCTCAGGCAATGCTTGGACAGGGCCCAAAGGACACCAGTGAGCCAGGGACCATTCCTGGTGGGCAGCTTCCCTCCTGTGTTGGGAGGGAAAAAGGTTCAGGCAGTAGATTTGAGTTGTGCTACACCACCTGCCCTGTTCCTTGCATAAGCACAGAGCTTGGAGGTGAATGGGGCTTGTCTGGGGCTTGCTGAGCTCACATCAGCACACGGGGGCAAAGACTTTGGCTTATCTGGAAGCAGAGATGCTTGTCACTTGGAAAACCCCTCCCCATGAGCATTTTCTATTCAATCTGTGTTGCAAACATGTTTGTTTGATTGTTTGTAGGCTCCATTTCCTCATTAGGAGAGAATCTCTGTATTCATGCAGAAGGGAAAATTCTAGGCCATCTCTATCCATTATGGTTATTTAGAAAAACTCTTGACAGCATGAACACAACAGGCACAAAAAACATGAGGTAAGTAAAGAGCTATAATTACAATGCTTTTTTTCACTCATCGTTTCCATGATACTGACTTGTGACCACTTTAATGTGTGGAGTTGACAGGATGATATTAATCTGGTTTTGCCTGTAAATGAATATATTAAAATATTTGTCTGTCACACGTATTTAAACAGATTTTATAACCCTAACTTTAGAAGCAAAATTTATTTATTAGCTTGCAACTGAATATATTAAAATCTGTCACATGTACTTAAATGGATTTTATCATCCAAACATTAGAACAGAAATTATTTCAGCTAAATATAACCATTTAAGCATTTCAGATCTAGCTTAAACTGGTCGTCCAGGCTTCTAGAGTCAATAGTTAAAGACAGGCACTCTTGGTGAAGAAATACATCACTTTATCTGAATTAGATTGGTTGCCATTTGGAAGTGCCTTTTGACATTACACTGAGCCCAAAGAGGTTTCTTAAATAAGCCAACTGGTTTGAGGGATCTAGACTTGGTTGAGCTGGATCCTGTCCTGACAGGCAACACAAGAAGCAAAGGATGGTGTCTTAAATCTTGAGTTAAACTTTGCATATATTCTTGTTTCCATTACTACTAAAATCTGAAATTCCTCAGCCCATGTAGAGCCATGAATCCTGCTTACTCTTTAAAATGAAAAAGAATTTTACCCATCCAACTTCAAGATCATTTTCCAAAGGCTTTAAATGAACAGTTTCTTCCTGTAGAAACACAGTAAGGACAAATTATGTTATTAGCATTTGAATGACCTGAGTTTTCCTACAAAAGTCAGATTACACTGTCCTGAACAACAGCGGGAACATGAGTTTTATACTTTCTTGTTGCAGAAAAGTGCTGGTACCTGTTAGTAAGGCCACAACAGCATGTCCTCCAAGGCATTCAGCAAGCACAAAAGCATAGTCTTTCCCAGAAATTGAAAAGGATGATTGGAGCAGTGGGGTGAGTAAAAGTATAACTATTGCAAAAGCACCCACAATGCCACAAAAAATAAGTCAAATCCTTAAACTCTCACATTTTCTCTCCAAAGTCTTCACTTGCCCCAAAAGCTACAATGTCCTTTCATATTACTCACTCTTGATTAATGAAGATTCAGGCTTCAGTAACAGAGTTGAATAATGTATTTCCTCTTACCAGTTCTCTCTCATGCAAACAATATGTTTGGCAGAGAGGAAGAATATGCAGCTTGATCCCAAAAGTTTTGTCTACTTTGAATTCTTACCAAAGGTGCTTTTAGTGCCCTCATCGCCATGGGTAGTTTAATCCACCAGACTTGCTATTGAGATGTAAAATTCAAGCTGGTCAAATGATGGAAGGATAGAGACTCTACATCAGAGAAACAATTAACAACGGGTTCATATTGTGGTTACAGTCCTGGCACACCTGACAGCACTGAGACATGCACCCTTTCATATGGAACATCATTCCATCTCCCTTCAGCTGGAGTTGGCCTGCCCTTCGCATATCATAACGAGAACCTAAGTAATTGTATTAAAAAAGACTCCCTATGTTGCTCCTGCCTCTGGTGAGCCAGCTGGCTGGACTGCTGGGAGACTTTGAAGAAGACAATAACACTCCTTGGATGGAGAGGCTGCTTTTTTATAAACTACAGATGAGTGGTAGCCTTGGAATAGATGAACACATGGAGTAAGTACTGTTTGCTGTGATAATGAAGCCTGTGGACTAGAACCACCTAAGGAGAGGAGACTCAGGTACTAAGGGAAGGGATTGCTGGGCTAACATATGCTATCAGGATAGTATTTACACAGCCTTTAGGACTGAGTGAAGCCCACAAATTAGCCTATGACTCACTTTGTTCTGCTAGCTCTGCTGTGCGAGTGGTGGCCTTTGGCAAAACATTAATAACAGAAAACAGAAGAATGATGTTATCTTAAATTGTGGCACCCAACTGCTAAACTAATGTATGCTGAAAGCCCCAGGGTTTGCAAAGCCCACTGAAACCAGTGGAAATATTCCCACTGACCTCAGTGGGCTGTGAATCATTCTCAAGTGGAAATCCAGCTCCAGTACCAGTGGCTATTCTCATCTCCATACAGATTAGCCTTGGGCCAGATCCCATATCAGTGTTTGTTGGGTGATAAAGCTATTTGGTGCTGATAAGGCAAAGCATACCCTCATTGTACTCTGAATTGGGGATGGAAGGAGTTCATCTAAGCCCATTAGACATCCACATTTAAACTAATCACCCTCTGCTCCTCTGGTACTCAGTGGGGAGAAGTCAGCGTTTCATCTGCAACTCATCACTCCAAAATGGACATCTAAAATAGGTCAGATGACTCACACTCTAAATGCTTGTTTCTTCCCATTGACAATAAAGGGAGCCTGGGGTGATTTTCTCAGATTCAGACATTGACATGTGGTTGGAGGAATTTCACTCCAAGCATCTTCATTAGACAAAGTTCAAAAATGTTATGTTTTCATATGATTGCAAAACCAAATGGCTAAGTCAACACAAGACCCTAGTGAAAACAGGTTCAGGTAATTCCAGTCATTTTTTGATTGTCTTGCTTTAACTACAGGACATTGCCTCATTAGGATTTTATATTAACAGCTTAAAAATACACTGAGATTTTTCAGTGACATGTTAACCTTTGATGTGCACTGCTCTGCTTACATGCTCTGGATGATGTGTCCAAAATTGTCTCAGGTATATTCTGAAGATTGTCATATTAAATAGACAAAATACTTCAAATTATTGCTATTACTTTGGTCTCAGAAAGGTCTCATCCCACTGCTGAAGAGTATAGGGCAAAATTAAAACCTAAGCGTACGTGTCTACAATAGACTCTAGACTCCCATCCTAGTCACCAGAGGGCCAGTTAATACAGGCAATAGAGACTGGAAAGTGATTCACCTGCCTAAATATAGGGATCTATCTTAAATTGACCTGGACCACTCTCTATACTCAGTTGGTTGTAGGAAATCCCTCTCCAAAACAGGAATTTGTGCACCAACTCCAATGTAGTCTCTACAGAAAGAAGATACATAAAATGAAATAGGTAACTGTAGATTTATCCCATCTACAGTATTGGAAGCTGCCCCCTTGCTTGCTCAGTAATAACATACTTATCTGGACCATATCCTGACAGGACTCAGTGTGACGAGATGTGTCACGTCCAGGAGCACTACAGTTGTTATGCCAGGAGCTAATAAACTAATATAAAGAGTTAAAAATAAGCTTTGATGTTTCCTGTGTACGTACATCTACAAATATATAGGGTTTTAGAGCAATGCTTTTATAAATGGGCAGGAAAGGTTTTATATTTGTGGTTTTGTTCTCACTGAGAATGAAAATACAGTATGAAGCTCTGACATTTGCCCTGAAATGGAAATGCTGAGTTACAGACAGCTCAAGTGAATTTGATAAGGCCCAGCAAAGATGAAGTGTACAACTTTAGCACAACCAAAACCATCGACAAGGGGACATGTTAAGTATGACTGCCAGTCTTTGTTGTGTCAGCCTGATCCCCTTCCACCAGTTGTTTCTCAGATGAGAGTCCAGACACACCAGCGTAAAGCTTCTCACAAAATTACCCAAAACATAATAGAGCCCTTGTGTATTTGTAAAGTTCTATTCAGAAACACAGCTTCTAACTTGGCACTTCTCCTCAAAATATTCACGATTGTCAGCAGCTATTAAAAACAAGAATAACAATGGCTATTTCCATAATAGCTGTATTTCGAAATCTCAGAGAGCTTTGTGAAGTTAACAGACTTATCTGAGATGTAGGAGCTTGTATCGTCTGCTAGGGAAGCTCAACTGTTAGCAGCTCCCTCTGGGACAAGAACTGGACTTCTATTCTCAAAAATTCTACAAAGAAACACAGATGAAGTATGAATGCAGATTTCTTAAAATTGAGCATGATTTGGATTTGCAGGGAGGCTGAATATGAGTTTTGCTCTCAGAATATGCTCAGAAACTATACTTTGACCTTTGAAAGAGCAGATCGAGCTCTTTTTAATGAGTGGCAGCAAGTAGGATTTCTCTCTTTTGCACAAAGTTCTGAAACACTTCAATATCAGGCAAATGAACTGGTGCAAGAGGATAGCATGGGCTGCAGAGCCATCAGTGCAAAAACCAGCATTAACTGCTTTTTGTGTCCCCATTGATGGAGCACTGAGCACCTGGGACACCAGGACTGTGTTCCAGTTTCTTGTTTAGGCAAGAGTCCTCTGTGGTTTTTTCCCACCTATAAAATGAGATCTCTCTTTGATGAGAAGCTTTTCAAATAGAAATATGGTCTGGTTTGAGTGCACTACAGCTGTTCCAGGTAATTTTAGAATGCTTAGAATCATAGAATGCTTTGTGTTGGAAGGGACCCCAAAGCCCATCCAGTCTCAACCCCCTGCCATGGGCAGGGACATCCTCCACCAGCCCAGGGTGTCCAAAGCCCCACCCAGCCTGGCCTCGAACCTTGCCACGGATGCAGGTGCAGCCTCAGCTTCTCTGGGCACCCTGTGCCAGGGCCTCCCCACCCTCACAGTAAAGAATTTCTTCCTAATATCTAACCTAACCCTGACCTCTTTCAGCTTGAAGCCACTGGCCCTTGTCCTGTCACTGCACTCCCTGGTGAACAGTCCCTCTCCCACTTGCCTGTAGGCCCCCTTTAAGTATCCATAGGCAGCAATTAGGTCACCCCAGAGCCTTCTCTTCTCCAGGCTGAACAAGCCCAACTCTTTCAGCCTGTTTTCATAGCAGAGGTGCTCCAGCCCTCTGATCATCTTCGTGGCCTCCTCTGAACTCACTCCAATGGCTCCATGTACTGTGGCCCCCAGAGCTGGTCCAGGTGGGTGTCTCATAAGAGCAGAGTAGAGGGCAAGCATTACCTCCCTCAACTTGCTGGTCACACTGTCCTTGATGGTAGGGAGAAGTCTGTCAGTTCTGGAATATGCACTGGATGTCAGTCCTGGAGCATGTGCTAAATGCAGGTGCAGCAAACAGCCCTCTGGGAAAACCTCCTGGTGCTGGCTTTGTCTGCAGGGAATGCAGTGCCTTCCTACAGCACATCACAGGTTGGAAAAGCACCACAGTGGCTTGGGAGAGTTCAGAGAAATCACGCGTGCCAAATAAGTCTCCCCTTAGCCCCCTTCCTCGGAAAGCTCCTTCAATTCAGCATTATGTGATCTGTATTTTTCAGAGCAGTGCTTGCTTGTGGGTCTCATCTGTGCTTAATTATAACATTGCCGATGCACATATAATGCCTTTTGACTGATAAGTCACCCTAGTAATCATCCTACTCTGATGAGAAGTCCATACCACTCGGTGAAAGCCTCAATCACATCTAACGTGCTCTGTTACTGTCACTTATGCAAGACAAAACGATGAAAAAGGAGTATTTTATACTTACATTAATGGAATTTTCTGGAGGTCAGTCCTGGTACTCCACAACATGCAGGGGAAAATAAATTCTGGGGAGAATTTTTGTATCATATAAAATGCCCTGTGTGTTTTTCCATTATTAAAAGTAGAACCTAAGCTCTTTTAGAGTGGAATAATCGAAGCTGGAAGGAAAATACAAAAATAGACCAGGAGGGAACTGACATGTTTAGCTGGGGAAAAGATTGCAACCATGAAAAGCTCTGGCTTCTCCTTTTCTGTAATTTTTCATTTTCAATCTTGTCAGTGTGAATAATCCGGCTGATTTTTGCCCTGATTATGTAGCAGCTACAGAATACATAATTAAGTTAAAAAAAAAAAGCTGAATAAACCTTTATCCATTTTGTTTTCAAGTGAGACACTCCTCCCAACTGCAGAAAAGTAACCGAGCTGACTATAATTCCATAAGCCATATCTGATTAGCACAGAGTTTGGGTTTTGGAGGGAATTTTAAAGAAATCTCTTGGGAAAAAGAGAAAAAAAAAAGTTAAAGATGCAGTATAGTCAGATAAAGATTCTTTTTTAGTCAGATGAAATATCCTTTTCTCAGCACAGAGATTTCTTGTCTTGCACGTCCCTGTTCAGCCTCTCTCACTGAGGACTTTAGTGGTTACCAGACTAAGTTTGCAGGTAGAATCTTCTCAGGAAGATATGGAGGTATATTTAGGTGGGAGTCATCTAAGCTAGCCTAGAACCCCCTTGCACAAAAATTGGCAAAAAAGGAGAGAAAAAGGTGGATCCAGTTCTGACTGTCCTAGTTTTACTCTGGTTTTGTAGCAATTCTGATCCAGATTACTTCATTGCTGCTAGAGGTCTTCACCTGATTCAGTAAGGAAATTAATCTTCATTCCCTCTGTTTGTTTCTCTGTTCTGGGAAATTGTCCCTGGTCCATGCTAACTCCTAAACTGCCCCTGGAAATTGCTCAGGAGAGGTTTAGTTTGCCTGAATCCAAACCAGGCCACTATCTTTTTGACAACATAGATGGATTGAGTTCTACTGCCTTGTGCAGGCATCTGTCACCGTTTAATTTGTTGGTGTAGCCTGGCAGAGACAGAGATATGGATGGATAATTTCCAAATGGCAACTAAGATCTAGACACCCAGTTTTGGAGGGCAAGAGAAAGTCACAATAGGACGTGACCAAATCACACCAAAAGGTCTCCAATTAGCAAAAAAGCACATGCAAAAGCCACGTCAAGGAACAGCTTAACAATGAAATAACAAGATAAACCCAAAGAGAACACTCTCCATTTGGAGTGATGACCTTAGCCATCAGGTTCTTTTTATAATGTTTTCAGGTTGGTCATCAATTCTTACACCTTTGAAGAATTTTTTCCAGAAACAAATCAGGTGTGGATTATTTTATCTGGTGGGATGTTTTATTTTAAATTATTTTAAATCCATTGGGGGTACATCAAACCTAAATACAGGAACTTTGTATTGTTATTCATTTCAGCCAACTGAACTGAGCCTGCAGCCAATGTTATCAATGGAGCCTCAAGACATTAGCTGATGAAATGTAGCAGGTAGGCTGCTTTGCCTAAACGAAAGTGTCAAGCTATTTGAGATGCCCTGATTTATCTTGCCTGGTCCACAGATACTCTCCCAGAAGGTCTCTTTTTCACATCATATCTGTCACATCTGCCAGCCCACACAGATGTTTCACATGCCCTACAGCACCTCAAATGGTTCTGGACACCCATGTTTAAGCCACCAACCCATGTCTGTAGTGGCGGATCAGCTTAATTACTCTATAGGGTCTACTGTTTATAAGGGGAGCTTGGACATCTGCTGCACATGTAGACACATGCAGTGCAGGTCTCTTAATCTGCAGCTCAGTTCCATTTTAAGGACCCAAGCCAGTTCATAGATGGACTTCTAGCACTGTTTAAAATGTTCAGTAATATATGAGATGTCACAGAATTATAGTTTTGGTTGAAAATGATTAAGATCATCAAATCCAACCTAGCACACATCCTCCCAGGGCTGGCTGATACAACACACTTAGGACTCCTACTCCTTCCAGACCACCAGCAGCAGAACCCAAATGGGGATCCAGAGCTTCTCAATCATCCCAAGACACCTACCTGTGTGCAGGTAATTGGGCTGAGCCTTGTGTCTTAATCATAACCTGAATTCCACCAACAAAGCTGGTTGCTTCTTGGCTGTAGAAGACATATTTTAGCCTTACATGCTCCACCAAAGTAAAATTCACACAGATGGCAAATCATTAAATTCCTTCCATTAAGCAAATATATTTTCCTTCAGCTGTGGGTTACCCAGCAACTGACGATTTGGCAGCATTACACTTATTTTTATGATTAACCTTGTCAATACATAGGCACTTGCTTTCCCAAACAGCTGACCTTTTCCTACAATATTATTTTTGACAAGTGATGGCTCATTACTCTCTGTTAAACTGTCAGTATTTTATGTTCTGCTTTCAAATCATTATTGAAGGCAGAGACACCGGTATTCTATATTAAGATTTCCTCACGCTTTCAACAATGAAGTCTTGCTGTGCTGGAACTTTCAAGCTGAAATTTCCTTTGCCACCTTTGTTTCATATTGCTATTTTTTCAGACAGGTTGCATGTGAAAAAAAAACCCAAACAACCCAGTCATTTCTAATACCAATGTTAGGAAATATTTTGTGAACATAATTTAATAACCCCCCCCCAAACAATATGTCATACAGGATTGCTGAAAAGCTCTAGCATCATCTGTGCTTTGAAGCAGGAACTCAAAATCGAGGCACACATGTAACCCTGGGGACAATGTTGTGTCTTTGGCTGTTTTCATTATGTTCTTCCAAACAAGACACAGCTCTGAGCCCTTGGAAAAATCAAGTTTATACATGCTCAGGAGGGATTTAGTTTGACAGTGATAGTGTCCAGTGTGCTGGCACTGAGCTCCTCCCAGTGCATCTCCCTTTCCCACCATCCCTCGGATCATTAGGGACATCCCCTCTGGGTCACTGGGGCTGAGCAAAGCCTTCCCTGTAAAGACTTCTTCCAAGAAGCTGCTGGCCAGCAATACAGAGAGCAGAAGGAATTGCTGAAGCCCATACCATGCAAAGAAAGGTGTGAACCAAGGCAAATGAAGATTTCTGAAAGATGAGGGTAAGATTGGGAGTTAAAAGGTTTAGAAGAGAAAGAACAGGGAAAGAGCAGGAAGAAAGATGAGGTGCTGGGAAGTAGGAAAAGAAAACTGGCACATAGGAAAAAGGGACAGAAAACTGTATAAGAGTAGAAATAAGAGCAGAGAAGGGCAGTTTCTAAGATGTTTCTTGTAGAACATGGGCAAGAGATGAAGGGAAGTGGATGGATTATACATTTAAGTATGTAGTTGAGACACAGGACCTCCAGGACTCCCTCCTGTATTAGGAAACAGCTGCAACCAGGACTGCATGACAGAAATATGTGGAACCAGCTCTTGTTACTCTCTCAACCTGTGACAAACCCCACAACCCAGAACTTTATTGTAATTGCTCAGATCAAATCGGGAAACAACATTTAGTTCTTGCTACGTTGTTAGTTCTTTCTGCATACCTTCAAGAACTGCAACTTTGATATCAGCCTGGTCTCTAAGCGTGGCTTTATAAAAAACATCAATCAGTTCAGGAGTTCAACTGGTGTCCTTGCTGGCAGAGATTCTCTGCCTTTCACATCATAAAAGCACAAGAGAACTGCAAGGGGAGAGAAAAAGCAAATTCAGTCAAAAGGACGGTGTTCGATTTACCAGCAAAAGAGGTTGTGTAGCTCCAGGTTTTCCTAAGTCTCACCTTGGATTATATTTGTCTCCTGATTTAGGGAAATGCTGTGTAAGGCAATAAATCCAAGCCTGTTTCCCTGTTTCCAATTACTGAGAGCTGCAAACACTTACATAAGAGCACTGAGCCGTTTGGTTTAAGCAATGTGAGAGACTTGAAAACACTTTGCAAACAATAGCAACCTGCCCCCAAAAATCAGGAATGGAAATCAAACTTCCTGGCTCCTGTGCCCTAACCATACAACCGAATTTTCTCCCTAATTTTGACAAGTTCAAGGTGAATTTAATGATAAGGAGCTCAATTTGGGGCAGGAAGTACTGAAAAGAAGGGTGTGATGGGGACTTTGTGTGACTCTGTCAATCCCCAGCTGCATCTCTGCGTGGGTGTTTGGTGTGAGAAGGCTCTGTCCCTGAGTGTTGCTCGGCTCTTTGTCAATGACTAGCTCCTCACTGACGTGTTTTCTTCTCTTCCCTCCAGAACAGACTTTAGTGAAAAAAGGAAAAGAAAAAAAAGTCAGTGCTAGTGTGAAAAAAACAACAACCCAGCAGGTTTTACAATAAAAGAAGCCACCTAGTTACAAAGTCTTGGATTGTTATTGCAACATCCTGGCTCTTAAAAAGCTCTCATTGTAGCTCACACAGTCCCAATACCACTGATATGCTGCTGACCACCCCTTCCAGAGGGACATTGTTTTTTTCTTTACATTAGCTGATGGATGAATGATTTCATTGCCAGCTCATCCAGTCTTCCTATGCTTTTCCAGCTGGATTTGTATTCAGCTACTGCTTTTCCCTCTCTAACTGCCAGACCATAACTGCTCTTAAATTATTTTCCTAGGAACAATTCTCTTGACTCTCCCTGGTCTTAAAAGTGACATTATCTTTTATCCCTGGGGTTTCAGGCTTTTTACTCAACTAAAATATTTCCAGCTTCATTTTTTTCTTACGTGTCAAAGCCCTAAAGGTTTGGCTGAAATTACTAGGAGCAGTGGATGTCTGTGGCCAGAGGACAATCTGCAAGCCCCTACAGATGCCCATATTTGCCTTAAGGTTTTAAGCAACACATTGTAATAATAGAATCATAGAATGGTTTGAATTGGAAGGGACCTTAGAGATGATCTTGTTCCAACTCCCCTACTATGGAGAAAGACACCTCCCACTAGACCAGGGTGCCCAAAGCCCTTCCTGACGAGGGGGAATGAAGGGGCAGGTATTGATCTCCTCTCTTTGGTGACCAGGGATAGAACCCAAGGAAACGGCATGAAGCTGTGACAGGGGAGGTTTAGGTTGGATGTTAGGAAGAGGTTCTGTACTGAGAGGGTGGTTGGGCACTGGCACAGGGTCCCCAGGGAAGGGGTCACAGCACCGAGCTGGGCTGAGGGCAAGAAGCGTGTGGATGATGCCCTCAATGCCATGTTCTGATTTGGCTGGGCCTGTGTGGAGCCAGGAGTTGGGCTCAATGGTCCTTATGGGTCCCTCCCAGCTCAGAAGATTCTGTGATTCTATGAAAACCCCATCCAACCTGCCCTTGAACCCTGCCAGGGATCCAGGGGCAGCCACAGCTTCTCCGGGCTGCATGTGCCAAGGCCCCACCACCCTCACAGGGAAAAAAATCTTCCTTGTATGAAGTCTAAATCTACCCTCTTCCAGTTTATAGCCATCACCCCTCGTCCTATTGCAATGCCTAGGAATGGACCGCTATTGCCATCTGCCAGCATTTACGAATGACAGGGTCTGCTGGTATCTGTGTGAGCGATAACGACACGCAGCCACTAACAGAAACGGAGTCAGGAGCATGAAGTATGAGCCAGCATCTGTAACTGCTGCAATAGCAGTATTTATACAGCAGCAGCACGGCCTTTCCCGGTGCAGCCGCAGGGCCCTCTTGTGGAGAATCAGGGGGTTCCAGCAGGATAAATCCTATTCATTGTATTTTCTAAATATTTCTTCTGGTACTGACAGCAAGGGTGTTTTTAGTCCTCTGTGACAAGTTAAGTGATTGTCTCCATTGCTGTAAAGGTTTAATGCAAACAGCACATGCCCTGGCACAGCTTGAGCCCATTGCCCCTTGTCCCATCTCCTGATCCCTGGCTGAAGAGACCATCGCCCACCTCTCTGCACCCTCCTGGCAGGGCAGGGGAGGCAGTGATAAGGTCCCTCCTCAGCCTCCTCTTCTCCAGGCTGAACACCCTCAGCTCCCTCAGCAGCTCCTCAGAGGATTTGCCCTCCAGCCCCTTCCCCAGCCTGGTTGCCCTTCTCTGGACTCGCTCCAGGACCTCAATGTCCTTCTTATGGTGAGGAGCCCAGAACTGGACCCAGCACTCGAGCTGCGGCATCGCCAATGCCGGGTACAGATGCACAATCCCCTCCGTAGACGTGATTCACCACCCCGGTGGCGGGGCTACCGTTTCGGTGTGCTTAAAGCGGGGCAGGGTCCCACAGAGCTCCCGGGCCCCTCCCCGCCCACGGCTCGAACACCCAGACCCGGCTCCCGGCCGGCAGCAGCGGCACCGCAGGCTGGCGCTTGCCCCGCTCCGCCCCCGCCGCTCCCTCCAATCAGGAGGCGGCAGCCGTGCCCATACACTTCCGCGGGAAACGCTGCCTGCCTTTCCTCTGCGGGCGTGGCGGGTGCGCGCATGCGCGGCGCTGCTGCAGCTGGGAGTCTGCGGTGATCCTTGGCGCGTGTTATGCAGGCCGGGCCGGGAGATGTCGGCGGGGCCAGACGAGCTGGGCTTGGCGGGCGATAGCGGTAGGTGCCCGTTCCCTGCCTGGGCAAGGCCCTAGTGGGGCTGCGAGCGGAGGGGGGGTTGGGCGCGTGAGGGACCCGTTGCGGGGGGGGAAGAGGTGACGGTGGGGGAGAGCGACGCGGGGGCTCGGACAAGCGCATGCGCGCTGGGTGGCGCGGGCGGGTCGCGAAGCTGCGTGTGGGGTTACAGCCCCGTGGTTGGGCTGGGAGGGCCCGGTCCGTCCGTCCGCGGCAGCGCTTGGGCTCTGGTGCCGCATCCAGCTGGCGGCCTGTCCCCAGCAGCGCTCCCCAGGGGTACAGCCTCTGTAGTGTCTTCACTGGGGGTTTGGGTGAGGGGACTGAGCAGGGGGCATCTCGCTGGGGGAAGTGCCGTTCTGCGGGGGGGGGGGGGGGGGGGGGGGCGGGCAGGGAAGCCCTCCGGAGGGGCCTGGGCAGGCTGGAGCGATGGGCAGAGGCCAGCGATGGGATGAAGTTTAACATGGCCCAGTGCTGGGTCAGGGGGGCTGGAAAGCTATGCAGAAGAAAAGGGTCTGAGGGTGTTGGTTGACACTTGCCTGAGCGTGAGCCAGCAGTGTGCCCGTGTGGCCAAGAAGGTCAACAGCATCCTGGCTTGTGTCAGGAATAGTGTGGCCAGCAGGACCAGGGAGGTGATCATCCCCTATACTCAGCTCCGGTCAGGCCCCACCCTGAATACTGGGTTCAGGTTTGGGCCCCTCACTACAAGAAAGACATTGAGGCCCTGGGGTGTGTTCAGAGAAGGGCAATGAAGCTGAAGAAGGGGCTGGAACACAAGTCTGATGAAGAGCAGCTGAGGGAGCTGGGGCTGTTTAGTCTGCAGAAGAGGAGGCTCAGGGGAGACTACAGCTACCTGTTCTCTACAGCTACCTGAAAGGAGGTTGTGGTGAGCTGGGGGTCAGCCTATTCTCGCAGATAAATGGCAATAGGACAAGAGGGAATGGCTGCAAGTTGCGCCAGGGGAGGATCAAGTTAGAAATGAGGAGAAATATCTTCTTGGAAAGAGTAGTTGGGCATTGGGACAGGTTGCCCAGAGAGGTGGTGGTGTCACTGTCCCTCAGGGTGCTCAAGGAAAGGTTGGATGAGGTACTTAAGGATACTGTTTAGTGATACAGGTGATGGGGGATGGTTGGACTAGTTGATCTTGGAAGTCTTTTCCAACCTTAATGATTCTATGTTACTACACCACATTGCTCAGAGCTTCATCAAGCCTGACCCTGAATGTTTTCAGTGATGGGGAGATACGGTTTGGCAATAAGTTTAATACTCTCTTTTTCTGTCTTCAGAGTCGGATGTCTTTGAGATTGTTCTCCCGATCACATTCGTTGTGCTTAGTGATGATGATTTTCTCCAAGATGATGCTGAGGAGCAAGCAGTGTTGGCTCCCAAGTTGGAGGAGGTTGTTAACTTAAACAACAGTGTTTTTCCAGAAGGTAATGGAACACCTTCAAAGGATGGTAGTGGCTTAAGTATTTGCGAAGAAAACAAGACTGCTTCAAATAAAGATGATAATGGGGGCTACCCTGAAGAAAAACAGGTTGCTGAGAGTGTGTGTAACGGATCAAAACCAACTTTAAGTGACTGGTGTGATGCAGGGAAGGATAAATGCAGCCAAAATTATGTGTTGCCTACATCACCTTGCAAAAAAGAGCTAACAGAGATAAATGAAAGCAGTGATGTGAAAGAGACTGATGGCGATGATGGCTTACAGAAGATTCCTACGTGCATCTCCCCTGCTGGCGATGAGGATAGAGATGAGATCATCAAGACAAATGGCGAGTTGGCACTGGCAGCCGTAACCACACGTGAGGAGGAACATGTCAGTGTTGAAAGTCTTCTTGCTGATGGCACTCAAGAGAAACAACCAGAAAGTCACAAAGAGATGGAGACAGTTGTTAATATGGAAGGTAAATCATTAATAAGACTAGTGCAAGAGTTTTAAGAAATCTCGTAAATGTCAAGTTGTTAAAATAGGTAGGAAAGTGCATAGGGTTTTATTTTAACTTAAACATAGATTAATATCATGTGTGGCAGAAAGATCGTTAGCCACAAAGATGAGCCAAGGGTGGAGCACCTCCTCTGTGGAGACAGGTTTGAGAGAGTTGGGCTTGTTCAGCTTGGAGAAGAGAAGGCTCTGCGGAAACCTTACAGCACCTTCCAGTACCTGAAGGGGCTACAGGAAAGCTGGAGAGGGACTGGTTACAAGGGCAGGGAGTGAGAGGACAAGGGGAATGGGTTTTAAATTTAGATATAAGGTTATATGGGTTTTAAATTTAGATATAAGGAAAAAAGTCATCATTGTGACTGTGGTGAGACCCTGGCAAAGGTTTCTCAGAGAAGCTGTGGCTGCCCCTGGATCCCTGTCAGTGTTCGAGGCCAGGCTGGATGGGGCTTTGGGCACCCTGTGCCAGTGGGGTGCGTCCCTGCCCATTGCAAGGGGATGGATCTAGATGATCTTTAAGGTCCCTTCCAATCCAAACCGTTCTATGAAAGAGAATATTGGCTGGAGTATCCTTAGTTCTTTCACAGATTTCTATGGATAGTAGTGAAACTGCAGTAAGTTGGTACTGTTTCATTCTGGGACAGTTTGCCAAAGGGTGGCTTTTCATGAGTGAAAAGGATCTGAAAATAAAAGAAAAAGGCCAAATCGAGCATCATACTTGTGAGAATGGAGCCCTGGCAGAGTTCGGTGACAGTACGTTCACAGGAATTCTGGCATAAAGCTGTTTAATTAAAATCTGTAGGGGATGCAGGGTTGTCCTGTGAAATTCACAGTTAATTAGGATTTCTTCTCTTAAAACATTATTTAAATGTTGCAAGAGGAAAGCATAGAGAGAGACATTAGACAAGAAGTAGCGATAGGAAACTAATAAGTTAACAAAAGGAATGAAGAGCAAACAAGTCAGTAGACAAATTGGCATCATTACAATGGTGAACATTGGTGACAGTATGAAATGTCATGTCTGTTATGTTTTATCCCTCTGTAGATCCTGATTCTTCAAAGAATGGAGACAGTGAAGCTAATAACAAAAAGACTAGCAAATCTGAACATGAAGCTCCAAGTTCTGTTTCAGAACATGGCTTGACAGAAGAACCAGAATTCACCTGTAATTATTCTGCTTCATTGCTTAATGAATGTTCTCCTATTTCAGAAGGTTTGTTAAAAGACTCAGAGAAACTGGAGACGAATATTTCCACTTCTACTGAACCAACTGCTACTGGAGAACATATTTGTAAGACATTAACACCAATTTCTAAACAAAGACAACAGCAACAAAATGTTTTTTCTCCTCATACATGCCCAAAAGAATTACAAAGTCAGCAAGAAGGTTCAGTACAGCCAAGTAATAGAGCAACCATCAAACCTCTTTCTAATGCATCTTGCTCTATAAACAAACATGAAAGACGGAATTTGAAATGCAGGTTTTGTAGTTCTGTGTATAAATGCAGTGCACATCTAAAGAAACACGTTTATTCAGCTCATAAAGATAAGAAAATATATAAATGCTGCTTTTGTAAAAGAAGCTTTTTCTTTTCTGTCAACCTGAAGAATCACCTTAAATTTCATAAGAAAGGTAGGTTGCAAAAGGCAAGAAAAAGCAGAATGGCTGCGAGAAAAGTTGGGCAGGGAAGTTCTGAAGAAAGAAAGTCTGAGACCAAGGAAAAAGAAAGTAAATATGAGAAATATTTCATCAGAATTGAAAGGGATTTTACACCTCTGTCTAAGCCAGTTAGTTTTACCTGCAGAATTTGTTTTTTTGCTTCATCAAATCCTAGGGTTTTTATCCAACACATGAAGGGACATAAGGAGAGACCACCTTACCAGTGTCCTCAGTGTGACTACTCCTGCTTTAGCTTATCCTTTCTGTTAAATCACATGTACTGGCATGCTGGGTATAAGCTGTACCAGTGTAGGTTTTGCGCTTTTTTTTCATTGTATTTTGCAAGCATGGTGAGGCATAGCTACATACACACAGGGGCTAAGCCCTATTCCTGTGAGTTGTGTCCATCAGCATTCAGGAGCACCGCCGCCTTAGAGAGACACAGGAAATTACATGCAGCCAAAGAAACACGCCAAGGGCACCAACTCAACTCCAGAAGTGGAAGAAAGAAAACTCCAAGACCTTTAAAGAATTTTACTTGTGATGAGTGTAACATGGTGTTTCACAATAGAGGACATCTCACCATTCATAAGAAATTTCATGAACAATTTAAGGCTGCTGCTAATGGTAATACAAGTGAGAGCAGTGTATATCATAAAAGTGACATATGCAATGTTGATGGTGATTCTCAGAACCTTGTTTCTCTGTCTCCTTCTGGTAAAGAGAACAATTGTCTCAGTGGGACAGTGCTGGCTTTGGAAGTAGACTTGGAGAGGGCAGGTGATGTGCAGGACAATAAGAAAACGTGCTCTGGAAAGAAACGTCTTGCAAAGAGCCGTGGAAGGAGCAGCTTAGCTGTTACTGGGAATAGAGCAGAAGTTCCTCTGAATGACTATAAAATGGACACTGTCACTTGCAAAGAGGAATCTCTTTTTAACTCCAAGGCCTCTTGTTCACAAACTGAAGATGATGATTCATACAAAAAATTTGTAGAAAGCTTAAGGGATACATGGCCTGCTAATTTGTCCGCATGGAAATCATACAAGTGCAAACACTGCAGTTATGCTACTGCTGTTCATAGTGACTTTAAGCTGCACTTAAAAATACATGCAGATGAAAGACCATTTACGTGTAAAGAATGCAATAAAGCATTTAAAACGTCAAACCATTTGCAGAAACACAGCCTTATTCACGTAAAGAACGGCTATAAATTTGACCACTGCCTCTGTGCAGATGGCTGTTCAGAGGATCCTAAATTGTGTCAGGAAATGCACACAGGCATCTGTCCAGAAAGAGATTTTGGTTCCTCAGAAGGTTCAAAGGGCATCCATTCCTTGCTTGGTTTGGAAGTCTGTGGAGTACAGCCAGATGTCCAGAGGGGCAAAGAAAATGAATTGCTAGTACAAAGTAAGCAACGATTCTATCAGTGTGCAGAGTGTGAGTATGCTACTTGCATTTTAAACAACCTTACGCTACATGTAAGAACTCACACGGGTGAGAAACCTTACAGCTGCAGTGTTTGTCAGAAGAAGTTCCGTACTTCGAGTCACCTGAAAAGACACAGCATCACGCATTTTAATACGGAGTATCTCAAGTGCAGGAACTGTGACTATTCAACAAACAAATGGCTGTCCTTGAAACAGCATCTGGCCTCACACTCATGTGAGGAAAGCTCATCCACAGGCTGTCTCTACGAGCAGAAGCAGCTACCTGTCAAAACGTATACGTGCGAAGAGTGTGGTTACTCCACAGCCCACAATGGCAACTTGAAGCCACACTTGAGAATCCATACAGGGGAGAGGCCCTTCAAGTGCAATCAGTGCGCTGTTGCTTTCCGTACATCCAGCCATCTGAAGCGCCACTTAATGACTCATTTAAAATTGCACTGCAGAAGGTGTAAGTTTTCTACAGCAGATAAACAGGCTTTCCAAAAGCATGTAAGAGCACACGCAAGGAAGTACAAGTGTCGAATGTGTAACGTGACACTGCCTACCAAGAAACGTCTGGAAAAGCATAAGCGGCAACATCAGCTTGGAATGTAACCTTGGGAATTGCAAGCTGGCACTTGGTTCTGGAGAGGTTTGTATGTCCTGAATTTTCCCTGTTTTACATTCCCCTGCTGTCCTCAGAACGATGGCTGGTAGTGGATGTGTCCTGAGTTCCAGGCCAGAGTCAAACACAGGGTACCGTTTTGCTCCATGTTCTGAGAGTTTCAGTTCTAGCACAGGCTGTGCTGAAGATCTTGGAGCCGCCTTTTCATGCCTGAGTAGCTTTATAACACAGTGAGCTCAGTTTTGGTTTGGTCAATGTTCATTAGTTTAAACACTTGTTCTGTGCTACTTACTTCCTTTTAGTTAGTAAAAACCCCTCACATGACTAAATGAATGAATGTTTAAAATGAGGGAGGGAAGTGCACATTATATTGTATAATAATAACTTGACATTTAAAACGATCAGTGTTTGGATGCTTAACACTACCTCTCATCTGTTGAAAACCTGCATTCCCTGCTCCCAGGTTTGCTGGCACTACCTGCAAGAGATTAAAAAAAGCATCTCATAGAATTACAGGAACGAAAGATCGGTGTCATCACAGGATAACTGGGACATGAGTGTGTTTTCTGTGTGAGTATATCTAAAGGGTTTATTAGGCAGTTATCTTGTCTGTAGTTTTTGTAACTCTTTGAGTTGTATGACATGAATTGTTTTGTTCTTAATCAGATATGATACTGAGAATCCTTAAGTTAATTACTTAAGGTAATTACTCTTTGTGCTTTTAGTTTCTTGAAATCGACTGTATCATACTTTTCAAAGCACTTTTTAATTTAACCACTTGCTGATATGTTGCAAAAACTACTTAGCTATATTAACAAAATATATTTTACAGTCCAAGATACTGCTATGGTTTTCAAAGAGCTTTACTATGTATCAGAAATACCAGGTATAAGGACTGCTTGCACCAAACAGCAGAGGTGTGCCTGTGACAGATCTTTATTCCACTTTATATTCAAACCTAGACTAATCTTTCCTTGTTTTACAGTTATATGGACATTACTGACTGTAATATGTTTGCTGGTATCAGTAACAGCAGCATTACCCTCTTGCGTGAGGAAAGACAACAGCGAAGAGTTGGGGCTATGTGTGCTCTGATGTTCCAGTTCAGTCCATGGAACAGAGTAAATCTATAGCTTCATTTAGAGAAAGTGAACATGAAACCACCACTACGTTTTACTGCTCCCAGACATGCTTTTCTTTATACATATAGGAAATATCTTGCAGGGGCTTTCTGGTAATTTAGGAGACAGGTTGGAAACATGTGCGCAGAGAGGTGGTGACCAAGTCTTCCTCTTTGGAGATACTCAGAACCTGTCTGGAGGTGGTCCTGGGCAGCCAGCTTAAGTGGGGTGTCAGACCAGATGATCATCTCCAGAGATCCTGCAGCAGTTCTGTGTTTTGAAGCACAATTTCAAGAGTGAAACTTGCAAGTAATGCCATCAGCGAAGGTATTTAAGTGATCTGGTTGTCTGTAAAATCTGGCAAGTAGATATCTGTGACTGGTTACTGCTACATACATGCAGGGAAGTCGCTGTTTGGGAACCAGTGATTAAGCTCAACACCTGGTACAGTTCTGAGAAGGAAGAACTTTACCCTGATATGAATAAAGAAAAGCATTTCTGCGAAGTGTTAACAGTTAGAAAAGTGTGGAGGAATTTTTACTTCATTTTTCTGTAAAATTCTGATAATTTAAGAAAAATTCAAGCAGAGGTACGTTGGTGAAAACAATTGTAAACCTGTACAGTTGAATCTAGGAAATTTGTAACTTACAGAGAGTGATTGTTTGAAAGAGTCATGTACAGTGATGAAAAAAGGAGCCCATTTTAAGGGGGATAAAATATTGAAGGAAATTTTGGAAAGAGTTTATACACAGCATTTAATTTAGTTATAAGTAAGATCAACAGAAGACATTTTCTGATGGAGCTTGAAGAATTTGTAAAAATACTTGTTCCAGTCAGTTGCTTCTAATAAAAATAAAGTGTGTCATGACTCATGAGGTTTCCCCGTTCCTAGCACAATTCACTATGCTTTTTTGGGGGATTGGTAGTGACTCTTAGTCTGCCAATCCAGAGAAATTTAAATGTGAAGGCATGCTTGCTTTCAAAATAAGGACACGAACTGTTCTTGGTATTTTTTTTCCTAGCTAAAAGTGTAATTTTTATTTATTAAAGAAATCTAACAAAACCCCAAAGTCTTTCCTAAATCATACAGTGAACTTTACTCTTTAAAGCAAAAAAAAAAAAAAAGCTTAAATTTATGATCACAGCTTCAATTTGTACAATCAGCAAAACGTAATAAATCACACGTGGTGTCCCTGCACATGGCTGGGGGGGGTTGGAGCTAGGTGATCCTAGAGATCCCTTCCACCCCAAAGGATTCTGTTAATTTGGTGGCAAACAATTTGAGCAAATAAATGCTTTATCTGCTGTGCATCTAGTAAGTAAATAAACACAGAGGTCAATGAAAGCAGCTCAACCAGACTGTGCAACAATAAGGTTAACCATCAGCCAGGTTTGTCCACAGAACGTAGAATCATAAAACAGTCTGTGTTGGAAGGGAACCCAATGATCACAGAGTTCCAACCCCACTGCCGCAGGCAGGGACACCAACCTCCAGGCCTGGAGCTACACGAGGTTGCCCAGGGCCCCATCCAACCTGGCCTTGAACACCCCCAGGGACGGGGCACCCACCCACTCTCTGGGCAGCCTGTTCCAGCCCCTCACCACTCTCTCTGTAAAGAACTTCCCCCTAATATCTAATTTAACCCTTCCCTCCGTTAGCTTCAGTCCATTCCCTCCTGCCCTGCCGGTATCTGCCCTTCTAACATCTACGTGTTCTCACTGAGGTACCGATGCTCCCGCCTCAATTTCCGCTTGGGCCTCAGTAAGCGGGCGTTTATCCTCAGATAACAGCACAAGCTGTAAACGCGGCATCGATAAAACTCGGTTTCCCTCAGCCGCCACGCGTGAGGGGAAGGGAACAACTAAGCCCTCTGACCGCCTTTAAGGAGCTCGCCCAGTCCCAGCCCTGCGCGCCTCCAGCTCTAAGCCGTCTGCGCCATGCGCGGGGCTGCTCACTCTTCCCCCCGCCCATCTGCGCCTGCTGTTCCGCCCCATACCCCACCCCTTCCCCTATCCTGTGCGCTTGCGTAGAGTGCGCGGTTCTATCGCGCAAGGCGCCTGCGCGGGGGCTCGGCCGGCGCCGCTGAAGCGAGCGGCGTTTCTTTCCTTCGGGAGCTTTTTCTCTGCGGGACTTGGAGCTCTCTTAGCCGCCAAGATGCCGCGGATTATGATTAAAGGCGGTGTGTGGCGGAACACCGAGGTAAGGCTCTGAGCGCTGTTATCCGCTACACCGCAAGGATTGGGGCCTCAGCGCCTGGGGGGGGGCGGGGGATATATATGGTTGGGGGGGGGGGGTGCCCTGCGCTAGTGCGCAGGCCCTGTTGGAGGGGTTGTGTTGCGCATGCGCTCAGGAATCGGGGTGTCCGCAGCAGCGCGGCGGTGGGGGAAGATGGGGGATCCTCCTCGGCCCGTTCTAGCAGGGGGCGCAGCGGCTTGGGTGTCTGCAGGCCGCGGTGGCTCGGGTGGGCCCGGTTCTTCATCAGCCTGGCCTTGCCTTCTCGTTGCCCGCCCTAGTGGGCGGGGGTTAAATCAGTGTTGCTTCTCCTGAAGACCGTGTGTTAGCGTGGACAAGGAGCTCAGCCGTGCGTCTGGCCTGGCCTCTTGGGAGAAACCGTCCCCGAGGCCCCTGGGGGTGTCGTGTGACCCGTTTTGTCACCCTTGGAGGTGTCTCTTCTGTAGACTGGAGTGTGTTTGAGACTGCATAGGCAGGGTTTTTCTCTAGGGGTTTGAGGGAAGTGCAGTCTCTTGTCCTTGAAGACTGTTTCTAATGCAGAAGTAGTGAAGATGGGCATGAGCTCTTCGTCTGCAGCCCAGAAGGTTTTGCAGGCAGAAATTTGTGTGTGCCATTCAAAAAAGAAAACAAAACCCCACCATTCCCATTTTCGCCATTGTACACTTTCAGAACAGCAAGCAGTTGTAAAAGGAAATGTTAACATGAGAAATCAGTCCTATTAGTTAAGATTTTTAAAGCAAAAGGAAGTACCCAACACTTAAATCCATAACTCCACCTTACTGTGAACACTAGGCATGCGCATAGTTCTAAGTCGCAGTGAGAAAAATTAATGGAAGGTAAATGTACTATGTGCTGGGAAGTTTATTGCATGTGCTTTTAATCCCTGGTGATGTGTCAGCTGTTTGCCAGGAGGCAGCTAAATTGGAGGACACCAGAGGGTAAGAAGAACCACTGTGTCTTTACCCTGTTCTTACCGTCTTCCATAATTGACTGATTTTGGTGACTGTTCAGAGAAAGAGCAGTGGATTAGATAGATCATTGTTTCACCCATTTTGGTCCTCCAAAGATGAAATAGCTCTCCTTCTTGTTATTATTATTTTTTTTTAATTAACATATTGATTTTTAAATGCAACGTAAAAATTGAAGTGGGACCGGTTGTTACCAGGTCATTAGGAAAATGACCAATTACTTGCAAGAAAACCCTCCCAAAAAGCCTGCTAGTGTCATCAGTATGGCTACTGCATGCCATATAACACAGTAAATAATAAAAAACAACCCAAGAAACAGACCCTAGAGGATTTATTACTTATTTTTCTAAGTGGAGATGATATGAATTGTCATTACAAGCTCAAGATTGAGCTTGTGACTCCAGTTGAACTTCTAGTTAAAGCTGCTGCGTGCCCTGAGCAATGTCAGTGCCAGGCAGAGTCCATGATGACTCTCATCTGCACAGTACAGCCGAATGGATTCTGAATACAGCTACAGGTACTTACTGCATAGAGAAGAACGACATCTATGGTTGACAAGGCTGCCAGAATAGCTTTGATGCATTTAAAATGCCACTTCCTGACCTGTGAGGAAACGAGAAATAATGAACCCATTTATCTGTGAGGAGAGGAGAGAGGGTGGATTGACAGTTGACAGGACTTCCAGCTTTTGATCAAATCTCAGTGCACATTTTGATGTGTATGAACAGCCTGGCTTCCAAGCTGAATCCATTACATTTTATATTTGAGGTTGGCATTTTTTATTGTTACATTCTGAACATTAAAGTGATTTATTTTAAGATTTACTTCTAAAAGAGAAACTTGCTATAAAGTTTCTTTATTTTTGGGATACTTTTTTTTCCACAGCATATTCCATTGATAGGTAAAGATTGTATTTCCATTAAAGTATTAAAAAAAAAGAAGGATAATTTTATGGTGTTATTTAAAACAAGCTACCCAAAGGTACCTATCAGTCCTGGGTTTTTTTCCTGAATATTGGGTCATTAGCAGACAAACACTTTCCTATCTCTTTATTGCTATCCTTCAGGGAAAACATACAGAATTTCTAAAAATTCTGCATTAGAGGGCATTGAAAGTAATTGTCTTGGAAGTCCACTTGGTCTATGAAGTTGGCCACAACAATCATTATGTGTCTTTTTTGTTTCATCTGTATTGATTTCATTGGCCTTGGAAGTACAAATCCTCATCCACCACGATAATAAATTGGGCAAAAGAAGCAGCAGTGCTGGGTCAGCTCATTCAGTGAAATCAACCATCTTCTCTGCTTGAGCCCAAACTTTGTTTTGCAAATTCTTGTGTTCCTTAACAGTGTTTTTATTATTATTTTTTTTTAAAGGATGAAATTCTCAAAGCAGCTGTGATGAAATATGGCAAAAACCAGTGGTCTCGTATTGCTTCTTTATTGCATAGAAAATCAGCAAAGCAGTGCAAAGCCAGATGGTAAGTGAGAAGTGCCATGTCTGGGAAGATGAGATTCATAATTAGCAAGAATTTAGAAATGGCCACAGCTTCGTTTCCCTGTGGACATAAATTACAGTTTTAAGATTGTTTGATTTCTGCTGTTGCAGATATTGCAAACTGTGTTGCTTGAATATAATAAAACAGAAGTAGCCAAATGTTCTCTTTGCTGTTGACTGCAGTGTTAGAAAGTGCAGAATCACTTAAAACTGTGGCCGTGATTTTCCCCATGCCCTGTATTTGCCCATTTTTAATCAGTGAGTATTACCAGGGCAGTACGTTTGTAAAATACTGATCTCATACAGATAATTTTCTAATTTTTCATAACGAGAGTTTGGCTTGAGGATAAATGTTTAGAAATTGTGGTGAAGAATTTCTTTTTATATAGATAAAAAACACAAGCTTAAAACTAATACAAATACATGTGGTACAAATCTATTTGAGAATCAGACTTTATTTCTTGGGTACTGAACTGCACATATTTATTAGAATGCGTCTGTGTAAAGGTAACAGTACTGTCACAGCTGAAGATTAGTAAGGTAACTTTTGAATCCAGACCAAAGAAATCTAGTGTTTCTGGTACCTTTGGTAGTTGTGATCTTTACTTTTATTTTTCTGGATTAATTTTGTGACTCCTGCCAGAATAGAGGTGGGGAAGGGAGGGAGAGGGAGATTCTGTATAAAAAGTGGAGGGATAAATAATAAATTTTAAAGCTGAAATACAAGCATCGTGAAAGTAACAAACTCTTATACGGGAAATACTTGTGTGAAGTTGAGTTTTTGAAGTCTCATTGTGCTGATTCGGGTAAACGCTGTTCTGAATTAATTTAGGACAAATCAGTGGATAGCTTGGATCTGTCCTCCTTACTTTTTTAACTTTTTAACAGGTATGAATGGCTAGACCCCAGCATCAAAAAGACAGAATGGTCACGGGAAGAAGAGGAGAAACTGCTGCACCTGGCCAAGCTAATGCCAACCCAGTGGAGAACCATCGCCCCAATTATTGGGAGAACTGCTGCACAATGTTTGGAACACTACGAGTTTCTGCTGTGAGTTGCTGTTTTGCTAGAGGTGCATACCAGGAAAACCTGTGGAGTTTGTTGTAGCAATGTATCATTCCCTTCTGCATGGTGCTGAAATACAGTGGTTTTCAGTTGAGTGTGTCCTCAAGTGCTTGAGGATTGTTTCTTTTCATTCGATATTTCCAGCTTGAAAGAAGCTTCTGGAATGTGGAGAGAAGGCTTGAATAGATTGATGTATTATTTTCTTGCTTCTGGTCACTCTGGCAAGAGGCTTGTCAAGATTGATGCTTTTCATAGGCTTCCACTTCAGGCTATTTTGGCTGATTGGTTGAATATGAAAGCATAATGGGAAGCTCAGTCGTTCATTTTACCACACTGCTTGAATTCTTGTCCTTACAGTTTAGTGGAGAACTCACCTCGTGTTATTAGCTTTGCCAATATCGTATTTTCTATCCTGTTTTATTGTCTTAATGCTACATTGGCTTCTTTCTCTTGTGTGATTTAAGATTATGTAACTGTACTCTTTTTGCAGTAATTGGGTAACATTTATTGCGTGGTACATAGTAAAATGTTTCTTTTCTGGATCAGATTTGGGGATGCTTAAGGGATGGTGGTTATGAGCCTGAGGGAAAACAAAGGGATAGTTGTGACATACATACAATGTGTTTTCAGGGACAAAGCTGCTCAGAGAGACAATGAGGAAGAAACTGCTGATGATCCTCGAAAACTTAAACCTGGAGAAATTGATCCCAATCCAGAAACCAAACCGGCCAGGCCAGATCCGATTGACATGGATGAAGGTAAGATAGGTGTTCGTTTACTGGGTTTTTTTGACAGAAATGCAATCTCTTTGGTTTTAATTTTCACAAAGTACCCCTGTGTTTCTCCTTTTTTCTTTATTTTTAACCTACTCCCAATATATTTTTCTTAACCTGTTTTGTCTTACTTATGTGTCTTTTTAGCCAATTCCAGTTTTCCAGCTATCTTTTCCTTTTCTTTCTGTGTTTTCTGCCTTCTACGCTGTCTTTGTCATCTCTTACCATGTCTGACTGTTCTTTACTTTGACAACTGCTCTGCTTCTTTGTATTCTTATTTCTGTATTTCCATCTTTTCCCAGCAGCTCATACTTCCTAGTTGAATCCCGGCTGAAGCACAGGAGGACTACATGACTTTTGTTTTTCTTTGCACTTAGCAATGTTATGAAGTAAAACTTAAATGTTGCTGAAATTCTGTGAATGGACCTATAGGGTTTTCAAAAGTCTTGAATCTGGATGTAAATGAACAAGTTCTCTACTATATTAATCTCAAATGAATATGTAAATTAAATTAGTTTCATTGGTGTGGTCAGTTTGTCTTTTTATGTAGATATTTTGATTTGCTGTAGGTATTAGTTGAATTATTTGCAACATTAGGCTTTTTTTTTCTTGAAATCTTTGTTTTGTGTGACCAGTGATTTAAAAAAATGTGTTGGACAAAAACTGGTTTAGCAATCTTGCAGAATGCCTGTGAAAACATTGATTCATTCAGCTTTTAAAGATTGCTTTCTGCTCTTAATGTTGCTTTTTTTCCCCTCTTACTCCTATCTTTAAGTGCAAATTCACAGCTGTATTTATCTGTACTATTTTAGATGAACTTGAAATGCTGTCTGAAGCTAGAGCTCGTCTTGCTAATACACAGGGAAAGAAGGCCAAAAGAAAAGCAAGAGAGAAGCAGCTGGAAGAAGCTCGGTAAGCTTATACTTAGTTTCATATACCGAGGCTGCTTTTGCTGACTGTGGAGCTTTTACGATGAATAATGTCAGCATGGAATCAGACCTTTTTGACAGCCATTTGTTACAAGAGCTTAATTCTCATTGCTTAAATAAGAGCAGAGCCCTATCATCAGCAACTGACTAAAATAGTATCAGATCTTAGGAAACAATATGTGTGCACCTTACATCACATAGTGTTACTGTTTCTTTAGACGTCTCGCTGCTCTCCAGAAAAGGCGAGAACTTCGGGCTGCTGGAATTGAGATCCAGAAGAAAAGAAAGAAGAAGAGAGGTGTGGATTATAATGCAGAAATTCCATTTGAAAAGAAGCCTGCCCCTGGTTTTTATGATACATCAGAGGAAAACTACCAGTCCCTGGATGCTGATTTCAGGAAGCTGCGTCAGCAAGACCTGGATGGAGAATTAAGATCGTAAGTGTGTTATACCAAGGAGGGAACAGTATATTTGAAAAAAAAAAAACAAAACCCAGGTGTTAACTCCTGGAAATGTCTGAAATGTAATGCATCAAAAGGAGAGTGGCCAGCAGGTCAAAGGAGGTGATCCTCCCACTCTACTCTGCCCTGGTCAGGCCCCACCTGGAGTATTGCGTCCAGTTCTGGGCTCCCTGGTATAAAAAAGCCAGGGATCTCCTGGAGAGAGTCCAGAGGAGGCTATGGAGATGATTAAAGGCCTGGAGCATCTCCCCTATGTGGAAAGGCTGAAAGAACTGGGGCTGTTCAGCCTTGAGAAAAGAAGGCTAAGAGAGGATCTTATTAATGTCTATAAATATCTGAAGTGTGGGACGCAGGGGGGAAATGGCCAGCCTCTTTTCACTGGTCAGTGGCTGCAAGTTGGAGCACAGGAAGTTCACACCAACATGTGGAAGAACTTTTTCAGTGAGGATGACAGAGCCCTGGGCCAGGCTGCCCGGGGGGTGTGGAGTCTTCTTCTCTGGGGATATTACAGAACCATCTGTACGCCAACCTTGTGACCTGTCCTAGGGATCCTGCTTTGGCAGGGAGGTTGGACCCAATGATCTCTGGAGGTCCCATCCAACCCCTGCAATTCTGTGATTCTGTAATGTGGGCAGAAATTGTATATTCTGTGGGACAGATACCTAGTGCAGGTTGTTTCTGACTTTTCAGTCTCCTCGTTTTTTCTAATCTTTCTAAAAGATCTAGTTGACCTTTTTTCCATGAGAATTAATTTCCTCATGCACATTCTTGCTCTTTACAGGGAAATCCTGCAGGTGTTGAGGTTGATTTTTCTTCTGGCAATAGATTTGCTTGTGCATTTGGAGTCTTTTCTTTAAGTAATAACATTAAGATTGCTTGAAGGAGTAGACTTTACTTACAGTATTGCTTTTGAAGAAACTGTTCTTAAATTGAGTCTCTTAAATGCTTGATTTCTCCCCCTCCCCCCCAAAAAATCCCAAAACATGCATTTGAGAAATTAAATGCCCATCTTCATTATGAGCAGTATGGTACATACTTAATTGTATCATTTCTTACTGCTTCTGTCAGTGAGAGTGTAGGTCCAGTACTAAATACAAGTTGATTTATTAACTTGTGATTAATTGATTCTTTTTGTATGGCTCGGTTCATAGGGTCTGGCAGGGGCTTCAAAATGAAGTTTGTGATTTAACAAGCTGACTTTGTTGCTGTTGACTAAAATAACCATTTTTATCAGATACTGAAGATTTTTTTTTCCCCATATCCCACAGAAAATGTTCATCTCTTAGCAGCTGCTGGAAAAAAAAGGGCTGTTAGCATTGCTTAATTCTTTCTGTGTTTTTGAACTGACATTTTTTCCTTGCTCCAGTGATGCTGATGATTGTAGCTGAAGCAACCACCTGTTGCCTGATTGCATAATGCAGAAGCATTACACTGCCTTGTAGGTTCTGCTGCAAGATCTGCAGACCGTATCTAATCACTTAACTTTGCACCACATGGTGCTTTACCCTTCTGTTTCATTTCAGCATATCCATCTTTTGATTAGGCCACAAGCTTTTTGCCTGCTTGTTGTGCTTTGTAGCTGTTCTGGATGTGTTCTAAAATAATTCTCTTATCCATAATGACAGTGAAAGGGAGGGGAGAGAGCGCAAAAAAGACAAGCAGCATATGAAACGGAAGAAAGAGTCAGACTTGCCTTCAGCTATTCTACAGACCAGTGGAGTATCAGAATTTACCAAAAAAAGAAGTAAACTAGTGCTTCCAGCTCCTCAGGTAAGCTGTTTGGTGATTAATAAATGAATTGTAGGCCAATGTCAGTCAGTGATTTTTTTGGTCTTTCAAGTGGATCTTGTGGATTTCATCTTACTGTGACTTGGAATTTTCTCTTTTAAAGATATCTGATACAGAACTTGAAGAAGTTGTAAAAGTAGGCCAGGCAAGTGAGATTGCACGCCAGACTGCTGAGGAATCGGGAATTACAAACTCTGCTTCCAGCACTCTTCTGTCTGAATATAATGTGACCAACAACAGCATAGCACTGAGGACTCCCAAAACTCCAGCAGCACAAGACAGGATCTTGCAGGTAAGAGTACAAATGTGCAGAATGGGCTTTTAGTTGTAGTGCAGTAGAGTGGAAGGTGTAGGTACCATAGAAACACATAGATTGTTTTTGGTATTGGGACATGTGATCACCAGGACACACTGGAAGGCATAGAAACAGATTTGCTTCTCTCTGATCATTTGGCACCATACTTCAAAGCACTATGGTACTTTTTTTTGGGGGGGGATATTATATATTCTGTGCAACTTTTAGCATTAACCATTCTCTTAGTGCCTTACGTAATTTCCCCTTGTCTTGGGTACCTCTCAGCATCGAAGGGATATATGGTGTTCGTGCCCTCAAAACAAAGGGGTTTTTTATGTTGTTTCCTACTTAGTTTTGCTGTTCAGATTTTATTTCAGTGAACAAGAAGTAATTAAATGTAAGAATGCAGGCATATTTGCCTAGTACTTTATTGGCTTAAAACCATTTAAGACAAATATTGTCAAACACTGACCTTCACAACCTCTTAGTTATATTTGTATTGCACTAATAGTGTGTCTGGGTTCCTTCAAAAACCTGTTGGGTAATACTTTGAGTGTGAGGAAATATTTAATGAAATTGGTGCAGCTAAACAAAACTCCACCCCCCAAAAAAAACCCCTGTATCGATAACGAGCTGTATTTCAACAGTTTCATGATAGGAGAAAAGAGAAAGTTCCTGACTGTGGATCATGATCTAAATTATGTACAGTGTTTGTAGGACTGGTCACCTTCCCTTTCAAATGGAGTCATCTGGTATCACATATGTCCCTGTGTTATGCATATACACAGTTCTATAGATGGATTAGTAGTCTTCGAAGATAATTGCTCTGTGCAGTAGTTCATTATCTCATTTTCAGAGTGTCTTAATTCTTCTTCGTAAAAAGGAAACAGAAGTAATAGGGATTTATTTGTAAAAGGCCCAGTTGAGTCATGGAACAGAAATCTGAATAGTGGCACACCTCTCTTGGAATGTTCTCTTTGAAGTGCAATGGATAAACTTCATTGATGCTGGATTTCAGAGTTACCTCTGAAAAACAGGATCCTTAGGATCACTTAAGTATTTGGTCACTAATAAATTTTGTAGATTTACCGAGTCAGCAAACCGAGGGAATTTGAAACATTAAGTAACCTACTAATTTTTGCAACTCCAATTTAGAATGTATTTAACTGGAAAAGAAGATGAGAGTCATTCAAAATCAAGCTTGAAGATCTGAGCAATGTGATGGAGTTAAACATGTCCCAGCTTACTGCACGGGGGTTGGACTAGATGGTGTTTAAAGGTCACTTTCAACCTAAAACATTCTATGATTCTAAGATTAAAATCCCTTTCAGTGGAACAGTAGGGTTTGTAAATACCTGTGTGTGGGTATTTTAAGAAGTGTTAAACATTTTCCAGAGACTTACTGGTATTCAAATAACTTTTTGGCTGTTATACCACTTCTGAATCTGTTAAGCCTGTATAGTAAAGTGTGACTCTGAAAGACTTAGTGATGTACTGCCTGTTGTCTGTTACACAGGAAGCACAGAATTTGATGGCGCTCACAAATGTGGATACCCCCCTGAAAGGAGGTCTTAACACTCCTTTGCATGAAAGTGACTTTTCGGGGGTAACACCCCAGAAGCAAGTTGTTCAGACTCCAAACACTGTGCTTTCCACACCCTTCAGGTAAAGCAGGCTCTTTTTTGCTAATGAGTCCTTGGCTGGGCATGTATCTAATGGAGGTGGGTGGAGGGAGCAGATACCATGTGTTGTGGGATAGTAGCTACAATCAGCGCTTCAAAACAGATTTTAACTTGCTTTGTTGTACAGCTTTCTCCTTCTCTGTGTCTTTCACAAGCTCAGCCACATCATCTGTGTTTGTGCAGTGTATAGCTAACTGGAGTTTTGGTCCAAAATGAGGTTTTCTGTGGTCTGGAGCAATATAAATTATACTGAAGTAATACAGGAGTATAAATAGTAAGATGGAGTGTCATTCTGTATGTGGATCCAAGCCTTTCCAAAGTATTACCTCTGAGTCAAAGGTGTGGGAGGTCCCTTAGCCAAACCCACACTGAATTTTTGAGAAGCTGAAGTAAATATTATATAAGCCATATATATCCAAAATAAAATATTTCTTATATTGCCAATCTAAATAGGATGGAATTACTGGTTTAACTCTTACAGTGGGTCCTACGTAAATACATATCCCACAAATGCCAAATAGCATGCAGCTAAAATATACTACACTTAGTACATTTTGTCTGTCAGCTTTTTTAACTCATGTTCTAATTTTACTTGTATCATACAAGTAGAAAAAGCAGAGAATGAAATAAAAAGGACCTTTATGGCAGCTTTTCAAAAGCAGCTTTATTTTGTTGTTTAAAAGCTGTGTGCAAAAGCCCTACTCTCTTAATTGGATCTACATAAATGAATCCTTTTCTGGAGATCTGTTGGCGTCAGTGTGGTGCAGCATGAATGTAGAGTTTGGCTTGGAGTGATCTGACTGTTTGTTTGGGTTATTTTATATTAAAAAAAAAAGTAGAGACACTCTAAATTTGTTGGGGTGTTTTTGTTTGTTTGTGGCAGGTTTTTAGCTTCTGAGGTTCAGATTTGCGTATGCAAATACGGTACAGATTTGTCAGCTGGGCTTGGTTGTAGAAATGCTCTATCAGTGTGAAAATCCAAGACCTTGAGCAGAGAGCAAGAAAACCCACCAATAAATGGTTAAAAAAAAACAACAAAGGGAAGCAGTAACTTTTTTAAGGAGGTAAAGCAGTGAAGCAGAGCCATCACCTTTATTACTTAGGCCAAAAGAACAAATACTTAAGTGCACCTTTTTTTTTTCTATGATGATGTGAAATTTGTAGTATCTTAATGCACTTTTTAAAATGAGAGTTGTTGTCTTAATTAGGATTTTTTTTTATTCACATCCTCGTTACAAGCATTTTTTTAAAAGGTACTAAGTGGAAAATTGTGATGAGGTTTTAAACACTGAGACAGCTAGAAAAAACAAAGCCTCTGACTTGGAAATTGCTTCATCTGGACAGTCAGCATAGAACTTTTTCTACTAGTATAATTCACAAAATAATTCTATCCTATGAAATGTTAATTTGAAAACATAAAAATGCATTTTGCTGCTTTTTGGGAGTGTCATCCTGCAGGCATTATTGTGTATATTTGTTATCCTAAATGAGAGTTTGTAAGAGTCTGTGAACAGCCTCAAGTCAGAGGAGGGTATCACTTGCCTCTCACAGACATACCCAGTATATAAGACACTGTTGTATCTCTAAAAAAGAGGATGAGTAGTGTGTGTCAGGCCACGTATATAGTGGTCTTTGTCCACCATTATGACATCTTATTGGTACTACAGAATTCCAGTAACTAGAAGTGGAAATCATGTATTAAATCATCATGTCTAGCCTCTCTGCCAGAGTTGTACTCTGCAGGACACAGATTTGTCACTGGAAAATACTTTATATATAAAGCTATATATATGTATATATAAACATATATACATAGTGTAGATGGGTACCATAATGTAGGTTGTCTTCTAAAAGTTGTTTTCCTTCACAAATTTGTTTACTCTGAGACATTTAACAGTGTTTTACCAGTTTATTATTCGTATTGTGACTATGTGAAACCTTGGCAACAGAAAACTTGTGACTATATTCAATACAGTGTCTGCACACCTTTTATAGTAGGGCGTTGGGATAGAGAACAGTATTTGATCTCATTCTAGAGGAGAAGCAACTGAGGGACAAAAAATCCAAGACTTAATCCATTCTGCCTAACCTTAGGTGCTTAAAAGTGAAAGCAGAGAGGAATCCTCAGAGTGATTCATTCAGTTGTAGGATGGGACAACTTTTAAGCTGGATGAATTCAGAGGGAATGACTTGCCACAGGTGGTACTGAAATCAGAGCATGCAATTAAATCCTAATTACTGTATCCCAAAATAATGCCTGGTGACTAGATAATGTCTTCTTTCAAAAGTACCAGTGGGAGCTTGTGTTGATGTATTTCCTAAAACTTCTGTTAACCTAATGATGTACCTGGAATTCTGCTTGACACCTTGGACTTCCAATTGCATATCATGGTTTCACTGCCTCTCAATGAAAAAAATATAGATTGAATTTATTAATGGTATTTACATAACTTTTTCATTATTCAGACTGTTGTAAGTAGAGCTCTTCAGGAGAAAAAATAATGGATGTATTTGCATTTCCTTTAGAACACCCTCTCATGGACCGGAAGGCTTAACACCTCGTGGAGGACTGACTCCTAAACCTGTGGTTGGTACAACTCCTGGTAGAACTCCACTGCGTGATAAACTGAACATCAACCCAGAAGAGGGAATGGCAGATTACAGTGACCCATCTTATGCAAAACAAATGGTAAGAAGTACTTAAGAAGTGGTTATTAGTGTTGCATTAATTTTTAGGATTTTTACTTCTCATCATCTGAACAGGTTTTCTTTTACAGCGTTATTTCTACCACTTGTCTACAGGTCTGTATTCATCACCTGATAAAATAAAACCTTTATTTGAAAGAACAGAAGTCGTACCACTTAAAATGTCTTTCAGTGTGCTCAATAAAAACACTCTAAAGCTATTTGTCAAAGAAGACATAGTTAAGTTTCAGTCCTACTTCTATCTTTGAAGCTGAGCAGGAAATATATCCCAAGGAAAGATTCATTTTTCTTGCAGCTCTCAAATCCCTCATCATCTTAGCTCCCTGATTTAGCTACAGGACCTTTTCATCAGTCTGTCCTGTTGACAACATTGAGCTAAAGGAGTTTAATTTTTGCCATCAGGAGCACTTGGTTTTTAGATATCCAGTAATCTGAGTCCCATCCAGATTCTTTCATCGCCTTTGGCAACAGATGTTTCCATTCTTGGAGATTCAGCCAGATGTACCCTGCCAATTAGACATGGTATAAAAGGGCATATACCTAATAGGTAGCACCTTGGGAACTCCTTTTATGTGGCCAATTCTGCAGCCTAAACTGTGGCTTTGGATATCTCCCACCAGAGCTATTGACATTTTTCTTTTTGGACTAGCTAAGGATATCCACTTCAACTTTTTGGCATGATGCTCTTGCAGAAAGTCAGTCTTCAAGTTCAGAATTTCAGATTTCCTCTTAGCCTGAAGGACAAGGTTTATTGGATGTCCTTACACTTACTTTGGTTCTGTCTTAGCCTTTTTATAGTTAAAAGGCTTTTTGCTCCTAGAAGGAAAACTGGGACTTCAGTTTCCTGATGGACTCCACTGGTGTCCGGATCTGGTGCTGTTTGTTTTCTTGTTTGTTTCATGGGCAACTGCAAGGAAAACAAGTTCCAGTTAGGAACCTCATCAGCACAAACACATTTTCTCATATTACCGGTTTCTTGAAGGGCATTTATGTGAATTGCTGGTTTACTGAAGCTCCTGGAAAGTGGAGGTGCCATCCTGTTGTTTTACTTGAGCGTCTTTCAGCCTGTGTGCAGATTTCATTACCTGGCTTTAAGAAAGCTGTATGTTGCTTTCTCAGCATCAGGCAGTTTCTGTGCTTACTAGTGCATAAACTTTGGGGTGCTGGTCTGTAGGCCAGCCTGGGTTAGTAACGTGCCCCTTTTGTCAGACTTCAAAGATTTTGTTTCTGTTAACTTTGTACCAGATATAAGGTTCCCAGATGATCTATTAGTTGTGTATTGTTCATGTCTCTTAACAAAGATGAATGGAATTTAATTGTGCTGCACCGTAGGGCATGAATTCAGAAGCATATATTGTTGTTATTTCAACAGGAGAGAGAGTCTCGTGAACACCTGCGCCTTGGACTCATGGCCCTTCCTGCTCCAAAGAATGACTTTGAGATTGTGTTACCTGAAAATGCAGAAAAAGAACTTGAGGAGCATGAAGTAGATGAAACCTTTATAGAAGATACTGCTGATATAGATGCCCGCAAGCAGGTAGGGGTGTGTGTGATGTGGACAGTATTTTTGTTTAAAATATATTCCTTGGATGATGCCTGGAGCTTCGTGCATGTTTAGTGGAAGTGATGCAGCTTCTACAGAATAACAAAGTAAACTGTTCCTGCTCTCCATGCTGCTGTCAGAGTGTACACACTACACACAGGCTACATCAGTTTTCTCTTGGAATCCTTTTCTTACTTTTTTAATGCCATATATCACACATCATTTTCTATAATGAACTCGCTGGAAGAGTGTATGTCCTACCTCCTGCATTTCTCCACCAAAAGATAAAAATACTTTTAAAAGCATTTTTTCCAGCAACACAAATAAAAAGTCTTTAGAGATACAGATAACTGAGAATTTGAGTTGTAATATGATACATGTGAGGAGCATCCTGCCTTTCAAATGAATGCATGACATGCCTGGGATTAGAACACGGTAGATCTTGCTGATCATTCCTGAAGTTTTAGATAATGCAACCTCTTCATGTTATTTATTGGCAGAAAATGGAATATAAGGAGAAATCTCATGTTTTTACACTTTCACAAGTGTTGTAGTTACTTTATGTCATGGAAGAGGACAAATAAAGTCCTAGCTTCAAATTTAAGAGTCTTTATCTTTTCCTGGTGGATTTCCTGTCTGGACAGTTAGAGCAGATGTCAGACTTGATGTGGAAAAACTTGTAAAGAATGAAGTCTGCTGGATTTGAGGCTGAAGGAGAATTTGATGGCTGGAGATTACTTTCTGGATCTCCCTGTCTGCTGTGCCCATTGAAATCGGTAAATTATGATGTCACAGAAATGACCTGTTATTTGGCTCTTGCTTAATAAGATGAAATCTTAAAGGAATCTTTGCTGCAGTAATCAGGTTTTATATCACATGCATTGTAGAAAGCATCTGATTGTGTTACAGTAGCTGGAGTAATGCTTTCTTTGTCCAGGCTCTCAGAGATGCAGAGCGGGCAAAGGAACTGAAGAGGATGCACAAAGCTGTTCAGAAGAATCTACCACGGCCCTCAGAAGTAAGTGGAAACAAAATTTACTTTTAAGGGTAGAAATAGGAATAAAGATGTTAATCATTACAGGATGAAATACAGTCTAGGTAGATGGTGAGAGAATGAAATCTCTATTTGAGTATGCTGATTTAAGTGTCAGGGGAAACTTCATCTATGAAGTATTTCATATGCACAAATGAAAGCACAGTTGGGTGGTCGGAGTGCTGTGTGTGTAACACCACAAAGGATTTTAGCAAGGTTTAGCTGGTAGAAAAATCATAAATTCATGCTCAGGTGCAGTTATATGAATTTATTGTGGTCTTTTGGTGTGTGTGGTGTTGAACATTTTTAATTCTTGGGCAGGTTAATGAAACAATACTGAGACCCTTAAATGTGGAACCACCTCTAACAGACTTGCAGAAGAGTGAAGAGTTAATCAAGAAAGAGATGATTACTATGCTTCATTTTGATCTTTTACACCACCCATTTGGAGAACAGCTTAGTGGTAAGAAGGGGAAAGGCCCCGGATTTGGAAGCAACAATGCAGAACACATGGCTTACCTGGAACAAAATCCTTATGAGAAGTTTTCCAAAGAGGATCTCAAGAAGGTGAGAATTGAATTGCCTAATTACCAGTGACCTACTGCCTCATGTCATGGTCCTGTAATTGTGGGGAAAAAAAAAAAAAGGTGGGTTCAAGCCTGCTCAGAATTTATGTTGGGAGATCTCCAGAGGGTTGTATGAAGAGCCATAAAAATAATTTAAGTGCACATTCTCTTTTCTGTGAGCTAACGTTAGTCTAGGCACTCAGCAGTATGATGAAGATGATGTATCTGTCCAGAGACGACGTTTTTTAGGGAGAATTTTGAGTGTGCAACAGTTGCAAATCATTTTAAGTCAGGGTATAAAATACTCCAACAGTTTCCAAATTCTACTTTGTTCCTTTCTGGAAATTCATGTCAGACTTTAACTGTGACACCTGTGTTCTGCTGCCTCTGTAGCTTGCTAACCCATAATTACTAAGCAGGTTTTTTTCTGAAGCAGTGCAGACTAAATATGACCGTTTATAACTTCAAGCAACAAATCAAGCTGTTTAATTATGCTTATCAAACTCAATCCAACAGAGCTGTGCTAGTGCAGACCCTGCTGGGCTGTGGCAACTGATCTTCAAGTGTACTTGGTTAAAAAGCACCAAGTAGGCAGAATAGGTTGTTGTTGGATGAAATGAGTAGGTTGGCTGGGCAATCCCTACTGTTTTGCATTGTAATCCCAAAGTAAATAGCAGTCCTGTACCAAGGGTTCCTGTTCAGGTTGTTTAAGCAGCTACAGATGTTGCATTTTGCTGCCATGTGACAGACAGTGCAGACACAGGCTGCTGTGGTTAACTCTTTCAAAGAGTTTCACCTGTGAAGTTGTGCCAGTATCTTTTGACCAGAGGCTTACAGGAATAAAAATGAGTGAAAAGGACAAAATCACATGCCCCAGGTCATCTGTTTTATGCAGACTCCTGCTACCCGAGACTTGCCTTCAGACAATAGCTGTGCTATCTCTGCATCTGAATCCTGTGTTACTTTAAAGTGACTCTGAAGATAGATAAGCAGATCTTAAATCAATCCATCTCCTTGACAGTGAATCAGAAGCCTACAGTGAGAAACACTGAACAGTGTGTACTTCCAGTTTTGCTGTTAAATGAAAAATTATACTTGAAGATTTTTGAGGAGAAGTTAAAGATGGAAAATACAGTTAGATCATGAATTTCCCTACCCTGTCAGTGTCAGATTGTTCCCTTAGGAACACTCTGAGTGCTTTCTCTTGGTTGTTTTGAAGTGCAACAAGAATTAGGTTTTTCTATCACTTCCCTTAGAGACTATTACACAGTCCAGTAGTTTTTGTCTGGAAAATTTCTTCAGAGTCCCTGGAAATTTAGTCTTCTAAATGATGGGCAGAAGTTTTTTGCATCCTTGCTCTGTAACATTCAGTATAATATTCCCTCTCTGCCTAAAATTAAACTCAATCCAGGAAGTTTTTCTATCTCGGTGCTCTCATCTGGGCCTTATTTTCCTAATTTTTCTAATTTTTATTTAGAACATCTGAATGTTCTACTAAAATCTCTTCATCCAGGGGAAAAAAAAATCTCTTTGTGTCTAGTGCTCTTTTCAGAAGGATTAACAGTGGTGCTGAGCACAATATGCTCAGCTTTTAGTGCAATGGAACTGTTATGTTGCCACGGCTAAATAGCCTTGGGTAGTTACTCACAGTGTACAAGCAGAGGCTAATTGAAAGTGAACCTATATAAGATTTAGCTTTGTCAGGTGTGGTTAAAGTACTCCTATTTATCTGTCTTGACCAGTGAGGACAGGTAATTAATTTTTCTTTCCCCAATATCCCTGAAATAATCTAATCTGGTGATAACCTGAATTACTTCCTGGGCAATATGCCTTTATAAAACATACTTCTGCTTGCAATGAGATTTCTACTGCTGTTAGGAAATTGCTGGTGCACCTGTAAATCCTGTTGAAAGAGAGGACAGGCACTTATAACCAGTGAAGTCCAGATCTTGGGGTTTTTATTTACAAATAAAAAGGAGGGACTGGGGTGCTTATACATTTTGTGGGCTAGGCTCTTCATTAGAAATATTAAAGAGCTGTGAGAACAGCATGAATCTTTTCAGTTCCCTGTAAGTTACTTTGTAAACTAAACTGGAAAGATCAGACTGCTTCTATCTCACTAGTAGTTCTCCAGCAACAGAATGTGTGATAGTTAAAGTCAGAGCAGTATTTCCTGTAGTGGAGCTTATACAGCTCACCTGTTAATGTTTAGAGTTGACTTTCCAGGTTGTGTTGAGAAGGGTGAGCAAAAGGAAATGAGAAGTGATTTTTGTTTCACAGAACAGCTGCTTCTGTCTGTACAGTTCTCCCTCCCCTCAAGGTCCTTGCTTTTATCTCCTGCAGCAAGATGAAGTATCTAGCTGTGCCACAGCTTTCATTAGCTACAGCAGAGTGATGTCAGGTTTGGCCAAATTATATAAATGAGGGGTAGTTGTGCTGTGAGTAGCCTTCTACCCTGGGTTTAATTTATAATCCACAGCATCTGTGTTAGATTTCATAGTTAGCTTAACCTGATGGTGAGCTTTTACTATGAAAATAGAAACTGCCCCTGTGAATTGAACACTGAGGGATTGAAAAGGAGGAATTTTCTTCGATCCCATGTATTGTAACTGCAATTTCTTTCTCATCATTTCCAACAGGCACAGGATCTACTGGCACAAGAGATGGAAGTGGTAAAGCAAGGAATGGGGCATGGAGAGCTCTCAAGTGAAGCTTATAACCAGGTGTGGGAAGAATGTTACAGTCAAGTGTTATACCTGCCTGGACAGAGCCGCTACACAAGAGCTAACTTGGCCAGCAAAAAAGACAGGATAGAGTCACTTGAAAAGAGGCTTGAGGTCAGTGTCACTTTTTCCTGCTTTTTGCACCTATTTTTTTTTAAAAAAAAGTTTTTCCTGTGTGTTTTGTTTCTTTTTTTTGTCTATGTAGGAGTTACAAGTTACATTATAAATAATGTAAGGTCCTTTGGTAGGATTCCTTTGAAAAGGTTATCGAAGAATTCTCCTAGGGTGTTTGTAGAAGTTCTTGAGGTGTTTAAATTGCCCTCTCTCATCCTCTTTTCTTAAAATAAATATTTAGAGTATTCCCCCACTGTTTCTCCATGCACTACTAGCTGTAACACTGCTCATCTCACCCATTTTATTCTCAACTGGAGAGAAGGTCAGGTTCTGCTTTCTTTTAATTCCACGCTGGGTTTTTCTGCTTTTTTCTTAATCGTGGCTATTAGCAGATCAGATACCTAAGCTTTCCTGTTTGGCACTTTGTGCCTGGTAGTGGCTAACAGGACATACTTCAGAGAAAGTTGCTTAAAAAGAATGTCTTTGTCCTAAAACATCTCTCAAGTTCTTTTTCCTACTTACAAGTTGGTTTCTGACTGACTGTTACATACATAAAGGTCCAGATAGGCCAGAATTCTTACCGGACTGACATCCTCTGCCAATTGCAGTGGAACAGACAACGATGGGTGCTTGTGATCCTGTTCCACTTTATCAGAACACACTAGTCTCCCATATAAGTGCATTTTAAACTCAAACCATGAGTTTGCAGTTGTGTGTTTGCATAACTAATATTTTCTGCAAGTGCAAACTGCCAAAGTTCAGGTAACAACATCTCACCAATGTGTCTGCACGTAGTTTGGGTACTGTAGTAAGGGACCAACAGTTGCAACTGCATCTCTTTCTGTGGAGTTAAGAGTACAGCATTCTCCAGTGTCAACACGCTTGCATCGGTTCATTCAAAATGCAAGTCTCAGGCCTTAACGAGGCATTAAGGTTTGGTAGGGTGCCCTGGGATAAAGGGAGAGGTGTGCTTAGAGAAAAACATAGCAGGTGTGGTGCACTAAGTAGAAGGTGGCAATTAAAACCTTTTGACACTGATTTCCCTTGCTCTATCTTCTCTCTATAGAAGTTCACCCAAATGCTCCACACAAAACAAAAATACTGGCTTGCATGATAGTAAGTAAGCTGGCTTTACATTTTTCTTCACACACAACATGTGTGTTACCAGAATTGTAGTAAATTATTAACTGTTTTCTATACCATTTTAGCCTGCAAGTTGCTCTAAACTTATGCAAGCATGAAACTTTTTTTTCCATGATAAAAAGAAACTTTTAAAAAAGTTCTTGTGTATTTAATATCAACATAGCTACTGGTTTACTAGAAGTAAACCTCCTCAAACAGCTGCTATCCTAGAAGTAACATGAGAGATAGAGGCCAGAGGCTGAATTTTCATTTGATTCATGCATATGATACACTCTATGAATGTGCATTTTGTAAAACCTGTCAATCAAGAGCTGCCCAGGTGTAGACCCAGCAGTTGTTTGTCAACTGCTTGAGCCAGAAGCCGTCACCTGCAGGTAGCCCAGTAGCCGAGGGATTTAGCATTAATGCCAAAGCACACTCGCTGTGCTGCTGCTTACCCAGCAGAGAGCACCATTGCCCTGCCCAACGCTGCCCGACGCGCTCTTGCAGGCTCTGCTTCTGTTTGCACAAAACCCGTCCTCTGAGCACAGCAGCAGCCAGCTTGCATGGCAACAAGGGCTTGTGCTGGCACTGAGCCACCAGTCTGAGGGCTGTACCTAATTTGTGTACAAATGCTTTTGAAATTTAAATATCTTATGCCCAAAACTACATTAGAAGTACATTATTAAAGTCGCAAAGTCAGACAGTCAGGGTTGGGGAATGCACAAACAGCCTTACTCTGGCTGCCTTAATTTGCATATGCGTTATGAGACAGTCTTTAATTTCATGATTACAGAGTAGTTTTTCCACAAACTCATTTACTGCACAGGGTGGATGGTACTTAATGAGTAGCTATTGAATATTTTGTTTTCTCTGTATTGTACAGTGTGTGGCCCCGTGCCTTTATGCTGCGCGCTATTTCTGAAGTCTAAATTGGTTACTTGTGTGTGGGCTTTCTGTGCTGTTGATTTCTGTTCCTCTCCTACTAGTTGAACGAGTAGTTGGTGGTAGTATGGTTATTAAGAATACTGAAGCAAAGAATTTAAGGTCAAATCATCTGTTTGTCAAACTCCTGTTGCATTTTCTCATTCTCTGTGGTGAGAAGACAGTCACCCAGGAAGCAAAATACAAAGCATAAGTCTTGGCTAGAAAAAAATTGGGTTTGATTTGTTACCAGTACTGCATGGGACTCCATGGAAGACACAAAACCCAGCTATCTGTGTCTGCAGTGGGTTGCTGTGATCATGGGGCTCCTTGTCTCACTTTATGTACTACATCTCTTCAGGTTAGCAGGGAGCTCGTAGCACTGCTAGAAGAGTCTAGTTGCTTGGGGCACTTACGCAAGCTTGCTCTCTGACTTTACTCAGTGTATGCAAATACTACACACCACAATTCAGTGGGAGTTTGTGGTGCCCTGCAGGTGCAGTGAAAGTACCACACTGCCTTTCACAGCAAACTGTTGAGTGCAGGTGGACTCTTCACAAAGTTAAATTTGAGCTGAAAAATCTCTCCCAAGTGTGTGTAAAATGCAGTTCAGTGTGGCTCTGTTGCCTCACCTGTGTAAAAGATCCTTCCTGAAAGTGAGACACAAATGCACAGGTCATTAGCTGAATTGGTTTTTAAATAATAAAAAGCATAGCAGTTTAATGAACAGATATACAATGAGAAAAAGCACACCAGTTTTTTTCTTCCTAACTCATTCTCAGCAATGGTAAAACTCATCTTCATTTTAATGTTTTTCCAAGGAAAAATTGTCTGAAAGCAATATCAGTTGAAATAGATATTTTAATGGGAAGTATCAGGCAACCTTAATGAAAAGCAGGGATATTAGCTCAGCTTTCAATACCCCGAGATACTTGCTTGTACTCTTAACTTCCTTTTGAGAGAAGAGCAGAAACTGTAAAATAGAGTTTGCCAGGAACTGATGGTCAGTTTTCGGGGCTGCTTCTTTCCCTTCATATTGCACCAAGATCGTTAGGATAAAAAAAAAACCAAAACCCCATGAGAACTTAGTGCTATTTGCTGGAGACAGCTGCACATCGGGTAGTGGCTGTCTTAATGCTTCCATCTGGGACTGCTAACACCCTGCAGATCCAGTGTGGAATAAAAGCCTGGCTATTTCTAGCGCTGTCTTCGTTGCTCTGAGATTACTGGGTGGATTGATGGTGCGGACAAACAGTCGTCTTTCTCTAATTGGCCTGTTTCCCCTGCCCCAGTGATTTAGTGGTGCAGCCTTGTGTATGTTGACATGACATTTATCTTTCTGAAATTGATGGTGATATCACAAACAGATTTGTGCTGGTATTGATCAACTTGAAGAGGCAAAGTGGAGCAGTTGTGGAAAGCTTCTGTTTGGCTAGATATCCTGTCCGGGCATCGTTGATGGTAATGCACAACTCAGCAGTAGTTTTAGTGTTGGAATGTATTGCTATGTCTTAGTAATACTTTTCACTTCTCCTTTATTTTGAGGGTTGTGGACTCTTTGAATGTGGTGCTTAACGTGGCTTAAGAGTATTAAAAGATAAATCTGTGAACTTTTTTGCATTATGGATGGGTAGTTTCAGGTCACAGGTGAATCCCTGTGGCCTCACTATGTGTGAGTGGTACAGCTTAGTTTTGCCTGGAGGAATTTTGTGATCTTTCCAGTAGCTTCCAGAAGTCAGTCATATTTGTTTGAGGCTAGGTTCCACTGTAAAACTAGTCATTTCAGAAATGGAGGTTTTCTGACTATAATAGTTACATTTAATAACTGCTTCAGTTCTCTGTAATACATTGTACTCACTTCTCTTGCAAGCAGTATATTTCTAAAGAAAAACGTTTCTACCTAAGGCATATGTTAAACTAGGAGCCTTACCAGATGATGTGAGATAGTGGAGGCATCTATTTAACAGGCTAGTTGCTTCCCTTTGTAGTTTATAACATTGAAACTTCCTGGCAGTGTTACTTTTCCTTTGAAGACTGTTCATGATGTTGGCTTGCAGCATACAAATATTTTTATTAAAACTGTGGTAGTTTACGTCATCATTTCAGTTGATTGCTAAATTATAAACACTGTTGAAAGTCTACAGGGGAGGAAACTCTAGTTACACTGTATACACAAAGCACAGTAAATTACCTGTTCTTAGCAGTATCTGAGATACATCAAGATGGTTAATTTAGCAGACCAAAGTGTCCATTTCTGCTGTAGATTGCAGCCAAAGTCCTCAGAATTGATTTGCATTGAAAGCCAGTTGTTTAGCTGGAGTTTTATGGGTTACATGGTACATCTTGCAGCAGAGTGTATCAGTTTCTGGTTTATTGGAGATTGTAACTTTTCTCTAGTTTATGTGCTTCTGATGCTTGTGTTTCTTTTGGATTTTCAGGTGTGTTGTTAGTGAGAAAATAGGAGAAATTTTTAACACTAGGAAGAGAGAAATTTCTCATAAAACTAATATATGGTTGAATCCCTGAGTAGTTTGCTTTTATGGTCTCATATACTCGTGTACTACTGTGTTGTCTTTGTGGAATAAGCTTTTATAGTAAGGTCAGTTGGGAATGTAGTTGGTGCTGGCGGATCACATCTGAGGGTTAGCACTGCTCTTCACTTTCAGGCTCTCTGGAATCCAGTAGAGCTGTTTATGCAAGACAAAGCTTAAAGTCTCTGATCTCTGCTTAATGAACAGCTCGTCATCAGAGTACATGAGTTTGGCAGTTTTGAAAGGCATGTACTTATCCTGGGTAACACAGATACGTGGCAGATCCCATAGGAATTGTCTTTACCTGTGTGTGAAAACACTTTTACAGTTTGCCAGAAAAGTTACAGTGTAGTTTGTGCTAGAGCTTGTGCCAAAAAAGGTCATTGCTACTTAAATTTCTCCATCTATCCTCTGTCATTTCCTCTGACCTTGTACCAGTGCTTTTGTAACTCTGTGGTAATCTGGATTGATTCATTCATTTGGCAGAAAATGAATTCTTTTTAGATAAAGCAGCTTTCCATGGTAGCTTGGTCGTAGATCATCTGGCTATAGTACACCACCTCTTTGCTTGCAGAATTTTGGAGATCCACAGTGAAGGTAACCCATAACCTATAATAAAGAAAGCAGTAAATAAGTGTTTTGTATTGCTGAGGGTAACTTACATCTACAGTAAGAAAAAATGTGATGGAGAAGATAAATGGATTTAGCCAGAAATCTTGTGTTTTCTTTCTAGTGCACTGCCTGGTTTTGAGCAAGTCCTGTGAGTTCAGATTTGATACACCTTAATTTAGCCTTCTAACTAAAAACTGCACTTGCCTTAGGCTCCCTTTGTTTTTGACAGAGATGAATGAAGCACCTCCTCAGAGCAGCCTGACCCATTCAGGGGTTGAATTTTCTCTTTTCAGTTTCCTGGGTTTTTTCTTTTTATTACAGAGGCACCTAGAGCACCTTGGAGCAGTGAAGCCAGACCAGGTCTTAATCTCTGCTTGGTTCCTCTGTCATTAGAAAAGGAGTAATGTTTACCTTATGGGGCTCTGTAGTTAAGTTTGTGAAGCATTTGTTGACCTGTGACTGAAAAATCACTATCTAAAACTGTTAAATCTTTAAGTGTACTTGTACTACCTGGGAAGTAGTTGGGGTTTTTTTCCATTTACAGTTTGCTGAGTCAGCTGGAGCATTTTATCTTTGCATTTTAGAAGTCTGAGGGGGAGAAAAAAACAGCACCAACATTGTTTGCTGTCCTTGAGGTGAATTAATTATTACATCCTTGGTTTTCCCCACAAATTACATTTGCAGTTAGCACCTACCCACCCCTGAAACCTTCATTGCCTTGAGTGGAAAGGAGGAAAGCCAATCTAGTTTTATTCAAATATAACTAGTCAACTCTTAAAGCAGTGTCATTCCCCAGACTGCCAGTTGGAGAGGTTTGGGAAGTAGAGCTATACTTTTGCTGTTTAACAGTTACTGTCAGAGGAAGATGCTACTAGTTGATTTTACACTACTGAATTACTTTGAGACATTTGGAAGGAAGTAGATGACCACCAGTAAGGGTTTTTTTCATATTTCTGCAATCTTGCCTATGAGTCTGAAATCTCTCTTCCAGTTGAACCATTGTGTTGGCCTTTCTGATAAGGTTGTGAACTCTGGGAGGCTAGATTACTTGTTGTATAGAAAAAAAGGCTTTTTCTACATGTTCTCAGTCCTGGACATGCCAAAACATTGGAAATAAGCAGTCAAAAATGTTCCTTGAAAATAAGTTTAGACTGCATAGCAGTTACTTTCAGTTTGACCAGTAGTAGGGTGGGAGGATTTTCCCCTCCATTGATTCCCTCCGTGGTGTTTGGTACAATTTAGTTTCACATTTGGAAATGAAGTTCATAGGAGGAACTTCAGTGCTTAGAAATAAAGTGCAGCATTGACAGAGCTCTTCATTGAAAAGACCTGAAAAGAACTAAAAGAGTTGTCAGGGCCCGGAACAGGCTGCCCAGGGATGTGGTTGAGTCAGCTTCCCTGGATGTGTTAAAAAAAAGGGTTGATGAGGTACTTAGGGAGGGATATGGTTTAGCATAGGATTGGAATGGTTGGACTTGATGATCTTAAAGGTCTCTTCCAACCTTGTGATTCTGTGACCTTTGCACACAATTGCTGTTGAAAATTGTGTTTAAACAGGGGCAAGTATAAATTGATACTGTCTTTTGCTGGAAGCCACCTGTTCTGCAGACTTTTCAATCTAAAGTCTGTCCTAATATGAAGCAGTGGGAGAACCTGTGAATGTTGAGCCAGTGGGAGTTGCTGCTTACTAAGTAACTTGCTTTGTTTGTACTTGTCTAATAGTAGCTGCTGGAATAGAGTACCTAGTGACTGCTGCAAGGTCATCCTGGAGCTTCTGCTGTGTATTGAGAAGGAACCAGGCTGTTTGCTAACTTGTTTATTGCATGAGATTCCACAAGATTATTAGCTTCTTGTCTGGAAGGGCCAGTCCCAGAACTCTGGGGTTGCAGTGTAGATTTTGAGGGCAATTATACTCTGCTTGCTGCCATATTATCTCATCAGACACAGCACTAACTCATGTTTGCTTATGTTTAACCAAAGCTGTTAGCCTGAGGTAGTTGTTGCTGTCTCTGATCTTACTCTTTCTTTTTTTTTTTTCCCCAGGGAGAGGTAGAAGGTTTCCAGAAAATCTTAGTACAAGTAAATTACTTGGTTTTCATCTTAAACTGTGGTCTTCTAGGCGTGTTTCTACCGTGATTGTGATATATGGGTATCATTGATAATACTGCTGGTCTTAGAAGCAATTCCCAAGTAAAAGTATTCCAAGTGCATTTCAAAGTCATCATCGTAGATGAACAGTGACTGCTAACTTACCCCATAACGTTCTGGATTATTCTAGATCTAGGTAGTTGGGTGCTTTGTACTTCTGGGGGAACACTTGCTCTTGATGTATGCTGTACTGTCTTTACTCAGCAGTTCTATCAACTCATGCTATGACGTCTGAAGGCAAGTTGATTCTGAAACAATTCACATGGAGATTGCTCTTGGGTTGTTAAGTTTCCATTGTGAATAGAGAGAATAGCCTCCTGCAAATATAAATAACTTGTAATGATGTACTGCATATGTAGTAAAGTTCAGCATAGGAGTTTTATGTTGAGGATTCCCTGTTAAACTGGGAAGAGTTGGTACTTCCATGCAAGCTTTGAACAATTGGTCTGGCTTCAGTTGTGAAGTTGCAGTTGCATACCAGCAATGCCTTAGTTTGGGGATCACCTGTGACTGAATCTTTTAATCAAAACCAATTAAATCCTACTTTGTAATTTCTTAAAAATTACACTCTTGCCTCTTTTTGACTGCTCTGGTACTCAGCCTTTTCTTAATGATCTTTGTACTCCTCGTACATGAAATAAGCATCACCTTCACTTTCAATTGGGTCAAGCCATAGAGCAGTTCCAGTTAGCTGTGCCAAGGCTAATCTTGACAGCAGTTTGATGGATGGAGCCCTGGAAATGCAATTTTTTGTTTGATACTAACCCCAAGCCTCAGTTTCCAGCAGACTTGACTTACCTTTTACTAACTCTGAGGTAAGAGGCAGGCTCTACAGAGTTTTGCCTGGTCAATCCATAGGCAGATGCAACTGTGTTTCTAAAAAAAAAAAAATACTAAAAAAAAGAAGAATTCTGTCTAAGACATGGAACTGTAAATAGAGCAACTAATGCATTTTTGGGTTAAAAATGTGCTATTGTAGAGTGTGCCAGTGAGCTTGTAAAGGCAGATCACCTAAACATGCTTGGAAGATGCCCTGGTGTTACTGTTACCATCCCTGAATGGTTTGAAACACGGGTGAAACCTGTTTGACATCACCTGGCCTGAGCAGAAGGCTGTCATCTTAGTGGGTAGTATTGTCTCCTTCCAGCTGCTCTGGCTGACTGAGCCAATGTAAGGCAAGTTTACAAGCCCTGCTATTAAGTTAATCCAGCTCCTGCCGGCAGAATTGAGTATGGGAGGGCCACTTGTGGGTCTGAGGTGAGGAAGGAAGTTATAGTAACGTTTGGAGTAGGCCTGGGGAGGTTCCAAGAGTAACCTATTCAGCAGGCGTAGCTGAAGCTGGCAGAGGATTTCTCTGCACAGCTAAGGAGCTTTATAATGATATGTTGATTCTCTAAGGTCACACAACAAGTTGATTTACTTTTCACTGTGGCTCTGGTAAGAAAATGCAGGAGTTTTTCTACCATGGTTTTTTTACCCATCAGGCATGATTAAGACGATCAGTTAGAAGATAAGAGTGCTTAATGTTGTTTAGGGATTACCAGAAGCTCCACATTTAATAGAAGGAAAACAAAACAGTCAGTAGAGGGAAAAACAGCCCTTTGAACTGAGGAGGGGTATCCTCAGTAGATTTAGTGAGATGAGGAATGGTGAAAATGCAGTTTCAAAGGCACGTGACCCCTTCCTTCCTCAGGGTCAGTTTTTCCAAAATCTTTCCCAGTGGTTGTTTGTTCTCATAAGAAGTCTTCCCCTGTTCTTTGTTGCCCTTAGTTAAACTGTACAACTAACCTCCTATCTAAAACTGCTTAGCTGAATTTAAATCCCTCTTCCTTTCTGAGTGGACATAAAAACAGATTAATTTTTCACAATGATCTTTGGGATATTTAAAACACATTCTTGTCTCTTATTTTCTCTATTTTTAGCTAGGTGAAGAAGAAAAAAAAAACCAACCCTCAAAATGAAAGAAAACTGTTTTTTTCAGTCGGTCTCTTCTTTCTAGTCCATGTTTTATAACCCTCTGATCATGTCTGTTGCTCTGTTTTGATTTCTTTTCTTTGGATATCCAGTGTAGTATTGAAAACTGAACACAACTCTCCTAGGCATGAGGGAAGGCCTCTTACATAAGAGATCTGAGATGGGATGAGGCTCTCTCACCCTGAGATTATGTATCATTTTACCCCATGTCTGTACATGCTGTTCCCATTTTGCTAGAGCTGGTACTAAAGTCAGCAGAACCAAAGCCAGCCAAGGAGTACAAAATAAATAACTAAGTGGAGAAATCTTTCAAATGTCTATACATTTTCTGCCTGGTTCAGTGGGGAAATGGTTGTCAGATTTTACTGAAATCTATTTCTTAGCTTTAAGCAAATAATGTAGACTACTGTTTAAACACACCTCTTCATAACTGCTTGGAATTTTTAGCTTGGTATCTGAGCCTTAAAATTTTACGAAGCTTGAACTAAAATTATATGCAGTTGTTGGCATTATTGCAGCAGTCAGCAATTTTTAATAAATAGTATTTGTTACAAAAGCTGAGACCTCCTTTTGACCTTTTTGTAGTAGGTCCTAAAATCTTGTAGTTGGAAGGGTGGGGGAAAGGTGGTGAGTGTTCACGTTTCTCTCTGTAAGCAGAGAAGGAAGAAAGGGCTGTTATTTCTGGGTTTAGATACTTGGGAGACTTTTTTTTTTTTTCTTTTCCCCTCCTTTTTCTTCTTTTTACAGCATTGAGGCCTATGATAATCCAAGACAGACAGGGAGGGGAGTAGAAAAGCAAGGGCTGAATAGCAATATACAACCTAAGGAGTTCTAATAGTTAAAAGTAAGAATCTGTAGCCAAAGCAACTTTACAATATTAAGTCCAGTTCTTGTTTTCTGAAAATCTCAAGAGTTCTTAAATAATCAGGATGTTGATGTCTGAAACCAAGGAAAAGTGAGTAAAAGTGACTGAAGTGTGTAAAAGTGCAGGACCAACCCAGTACTACTACTGGAGTGTGCAAATAAGTCAGGACTTGTGAGTGTAATGCCCTGATCCATCATGTTTTCTGCATGGTGGAGATAGTGCTGATAACTGCATTTTATGTTCTCAGGTACACAGTGTTCACAAGTTCACTGATTCATAGGAGTTGGAAGGGACCTTTGGAGATCATCTAGTCCAACCCCCCCCCGCTAGAGCAGGATTTCCTTGAGCACATTGCACAAGACAACATCCAGATGGGTCTTGAGTATCTCCAGAGTATCTCTGGAGATACTCTGGAGATACTCCACAAGCTCTCTCATAAAAATTTTATTAGAAAATTAGGTTCTAGAAAATCTGTTCTGGAAAAGTGACATTCATATTGCAGCTTCTTGTCATAGAACATTTCTGCATGAAGCATACTTTACATTGTAATGCTGTGAAACAACATGGGACAACTGACCTTTGTTGCAGCAGACCTCTGTTACAAACAGAATTCTGTTTGCCTGTGCATCCATCTCTTCCATGATCTCTAAATGTCAGTGGCTTTCAACACACGTTTTTCATCCAAGGAACAGTAATTGGAAAACAGTTCATTTACCACACAGCTGTATTTGTTGTTGCAGTAATAGCATATTATTTACCAGTGAAGACATTTAAAGCTTTCATACTTTTCCATCAGAGAGTATCCTCGCAAATCCCTAATCTATTTATTTAATTTTCTCTAGATTTATATAAATATTGAAAAAGAGGCGCCTTTCTGTATGCTTAAAGCACCTTGGGCATAGCTTAAGTCTACATTGCAAACAGAATCTGAAAAGCGTAGCAGTCTGCATCTGTCTCCCCAGGAGCAAACTAGACAGCTCAGAAAGTCAAATTTCTCTCTCACTCTCCCATTAACAGTTTTCTCCCTTGACCATTCACTTTGTTTATCTCTGCTCCACCTACTAAAACTGTTTTAAATGACTGAATAAAGTAGTAGGGCATTTGACAGAAACGTGCAGCTGTGTAGTAGAGTGTACTTCATTAAAGTTGGACAGTTGAAGGGTTAATGAAATGCTCTTTGCTGTAGCTTGGTGCCCACTGATAGCTGCTTTAACCGCAGCCACCAGGACTATCTGGCTGATTCTCACTGTAAAGGACAGGTCAGAAAGTACTTCCTTCCCCACAGAGTTTAGTTTCACTGGTAAATGATGGTATCTTGGGTAACTGTTCAAAGTGAGGAAAAGCCTCTACTACTTGGTTGATCAGTGGTAATTCCTTTGTATGTAATATGTTCACCAACAAAGTTTTGATTTTTAAAGGAACGAGGCAGAGTAGGTGATTTAACCACTATGGTGCCACGTTAGGCTTTTATATTTTAACACAAACTTGCATTTTTCTTCATCTCCTTTTCTTCATATATCCTCTATTTTCTTCCTATATCCTTACTATAGCAGAAATCAGGATCCAAGAAGTCTGATTCCTTCTTTTGTTGAGTTTGGCATCATTCACACAATAATTTCTGAAAAAAGCGTGTTCTTTTAATGCTACTTCCTTTAAAAAAAAAAAAAAAAAAACCAAACCCAACCAACCAGGACCCTCCTGTCCCTATGTGGGGATGTGAAATGCTACACCTCTCCACAGCTTTGCTTGGTGGTATATTCTGGTGTTATTTGTTATTTGTGATTCGGTGTTAAAGATTTCTTCTGTCAGACTTGAAAAATCTTGATGGCTGTTCATTCTTAAAATTTTGCTCCACTGAATACATGTCTAAAAAAATATGCAAAGGGCTTCTGTTACCTTTTGCTATTTATAGATGTTATATAAAACATTAACATGATTATGCCTGTTTATTTGTATTGTGTCCTGATTGGCAGAATTTTGTCATCTGTCCATTTATGGATTATGTCTGGATTAGGGTTTTAGAGGGCTGGCCTGGACAACTCTGGGGAAACTACAGCTTCTAAATCCAGGGCGTGCTGGGTTGTGCTTACTGGAATGATACAGGAAGGAGAGCTGCACTTCTAACGTGCCATTTGGTTTGTGGTTTTGGTACCACATTTTAATCTCATCACTGTGTCGTATCTGTTGCATATGCTGTTGGGTTGTGAATTGTGAAGCTTTGCTTCTGGCTTTTGCCACTGACTGATTCATTGTGCTGTCTCGGTATTTGTCTGCTAAAGATAATTTTACCTCCTTGGGGGTTGGAACTAGAGGATCTATGAAGTCACTTCCACCCCAGAGCATTCTAGGATTCTATGATCCTAGCTGTGAGATCTGTAAGGGAAAAACCCTACACAAAAGCAGAGTTTCTTAATTACAGAATCATACGGGTTGGAAGGGACCTTGAGAGATCATTGGGTCCAACCCCCCTGCCAAAGTAGGACCCCCTTGCCAAAGCAGGAAATGCTTGTCAAGAAAGGCTATTGGAGAGCTCCAGGTTTTTGATATGGCCTAAGAGGGAACAGTGTTATAACATTATAGTAATGTACTAAAGGTGATTGGAGGTCTTACAGATAGGTGAGGTTATTTTAAGACAAAACCAACTTCACTTAATTGCAGTCTCAAACGCTTACAAACACTGAGGCACATAATCGTAGAAAGGTTTGGGTCAGATGGAACCTTGTAAAGATCATCTAGTTGTAGATAACCCTGTCTAGGGTCATCTTACACTAGATCAGGTTGCCTACAGCCCCATCCAACCTGGCCTTTGAACACTTAATCAAGTAATCTATCCGGCATTTTACTACAGAGACATCTGAGTCCAGGCGGTCTTTTTGGGATGCTTTATGATGGCACCAGGAATGAAGGGTCACCACCTATTGAATTCTCAGCATGGTGTCTGGGTTCTTCTTGGGATGGTGACCATGTTTTGGTTTTGGGTTTGGTTTTATGGATTTGCCTTTCATATCTTTTAGAAACAGAAAGTAGTTGGTGTCTCCATCCTGTCCCACCTCTGTGAGTTATGAGGATGTAATTTTAGCCTGTTGTCTCCTGGTCTGGCTGTCCTGAGAAGGTGCATACGGATGGATGGTTGGATTTAGTTGGCATTCTAATAGTCCTTCTGCTGTTCCTTGCAGTCCTTCCATGCCCTCATGTTGCCACTCATTTGACAGTCAGACTGGTCTAAATATTTTCCTGGTGGTTGTCTGCAACAGAGAGACAGATTTAGAGCTGCCTTATTGTTCCAAATTGCTTTTTTTTTTCACCAGATGGGATTTAGATGAATCCCATTGGTCTAGGCAGAAGGATTGCAAGATGTGGCTGATTTTGCAATATAAGAATGTAATTTTAAAAGAGGGGAACATAGTCTCTCTCTTTAGTTTTCTTTTACAAAGAACATATCCTGTGGAAGTGGGAAGCGGCGTAGAAACTGATTGTGTGACTTGGCTTCTTGTTTAACTCAGCAACTGCAATAATTCCTATCTACAAAGCCATACTCATAGAGGGTGTCATCATCCCCTGTTTTGTCTATTGGACTTCACCCCTAGAATAACATCTTTACATTGTAAAGGTTGTAATCCAGAAATGCAGGTGGCTGTAAAATGTGTAGTATCATCTGTTAATAGAAATCAAAGAACTCTTTGAACAGCTTTATACACTTCTACAGATAAATCTTTACTATTTTTTTTTCCTTCTTGATTTTTGAGTTCTGGATAAATAAATCAATTACTGGGTTCCTTCTGACAGATAAACAGAGGTCACATGACAACTGAAGCAAAGAGGGCTGCCAAGATGGAGAAGAAGCTGAAGATCTTGCTCGGTGGTTATCAGTCTCGAGCAATGGGCCTCATCAAACAATTGAATGATTTGTGGGATCAAATAGAACAGGCACATCTGGAGCTACGTACTTTTGAGGAACTGAAGAAACATGAAGATGCTGCCATCCCACGGAGACTGGAGGTGAGATTCCTAAATCTAATACCTTAGGTCGAGTACAGGCACTTTATAGGAAGGGTGTTTTTACAGGTCGTGGGCTCTGAGGTTCACAGCCTGAGGTTGTATCAAGATTTTAATGGTCTCTTTAAATTACACTCTTGGCAATTACCAGGCTCTTCTGTTCACTTCACTGTCAAAGATTCTGTGACATATTACAAGCTGGGACTAATCTATGAGTGCTTTAACTTTGTTTTTATTCCTCATGTGGTTTATTTTAATCTTGTGCAATGCGTATCAACATAAGTTCTGTATCTATCTTAATTTGGCTTCATTACTGTTAGAACATAGGGTAGAAATGAAACTTTTGTAAAGCCTCCCACTTCCTTCAAAGTCAGCAGATCAAGTGCCAATTGGTACTGCAGGAGATTCTGCTTTCACTGAACATGTTGATTGTACTCCTCCCTGAAGCGAAGTTGTTGTGTCGGACTTGGAGGTGGCTGGACTTGCACAGTACAGTAACCCCATTTCAGTACTGGTTTTCAGCATGGCACTCTGTTTCAGAAGTTGAGTGGTTCAGTAATTACAGTTTTGAGCCATCCTCAGAGTTCAGGCCCTTTGCCTGCAGCCCTCTTGCTGGTGAACAGTGTGTGCACATGTGCTTTTAGGCCATTGCTCCTGAATAACACCACCTGCCTTACCAGCCTCTAACTGGTTGGCATGGCTTTGAGGAGAAAGATAGCTCTTTTTTTCCCTGAGCAGCCTTAGCTTAAGTCAGGAACTAGTGGAAATAGGGACACTGAGGTGCCTGATAACAGTGCTGCAGAGCTGCTGTTCTTTGTTTCAATATATCCTGGATATCCTTCCATGTTTTATTCAGCTAGCAAGGCAACCCTCAAGCAAGACTCAGTCCTAGGCTAAGACAGTGGCAGGGTTGCTTTCTAAAAAACCATGTGCTTAGCTGAGCACAAGTTTGTTCCTTTTTTTTTATTTTCTTCACAGGAGGATTCCATTGAGGCTCAAACCTTCTTAAGCACTTGTTATTAAAGATAAAGTGGAACACTTCTTAATACTAACTTTTGTAAAGAAATGCTGGTAGATATTTTCACAAAATCAGAAGTGATTAATTGATTTAGTGAAAGTTAACAGTAAAAATGTATTTAATAGCCTGCTAGTTGCTAATAGAATCATAGAATCACAAGGGTTGGAAGGGACCTCGAGAGATCATCGGGTCCAACCCCCCTGCCAAAGCAGCTCCCCAGCTCATATTGCACAGATAGGCATCCAGATGGGTCTTGAATATCTCCAGAGATGGAGACTCCACCACACCCCTGGGCAGCCTGTCCCAGGGCTCTGTCACCCTCACTGAAAAAGTTCTTCCACATGTTGGTGCGGAACTTCCTGTGCTCCAACTTGCAGCCATTGCCCCTTGTCCTGTCCCCACAGACCACTGAAAAGGGACTGGCTGATTCCCCCTGCATCCCCTGCTTCAGATAATTATAGACTTTAATTAGGTCCCCCCTTAGTCTTCTTTCTCCAGGCTGAACAGTCCCAACTTACTCAGCCTTTCCTCACAGGGGAGATGCTCCAGGCCCTTAATCATCTTTGTATCCCTCCTCTGGACTCTCTCCAGGAGATCCCTGTCTTATTTATACCAGGGAGCCCAGAACTGGACACAATACTCCAGGTGGGGCCTGACCAGGGCAGAGTAGAGGGGGAGGATCACCTCCTTTGACCTGCTGGCCACACTCCTCCTGATGCACCCCAGGATCCCATTGGCTCTCTTAGCCAGCAGGGCACACTGCTGGCTCATGGCCAACCTGTCATCTACCAGGATACCCAGGTCCTTCTCCATAGAGCTCTTCTCCAGCAGGTCATCCCCCAGTCTTTACTGATTCAAGCGGTTATATATAATATATATAATGGCATCTGGTTTTAGTATATGGCACTTTAGTCAAGGCTAATCCTCTAGGATACATTTATTGTCTCTTCCCATACAAGAGAGAAGGGAGGTCAAAGAAACTAGCAGTTAGCAGCTTTCAGAACGAGCAGTAGTTCTCTTTCGTGCAATGGGTAGTTAGTAGAAGAAGCCTGTGGAAAGGTTTGTCACAGGATGCTGAGTGAATTAGGAAGGTTACCCAAAAAAGGTTTGGAACAAACTCATGGAGTAAGAATCCATGGGTAGCTGTTAAATACAGCACGCTGCTTGTGGCAAGTCTCCAGTTTGAAATCTCTACTTTTGAAGCACTTGATAGTAACTGCTGTCAAAACCAGGGTAAAATAACTCATATTTGAAAGTAAGATAATGGTGGTTCTTGATATTCTGTATCAACTGCTCTGTTTTGTATTTATATTTAAAATAAGTAACTTTAGAAGTCCCCTGTCTCAGTTCTAGCCCCTTCCTTTGAAGGAAGTAAAGTACAACCTTTGCTAAAGATACTCATGGGTGTGACTGTGGAAGAACTGACTGGTTTTGTTGTTACGGTTTCCTTTCAGTGTCTGAAGGAAGATGTGCAGCGACAACAGGAGAGAGAAAAAGAGCTCCAGCAACGATTTGCTGACTTCATGTTGGATAAAGAGACCTTCCAAGCAAAGTATTAAAGCACAAAATTCCATTCATCACTGATGGAACATTTTTAAAGTGTACAGATACTTCTCAAACAGCTCTTGCTGTCCCTTGCAGAAATCAAGCGTAGTCTGCTGTTTGCATCTTGTCAAGTTTTGTTCTTTTAATGGACTGTTCCAAATCCTGTAGGTATGAATGGCTTATTAAAAGCTGGATTTAAATTTTATTAAAAGCTGGATTTAAATTTTATTAAAAGAAAAAGAAAAAAAAGTCATTCTGGAATGATTTTAGCCATGTCTTCATTTGCCAGGATTATTACATTGTTCCTAGTATTTTACCAGTCTTAAGACCTGTAAGATACATGCCTGCATGTTTGAGCAACAGGTTTGAATAAACCTGGAATACTAAAAAATCATTAAGAAATAAAATGCCTTTCTTTTAACTGAAATTTAATCCTTCCCTATCCCTGGCCATGTTGGTGAATTGCCTTTCCTCCCTTCCCCTGCTGCTGCTTTTATTTTCCAAGACAATAATTTGTAACAGGAAGGACCTGTGTGAGATGATTGTGATCCATGTAAAACATTGTTCCTGATCCCCACACTGCTGTTTTTATCAAGATAAATGTTTTACCAAGATCAAATGTTCCTACTGGTGGGACTTCACCATCCTGAAACACTGTAGGTTGAAGTTTTATGAAAGCACCCAGTGTAACCTAACTGTTCCCATAGATTTAGCAGAATATGTACCTGTGAATTCTGTCAGTACTAATGCTTTTACAATAATCTGTGCATAATGCATGTTCCCTCCATCTGGTTGAGGAACCTTTTCCTGCAGTTTGGCTTTTATACAGTGAGCTGAAGGACATGGGTGCCATCACAGTTCTACTTTGGCCTGAAGCTCATGGAAAGCTGTTGGCGGAGGCTGCGTCTTACACACCACAAGCACTGGAACTCAGCTGCTTGTTCTGCTCAGGTTTTAGAATTGTCCTTTGCTCTGTTCTGGCTGTGGTCAACTGCTGTCTTCAAAGCACCTCCAGGTCACAGTTTGTGAAGTATTTGTAGGCCAAGGACGCTGGGAGCTGAGTCTATGCTCTGCTAGTGTGCCTGAGCACTGTGGAGCGTACCCTGAACATTAAGCAGTTTACTACTGCAGGCAGTGGCCATGTCATCTTGCCAGGTGACCTTCCGTCACGTAGGAGCTTACGGAGTATATCCTGAGCGTGTTGCACTTTTGAGATCCTTGGTGATACTTCCTCTTGCTTCTGGAGAGCTGGTTAGTCAGCATGTGCTGTTGGCTAGAGCAGCCGTGGAGTGGAGAAAACCTTCCCTCGCCACTCCTCTTGCTGCATTCCAGCACGTTTTCACATTCTCACTACTTTGACTGTTCTTTTGAAGGGTAAGGATCAGATATTTAAGAAAGGGTGAAGGCAGTTTTTCCTATTCATTGAGATGCTTTTTGAAATCTCATCCAAAATCTGAGTACTGTTCAGTCAGACCACACATGAGTTAAATGTCACTGTTCAAAATTTTATCAGCTACTCCCAACGCTTTCAATATATGCATTTGCCAGAGTCTTGCTAGAGAATTACTTTCATGTTTTTAATTCTCTGTGCATTGCTGCTTCAGGGATCCATCTTACTTTCAACTCTTACACTTTGGAGTTTCTAGCAGTTTGTAGAAATGCATGGAGAAAAAGGCAAAAACCTGAGCACAGCACAGAATTCAGCACTAAATGCATCAAGTTGCGTGTCTCACGCAATTTTGCTTTAATATATTTGAATTTAAGTGAGGACTTTGCTGTTAGTGATTTTGCTGTGTTACAGCATGTTGAATGACTTTATGTCAGCCTTGGGGACACTGTCAGGTTTGTGGATCACAGAATCACAAGGTTGGAAAAGATGTTTAAGATCGAGTCCAACCATTCCTGTCCTATGCTAAACCCTATCTCTAAGTACCTCATCCAGGGAAGGTGACTCAACCCCCTCCCTGGGCAGCCTGTTCTAGGCACTGACAACTACTTCAGTGAAAACAACTCTTTCAGTGAAAGATGTTTAGCTGTTTAAATGCTGTCTGTGGTCATCAATGGTAGCCAGACAGGCTTTTCTAAGGCAACCTCCCTTATTCTGCTCATCGCTGGCACGAGCACATTACACAGCCAGCCTTGGAATATCTTTCCCTTTACTCACCAGGACATCATTCTTCTGAAGTATTAACACAATTACAGACTACATACTTCTAGAAATGTGTTAAATATTTAACTAAACCAGAGCACATCTGGAAAGAAGTATTAAGCATCAATCTTTTAGCATATGGGGTGTTTTAGCTTGGATGGTTATACCCAAAAGGAAAAATCATATAACTCTGTATCCTGACAATTCTTGTGGTTGTATGGTAGCTAGAGGTATTAACAGAAAACCCTCACAGGTTTACCAATACCACAACTACAATTATTCTCTTTCTTTTTAGGGCTGCAGCAGAATCTCTTTGATGTTTCCTTTATTTTTGACAGCTTTGGAGCTAGACAGGTATTCAAACACTCTGCCTTAGCAAACGTTTTTAATGGCAAATTCAGGTCTAATAAATAGCAAATACTCTTGAAATTCCTGCAATTAACCAGTTGTTAATTGTAGCAGATACATATTTATAGTATGTAGTGCAGCAGATAAGTAGTTATTATATTTGAAAGTTATCCACAAGAGGATAAGAGTTCAGTGTTTTTTCCAGTTCAGTTCATTGAGACAACATTTAAACACGTTTGCTGTTTTCCCTCTAGTCAGTTTTTGTCCTGATGCTTCTGCCTGTCTCAATAACGAAAGAAAACTAATGAATCCAGAGTTTCTTGCCTTAATTAAAGCTTCGTGCCCTGAGCTGTCAGGAAATCCTTCTATGATCCATGAAGAAACGCTTTGGGTTCAGAAGGTGCTCAAGGCCCTGTGGTGTTTGTTGAGCTAAAAAAGTGCTGGAGAAAGCTTGGTGTCAGGTACTGCTGAGTGTCCTAAAGAAGCCCTGCTGTAACTGGGACTCTAGCGACCAGAGGATGGAGAGCGTGATGGTGATGTTAAGCTATAGATACTCCATCTTCCCTGTCTGTTTTTATCCTAAGTTACTATTACTACTAGAGCGTTGGACCTTTATTTGCAGACACAAAATGTTGACAGAGGTGGGACTATAGTACTGCTCCTGCCTCCTTTTCCAGAAGTGTTTTAGTGCCATGGGACAGTAACTTATCCCTGGCAGATGCTTAAGATTTCTCTGAGGTGGTTGTTAGTCATAAAATGGTTATGGGTGGAAGGGACCTTAAACATCATCAAGTTCCAAACCCCTGCCATGGGCAGGGACACCTCTCACCAGACCAGGCTGCTCAAAGCCCCATCCAACCTGGCCTTGAACACCTTCAGGGAAGGGGCAGCCACCACCTTCCTGGCCACACTGTTCCAGTGCCTCACCACCCTTTTAGTGAATAATTCCAATATAAATCTACCCACTTCCAATTTAAAATCATTCCCCCTTGTCCTATCATTATGTTCCATTCTAAAAGGTCCCTCCCCAGCTTCCTTGTAGCCCCTTCAGGTACTGGAAGGCCACTGTAAGATCTTCTCAGAGCCTTCTCTTCCCCAAGCTGAAGAACTCCAACTCTCTCTGCCTGTCTTCATAGGAGAGGTGCTCCAGCCCTTTGACCATCTTCATGTCCTCCTCTGGACCTGCTCCAACAGTTCATTTACTTATTATGTTGGAGACTCCAGACCTGGACACAGTACTCTATGTGGGGTCTCACGAGAGTAGAGCAGAGGGACAGAATCCCCTCCATTGACCTGCTGGCCATGCTTCTTTTGATGCAGCCCAGGATACAGCTGGCCATTGTTGGCTAATGTTGAGCTTCTCATCCACCAGTCCTAGGTACAATTCACAGCCTCAGTGTCCACTCCAAGGCAGCTAGTCCTAGCCCTCGAATCATCCCTAAAACTTCACACCTCTATTCATGTCCACTGTATCCAAAGGGGTATGAACAGAGAAGCAGAGCATAGCTAGGACTTTGCAAGATCAAGGAATTCAGGTTTAACAAACTGGAGTGCTTAAGAAATTTGTTCAACCAACTTTGTATGTTGGTAGATGTCAATGCTTCCAACAGCAGATGATGATGGAGCTTGAGTTTTATATGACTCTAGGGCTTAGATCCAATTTATGTCCCAAACAATTGCTCCCCGAAGGTCTTACTGAAATGCTTTGTAATTAAATACAGATGTTTGATGGAGACAAGAGTGGCCAGCACACCTTGACACCAAATGTTAGTTTTATAAACTTGTGAGGTCGGCCAATAATTTGTTTTTTGTTTCCAACAACAGTAGGAAGTATAACCACAAGCAATGCAAACTAGTTAACAGTTTAATGCAGTGGGTAAACCATAACCTGAATGACAGAGGTGGGGTGGGGGTCGTGTTCTGTGTGCCAATAATTATTTTAAGAATTACTGAACATTATCCCTGAGCAATTCCTTCATTTCATTTAGCATGCCAAGACATATCTGCAAGCCTGTAAGAATTTCAGCTGATGATTGTCCTCCCTTCCTGGAATCAGACTTGGCATTTACACATTGGATCAATCCTGTAGCTGGAGCATGCTTCAAAGCCTGTGGAGTTGATAAGGTTGTCATTTACTTCAGGTCAGTTGGATACTGGTGTGTAGGAAAGCTAACAGGACAGCAGTGTTAAATTGTAGCAGCTGAGTGTCTCATCCATACCTGGCAGATAACAAAAATCAAGCAAGAGCTGGAGTTAAAAGGGGAGACACATCTAAAGCAAAGGAGGTTCCCTGTGAGGAATCTAACAGAGCTGGACCCAGCTCTTCAAAACATGACAAATATCCATGAGCAGTTTCAATGCTGTAATTAGTCACTCCAGCCAGCAATGGCCAAGACACACTGTAGTTCTCTGACTTCCATAAGAGGGGACTTAAAAATACCAACAGAAGGTGCATCTTGTCTTTGCCCATTGCTGCTGCTTCTGCTTTTGCACCCTTGTTTGCAAGCACTGGGACAGCTACATTTGCATAAAAATTCATTAATCCAGCTTGGTTGTCTGCTCCCCTGTACACACATGAGTTGGGCCAACTTTAGAGGTAGGAAGTGTAGCACAATTCCCTGTCAGAGGCTGTGCCCCTTCCTTTTCTCCTTAAAGTGACCGAAACACTGTTTGCAGTGCTCCAAGGCAAGAAGCTAATGTGAGACAACTACCCACAATTAGGCACTCTAGCTGACTCCACTGGATCCAAGCCCTTGATGATAAATGCTGGAGATTGATTGCTTTTTGCAAACATGACCTGAACGTGTCTTTCTAAATAAAATGCATCAAAAAACCATGCCTGAACTTTCTGTTTTGGCTGCAAACTAACTAGCAGCATCTTAAACTAGTGTGTGAACTTTGGCTTGCCTTCAGTATCCCAGGACAGCCATGCTGCTGGAGATGACATTAGTGTGGTCTGGACTTAATCTGCCTCGCATTCATCTCAAGCATCCAGCTTGCAGTTATCTTCTGTGCTATGGGTTCAAAGCAACACCTGTCTTCCAAGCAGGATTTAAAAGTGAGGTATCAAATAGCATTCCCCCCATTTTCTGAGCTGAGTGAAATGCATGTTGAAAACCAGCCAGGTACTCATCTGAAACTCAAGTGTCCTTGTAACTGATTCCAGATTTTCTGCCTTTCTAGGACTCCAGCTCTTACCTTTGCTTAGGAACAACAGAATACCTGTTTCTGCTGGTCTTGAGGGCTGGCACTCACATTAACTCACATGGGAGCGAGATCACATTCAGAAAAGGACTTTAAAAGGTGTGTGTGACGTGTAAGTCAAGCCATCCCTGTATCTCCACTAGATATGAACAATTGTCCCAGTGCTTTGAAAGTTCAGGCTGGAACAGGCTGCCCAGGGAGGGGGTTGAGTCACCTTCCCTGGATGTGTTTAAAAAAACGGTAGATGAGGTACTTAGGGATATGGTTTAGCATAGGATGGGAATGGTTGGACTTGATGATCTTAAAGGTCTTTTCCAACCTTGTGATTCTGTGATTCAACATGGCCCTTATGGAGAACAGCAGTGGATAAAAAGAGGATATTTGCATTTTTGGGTGCATGCAGGCACCGCTGTTAGGTAAATCTCTCCCTTCCAGCTAACCTCTGGCTCATTAATTTTTTGATGTATTTAAATGAGATGGCTTTAACCAATTCCTGCTGCCTCAGGCGTAACTGTGATCCACGCAGTAGGTGAAAAGGTAAAGAAGTGGGCGCAAGCAGTGCTTTACAACATCACCTCTCCTGCTGGTATGATTACTCATAGTGGTTTTGATTGTTTGCCAATTGTTGAGGGGTGTTTTATGGCTTTTTACAATTTATTAAGAGAAGCTGTAGTGTCAGGGTTAGAACAAAATCTCACTGTCAAGTCAAAGGTTTTTCACGGATCAGATTAGACAGGGTCTGCCTCATTAGATCACTTTCAGGTTTCCAAGTTACAACCATTGTTCTGATGTATTTGGATTCCTTTAAGATTCCTCAAAGGAAATGCAAGTACCTCTTTTAAGATCATTTATGTACATAGAAAGCATTTATGAATTGTGACACGGAGAAACAGAGACTATTCTATTATTTATTCAGTTCATATATCAGATCTTTTGCCAAATACATGCTACAGGTAAATGCCTCATAGGATCAGACAAACATGTGTTGGGTTCTCCCCTCCTCTCCTCCCACTCCATCCCCTCTCCCAGAAAAGAAATGTGGGGTCTATTTTGTATAATTACCATGCCAGTAGCATTTTGAAGCATGTTATGTATCTTAGGTGAGATTGTGGCCTTAGTGAAACCAATGGGAGATTTGGCTTCAACTTCAGTGAAGCTATTTCCTTTCCTCTCCTCTCCTGTCTGTGTTTGATGAGCCTTTCTGTCAGGAGAAGAAAGAGATCCTCTTTTGAAAAATAGTCATAGATGCTTAATAAAGCTGAATGAGCCAGACAGGATTACGTTTTTAGCTCCATGGCCAGCAAAATCTATTCCAGAACTAATTCTGATTAAAAGGACTGAAGCCACTGGTTGAACCTCAGACACAAAGGCACCCCTGAAGTGATTCAACTGTGTGACTATTAAAAAAACCCCTTAATTATTGCACTGATCTTTGTAATATCTGGCCCTTGTTTAAAGCATTGATTTCAAAGCTGTCTCTCTCTTATCTATTAATGTTCATGAATTATCTTGACTTGTGCAGGATGGTCACTGTAGCTGGATCTTAAAAAAAGAGTTCCATGCAGATTAATTAATGTAGCCAGCAAAGAGCATAAAATACTATAAATAGAAGTGAAATTATCCCATAGACTCTGTGCATGTGTTCCTTTTCTTTCATAATTCAAACTTAACAAATCGCTCTGTAGCACAGAACAGGTTTGTCCCCCTTGGTCTGTGCTCCTACCAGAACACTTCCAAGGGTTTGGTAAGAGTTTTGGTCTTTCATCAGACCATGTAGTTGGAGAACACATATTCATGAATTCCTGAACTGTGAAACTAGAATCTTCCCTCCCTTTTCCAGCTGGTTTATTCAGATATTCCCCCTTCTAACCATGCTGCTCCTATGTCCCTAACTCATCCTGGCTACAAAGAGACCTGGCCATGATCATCCTCCTTATTTTTCATTGCTGTTCAGGATCTGGACATGGCTTACACACCCTGTCTGCACCATCAACTGGTGATGTAGGAAATGAGAAAGGTGGCTTTGGCAGGTTTCAGCTCTGGGAGCTAAATCCCAGAGTTACTGTGTTGTGGTGCATCTTCATGTCTGTCTAAACCCAGCCTTGTCCTTTCTGCTTCATTACCATGTAATAGCTCCTTGTTTGCTTTCTTTTGGCCATATGCACCTCTAACTGAACAGGTCAACATCCTAACAGGACTCACATGCAGTCTTGGCCAAAACAAGTCCTGCAAGGTCACCCACCTGCATAGCAGGTAAGAGAGAAAGGACATGGGTTACTGGGAGAGCAGAAGGAAAGCCTGGCTGTGTCAGGCCAGTCTTGAAGCAGTCTTGAAGATGTGACTTGGAGCATGAACCATGCTTTTGCCAGGCCAAGAAAGCTCCAACCCTGCACCTCTCACCCCCAAGGGGTGCTTTCACCTCAGATATTAAATGGATGGTCATTTAGAGGGCCCAGCCAATTTCTGTCCCTCTGCTAGCAGATACTTAGTACACAGATTTGTCATTACTGTATGGCAAAGTGCCTTCCTGGAGAAGATGACAACCCTTCAGCACTGTCGGAAATTTGAAAGTCCAAACCTTTGGTGACACACAGAGGTCAACCATCTGGCATCACTATGTTGCCTGGAAAGTGTCCAAATGACAGTGTCCAAAGGCAGAAATTGTTGTCTTTATCCTCCTTCCTGGTCTCTGGGTAGGAAGGTGGGAGTAGTTGGCCACCCTCTACCTCATGAAAGGATGGTGCAGAAAGGAAAATATGCTCAGGAATTGTTCTGTGTTTTTCATACTTGTTGTAGCACATCTGGTGGATTTTATTCTGTCATTCTTAGTAATGGCAATGCTACTGAAGCATAGGCAAAAAAAAATAAAGGTCTTTGAACCTTGCTATCACCATAAAATAAATATCCCACCTAATTCTAAATCACATTAAACCTGGGGTGAACTTAGTTGTGGGAGCGAGGACAGAGTAGTGAATCCAATTTCCTAGCAGGTCCTAAAATGTATTGTTAGCAGCAAAACAACTCCTCCAGCACTGTATTTAACTTCCTTTTTATTGCAAATGCCTTTTGGTTAACAGCAAGGCTCTGTTTTAATTTTACAGTTACCCGGTGACCACGGGACGCAGATTGTGCATCACCAGGGAATGCGCAAACGTCTGTCTGCCTCCCCTTGTTCCAGGGGTAATGAGTGATCACAGGAGCACAGCCAAGCCAATGCGGCCAGGCAAGGGGTGGCTGTGACCGTAATTGAAGGAACTGCTGAATCAGCCACAAGGAACTAGGGTTCTTCTAGCTTGAGCCAGGAAGACACGTCTTGGGAACACCAAGCAAAAGACAACCACAAATAACAACAGTGACTTGGCCACGAGATGTCAGGAGATGCCAGTTGGTTGGGAGGCACCTACCTACCTACTAGGAAGTCCTCTTCTGTAGGACAGTGGGTTGCCAACCCTTCGGTTTTTAAGGGAAGGATTTTTCTAGAAGACTTCCTTGCCTATGGATGCAGAGATACGGAGTGGTATCTGAGAAAGTCTTGAAGCGTAAGAACAGATGTAGACATGGTCACTTAGGTGAGGCTGAACTCCAGTCGGGGCCTGAGTTATACTGATCCTGGCCCTTTGAGGAACACTTTGGTTTGTGCAAATCATGGTGATGTTTAGACTAGAAAGAAGACTCCAGCCTAAGCCAGTTCTGGGCACTTTTGTGAAAAAGAAATGAAAGGGCTTAAGGACTGATGGGAGCTTTTTGGGCCAAAGTAGCTAAATTCTGGGCAAGTCACACTTGCAAGTGCTAGGGTCTTGCTGTTAATCTCACCAGTCTACTTAGCCTGTTTCTGGTGCATTCAGGAACACAAATACAGCACCTCTGTCTCATTGGTCTCAAGGAGAAACAGACACCTTTGACAAAGGAGAAGAAGATGCCTTTGACACCATTTCCTGTAGCATTCTCCTGGAGAAACTGTCTGCTCCATGGCTCGGACAGGTGTACCTGTTGGGAGGGCTGGGCCCAGAGAGCAGTGGTGAATGGAATTAAATCCAGTTGGTGTCTGGTCACAAGTTGGTGTTCCCCAAGGCTCAGTACTGGGACCAGTTCTCTTTAACATGTCTGTCAATGATCTGGACAAGGGGATTGAGTGCACCCTCAGCAAGTTTGCAGACAGTGACAAGTTGGGTGGGAGTGTTGATCTGCTAGAGGGTAGGAAGGCTTTACAGAGGGATCCAGGCAGGGAGGATTAATGGGCCAAGGTCAACTGTGTGAAGTTCAACAGCAGTGCTGGGTCCTGAACATGGGTCACAACAAGCCCAAACAACGGCTTGGGGAAGAGTGGCTGGAAAGCTGACCAGTGGAAAAGGACCTGAGGGTTTTGGTCAGCTGGCTGAACATGAGTCAACAGTGTGTCCACGTGGCCAAGAAGGCCAACAGCATCCTGGATTCTACCAGAAATAGTGTGGACAGTAGGACCATGTCAGTGATTGTGCCCCAGTACTTGTCACTGGTGAAGCCTCACCTTGAGTGCTGTTCAGTTTCACTACAAGAGGGATGAAGTGCTGGACTGTATCCAAGGAAGGGCAATGAAGATGGTGAAGCATCTGGATGTCTTGTTAGGAGACACTGAAGGAACTGGTGTGGTTTAGTCTGAAGAAAAAAAGAGGCTGAAGGGAGACATTCTCACTCTCTACAACTGCCTGAAAGGAGGTTGTAGCCAGGTGGGGGTTGGTCTCTGTTTCCAAGTAACAAGAGTTAGGTCAAGAAGAAATGGCCTCAAGTTGTGCCAGGGGAGGTTTGGATTGGATATTAAGAAAAATTTCTTCATTGAAAGGATTGTCAGTCGTTGAAACAGGCTGCCCAGGGAAGTGGTGGAGTCACCATCCCTGGAAGTGTTTAAAAGACATGTAGATGTGGTTCTTGGGGATGTGGTTTGTTGTTTGGACTTGACAGTGTTAGATTAGCAATTGGACTTGATGTTCTAAAAGGTCTTTTCCAACCTAAACGAATCTGTGATTCTCTTCTACCCCAAAGGAAAGTTGCCTTAGGAGAGGGGCTGAAGTGGTTTACAGGGATTTTAACCTTTCAGACAGAGAAATTTGACATCCAGTAGCCTGAATATCCAAGGCCACATGACCAAAGCCAGAGAGAGTGCCTTAAGGAGGTTTGAACAGCTTCCCTTAGAGCTTGATGGTATTTGACATTCAACCAGACCAAGCCAGTAGCAGGTTGGGAAGGTAACCAAATGGGGAGAAGGCACATGCCACAGGCAGAGCTGCCCACTGCATGGGCACAGCACATACAATATGCTTTTCTGCTACATTCACTGCAAGAACAGGAGATCCAGCCAGCAGTTGTGAGCAACCCTTCTTGCATTGATGATGTAGGTGACACCATATCACTACTACCCACCTTGCTGACATCACCCTTTTGCTCTTGTAGCCCTGCACATCTCTTGAGCTTGTCAGAAGGCTCCTCTGCCTCTGGATGGCAGATCCAAAGGCAACCTCTAAACATAGGCTTAGTTAACTGCTCCTGAAGATGGTCAGCAGTCAGGATCAGCCTTTCCCCACCCTTCCCATTGGTTTAGGGAGCAGAAGCTCAAGAACAGCTGCACAGCAGCTGAAAGCCTGTGGGAGCCCACAGCTGGAAGCAGTTTTCTTAAACAGGCTGAGAGGAGCTTCCAAGCCCCAGAGTGGAAGGAAGATACTGCAGGGAAGAGGGGCAAAGCAGAGGAAGAGAGGGAGACAGGGATCTGTAATGAAGTGCACACATGTGAATGTGTGAAGGAAGGACCTGACACACAAGATGTGTGCCAGTGAAATTAAAAAAAAAGATAAAGAAAAAAGTGTGTCCTGATGCTTTTCTTCCTGTGTCACTCATGCAGGGCTGACCTCAAATGCCTTCTCTCTGGAATTGCCACGCTCCCAGAGACAATGGGACTCAGGTGACTTATTTGGTCTTCGGCCACCTCTGGCTCAAGCTCCTTGGCAGAGCACTTGGCTCAGTAAAAACCAAGAGGAGAGGCAGCCTCAGCTGGAAGAGTCTCATCCCCATAGTGTTCTGCTGGGAAGTCATGCCTAGGGCAGAAGTTGCCCAATTTTGCACTGTGACAACAAGGCACTCAGCTCCATTTCCACTCTGCCCAGACCAGGCACTTAGCAAAGAGGTTAGGAGACTGTGGTTGGGTTTGTCTTTGTTTATTATATCCAGTCACTGTCAAATGAAAATATCTGAGCCATCCTTGGACCTGGGTATAGAGCCTAGAGCTGTTCAGTGTTTGCTGCCTGCCCCACTGGTGTTACAGGGTCTTCGTTTCAGTGCATGGCCACATCTGTGCCAAGAAACTAAACCATGCCTGTCCCTGTCCATAATGTGGGTATGGCCATGCCTTTAGTAAGTTAATTCTCCCAGAATGTTCAAAAATGGCCCTGGCCCCTGCTAACTTCTGAGGAAATTTTGGGAGTCGATGGTGATTTAAAGGAGGTTGTAGTGAGGTGTGGGTTGGTCGCTTCTCCCCAGTAACTAGCAATAGAATGAGAGGAAATGGTCTCAAGTTGTCTCAGGGGAAGTTTAGATGGGATATTAGGAAAAATTTATTCACTGAGAGAGTGGAATAGGCTGCCCAGGGAGGTGGTTGGGTCACCATCCCTGGAGTTGTTCAAATAACGTCTAGTCATGGCACTCCAGGACATGATTTAGTTGCCATGGTGGTATTGGGCAGATGGTTGAACTTGATGATCTTGGAGGTCTTTTCCAAAGATTCTAGGATGCTGTGGTGCAAAGGGAGCATCGTACCAGCTGCACAATACAGATCCCCAGGTCCAGCACACTGGTGACATGTGGCCCTGTGCTTTTGTGGCTGAGTGTCCCACCCTGTGGGTTGCAGAGCTGTGTGACGCGTTCCACTGCCATCACTTCCAGCACAAATAGTACCAAACCCACCCTCCTTGGGTTGGATCCTGCCTTCCTCATGAGGGAACAGCCATAAACACTCCTTGACCATCTCAGCAGGCGCTGGCTCAGCCACAGCCTAATGCCATCGTAAACTCATGATTAATTCATGACAGACTCGTCTCTTAAAAGATGGTCTTTTACCATGATGAAACAGCTACAACAGTTGAAGTAAAAGACTGCCGTGAATGATTTTTCTCACATGGTTTAAAGCTTTTAGATGTTTTCAAGCATGCCTAGATCACATTCAAAAATGTTCTTATTTTTCTGGTGATATTACCAGCTTACTTGCCTAGATCTCTTATTCTACCTGAGAGTGGACTGATTTCTTGACCCCTGCACCCAAATCTTCATTGATAAAGTATTTCAAGATTTGGAGCCAATTAAGCAGGTTCCCCCTTTCCTGCAGGAGAGAAGGTGGGACTCATTTGGTCTGGTTTCTGTTAAGCCCCCCATTTTCCCAGGACCCCCTTGAGGCTAAGCTACCACCATTGTGTCCTCCCTCCTTCTGGATCAGAATATGGAGCCTGTGGCAGAGGGATGCCAACCCATTGGCTGGTATTTCTGAAGTATTTTGGTGGACAGCATCACTGTTGGTTTTGAGGCTCTTAAGACTGCATGAAAGATGGTGGCAACACTCCCTGACAGACTACTATGGCCTCTTTGTCCACACAAGGATGTTTCTCTAAAGCCACGAAAATGCCTCAGCGGTGAAGTCTCCAAATCACATCTCCTTGTCCATGCTAATAATACAAGGGTGAGAAACCTCAGAAACACTGAGAGTATACCAGCAAATCAAAGTCACAGAATGTTAGGAGTTGGAAGGGACCTCAAAAGATCATCTAGTCCAACCCCCCCTGCCAGAGCAGGATCACCCAGACTAAATCACACAGGAACACATGCAGGTGGGGTTTGAGTGTCTCCAGAGAAAGAGACTCCACAACCTCTCTGGGCAGCCTGTCCCAGGGTTCTGTCACCCTCACAGTGAAAAGTTCCTTCTTATATTCACATGGAACTTCCTCTGCTCCAGCTGCACCTGTTGCCCCTTGTCCTGTCTCTGGCCATCCCTGAGAAGAGCCTGGCTCCATCCTCCTGACTCTCACCCTTTACATATTTATAAAAATTAATAAGGTCACCCATCAGTCTCCTCCAAGCTAAAGAGGCCCAGTCAATATGGGCAAAATGGGCAGAAATACTCATATTCATATCCCCTACTTGGGGAAACTTGTCCCACATGGTGTGGTGAAATTCAACCATCAAAGCTCACTCTAAGACCTAAGGTCCTCTCCGTGTGGTGCCTAAGCACACGGTCAAAACCCAGTAACCACATGCCAATAAGTGTCACCCACATGCTGAAGGGCTCTGGGCAAATCTACCTGTTTTTCCTGTGATATCTGAGTCCAGAGAAATTTTAAGGTTATGTCTCTGCCCTGCAGCCATATCTACCAATGTCCACAAGCCCTTCTCATCCCCGGTCAGCAACAGTCCATTTCAACAGCCTGCAGCCGGACAGCCTCTTCCCAAATCACGTCTGCACGTCGTTAAAGGCAATGCCAGGCACCAATTTCCCTAGCTGTGTAAACACAGCAGAGGTACTAAAGATAGAATCAGATCATCTCTCAAAATCACATCTTTTCTTCTACGCTGAGGCTAGAAAATGGCAAACAGGATGCAGGATTTGGCTCCACTATATTCACTGTTGTCATGACTCAGGAGTTATTTTTATCATATAATTTTTCTTTTTTGTACTGGAACAAATGGCTGCTGTAATTAATCTCTGTCTGTTTTGACAATGGCCTGGCCAAAACACATTATGTTCAGTCAAAAAGTAAGGAGGGAAGCACAACAACATCATGTGAGTGGGTATTTTAAATCTTTTCACTGTGTTTTGCTTTTTTTACGTGTCTTTCAAAAGTGCTTGTGTACTGCACTGAATGTATTAAACAAAGTCAAAAGGAGCAACAGGTGCTCTCACACAGGTCAAATACAAATCTCTGTTGTGAAGCTCAACCACATGTGAAACACGAGCTGATCAAATCGTGGCAGAGGTAAAGTTGATTTGAGTCTTTTCACAAGGATGCAATGAGGAAGCACCTAATTCCACTGGAGGATTAAACTCTGCCAAAGCTCCTCCCAACTTTATTGGCTAATAATTATTTCTACAGAAGAAAATGTTGCAATCAAACACTCACCCAACAGCACTTTTGTTTTCTACAGAGTTCATTGAGCAATGGAAAGATTTATTAGTGGAGAATATTAATGAGGGATTTGAGAAGAAACGACCAGAGTCAAGGAGTAGGATTTCCACGAAATATCTCCGGGGTGTGAGTTTGCCTTGCACACAGCTTGCAGATGCCCAGCACTCCCTATGGGGTAACAATCATACCCAAAACTCTGCAAACCAGTATTTTTGCCACTCAGCATGCCTAAAGAGAAATACTAACTTACAGTAGTACCCCCGATCTACTGATACCAACTCATCTGTGAGCTCAAAGGAGGAAACACTTTATCTTCTGAGTTCAGGCAACCCCTAATTGGCGGCTTAGCAAAATAGTTCTGCACAGGACTGCTCATTTCATAAGCTTCAATTACAGTTCCTTGTCCCTTCCTACAAAGCATCATGTTCTCATGGTCTAGCGGATATGAGCTAGACAGGCCTGTCCAGTAAAGTTGCTGTTGTGTAACACTCTGTCATGGGACTTCTACAAGCACATCCTAAAATAAGAAAAATCCTTTTTCGATGCCTGCTTCTCACTACTAACATACTATCTGAAGTATACTGTCACCTTTATTTAATAGAGTTTTCCTTGCAATGACCTGTTAGACAGTAATTAATCTTGTACTTAATCACTCAAAGTCTGTTGCCCAATAAGACATTAGTAGAACACTATAATTTTTAAGATCCCAGGAAACATCCTCCATGTCTGTTGTAGCTGCTTCCTTCAGACTTCATAAAAGTGAGAGGAAAACACTCGTTCATCTCATTGTCTAGGCCTTTCATTTTTGTTTATCAAAACAAGGAATCTCTTTTGGAGTTGCCTTTTTTTTTCTACCTACGGGAAAAAATTGCAGGCTACATATTCCTAGTTCTTCCAGTTCTGGGATATCTGTATTGAAGATAAACAGTGACAAATTTCTCTTAGTTCCAATTTACCAAGCATTTGGACTGACGTATTTCCTGGAGTTTCATGGAACTGATGTGTTTGGTAGAATTCAGAAGATATTTTTAAAGCGTTAAAGGAAAATACACAAGTATTTCCTGAATTTGTTTCTTCTTATCCCATAGTTTACATGAACTGTTCAGCAAAGGGAAGCAAAAGCTGAGTTTCAACCAAACCCACACCAATACGGAGCTTCTGGTGGAAACCATGTTGGGATTAAATGATTTCCTTTGGTTTCCATCCAAAACCAAGCTGAACGTGGATTTCTGGGTTGAGTTTCACTTTGATTTTTTGGTTTTATTCAGTTATGAAGAATTAAGTGAAACTTGGGAGGTTCAAACCCTCATTGAATGATCCTGAAAAATGATCTGCAAAACCCTTTGCTATGGAGTCCTATTTCATACCTTTGATCTCTGTAGATGCTGGGAGTAGCACTTGCATCTCTTCCAACCTATAAAAACCAGGCCAGTGAAGCCACTACATTTTTATGTAGATACTTTGATATCCAAGAGACAAGATCTAATCCCAGTCACTACCCTGGAGCCAATTGGAAATTAGAAATCACTCACTCTTCTCCCAGACTGGGTCCATCGAAGTAAGCAGGTACCACCCTGAGGACTCTGTGAGCCTCCTGAGAAATGGAGAGAGGAAAAGAGCTACTGGTCCTATTAGTTTTTTCTTCTAGGAAGAGGAAAACATTTATTTTACTCAGGTCCCAGCTTGTGCTGAAATGGAGAGTGCTCTTTGGGATTCCCATCATGGTTATACAAGCCAAGAGATCCCACTCCCCTCATGTAGCCGACTCCAGCTGATAGGAGCAATAGAGCAATCGCTGAGTTGCTGGACATCTAAGTGTATCTTTGGTGTACCTACCCATCTACACACTGGGGTATAATCCCATGCTGCTCCAGTTCTGGCAGGAGAGATAGTGCAAGAACTTCCTGCCTGACCATCTTGGATCTTCATGGCTTGCTTTTTAACTGTGATCTTCTTCATGATCCAACTTTAAGCCTGAGACATACATAGTGGTATGATGTTATTAGGGAGGGGTGAAGTGCACCATATGTTGAGTAACTTTTGGGGGAAGAGAAGCCTTTGAAGTGACTGTCTCCCCCAAAATACCCTCAGGTTCTCCTGTTGGACCCTACTTGTGGATGTGACACATGTCTCCCAGTTAAGTCATCTTTATGGAGCACGTATTTCCTGCTCCCTCTTGTTTTTATTCTCTTCTCCCTCCTCAAATACTTCCTGCCTTTGACTGCTTGTGATTGAATTCCCTGGAGCCTTAATGGTCTTGGAATCCCTCCACTTTTATAACTCCATTTTACTACGTAGAAGAAAGTTTGATTCCCCTCACACAGGAGGAAAAAAAAAAGAGAAGAAAGGGACAAAAAATTTTCTATTCACTCGTGAACAAAGAAGCAAGATACAGAAAGACAAGATTATTCTCATTCAGCTATTCATAGCATGGGAGTGCATTTCATCTCAGCGTCTGCACAGGCCTTTGTAGCAGCCATCTGATTGAACATTACTTATACTGCATATTATAAGCAGTAATGAGAAAATGATTCTAAATTGCCCCTAGGGATGGTTGTGATTAAACTATTTGCCTTCACTTCCTCTACTAAATTAAAGCAACCGAAAGAAAGAGGGGAGGGAGGGGAAAGGACTCAATCTGGAAAGCAGTCAGAGTAACGGTTTGGTAAAGTTTCTGAATTCCTAGGAAGGTTTTTTACTCCTGAACCTGGTGATTGGCTGCGTATTTCACGCTGCGATTCGGAGCTGAAGCTGTGACAAAAATGCGACACGGGGAAGCGTTTTGGAGGGCTGAGCCAGGCACGATTTTCTATGTTGTCAAACCAGGTTCGAAGCCCTGATCAGCTTTAATTGCACACGACTGAAGCTGCTAAAACCCTCCCTGCCACCGAGGAGCTCCTCCAAGGCGTCAGACGTCTGTCTCTTAAAAAGAGCATTTCAGAGGCTCGCGTACGCGGAGCCGCCTTCAGACGTTTTATTTAAACTCTTAAATCTTTTGAGCTTTGGATGAATAAACAAGTCCCTGAAATGCAATCCATTCTTGCCGGCCAGAGTTTGCAAGTGTTCTTTCACAAGGAGGAAACAAAAATGTCATTTGTGTTTTCTTTGGCCTGTCTAAAGGCAGCAGGATCTGGGCAGCAGCCTTACATTAGATGCCCGCGTGTGTGCTCCCGCACGGGGATGCTCGTGGGAGTTTTATATGTGATTGCTTCATGGCTGTCAAATTACCTAATGAATTAATTAAATACATGCAGACTCCATGGGGCAAATTGCCAGGTCACACAAGTTTCTGAAGAACTTGTTAAAATTATCTCATCTCCACCATGATCAAACTGGAGCCCAGGTCTCTCTGGTGGCCCCCAGGGTTCTGCATGACCATCATCTTTATGGTCGCCAACCTAGACACTGTCTCACTCCCACCACCTGACCCAACACCCTGGGGTCAATTGCTCCAGTTGGGTGATGGGCTATTCACATGGTCTCAATGGTCCCAGGGAACCACCTTGAGATGACCTTGCCCATAGCAGGGGAGTTGGAACAAGATGATCTCTAAGGTTCTTATCTGCTTGAGGGTGGGGAGGCTCTTCAAAGAGACCTGAACAGACTGGACCAATGGGCTGAGACCAATGGGATGAGGTTTAATAATGCCAAGTGTAGAGTGCAGCACATGGGACATAAAAACTCCATGCAGCGACACAGGCTTGGAGGATGCTGGCTGGAGAGCTGTTAGGCAGAGAAGGACCTGGGGGTGTTGGTTGACTGCCGATTGAATATGAGTAAGCAGAAAAAGCATTTGAAGGTTTTGCAGGGAGACCAAAACACAAGTACCCCACCTACCTACTCCAAGGTAGAGAGGCTTTCCTTTTGGAGTCTCTCAAAGGTGCTTACCACCTAAAGAAATGTGATCTCAGTGACAGAAACTTCGCCAATTTTACCATTAGCTGGATGCCTGAATGAGACAGGATTTAGGCTGCCTGTCAAGAAATAAAACCAAATGTCATGATTTTGGTCAACAGAGACAAGGTTAAATTTCATTCATCTAAATTTGGCCTGGAGCACCTCCCCTATGAGGAAAGGCTGAATGAAGTGGAGCTGTTCAGCCTTGAGAAGACTGAGAAGCGATCTGATCAATGTTTATAAATATCTGAAGGGTGGGACACAGGGGGAAATGGCCAGCCTCTTCTCAGTGTCTGTGGGGACAGGACAAGGGGAACCTCAAGTTGGAGCACAGGAAGTTCCGCACCAACATGTGGAAGGACTTTTTCACAGTGAGGGTGACAGAGACCTGGGACAGGCTGCCCAGGGGGGTGTGGAGTCTCCTTTGGAGATATTCAAGACCCTTCTGGGTGCCGACCTGTGCGACCTGTCCTAGGGACCCTGCTTTGGCAGGGGGTTGGTCTCGATGATCTCTGGAGGTCCCTTCCAACAATTCTGTGATTCTGTAAATCTGTGAACTGCACCATCAAGTCACTCCTGTGGAGTCTGGCCATGCATGGTCCTGTGCACATGTTCACCTGAGCGTACATATGTGTAAGGAGAGAGGGGGAGGAGGTAAACTCTCCTGGACATATCTGTTACAACCCAGAAGCTGTTCCTTAAGGTGTCTGACTCTAATGTAGGATTCTGACTTTGCATTTTCAACTGACCCCATACCCAAACACGAAGGCAGTCATCTTTGTTTCCTCCCTGCACTGCTCCGCTCCTATAACTGGAGGGTTCTGTGTTTCTTAGCTACTGGTCAGACTGGTGGTGACTGCCAAGAAGCTTTCAGGGAATTTCCTCACTATGTAACAAATTTATGAGTCATATGAAAATCTGGGAAATGATTCAACCAGCTGTCTTTCGTTGACTCAAAGATTTTTACAACACCTCGGTGCCTCATCTTTGATTGGAGCCAGTAGAACGGTTTATTGTAACATCAAATGCTCTTACGTTCACTCAAAGGATGCTTCCTACTACCAAAAAAATAAAAAAAAGGCAAAAAATAAGCTTTAAAACTTTTGGAAACAGTCTGCTGTTTGCTGAATGGTGCACAGAGCTACTATATTTATTCACTATGGACTGATGAATGTAGCTGGACTGCTTCTTCCCTCCAGGATGTCTGCGGAGGTGGCTGTCACTGAGCGGTGGGGGTCTGCTGATGCAGGTAGAACCACCATCTGGGGCAGGGTTCAGGCTTGCAAAAGCTTTTGTTCTGGCACACTTGGGGTTAATCGACTGTTTCAGGGAATTTGAGCAGATCCTGACTAAACAGCAACTCAGTGAAAGCCAGGGAATGTTCTTTGTCGTTATCTTTCCATCCTGCAGATCCAGGCAGAGCCTTCAAAACCTTGGATTTCACCAAGCAGATAGGGATCCCGGCCAAACAACCACTGAGCAATCTTTGGAGAGAACTTCACAGGGGAAGTCTGCACTCACGCTTGGCTTCAGACACCTCGGTCCATCACACAGCTCCTGCTTGCAGCCACCTGGCTCACGGCTGGGCAGGAGAGGATCCTGCCCTCCAAACCACATTCCTGAGATAGTCTCTGTCCTATATCCAAGGAGTGCAATTTGATGTACATCATTTGCCCAAGGACCAGAGCCTTAAGAGTATCCCTGTCCCAGCTGAGGGTGAACCCTGCCCCCAGCTTTCTCTTACCTGTTTTCCTTCTGTCCCCAGATATCTCACAGTCATGCCTGCAGAGACACCAACAATGAAAAAAAAGTTCTTATTCTGTAGCTTGTGCAGGTGGGAGAGAGAGACATGAGACACCAATGTGCATCTGCAGCCCAGAAGGCCAACCCCATCCTGGGTTGTGTCACCAGAAACGTGGCCAGAAGATTGAGAGAGGGGATGCTGCTCCTCTGCTCTGCTCTGGGTAGACCTCACCTGGAGTGCTGTGTCCAGCTCCGGAGCCCTCAGCACAAGAAGGACATGGACCTGTTGGAGCGTGTCCATAGGAGGGCCATGAAAATGATTAAAGGGCTGGAGCACCTCTCTTAGAAAGACAGGCTGAGAGAGTTGGGTTTGTTCAGCTTGGAGCAAAGAAGATTCCGGGGGGACTTTCCAGCTGCCTTCCATTACCTGAAAGGTGCCTATAAGAAAGCTGGGGAAGAACTGTTCCCAAGGGCATGGAGTAGTAAGATGAGAAGGCCCCTATCTCTGGAAATATTCAAGGTCAGGCTTGATGGGGCTCTGAGCAACATGATCTAGTGAAGATGTCACTGCTCACTGCAGGGGGGTTGGACTAGGGGACCTTTAAAGGTCCCTTCCAACCTAACACATTCTATGATTCTATGATTCCATGATTCTGCTGCTCCTCCTACATGCAACCTCCTACAGGCAGGCCCGTGCCAGGAGTCCTCAGTTCTTCATGACCACTGCAATTGCAAATAATCACCATTAATGGGAGCTGCACTTTTTGCTCAAAAGTACCAGAATAAGAGCAATGTAATCTTAGCAGAGCTACCTGAGACCCAAGGAGCCAGCCCACCTAAAGAGCCAAAGCACAATGTTAAGCAACTTCAGTCACAGTTTAACCATTTAGGGTTCACCTATTCCTATTTGATAATTTAACATACAAATATAGAGAAAAAACTAAAAACTGTGTAGGTGGGTAGATCCATGCAACAACCAGCACTAGAGCTAACCAGAGAGTGGGAAGCAAGAGCAGAGCAGAAATAATTCTACCAGTGAGACTGAAATTGCTGCAAACAGAAGAAAAACTGGAATTTATTATTACAGAACCAAACCATCACTTTATATTAAACATCCAAATTAATTTAGTGATTAGAACCATGTTTCCAGCATGAATTTCCACGTCTATGAAAGCAGCAAGCCACACAAAGAATTACCCACAGTAGCCCCAAATACTTTGCTTTAGCCACGCAGTTTCACTGCCAAAGCGCTTGTGGCCAGCAGCTCTCAGCATAGCTGAGATGAATGCACCTCCCACGGCATTCACCCAGCACGTTGTGTTTGAATCGTGGCTTTAAAATCCTGAACCCCCTGGTGTCAGCACCTGGGGAATCCACTGTGCAGCATGGCAAAGGCATATACACTATATTTTAAACAGACAGGACAAGGGGAAATGGCACTAAGCTGCACTAAGACAGGTTCAGATCAGATGTTAGGAAAAAGTTCTTCACTTGAAGGAGTTGTTGGGACGTGGAACAGGCTGCCCAGGGAGGGGGTTGAGTAACCATCCCTGGATGTGTTTAAAAGACAGGTAAATGAAGTACTTAGAGATATGGTTTTGTAGAGGACAGGAACGGTTGGACACAACGATTTAAAGGTCTTTTCCAACCTAGTCATTCTGTCACAAACAATTCATCTATTGAGGGTGACAGGCTATATTCAGTGAACAGATCCAATCTTACTTACCCAGGGATGCAGAGCAGCTGTTACTCTGGTACAAGTATCCAGGTAAGCAGTATAAATTCTTGGCAAAACTTTTTATTCATATCACAAATACACACACACACACACATTTGCACGAAACTCTAGTTTTACAACTATGTTTATAATTTACAAATGGTTCATAAGTCCTGTTTCTACCCATTTCCAAAGGATAAAATGCTGAGAATGGGGAGAACTAGAAATATGGGGCAAAGAAGAAATAACACCTTATTAATGTTTATAAATGTGTAAAGGGCAAGAGTCAGGAGGACAGAACCAGGCTTTTCTCAGTGATGGCCAGTGAAAGGACAAGGGGCAACAGGTGCAAGCTGGAGCTGAGGAGGTTTTTCACTGTGAGGGTGGCAGAGCACTGGGATAGGCTACCCAGAGAGGTTGTGGAGTCTCCTTCTCTGGAGACATTCAAACCCACCTGGATGCTGTCCTGTGTGATTTAGTCTGGGTGATCCTGCTCTGGCAGTGGGGTTGGACTAGATGATCTTTCAAGGTCCCTTCCAACTCCTAACTTTCTCTGACTCTGTGACTCTGTGCCACCCTAAACCGTGGTATTGTGATTATTTTCTGTGCCTTTCATCCTTCCATCCCATCCCATCCCTGTCAAGCAGCTTCGCGGTACCATTTGTAACAGGCAGCGAGCGCCAAGACATCTGACTGCAGGGGATTTGGCAAAGATTCTGGGATTGAACCTAGCAGATACAGAGCACTTGTAACATTCAAAACAGGCCCTCTCTCTCTTGACCTCTGTGATTTTTATTGCTTATCTGGGTATACATAATCATTTTAAGATGTCTCTCTTTTTACTTCCCATAAAATAGCCATGAATTATTTTTAACAGGTACGTAATAAACTTCAGAATAACTCTTAAATGTACCCAAGCAGACAAGGGGGAATATGAGGTTACTGTCATGAAGGATAGCTTCTGGCTGCTGATCTGAGCGAGCTGCTAATGATTTTAATTAGCTTTTGGAAGCACAATCTGCCCATTCCGAAGCCAGTGCCCTGCTGCCAGTGATGATGCTTTGGAAGATCAACAGCGTAAAGCATTTTCTGTAACTTCTTCATACAACTCCATGTGTCACACAGGGGGTGGTTTGTCTCCCACAGAACTGTGATAGGAAATCTGTAGCTAGAAAACTTTCCAGCTGTGGACCTCCAGCAGGTAACACACGTGCTTCCCCTGGGAAATTGGGGATTAATGATGAGGCATCAAGACCTGCTGCTGTCAGGTGCACATCTGAAAATCAGGATTTCCTCCTGGCAAATCACTTCATCTCCTTATTTATTTCAGTTATTTACATTATGGGCTTTGCAGAGGGCTGTTAATCTCTGACTACGTGGTTGTACAGCACCCAGTATGTAGCAAGGGCTTAATCACAGTCGAAGTTATTGGGCTACAGTAACCGGAGCGGTGAAGTAGCAAGAAATGGGCAAAGCAGCTGTAAGTGTTGGTCCCTTGGAGATAGTTGGGATGAGGCCCTTCACTGCAAGACCAAAGCTGGATCACAGTTAGCAGGGAAGAGAAAATCCATTCTAGTGAGGAAAGTGCCATAGGAGAACATACTTAAGCTGTTTAAAAACATAAAGCTCCATGAAGGACCTTTACCTTAACGGGACCTTTACCTTAACGGGACCTTTCCCTTAATGGAACCTTTACCTTAACGGGTGCAAGCTGGAGCAGAGGAAGTTCCATGTAAATGTAAGGAGGAACTTTTTCACTGTGTGACAGAGCACTGGGACAGGCTGCCCAGAGAGGTTGTGGAGTCTCCTTCTCTGGAGACATTCAAACCCACCTGGATGTGTTCCTGTGTGATTTAGTCTGGGTGATCCTGCTCTAGTGGGGGAGGGGGGTGGACTGGAGGATCTTTTGAGGTCCCTTCCAACTCCTGACATTCTGTGATTCTGTGGTACCTGCACTCTCCTTTGGTGTCTGGTGAACATGCACATGTTTTGCATGTTAATACAGCTGTACCTGAGCTGGAGGGAGCTGGGAGCAGACCTGCTGCTGAACAGGTTTGGGGCAGAGAGACAGCTATCCCTGCGTGTCCCACAGTCCTCCTCACTCAGGAGCCATCCCTTAGACCCAAGAGCTGAAAGAGGGTGAGAAATGTATACATACAAGTATGACAGGCAGCCATCCAGCCAGACAGCTGGTTTGCAAAGGCAGGAACTTAACAGTTTCCTGAAAATTGGTCTCCTGCTGAGGTGCCTGAAAAACAGAGGTGATGGAAAGCAAGGAACCCAAACTCAACAGTATCTCTGAAGGCTTTCAGCACTCCCAGCAGGACAGTTAGCAGAGCTTGATGGTCTGCACTGCATGTAACAACATGGACTTGCCATCCTACAGCACCTTCAGCATCTCCATTACAGCTTATTTGGAAGAGCCAAGAGCAACCCAGCGTACCAAAGGAGAGACACTTGTAAAAGACTTCCAAAACTTCCTGGTGTCAGAAAATACTGTGTGACTTGGAGACCTTCAAAATGACCTAAATCAACAGCCCTCCAGGTCTGCAGCTACCCTCTAATGCATGCATTTTAGGAGGCACATTTGAAGCAATGAGATAGGGAATAGTTGGTCCTTCGACACAACCAATTTTTCTCCTGCAGGAGATTCCATATTGCTGGTGTACAAAGAGACATTTAGGCTGGGAGACATTTAGGACAAGACTTAATGAGCTCAAGTGTTTGTGTTGAATTTTCAAGAAGGTAGGATGACACCAGACAAAGACAGAGCTGCCCCTGGCTCAAGAGGCAATAGCTGCTGCACTCCCAGCCTGCGGGGGAGGTTAAAGAATTCCAGAAGAAACGAGGAGGAATCAGCGGATGCAGGGCTGGGACCACCAATGATTTTAAGCATAGTGTGACTTTATGCTGACTGATGGAATCATAGATAGGTAAATATTGAACATGCTATCCTTTAAGGCAGATAAGATCAGAGGAACTGAACAGAATTGTCACTGAACATGCAAATGAAAGCTGTGCTTAGTGTTTTCAAAGAATCACAGAATGGTCAGTGTTGCAAGGGACTTCTGGAGATCATCCAGTCCAACCCCCAGCTAAAGCAGGATTGCAAAGGATCATGTCCAGGTGCGTTTTGAATGTCTCCAGAGAAGACTCCACAACCTCTCTAGGCAGTCTGCCCCAGTGCTCTGCCACCCTCAGAGTGAAGAAGTTTTTCCTCATGTAGAGATGGACCTTCCCATCTTCCAGTTCGTGCCTGTTGCACTTTGTCACCATTGAGAAAGTCTGGTCCCTTCCTCTTGACACCTGCCCTTGAGATTATTTCCTGCAACTTCAAAAAAATCTGGGTTACTTTTATACCCTCTACTATAAATCATTGGGCCCAAAGCACATGTTTAAATACTTTGCTGAATCAGGGCCATTATGAATAAAAGCCAGGCAATTCTTCCCTGTTAATGAGCTTCCAGGAAATGTACAATTGTTTTTAGAAGAAGCCTAATGAAGACAGATTTGTATGAGATCTCATTTGATGCAGCCAGAAAACCCAAACTCATCAACCAAACAAAAGCATGGGAGTAAATTTTTTTTCTTTCCTCCAGTGTCTGATTATACTTCCAGGAGTGCTGGTGTGTAATGCTTTCAAACTTTCATTGAACTTTACTCTCTCACTCCAGGCGATTATTTTTCCTTGATGTCTGATGTTGAATGATATACGTGCACCTGCGCGATAATGGCTGGTCTGATATATCTTTACTGAGCCGGGAAAACCCAGAACGTCACCTCTACACTTAACCATTTTATTTCTTTTATGGCTCTGGTATGGATCCCTTCTCTAAAAGCTACCGACAGAGCTTACATTTGTCAGGGGAAATGTGGGTGTTTTATCATACCAGCTGTTTAAAGTCTCCTACAACTTTGCAAACTGCTTTAAGAGTCCTTGCTTTTATCATTGCTCAAACTTCCAAGCAGTCACCAGAACAAAGGAAAGAACAGCTGGGAAGTTTTAAAAGCAGCAATGTTTGCCATTTCACTCAAGTTTAAGCACAATAATTAATAAAACTTCCCCTCCTCTTCCATCCCTTCTCAGTGCACAATCACTGCAGAACAGGACTTCTTGCTGGTCCTTTCTGCTGGATTCCAGCAATTTTATCCCCCTATTCCAAAAGAGCAATGATTATTATCATCATTGCACATCCATGTCATGCTAGTGTTCTGGTGTCAACCTACTAAGAGGCTCTGTGTTCAGGGCTATTTTTTTATTAAGCAAAAGCAAGTCTTCTAATGCTTGATTCCAGAAGATTGTGCTGGATTGAAGAAGGTATCCTGCAGAGGAGCATGGCCAAGGCACCATGAGACACCTCACTTAATTTCAGACATCTAGAAGTCAAATATCTCACACAGGAGAATGATATGGGCTCTCCCTATAGCCAACGCAGAGAGTCAGGACCTCCAAAGGGTGATTTATCTTGCTGCTTTGGACACCTCTCTTAGCATGGGAAGAATCATCTCCACCAACTCGAGAAGGATATCTGGCATTAGCCATACTTGTAGGTAGTTGCAGTTAGGTCAGGTGAATCCCATCTGGGCAGTGCGGTGGTCCATCCAGCCTGCCTTTCCATCAGTAGATGATGACGGATGCTCTGCAAGGATGAGAAGCAAAGAGAGGCACTGGGATCTGTAACATACCAGGCTGTGCAGTAATAAAGTGTGAAGAAAATTGCTTCCTTCCCCTCTGTGGTGATTAGCGTGTGCTCTGAAGTATGAGGGCTGGATTGATGGCTGTTGTAATTTTATCCCGACTGAAGCTGCTGGAGTAGATTTGAGAGGAGGAAATAGTGCTGTGGATCCCTAGAAGATGAGGCTGGCTCCTCTGAAAGGACCCAGAGGCTTGAAAAGGTGCTTGTAGGCAAACCAGATTGTGGAATTTTAATGGGAAATGGCAGTGATCACGTTTTCACATGGTATACGCTTGGAGACATGTCTGCAGGTACAATTCTGAGTATTTCCTAAAGTCACTTATGGGTCTTAACTCCCTCTAAACACAAATACAGACATCAGAATAACTGATTTTTTTTTTCCTTTCTCTGGTAATTAATGCCAGGACCCTTGACTTAGGCCTTTTTGCTCTGTTCAGGGCATCCCCACAGCTTCTCTTCTCCATCCCAGTGGGATGCCCTCTGTGCCATGAATTGGACCCTCCCTCCAACAGCTAAGATGGGTCATTTATTTGTACAACAGCACCTTCCAGCTGCTATTGAAGCAGAAATCTTCCCAGGATGTGATACCCTCACCGAGAAATGGCCTGGTGATTTCCCCAAGATGTCCTGCTCCCAATGCCCCAGGATAACCCCATCTGCTCCCCATTGTGACCTCCCATATCCACTGGAGGATGGGACAGCTGAATCAAGCCCAAGACCTTGGTCATTCAGCAGATAATCATTTCGCCCTGGCAGCCTTGGCCCCACAGACCCATGGCATTGCAAGGAAAAACACTTGGAGCACATTAAGTAACACAAGGTACCTGTGTTTCCCAGCCCAGACTTTTCCAAGATAGTGGCAGCAACGCTTCCGACAGACCGGCGTTTACAAATCATTATTAACAAAACAAAGCACTTTTAAGAGAGTCACCCCAGGGCACCCTGGCCTCTGTTAAAACAGACTTTTCAAAAACATTTATGGACTTAAATAAAACTCATTTCAGAACGCCAGTGAAATTGCCTCCAGGTTTCACTCTGGCTTCACTACCAGTCTAGTCCTTGAAATTACTCGCCGGGAAAGGGAAAGCTTTTTTTTTCCCAGCTAAAGGGTTCCCGTGTGTGCTGCTCGGCTGTGAGAGTCCTGCCAGAATGCAGCTGGCCAGATGCGGGTGGCTGAGATTTGATGCAGTGTATATACCAGATTGTCATTACTGTTATTACTATTATTACCATTATTACGCGTGTTACAGCCTTGCCCAAAAGTTTGCAAAGGGGTAGGAGGTAGGCATGCTGTAGCAGAGGGAATGAGGCACAGTTGAGATCAGATGATTCGCCCTGGGATACGCAGGAGGTCGGTAGCAGAGCTGGGAAATGAGCTCAGCTTTCCTGAGACCCAAACCAGCCTCTTTAAAACAGGTCTAGCTGCGACGTTTTTATGGTGTCCGTCACGCTGGCATCCAAGCTCCTGTCCCAAGAGCCCAACCTGCACATAAACCACCGTGTTCTGGAAGCTGTTCTTTATCCTTCTGCCAGTAAATGCAAAAACCTCATTAATAAGAGTGGGAGAAATGGCTGCAGAAATGCATTTGCTGGTAACTTTCACTCTCTAGCTCATATTGTTAACACACCCGTCTCCAAGTGCTGGATGGCAGATGGAAATACTCATTGCCCTGATGGATTTATGGATGTCTGAATCCTTGTGGCAGTACATATTGCCTTCAGAACAACATTTTCTTCACAGTGAGCCAAGTCCTGGTGCAGTTGAAGTTATTGGAACTTTTGCCACTAACTTTAATGGGATCAGGATTTGGATTTGTGTCTGCAGATGCAAAATAACCCACTATTGCAAATTTGGAAAGCAAGAGTTGAATTAAATGGGGTGAGACTGAGGAAAAGTGAGAGAAAAATTGGAGTGTTGGTAAGATTTAGGATCGAGGTTTGTCCCATCTCTGTGTCTCCTTTTGCAAAGGGGGTAGTCAGTCCCATGGCCACGCAGATGGTATGAACAGATCAGTGTTTGGGCCGGGAAGAAATGGGTTTTTTTCATCTTCAAGCGAGTGGCTGTAACTCCAGCCCTTACCACCAGTGACCAAAAGCTGTTGCTTGTGTGGTGTTTGCTTGGTGCGCTGCATGAAACCAAGTGTTGCTCTCTGTCTGTTTTCCAGCAAATTACCTACACCACATAAAAAGTCCCAAACCCAAGCATAAGATTGACATGCTGCTATAGATCATAGAATCATAGAATGCACTAGGTTGGAAGGGACCTTTAAAGGTCATCTAGTCCAACCCCCCTGCAGTGAGCAGGGACATCTTCATTAGATCAGGTTTCTCAGAGCCCCATCAAGCCTGACCTTGAATATCTCCAGGGATGGGACCTCCACCATGTCTCTGGGAAACCTGTCCCAGTGATCTACCACCCTCATATTGAAGAACGTTGTCCTAATATCCAACCTAAATCTCCCCTTTTCTAGTTTAAAACCATCACCCCTTGTCCTATTGCTCTATGCCCTCACGAACAGTTCTTCCCCAGCTTATATCAGGGCACTGAACATGACAGGGTTTTGATTAAGAACAGTCTAAATACCTTCTTTGAAACTGTTCTGGAGAATAAATAAGAGAGAGGAATGGGAAAAATAGACCAATAAGTTTTGAGTCAGACAAGTCCAGGCTTGAACGCTCATGTGATGCAGACCTAGGAGATTTCAGCAGTGCTCTTCTGTTGCCTCCTCACCTGAGACAGTTGGCCTGGGAGCCATTGCTTACTGCACACCTTCCTGCTTGGGCAAATACCAAGAAGCACAAGATGTTGCAGAAAACCAACTCTTCTGAGGTGATTTCTAGCACAATTTTTATAAAAGCAGAGTTAGAAAACTCTGACAACAACCTAAATTGTTACTCCGGTTGCAGATGGGGGAGGGGATGCTGCTTTGGATGATGCTTACTCTACCATAGAACTAACACACAAGAAGAAGAGGCTGGAGATGTCCAACAAGTCCCAGAACTCTGCACTCAGTGAGCGACACCATTTCCAGGCTGAGAAAAGACGTGCATGGCAAATTGGCCTTTTATCACTCAGTGTTGCTTCTAATTCTTTTGCCAGTGTTGGGGGTTTATGTTGCTGCAGCACGAGAAAGGGGGTTTCACAGTCAAAGGAAGCCAACAGGAGCTGATAACATTTGGACTCAGCTTCTGATGATGCCTTGGTGATTTTGAGGCTGCTCTGACACCACCAGGAAAGCTACAGATGCATTCAGTGGGGCAGGGGTGCTGTGTCCCCTCCTGCAAGTCACCCCCATCCCCTCTCAGATAAGAAGGACACTTTGCCTAAAAACCATTTCAGACCCTGAAGCCAAAGAGCATCTACCAAGTTTGCCAAATATCTTCAGCTAAAGAGGAAAAAACACATCAAGTGAGAGTCTTTTCACGGCTCTGCCTTGAAAGGGGGAGACAAAAATCCTTCCTCCTGAGCTGCTCAGCTCGGCCAGCTCCAGCTGTGAGCTTGCAGCCGCTCTCTTCCTGGGGCAGAGTGAGATAGCAATGCCGAAATCACCGCCCGTGGCTGATTACACAAGGCAGGTGTGATGCCAAGAACATCGTCACCCTCTTTGCTTGCCAAGTACCTGGATGCAGCATGAGCAATCGCATCCTGCAGATAGCTCCGTCAGCCGATGAGCACATTCCCCTCGGAGATAGGATGACTGAACATGCAAACTAACATGCTTGTGAACCTTTCATGTGCAGAGCTGTAACAGATGTTTAGAGATCATCCTCTGGCACTGGGAAAGTGTCTAGGAGGCCCTGGATAGAAGTTTTCTTGGCACACTTTTTTTTTTTTTTTCAGATGAGCTAAAGGGGGAAAGTTCCTGTTAGTGATTATTTTCTGTCTGTGAGCAAAGGGGTTACGATGGATGTCCCAGCTCATGTATCAGGGAATGCCAACCAGATAAATGCAGCTTTCCTCTTCCCTGTGGGTCCCTATCTCTCTGCAAGCTTTACAAATATCTGTAAGACATCCTTTTTGGTGACACTAGCAATTAAGAACCTGCAGCTGGAAGCATCTCACCTTTTCCCTGACAATGCTCCACACAAACATGAATCACAGGTGATGCCCACAAGATTCTTGGCCAACAATAATAGAGATTTATGTAGAACTTAGGGTGAAGCTGAGGAAAAAATGCTGGTGTGAGCGTGCTCTCCAGGGCTGGCCCCAGACCCTAGACACTTTGAATTACAGACCCCGTTGCATATGATGGTCATTGTCTTCAGTAAAACTTCTCCAGCTTGGCTGGTCCCTTCGTCTCAAATAAGGCAGAGTTAAGCAGACTTGTCTTCTGATATCTTGATGCAAAGTTGGCCCCTGTGATAACTAGACCTTTGCCAACACCACGTGAGTGTGAATCTTTGCACCTCTCTGCAGAGCCCTGGGTTTGTTTTGGGATGCAGCAACTGTGGGCATGGATGGACTTTGGGCCATGACTGGAGGATGCAACTCCTGTCCCAGTGCTCCTTTCAGTAGAACCTGTCCTTCAAGCTCTTCAGGAGACCCTGCCCCTGCCCTGATATGTAAGTAAGGGCAAACGTATGAACGCCACCATTTAGTGTTGCTGCTGGCCAGACATGACACAGAAGGTCACCCAAACTTTAGTAAATGTGGCCACTTATTTGATCACCTAAAAAGGTGAACCCCACTGATGCTGGGCAAGAAGGTCATTGCAAATCTGGCCTAATGTTCCTCCGAGTCTGTTCTCCATGTGCAGCTCCTTTCTTTTGTCCATCTCCTTGCATGCTCCCCAGCGTATGAGCTCTCTCCAGCTGTTGTTACATTTGATTGACCAGTTGCTGAGACTTTCAAGTTCCTATTTTCCATTTCTACTGAACAGTCAAATGGCTACCACAAACAAGCAGGATCACATCTAACCGTAGTGTGTACTCCTGCTGTGAAACCCTATAGCAACAATTTAAGCCACCACATGCTGCAGAACCTACTGGGACAGGTCCTATTTCATCAAAGAGGGTTTTTTGGTAGGGCAGCTGAAACATCTTCGACTCACTTGATGGGTTGGGCTAGCTTACAGCAGAGCTACACATCTTTAACCAAGAGGAGTGTTTATCCTCAGGGTCTGATCTAGAGCCACTGCAAAGCACTGGGACACTTGTAACTGATGATGCAGAGCTGGGAATAGACCCTAACCAACTGCTGCCAAAAGGCAGACCTTTTTCATGCTGTTGTTGAATAGAGACAGAGAAGATGAGGGAGTAGATAAATGAGGCATAAAAGACATTTTTCTAGAATAGAGTGGAAGATCATGAAAAAACCCCTCACCTGGTTCCTCTTCTTCATTTACCGGTGGTGTGTTATGAACACTGGGACACGTCATTGTTGAGTTGTAAGGGGAAACCTAGCATCAAATGGCCATCAAAGTTAAGGGGAGTTCTGACCCAGGTGTCTAAAAAAGGGCAGAACTCCCAAATAGGCCTGTTACAACTCCTAATAAAAACTGGAGGCAGTTGCTCTTGTTTTGTCCTGGTAAAACAGTGATTTCTCTCCCACTCTTCCGGATTTTGTTTTTAGCAATGACGCTATAACATTGGAGCTTTGTTTGCAGCCTCATTGAACAGGGAGTTTAATTCATTAATGTTTATAAAGTGCTTTAAGATCTGCAGCTGGATAAGTGCTAAGTAGTCTTACTGCTGTAATACAGATGAATTTGCTTATCTCTTATGTAAATCAGCTTAAAACATTACCCTGAAATTAACAGCTCTGGGGTTAACAATAGGCTCAACCACACACTAAACTGCAGCACTTATCATATCACAACATTACCCTTATTAATTACACGCCATGCTGTGGTTTTTGGACCAAAATCAGCTACACTTCAGATATGGGCAGCCGGACAGCGCCGGGAGGAAAGCGTTTGTAACTGCACGACACATATGTTAATCATGAAATTAAACAGATGGCCCAGTCACTCATCAGTGAAAGTCCACCAGGGGTTGTAAGAAAGAAGGAGATTTCCTATGTAACATAACAATTTGGACATCAGAAGGTTTAGAGTTACAAGATTTTTCTTTATCCTCCACCTGAAACTTTTAAGGGGTAACATCAGGGAATTTCATCTGGAGTTCAGATACTAATCTAGTTTTATGCTGTTTTGATCTGTCTGTTGAGAGCTGGCAGCCAGCTCCACTGACTCCACGTAAATGTACACCGTGCAGCAGATGGACGGGCCCTTTGCAGCCACAGAGATGTGTCCTGAGCTTGCAAATCCCCCATCTCTTTGCACGTGATGAGATCATAAAAGAGCTAGACCTGGCACTCAGTGGCATCATCCTCTTCTCGCAGATAACTAGCGATAGGACAAGAGGGAATGGCTGCAAGTTGCTCCAGGGGAGGTTCAGGTTAGAAATTAGGAGAATTTTCTTCTCAGAAAGAGCGATTGGGCATTGGGACAGGTTGCCCAGGGAGGTGGTGGAGTCACTGTCCCTCGGGGTGTTGAAGGAAAGGTTAGATGAGGTACTTATGAACATGGTTTAGTAAGTGATATAAGTGGTAGGGGGATAGTTGGACTGGATGGTCTTGGAGGTCTTTTCCAACTTTAATGATTCTATGCACCAGAAGGAGGGTTTTAGGGGCTGAGATGCTGAAGAGCAGAAGCAAATATTCACTTGTTGCTCATCTGCCTGTCTCCACTGACGCCACAAGTGTCTGATTTAACATTAAACCTGTTTTCAGGCTATTTAACCACCAAGCATACGTCAAACTCACTGTGAAGTTATGCTTACTCAAGTAGTGTTCAGACAGAGGCAATACCTACTGCACTGCTTGGTGTGAAACTGGGAAAAAGAAAAGGAATAAAGGGCACAATTAAGATTAAAGCCAATTTATGTCTGAATTCTGCATCCTTCTTCACTTATAGACATGAAAGGGATCATTATCAATATTTTCAAGTGCTTTTCTGGCAATGGTTAACAGTTCTAAGCAAAGTCAGGGCTCTGATGCACACACACACACACGGTAAAGACAGCTTGTACACAGAATGATTTACAGTCTAAGAGAACACCAAAGAAAGACTAGATGAAGGGAAGAAAGGGTTATTATCCTCAGAGCACCTACAGCCAAGCTTTCGGTGGTATTTAAATGCCTACTGGTGTTTTCAAAACTTGACATCTAATTCCCTTTGAAAACCTGTTCCAGATTTATCGGAGTGGTCAGCTCTCCCAATTGGAGATATATTTTCAAAAGAGCTCAGATCCTAATTAGACAACGTGAGGGTTTTCAGAAGCGCCCAGTGTGGGGTTTTGAGATGTTTTTGGAAAAAAAACGGGAATATGGATCAAAACATTCACTGAGGGTATGGAAAAACAGGTTTACATGACCTCTATCACTTGCAGCTTGAGATTTTATGCTTGGGCTTTCTATGAAGTCCAAACAGAATTTTATATTTGGCCTTTCTATGAAGAAATTATTAATTTTAACTTTAATTAAGCAACCATCTACAGTCTTCCTCTTCTACAACACATAATTTTTCCATCATGTTGACTTTTCTACACAGAACAGTTTGGGGAAATGAGAGAATTTTTCTCTCCCTGTTTATAGAAGTGGGATTTTTATTTTATTTCATTCACAGTTTTTTTTTGTTTGTTTGTTTGTTTGTTTGGGGTTTTTTTTTGTTTCTGAATCCTGAAGCTTTTAATTTATCTATGTTCCCTTTAGAAATTTCTGAGGTTTAATGAAGCCTTAGAGTTTCTACTTCAAAAATACCGACAAGTATGAAAAAAATGTTCATTTTACTTATATTTTCCATGTGCAATAAAATAATCTCACAATGAGAATGGTTCAGGAAAACAGACCTGGGAAACACAGACAATAAGATCTGTGTGAACTTGTTTCACATACTCACTAATGGCACAATATTGATTTGATTTTTTATCACTTTTCTTTCAAGTAGAACAAAAAATTCTGGGTCTGCTATTGAAAAATAGCCTAGCTGTTCTTTGGCCAAGAAAAGACCATGTAATGGATTTTCTCTGTAATAATATCAGCTCATAAACCATCATTGCCAGATCAATGTGTTGTATTGGGCTTTCTGGGTCCTGTGATTGGGCTTGATGATCTGAAAGGTCCCTTCCAACCAAGACAATTCTATGTTGGTTCCCAGTAAGTGGCTGAAGATTTCAGACTGGGGTCTCAGGAACCATGAAATCTCAGAGGACAACATTTCATTTTTCTTAAAGGTTGATCTCTGCAGAGCCTCAAGCTTCACTAGGCACTGTTATGAGTGCTAAGTAGAGCTGAGCAGAGTTCCCAGCCTCAAGAGGGAAGAGAGGAGGTGGTGTGTCCATCACCATGTCTAACCAGGTTCCTGACAAGCATTGGGCATCGGGGTCACGTCACTGCTCAGCATCTGGCACTGGGAGCACCTAAGGCTGTGGTACCTCATACAGAGGAATGAAAGATGAGCGAAGTTTGGTGAATTGGTTGTGCATTATGAACCTCATACTTGGGCCCAGATATGATGAAAACACTCCAAAAGCCATGTAAAGGTCTCCCTGGGACAAAGCTGTGTCTACATCCAAACATAGAATGGCTTGAGTTGGAAGAGACCTTAAAGATCATCTGGTTCCAACTCCTCTGAAACCCCACAACACACTCCTTTGACTAGCTGGGTTTATGAGGATGGACTGCACTCACCTTTTGGACCATTTGTGGCAGCAAGGGAGGTCAGGGATTGTTCCTCATGTGTAAAGTCATCAGCATACCAGTCCAGGTTAACCTGTCTGGGGAATGAGGTGTCTGCTGTCTCAGCAAGGTGCTGGGACTCAGGGCAGGATCACAGGAGCATCATCGTACAAAGTCCAACTACACTGCCCAGGAGAAAAGCCAACTATCATCCCCTTGTAGGTGTGGAAATACACAACCACAAACAGTGCTACCACTTGCAAGCACACAGCTGGCACTGCCCCAGAGAGACCAGAGCTCACAGTCTGGCTTTGTTTTGAGGACCCATCTCCTTTTGGCAGTCATATATTACATGTGAGGAACCTTCCTAATGAACAAACAGAAATCAAATGCTCAACCTCAATTTTTCACTAAGAGGATTTGTGCCAGGAGAAATCTCCCCTCTTCAGTTACCCCAACACCTAACTTCCAGCAGAGAGAGAATGGCAACAGGATGTGCACTGAATGAAATACGCTGCAATTCTTCTTAAATGCTTTATTTTCTTCTCGTTTCCCTCTCCTTCTCAATTTTTTAGCTTGTAACACCAAAAGGTGTTGAAACAGGGGCTCCCTGATGTTGTCACATTGCAGAGGGTCAGATAAGATGACCTCATAATCTCCCTTCAAGGCCTTTATTCTCAGGTTCTGTGATATGATTCAATTTCCTGGGGATTAGTGACCAGGTGGGGTTAATGGTGCTCAGCTGCAAGGTAAGCCATCAGGTCCCCCCAGATGGTCAGTGTTTATCCCTGCATGTCAGTCATGACTGCTGCTCTCTGACTCTAGCAGTCTTGAAAAATCCATTGTGTTTTTCCATAACCATTTAGGCAAACATTGTCACCCCACCCCCCAAAAAAGGGTTAGAAACAAAGTCCAGAAGTAATTGCCCAGATCTGTGGGGGGGCAAACAGTGCCACATATGGTACCTAGAAATTGTGCCCTGCTAAGCAAACTGTTAATCAAAAGCTGTAGAAATTTACTCATGGGCACCTTACAAATAACTTCTTGTTGATTAGAGCACTGCTTATTCCTGGGACATGCAGAGACAGCAACTGTCAAGCGGTCCTTTGTCAGCACTGAGAACTCTACCCGGCTTCTCACAATCTGCTGAAGGCAGGGCTTGGCTTTCTCTGCTTCCATGACAGCTGCCATGACCTTCCCATCAGCACAGCCTGGTGCCAGGATGCTGGCAAAGTTTTGAAACTCCTGTGCCTGCAGATTGGTAGCTGGATGGGGACATGGGAGGTTCTGGTGGAACTGAGATGCTGGCATGGGACATGTGGATGGAATGCCCAGGAAGCAATGAAGACTTCCTCTCTGCTCTGCCCTTCCCTCTCTACTCTGCCCTCCTGAGGCCCCAGCTGGAGTCCTGTGTCCAGATCTGGAGGCCTGCAATACAAGAAAGATGTAGAACTGTTGGAAAGGGCTCAGAGGAGGCCATGGAGATGATCAGAGGGCTGGAGCACCTGCCCTACAAAGAGAGGCTGAGGGAGCTGGGCTTGTTCAGCCTGGAGAAGAGAAGGCTGTGGGGGGACCTCATTGCAGCCTTCCAGTTCCTGAAGGGACCAGAGAAACAGGAGGGGAATCAACTTTTTAAAAGGGTAGATAGTGGCAGGACAAGGGGGAATGGATTAAAGCTAAAGGAGGGAAGATTTAGGTTAGATATTAGGGGGAATTTTTTCACAGAGAGAGTGGTGAGGTGCTGGAACAGGCTGCCCAGAGAGGTGGTGGGTGCCCCATCCCTGAAGGTGTTCAAGGCCAGGTTGGATGGGCCCCTGGGCAACCTCGTGTAGCTCCAGGCCTGGAGGTTGGAGGCCCTGCCTGTGGCAGGGGGGTTGGAGCTCTGTGATCCTTGGGGTCCCTTCCAACCCAGACCGTTCTATGGTTCTGTGATTCTGTAAGATCCCATCGCACAGGGGAAGACAACACACCCCAGCTGTGTCTAGTCCACCCTAGAGACAAACTTCACTAGATCTAACATCAGCCTGACTTAGAGCAAAACAGAAGTGTCTGTTGTGACAGGACAAGGGATGATGATTTTAAACTAATTGATTTGAACTAAATATAAGGAAGAGATTTTTTACAATTATTGTGATGACAAACAAGTTGCCCAGAGAGGTGGGAAATGCCCCATCTTTGGAGACATTCAAGGCCAGATTGGATGAATCTCTGAGCAACCTGATCTAGTTGAAGATGTCCCTGCTCATTGTATGGGGGTTGGACTAGATAACCATATTAGGTCCCTTCCAATCCAAACCCTTCTATGATTCTAAGATTTACTGTGCCCCATTATTTATGAGTCCAGGGTGCTGTCCTTACCCATGGCAGCTGTGTGCCTACATTGTCCATGCCCAACTCCAGACTTTCAAAGTGCACTGACTGGTGCTGAGAGATTTTCCAGCATCCTACCCACCTCCTGCTCTGGGAGTTACTCCCAGCAGGAGAGAGGAGCTGAGCTGGGAAGGGTTTTTTTTCTTGTGGTAATAATAGGGCAGGGAAACTAAAGCAAAGCCTGTGCCAGCCCCCAGCTAGCTACAGGCACAATTTCTGATCTTCATGAAATCATCAACCCTCTGTCCTGGGAATACAAGCTCAGAAAACTGCCCAGAGGACCTGTTGTGCAAACAGCAGGGAGTTAGGAACCTCTTCCCCTTAACAGGCAAATTATGTACTTAATAAGAAAGATTATTTACTTAAAGGGCTTTAGCCAGTTCAGGCACTGAGATCTGGAGCATCTGGGCTGTGGAGCCCATCGCCCTGCATCCAGGCAGGGGGCAGAGGCAACCCCCACCAGCTACCATGGCTCCTGCAAGGCAGGACAGCTGTGAATAAATGTGCAACTCATAAAGCTGAAGGAGCTCTGCAAGCTATTAGGTAATTAAGCAAAGTGAGGGCTTGGAGCGCCCGGCTGATGCTTCCAGCCCATGGCTGTGCTCTCTTTAGAGTCTGATTGGATAAAGGATTTTTATTAACTTCATATTTTTGCTTCTAATTTTCCTCTCTTTGCCTTTCATATTGCAGGCCCTGAGCTCCTCTGGTCTTGTGGTGATGTTTATTGGCACTGGCAGGTTGCAACACCCCTGCAGGCTTCCCACAGACAAACCCCAGAGTGCAGACCACGAACCGAGGCAACTTCATACGCTGCCTTTGCTGTGAAATTGCTCAGGCACTTCCCTCCCAGTTTTCCTCTCACCCTCCCCACCTTCCCAGCTGGAGCCTCCTCCTCCTCCTCCCCCCACACTCCCTCTCTCCTTTTCCAGCAGAAGAGGCATCAGGCCCAGAAAAGCTGCTGCTTTACAGGGCATAGCCAAATTCATCTTTTCTCTGCTCCTTGAGGCTGTGGTTCAAGGTAGAAAACAAGCCCCATCAGGCTGCAGTAGTACAGAACAGGCTCCAGATAAGGGGAGGGATTGAGGGAGGGTGGCTTTGAAGCAGCAGTAAAAGGCTTGGGCATCTACTTTTTGCTCCATCTTCAAGGTCATGTATATCAACCCCATCCAACCTGGACACCTGGAAACTTGCACTTTGTCTCCCAGAGTACACTCCTATTATCTTCAAAGTGGGCACATGAAAAGCTTAAAAATGTAAGAGTATATTTTTGGTGCCACAGTACCAGTGTTCAGGCACCTACTATCTGCTCCAGTGTGCCCGAGCACCTTTCTGGAAGCTTTCCACAGCTTGCACAAGTCATGCCATGGGATTTATTTAGCCTCCTGCAGTGGCTTGTTGTACCCAATGAAAAATGGAGTCTGGTTTGTGAGCAGGATAGATCAGCTAAATTGGCACATTCTTTGTGATGCTCATGGACACATCTGTTAGCAACAGCTGGCTGTGAGCCCCACCTCACTTTGGGGTTTTACTGGTAGTGTCTTCGGACAGTAGGAAGCAAAGAAAGAAGTGGCAAACCCCCAGAGTGCCACCAGTGAATCCAAATGAAAGGCAAATGAGAAAGCAGCGATGCTGGTTTTGGTGACCCTTCAGTTGCTTGTTATAATAGCAGAGGAGTGACTGGGTCACTTGCTTTATTTTAGACTGGGTCACTTGATTTATTTTAGCCCCTTGTCCCGGGAGGAAGCATAGAAGATGCTTTGTGTCCATGAACAGGAGGTGGGGAGCGCTCCAGCCTCTGGGTTGCCCAGTTTGCCAATGGAGCCTGGTTCATTCACCCCACATGGGATCTATTTGAGCCTGAAAACCTGATGAGAAATGTCATAGCTACACTGGGATGCTCCCCCATCAGGCACAGCAGAGGCAGGTTATTTGTTCAGTGCTCAGCTGCTGTGCACAATCACTGCAACCTGTAGTACGCAACGGCTTTAAAGCTATTGGGTAACCTCTGGCTGTGTCGAGAAGATGCTTTGTCCACAGGGAATGCTTTTTCAGCAGCACTCAGCATTGTTTAACTTCTAGGCATCTTACCTGGCTCTTACAAGCCCTTGTAAAACTTTCCAGCCATGTCATTACCTTTTGGGGCTGCTGCTGGATTCAGAGTGAATGCCCCAACCTGCACTCAGCAGCTTGTTTAGGTTCCTACCTTCTCTACAAATTGGATTTAGGACCCAAAAGGTGATGTTTGAGCTGGGCTGACACATCTGTGATTTCAGCTAATTAATCTGATTTTTTTTTAATCCCTACTCTTTATGGCTGCAAATAAAAGCTAAAGAGCTCAGAGAGGCATAGCCTGGAGTTCTGAAGAGCAGCATGTTAGAGTACACTGATAGCAGTCTCTTTTATTTTACATAAATGAGTCTAAGTAATCTAAATAATTTTAAAGGCACCAGCTTTAATGGAAACGGCAGAGATATCTGTACCAGGATCCATCTGACTGGTGTTCTGCTTCCAGTGTCACTGCTACAGTCTGAAGAGACATGGGGTGTGGCGCAAGATGATGCTGAAATCTGAGATTACCCCAAGTAAGTCATACATCATTATTTTAAAACATTTCTACACAGCCCTTTGCGGTCTCTGAACAATGATACCCTTCTCTCTGATCTGCAAATTGCTTAATGGGGGCATTTTCTGCAATTACTGAGGCTACCTGGCATTATTACCCATACTTTACAAATGGAAAAGCCCAGACAGGTCAAAAGGCCTGCCCAAGTGGCATAGATGAAGAGTTCAGAGTTGAATTTCAGCTTCTGGAATTAGGTGGAAAGCAGAAAATAAATAACTAAATACATAAATACGTATTGGTAAACTCAGTGATGTGATTAACTGCATTTCTCCCCCCTCCCCCTGGCCATTCACCCACTTGTCTCTGCTTTACTGAGAGTCACTGCTGTGAGTTGTCTCTCTTACCTGCTGGAAGAAACTTTTCTCCTGGCAACAGAGGAAAAAAAACCTTTCTATGTCATATGGCAGCCCCTAAGGTAATAAGCAAGAGAACGGTTTGGCTGACAAAAAGCTCTGCTCAGAAATTACTCTCTCAGGCCTGATGAGCTCAGAGACATCTGAATCTTTTCTCCATCCTCAGCTGCAGGACAGTGACAGACTCTGGTGGGAAAGATGGCCCAAAAAGATCTCAGACTTTCAGGGTGTTTCTTTCAAGTGGGAAAGAAGCAGCTGTATTTCCATAGTTACAGAATAACCAGCCATTACAGATGGTCCCAGCACTGCTGATGTCTCAAAGGGGCAACACTCTAATAGAACCACAGAATAACAGACTGGGTTGGGACCTACCTCAAAGCCCACCTAGTTCCAACCTCCTGCCATAGGCAGGGACACCCCTCACTAGATCAGAGGGCCCAAAGCCCCATCCAACCTGGCCTTGAACCCTGCCAGGGATGCAGGTGCAGCCACAGCTTCTCTGGTCACCCTGTGCCAGGACCTCACCGCCATCACCGGACCTCACCACCATCACCAGGAAGAATTTCCTCCTTATATCTTATCTGTAGCTTCCCTCTTTTAGTTTAAACACATTTCCCCTTATCCTGTCACTCCCTACCCTTGTAACCAGTCCCTCTCCAGCTTTCCTGCAGCTCCTCTAGGTACTGAAGGCTGCTGTAAGATCTCCCTGGAGCTTTCTCTTCTCCAAGCTGAACAAGTCCAACTCAGCCCATCCTCATAGGAGAGGTGCTCCAGCCCTCTGATCCTCTCTTTTCTCTGGCCCTCTCTTTTTTTGGGGATCCCAGAGACAGACACAATAGTATGGGGTGTGGTTTAATGAGAGCAGAGTAGAGGGGCAGAATCCCATCCCTTGGCCTGCTGGTCGTGTTGCTTTTGAAGCAGCCCAGGATAAGATTGGCCTCAATGTCTTCAATGTCACTTCCTTGGTAGCCATTCCTTTCTTTTCTGATGACCTTGGTTACAACTGCTGCTGTCACTGAGGCTCTTCACCCAAGCAGTGATTTCTCTTGCCCAGATAATAATAAGATCCTTGTTTGGTTTGGCACTCACTGCACCTGGAGAGGGCCAAGCCCAAGCAGCAACTGACCTCACCATGCCCATGTAGGTCAGCCTCCATCTCCCTTCCCAATGGATATTTCTACCTCTGAGAAACTGCCCATTGCCATCTGAGTAGCAGTGGCTCAAGTGAGCTTCAATGACAAAATAAAACAAACAAACAAATTTAATACCAATTTTAATTCAGTTTTGCTGGTTTCTTTAGTCTTTGTCTGTTCTTAGAACTATCAGGTTTTGCAGGCCAAGGATGCTGTGTGGCTGCCTGGAAAGTGCTTAGCTCTCTGGAAGCACTGCCATTAACAACTAATAAATGTCAAGATAAACTCCATAATCACTGATTGTTGCATCCAGGCCTGAAAGCTCCCTGGACCACTGTACCTTTAAGCAAAACCACCACCTTACTGGATTTACACATTTTTTAGGGCCAGAAGGTGCTATTAGATTCTGTAACTCAACCTCAAGGGACAGATTTCAGGCAGAGAGCATCTAATATCCACGAAAGACTTGCTGAAAAGCAGCTGAGTGCAGGGCTCAAGCACGGGTACAACAGTCCTAGTGTGTTACCATGAGCTGCCCATGTTCAGTCATGAGCTGATCACCATCATAAGGTGACCTTCTAATCCTGGTCACCTGCTGGTCCAATTAAATTATGGACATCTGCAAAATATAAGCCAAGAGACTCCCCGTGTCCTTGCGGTGCACGAATTGTATTTTATAATGATTCCAAAACAGTTCTAAGTGAAAATAAACCACCCTGCACAAGAGCTAACACAGGCAGGGTGCAGACCTGAAAAAGAACTGGAAAAAATTAACTTCTGGTATATATTTCCTATGGTTCCTTTCAGCTAACTCACTGCAATGCTTAAAATACTTGCTTGCCATATGGATCTGCTGTGGTATATTTAACACATTACCGGTATGAAACGATTTTGAGCACGAGCTTCTTTTATCAGTGAAGTCCAAACTACTTTTCCTCCCTCTAAACCAGTAATGAAGCTAAACCAAAACCACGGATCTGATCACTCCCTGAACGTTTGGGTAAGTTTGGATCTTCAGCAGAGCGTCGTGTACAGTCCTAATTTGTTAATGTGCCTAGACCCAAGTCCCAAGTCCAAATGTTGTTGGATTTGGAGGTTGTTCCTTATAACAAAAATGATCCAAAACTCCATTTCGAGGAGACTTAGGCTTTGAGGAAGTTTGGTTCTGACAAAAAGCAACCACTCATTAACTTTCTCTAAACAAAACAGAAAGGAGAAACTGGAATTTTACCCCTCCTGTGTTTGAACAGAAGATTTAATTTTGTTCCAAAATTCTACTGGCAAACTCCATAGTTCGGGGCGAAACAGTGAAATTTTACAGGGTGAGGAAATTATGTCTTTGAGGATTTGTCCTAAAGAGATTTGGGATTTTTTTTTCTTCCTCTCCATCAAGGAAATTGTGCCAGGTCTTTTCTTTCTGGCATGTATAACCATTTCTCTAGTATTATGTCAGGATAGTGAGAACCAATGGATAGAGATGAGCAATCACAGGACAGTTTGTTCTTTGCCTCGGCCTCCTTAAAAACTGCTTCCTTGGAAAGATCTGTCTGATGGCATCTGCTGTCACATTGGCAGAGTGGACCTTGCCAGGTTGCCAGGTCTATCCCAGGCTGCTCTCAGGGATGATACAGGAACAGGCACACTCCTGGGACCACTTCCAACAGATGGCTGGATGTGGTCACCCTGTTCTAGAGTCTAAGAGGGTTTAATTGAGTGAATATAGCAAGACTTTCAGTCTCCAAGCCAAAAAAATGACTCCCAGCGATATTTGTTTTATTAATACAGATGTAGCCATTGAGGTCAATGCGACAAACTGGAGAGACAGACACATTTAAGTACTCTGAGAGATGAGGGCTGGAAGAAGATAAGAGTCTAGTCTGTAAATCTGCTTTCTCACTAGATAGAAACAACACAGGCAGCAGCACTTAATGCTGCATCACTAACCCAAAATCACAGTTCTGGGCAAGGTACCAAGTTCTCCCTCTGAGCCCACCTCCAGGCTCCTAGATCCAGTCACCAGCTCTTTTTGCCAGTGCTATTAATAAGACCTATGTAAATATGTAAAGGGTGAGGGTCAGGAGGACGGAGCCAGGCTCTGCTCAGGGATGGCCAGTGATAGGACAAGGGGCAATGGGCACAAGCTGGAGCAGAGGAATGTCAAGAGGAACTTTTTCACTGTGAGGGTGATAGAGCACTGGGACAGGCTGCCCAGAGAGGCTGTGGAGTCTCCTTCTCTGGAGACATTCAAACTCACCTGGATGTGTTCCTGTGTGATTTAGTCTGGGTGATCCTGCTCTAGTGGGGCAGTGGGGTTGGACTATATAATCTTTTGACGTCCCTTCTAACCCCTAATGTTCTGTGATTCTGTGATTCTGTGATACTCTGGCAATCCCTAACCTCTGAAGCAGAACATATGCCATAGAGTCTGCCAAAAAAAGATTCAGGTCCTTTCTGTGAATACCGTGTCTTGTCATGGTGATCATCAGCAATAATTTTAAGATCCCAGACTCTGTCTTGTCGTGTGCTGTCAGGAATATTTTCCCAACAGAAAGATCAAAGGGGAAACCATAAGACCACCCTGTCCTTTAAGTGCTCTTCAGAGGATGACATGGTCTGAATGACTTCATGCTCCAAATGCCTTTGGCTTTACAGCATGCATCTCACAGGTCAGTACCTCAGAGACGGCAACACTGCACAGTGAAATCACATTTCTGAGCCTCTTCACAGCTTCCTGGTCTGATCTTCTATATCACAGATGAACGCCATGCCAGATCTACACAGTCTGGAGTTTTATCTTAAATTTCTAATGAAAGTCAGCTTTCACTAAACTCTGAGCTGCCCGAGGAGGAGGACAGGCAGCTGAAAGTGCAAAATTTTAAACCTCCTTGCACAGCTCCCCAGAAGAGCCTTGTAGGAAGCCCAAGTCTTTGAGATTAAGCTCAAAGAAACTGCTTCACATCAGAAGAACTTCTGCGTGTGGTTTCTGCGCTCTGAACCACTGTGGGTGTCCAATAGGTCCAACAGAAGATTTGAAGAAGAGTTTTTTTCCATGGCAGTTTAGGTTTTTGCACCTAACTAGCAGAAAGGACACAGTCCTACCAGCAACCTGACTTGTACTTGGAAATCATGACTTTGTACATGTTCTGGTTTCAAGCCTGTGGGACATATGTGCACCTATAGCCTATTGAGAGAGTCTGCTCAGATGCCTGGTGGTGGGTCAGACTCCCTTTGGATGCTCTGGGCTCAAGGCAGAACCTCAGATGTGTACCCTGACTCAGTTTCAGAGCTCCTTCCCATGTGATCCATCTCAGATCTTCAGACTCAGGAGGAAGACACACGTGCAGGGAGGGGACTTTAAAAACAAAGCTGGGTAGGACAGCACGTCTGTGTTTTAGGTGTCTCAGTGTGCTCCGTGGTGGCAAATTCTTCTATGTGTACAAGATGCCATTGACCTCTCCAGGGCCTGTACAAACAGAGACATCTCAATACAGGAAAGTCACCAAGGCGTTGCTGCCAATATTTTTGGGTTTTTTTTTTGTTGCTCCTTTTTTTTCACTCCAAGTTTCCCTCTTGTTTCAGACCGCTTTCATCTCCCCTGTCTCTTGAGCACTGTCTCATTGTGCATCTGTTTTCCCTTTGCATGTTCTCCCTTCCCCCCTAAGTTTATTTTTGTAAGCAGACTGTTGTTTTTATTCAATTCCCCTTGGTTTTCTTTTGGTTTTTCAGTTCTTCTAATCTTCCCTGCAGCTCTCCCATTCTCCCCACTTACCTTCCATCCTGGAGTGCCACTGGGGCCCTGTTTCCAATTAGGTCTGTTTTGTCTTGTTTACTGGGCTTTTCCTCTCCCCAGTGTTGCGCAGCAGCCACCTATTTTTTTTTTTTTCTAAATTCTTTTATTTTTTTTCCCTGGCTGGTCAGAAGCCAGGAACCTACTTCTTCTCCACTGCTGTTGGTTTTATTCATTTATGTAGGGTTTTTTTCTCCCAAGAAATAGAATAGGTGGCTCTTTAAAAATGTTTACACTCCAATTCTAACAACTGCTGTGGAAATTACTTTCATGGATATTAAAATGTAGTAAAAAAACCCCCATCCTAACAGCCTATCTTTTTTTATTTTCCACCTCAAAGCACCTCATCAAATATAGACCCAATCCAACTTGCTACCATATTTCAGTACAGAAAGACCCAGAGACCCTGGTGAGTGAGTGCCCAGGTCCTCATCAAGCCTTCTTAAAGACTGCCACTGAGAAGTCAGCAACACCCTTCCAAGCCTACAGAAAACAACACAAATTTCCAGTGTAACCTCTTGTTTAGTTCTCCTGGAAGATTTGCCAAAACCACACCACCTCCAGGAAGCATTCAGGTAATAGCAAACCTGCCTTTCCTGGCAGGAAAACGATCTGAGGGGTGAATTTCTCACTGGATCTGGTTCATATTCAGCGTTACCTTGCCCTGTAATATCTGGGTGGCACAGCAGGGAAAAGTTAGCATCACAAAGGGGAAAATTTTCTTAAGAAGATAAAAAGCTAAAGGTGGGTTTCATCTGCTCATTTCCTTTTATTTATCCTTTTTTTTTCCTTATTTTTAAGAAAGGAAATAAAATAAAAGTTAACTTTTGCACTTGGCAACCTTCTGTCTCCTCAGAACTTAAGGGCTCTTTTCAGCCTCTGGGGGAAAAAGTGGGGCTGACCAAGATGTGTATGCAGAATCAGATTCTACAGTAATAAAATTTGTGGGGAAAATTATCCACCAGCTTTGAGAATTCCAACAGCGCTCAAAGCCATAAATGTTTGGCAACACAAGGCATTCAAGAAATCCGAACGGGTGATGTTGGGTTTGGTTCTTTGAAAGCTTTTCTTCTCACTCCCCCTTTTCTGTTTTGTTTTGTTCTGTTTTATACTTGATTCTTATGAGTTGAAGTGATTAATTCAGGAGTTTATGAAACAAGAATGTTGGCTTCCATTCCTGGCTCTCGCATTCACTTTCTGCCTACTCTTGGAAAAGTCCCTTAAGACTAGATCTATTAGCAGACTCAGGTTGTTCCAGGCATCAGGCACTCAGGATCTCTGTAAGCAGATCAGATAAATGAATAGGATTACCCAAAGATGGAAAGCAGATCTTATAAATACCTGTGGCAATCTGTAGAAAACAGAAAGATGGAGAAGACCCAGAGGTTCTAGATACCTGGTCCTGGATGAAGGAAAAGAAGGCTATCTAGGAGTCCCTAGCTGGGATTTTTTCAGCTCTGAATCTTCTTCTAGATTGGGTTCATAAGCTGAGTTTTATGGAAACCTGCAGGAAGATGCATTGTGCTTTGGCAGCAAAAGAGGAAAGTAGACAGTGATCTCAAATATCTCCTACACTTGTTTGAGATGGGAGCTTTAACCTATATCTTGACTTTGACTTTTGGGGTACGTTTTTAGGCATCTTCTTGGTAGGGCAGGCAAACTAACAGGAGAACAGTCAAGTTCAGTCATTGAGCTGTGGAATTAAGATGGAACACACATGGCAACGTCAGAAAGTTTCACTGCTGCCTCTGATTGGGGCAAAGCCAAATATAATAACTATACTCAGAGAACAACATGCTCTGAAGCAGATCCTGGAGGAATGACCATGGATGAAACAGGCAGTCTGAGAGCTCTGCTTTACCTCTGATGTGACACAGGGGTCTGAGCAGGGTGACAGTTTCAAGGCTGGTGTAATTTCTCTGCGGGAGACTCAAGGTCCATGGGGCTTTGCCAGCAGTAACGTGAACATGCATAGCCCTCAGCCACAGGAATTCAAAGGATCGCTGTAAAATCCTGTGTTGGAAGTAGCACTTAGGTCCATTTGTAGCTTTAGCTCAGAAGCCTGATTCTGTGATCTGTCTGCACCCATGAGTGCTCGTTTCTTTATGAAAGATGTGAATATTCATCCAATCCAGTTGTGTTGAAGAGGTGAGCTAGAGTCAGACAATTGTGTAGCATGTGTGTGTTTAAATATTTTATTAGAAGTGTGTTTTGGAAAGACAAAAAAGAGCAGCACATTGCTAATAAATAATCCTATCAAATGTTTACGATGCCAAAGCCATAATATAAATCAATATGTTTAGATTTGAGTATGATAAAACAAATGATTCGAAAATAATTTCCTTATTCACTTACCTGCCAATTTTTCTGTACAAAGGCCTTTGTTTTTCCAGCTACTCCTGATAACATCACAGCCACCTGAAATAGCTCTTGGAGCAAACCTCAGAAACAATCCAAAACTCATGAATCATGTAGACACACATGCACAATGGGAACAAGTCCTTCTGAAAACACTGGCTAGTAAAAATCAGTACTGTTTATAGCAGGCTAGGGAACAGGGACATGTGTGTGTAGTCCACAGTTTGGGTGATGAGGCACAAATTCTTGGCACCAAGCACTGTGTAAGTCTATTTATTCTTCTTGATGCCCCTATAATGTGATGAGGATAGAAAGAGTGGTAGGAGCATTTTCCAGTGATCAGTAGAAGAATTAAAGGCTTCAATCAAAATAAAACGGTGCTTTACCTCAACAGTAAGGACTAGGTATGGGGCTTAGTGGTTGCTTTACCACCTTCTTAGATGCTTAGCTTTTGTTTCTGGGTAGTGAATTGTGGCTACATGACATCCACAGCCAAAACTGCCCCCGAGATCAACCCTGGATGCACCTGGGGTCCTCTGGGACCCCAGGTCCAAGGATCCAGAAGAAGATGCCAGTGGCAAACTTGTGCTTTGTGAGAAAACCCTCTATAATTGTATTTTTGGAGACCCCAATCCTGTCACATAATGCCAACACTAGGGTTTCTTCAAGTCATTCTTGTCAAATGGTCTTTGACTGCTTGGACTGGAGAACTGTTCCTTCTTGTCTGGAAGCAGCTATCCCATTGCTAGACTAGAACGACTCTTAAAGTCATTCTAGAATGACTCTAGAATCAGATGAGGTCCGTGTCCTAAAGATACTATTAGTTCTCTTTTTGTTTTAAAACCACCCCAAAGGCAGATATTTTGTTCAATGTATATGTTAGCTACTGCCAAATGCTTCTAGCCATGCTATATCCCTCCCAAGCTTCCACTTTGAATGAAAAATGTCTTAGTAACAGTTGCTAGCGAAAACATTCTGGAACGAATTTGTTGATAGAAGATGACTGCTGTGCTTTCAGAAGGAAAATTAAACTGAAGAACAAGTATATTTAAGCATAATTGCTTTAAAAACAGAACACATGCTATATTATAATCTGTAGTTCGCTGGAAAATGGAATAATCTAGACAACTGAATTTGGTACAGTGCCCTAGAAGAGTTATGTCAGTTTGCAATGAGTTGTGCTTGCAGCTTTCAATTGGACTGTGTGTAAAATGCCTCAGCACCACTGGAGAACTACTCGGTCTGGGCTCTGGTAGGACAGTGCTGTAAGATTCAGTTGCAGCTTCCAGGAATGACATTTAATAGATCAAGATAATCTTACTGAAAACTCTTTTACAAAGTGGATCCAGTTGCCTCTGGAGACTGGTAACTGCAATGCAACTGAGTCACAGCATCCAGACTCCCTGTATAATGACCGTTTCTGGTGTTACACTGCATCTTCTTATTGGGCTCTGTTAACCAGGATGGACTATCACTGTGTCGTAATAAATGCTAAAAGTAATTCTTCCCTGGTGAAATTTTTTGTTTTCATCTGATTGAATATCATCTTTGAGCTACTGTCATAAAATTATAGAATCATATAGTAGTCTGGGTTGTAAGGGACCCCATAGAGTTCCAACCCCCCTGCCACAGGCAGGGCCACCAACCTCCAGGCCTGGATCTATACAAGGTAGCCCACTGTCAATATTCTTAAATTCTGATACTCAAAAGGGGAGGACATCAGTGCCTGATTTTCATTTCACAAAGCTGGAGCTTCCCCAGTTTGTCCCTGAAGTAGAGACAGACTCATACAAGTCCATTTGTTCCATGGACCTGAACCCTAAAGGTGTGAACAGTGGCTCAGACAACCATGAGCCTAGATATTACTTCAGACCTCTAAATGATCATTGATTGCATAGCTCAGAAGTTAATTTTGACAAAAAAACCCCTCGCACATAAAATCACTCAAAAAGTTTCTTGCTTGCCTTTTCTAGTTAATTTATTTTACCCTTTCCTCTTAGTTTGTGTTCTGCATCATGTGCTTCTTGGGGAGAATGAGGCCACCTCACAGGGATGGAGATTACAGCAACTCTTCCAGTCAGCACTGCTGTAGGTCAAAATGAGCCCTTTCTAAGCAGCAAAACCAAATGGAAGGCACGACAGCAAGAGTAAATCCCATTATAGACCAGAGCGTTGGAGAAACTAGCATCTGTGTTGGTCTGACTTTGCCACACTGCAGTCTTACTGAGTTAGAAGGTAAGCTTTTTCAATGAAATGTCAAAAGATACCAAATCATGAGCAACACCGACCTCCTTGTAGCTCTGAAGGAAGGAAATAATCCATCTCAAGATGCATTGAGCCTATGTCAAGTTTCTTTGGAGCTAGTACACCAAGCAAGAATAATAAACAAGTGAAAGCTGATGGGAGTTGGAAGGAACCTGGTGTGTATAACAGGAATTCAGCTTTGTTGCCACCAGCATTTCAGCAGGCCTTCCCATGGCAAACTTACTCTAGTGTCTTCTCAGTGCAGCAAAGTTTAATCAATCTTCCAAAATCTGTAAAGACACCCCCCTCTGACACCACAAAGAACTGCATAACTTCAAAAAGTTTTATATTTTTTTTCCCATCCATGGAAGCATTCTGAGCAAATCAAGATGCTTCACCAAATCAGTGCACCAGCTCTCTAAGGCATGTCTTTCACTGAAGCTGAGACTCCTTGCTGGAGAATGGGACCAAACCCTGCTTAGGGACAGTGTTGCTGAGTTAGCGGTAGATGAGCTATGCTCCTTTAGGACCACTGTAGCTGGAGGAAAGCACTGAGCCATACTCTGTGGAGATATTTGATTTACAGCTTCCCCCAGTGTTAGATGTGAGCTCTATTGGTCAAAACTCCACCAGCATTTCATAAACACTCAGACATGATTCTTCCAAGAGCCTAAGATGTTAAAGCTAAAGGAGGGAAGGTTTGGATTAGATATTAGGGGGAAGTTCTTTACAGAGAGAGTGGTGAGGTGCTGGAACAGGCTGCCCAGAGAAGGGGTGGATGCCCCGTCCCTGGAGGTGTTCAAGGCCAGGTTGGATGGGGCCCTGGGCAACCTTGTCTAGATCCAGGCCTGGAGGTTGGTGGCTCTGCCTGTGTTAAGGGAGTTGGAACTCTGTGATCCTTGGGGTCACTTCTAAACCAGACCATTCTATGATTCTGTGATTCTATGATTCTATGTTCATTATGATTAGTAGCTGTTTGTCTAGTAGATGGTGTTCAAGACAATCTGGAAGTACAGGAAATGAAATGCTTAGACATGCACAAACACATTAATTTAACCTTTTCAGTGAAAACCCAAAAAGCTCAATTGACTATAAGTGTAAGCATCACATTAGGGGATGGGTAAACTGAGACATGGAACAGTGATTTAGCTTGCTGGTGCTGCTCATACCTGAACAACAGTATGTTTTTCAGTTGATCATTGCTGCCTGACTCCAGAAGCTATAACAAGGAAGATACATTTTGCCAGCAGTAAACGTACCGAGAGCGATGAAATTATTAATGTCAGGTGTCTCCTACTCTCCCTGTGTATAGAAGCACTGTCCAGTAACACCAAGGATTATTTTGATAAGCAGTTGGTCCTGGGCAATATTAGTTTGCGGGAAAGTTTCTTGGATGTAGCAAGTCTTCTCTGTAAGGCCCATTAAATTGCATTTTGCTACATTTACTGCACGTGGCCAGTTTCCCTCATATGGGTTGACTGTTTATGTTCATTTCTCAGCTGTGTTTATTGGTAAAGTTTCATAGCCTTAATCACAAATGTATAACATCCCTAACCAATAGAGAGCATCCACCATTTCTAATAACATATGGTCTGACCACTCAATAGTTTGGATGCCATGGTTCATTAATTCTCCACAGGAGTAATAAGCATTTGGTATTGTCTTATATTTTAAGCCAATTCATTGTTCCAAGGGGATAAAAAAAAAAAAGAAAAAAGAAAAAAGGACCTGTTATAATCTGAGTTTAAACAGTCCCCTGCATAGTTTTTCCAGAGCTGTGCTGCTGTGTGACAACAAAATCAAAGCCACAGGACATTTGTCTTGGTTAAATAAATGTCACTCCCAATTAATTGAAAGTCTTCAGATGCAAAACTTTAGTTCACCTCTAAGGTCATTCTGATGTGTTTCTTTCCTTCACCCTATATTGGAGAACACTCATCCTTAGCTTGAGGACATGAAAAAGAACAGTAAATGTAACAACAAGTAAATTTAGAACAAATTTGTTGCTGCCTCACACAAAATGCTTGGGAAACTCCTGCTGTTGGAAATCAGAGACTCAAAAGGATTGCACAGGAACTTGTGAGCCTCATCGGACTCCTAGGAATATGGGAAGGTTTCTAATGAAAAAGAGCACAGCATTGTTGCCTGAATTCTTTCTGGTGTTAATACCTGGATAATTTTATGACTCTCTCAGGAACCGCTGAGGGAACTGGGATTGTTTAACCTGGAAAAAAGGAGACTGAGGGGAAACTTTATGGCTCTCTATAACTCTGTGAAAGGTGGTTGCAGCCAGGTGGGTGTTGGTCTCTTCTCCCAGGTAATAAGTGATAGAACAGGAGGAAATGCCCTCAAGTTGTGCTAAGGGAGTTTTCACTGGAAGCAGTTGAGTTGCCATCCCTGGAGATGATGTCATAAAAGACATGTAGATAGGGTGCCTAGGGCCACAATTTAGTGGTGGACTTGGCAGTGTTGGATTAACAGTTGGACTTGATGATCTTAAAGATCCTTTCCTACCTAAATGATTCTATGATTCTATGATATATTAGTTTTCTAATCATGGTCCTGCATTTTGTCAAGTTTGAGGAGGTATTACATGCCACAGCAATTATTGCATAGCCAACAAGGTATAAGAGAGAGGTTTATATCTTCCTCTGAAACCTGAACCTCCACCTGAATAGCCAACTTGATCAACTGGCAGTAGGACTGGTGCAATTATCAGCCCTGTTGTTCTGTACTTTGGCCCATTTGGTTCATTGTTGCCTTTTGCAGTTGCTTCTTACCCTCCAAGGACGTCTCCCACCATAAACCAAATAGTACAGTCTCCTTTGCAAATACATTCATGTGGGGAAGTTGATTCAGTCACAGATTGAGAAGATGAGGTGTTATGTGGGCCATGGACCATACTTTCAGGTCAGCCCACAAGATATGGAGGACTGCAGTCACCTTATCCCTAAAGAGAGAATACTGTTGTTTGGGCTTTCTAAATCAACACCTGCAATCAAAGGTACCAATAGAAGTGTGGTGATGGACAATGGCATCTAGTGGCTCTAGCCCACAGGAATTTTTAACTGACTCCAGGTTGTAGCGTTTCTCTGCTACATTTTGTTTGCTGAAATACCCATTTGTGCTGCCACTGGTGGTAGCAGCAGTGACAGCTCTAGTATTCGAACAAGTTGCCGATAACCAACACAATTTTTAGACCTGATGAGGGTAAGGTTAGCTAGAAAGGGAGCTACAGGATGGTAGCAGGTTCATAACGATGCTCAGACATTTAGTTTCCCCAACAAAAATTTAATAGTTCTTTCAAGTCATTCATAGCAGTTGTTAGGGATAGGCAATGGTCAGGGCTGTTAACTGGAGATCTCCCAGTTACAGAGGTGGTCTTTCTCATTACAGGCTTTGCTTTTTTTTTTTTTTTTTTTCTTAACAGTGAAGAAGCTGCTAGGAAAATTGAAGTCTATTTGCTCTTCAGACTTCTATTGGCATTGCTAAACTGGTTGCAAACCACCCAAATGAGAGTAGACCAGAATCAAAAAGAATAAAAGCTGAGGAGAGTAATATTTTACTTCAAAGCCTGTTGTCCAGGCCTAACTGATACTTCTGAATAAACCATTTGTCTGTCTTAACAACTATTAACTGCTCTTGGCTGAAAGCCAACTTTGCCAACTTCATTCACTTAATTCCTCTAACTTTCTGTCCCATCTGGCCAGAAATAAAGAGCCCTTGAGAGGTGTGAATCAGATGACATGTTTGTGGCTGTCTAGGCTGCAGGATTTGAGTGAGTGCCCTAGCCTCATCTGAACTCTATCTGCACAAAATCTTTTATCAGAGCAAGACCTCAAATCCTCTCATATCCCCTCTCATGTCAAAGTTGCATTAAAGAGGAAACCTGGGTGCATGGCCAAAGGGCATGAGACACTGCGTCCAAGGCCTGAGCCCACGGTGCCCCATTTCTCCTACTAAATGGGGTGGATGGAAATAACCCCTAGACATGAAAGCCAACAGGCATGATCTTTCATTCTTCAGAATGAGATGGTTGGGTGCATCCTGCCTGCCTGGCATGGTGCCTGAAAGGTCCCAGTTACCAAGCCATACAGGGATGTTATTTGGACACTCATTTGTCTCCAACCAAAAGTATGGCAGGGTGAGTTATGGCAGTGCAGTGCCTGAGATGATCTCACTCCTAGGTATCATTTAGCTGGCTGATGCAAACGTATTCTTGGGGTACCAGGCTGTGCAGTCTGTGGTGGGAATCACCCAGCCTACATTCTCCATATAGCCCTGAGAGTGAATACAAATCAAAGCAAATCACTTATGTGGAAAACCCTACTTGAGGAAAAGGAATTTTACAGAAGTGATGAGTTCCTTTTTAGTGCACTATTTATAGGAGCCCTGATGGATATAAAGCAGAGGAGGAAATTTTCAGGGGATGTGTGCTCAGCACTTGAAGGTTGGATGCCTGTGAAATGGGTAGGTCGTGGCGTCCATAAACTGAAACACTCAAGCTGACCCTTGAAAACCCTAACTACTGATGGTTGATAACAAGGCATGCCTCTGAACTTTCCACAGTTTTCAAATACAGAATGAGTGGCTAGGCTAGTGACAACACAATTACATGGCAATCTGTAACAGGCTAAGAAGCTATTCCACACAGAAAGAAAGAGAAAAATGGGAAATAATAATAATAACAATCATGACAATAATAACATATCAATAACAATAATAATAATAATAATCTTGTAACTAAATTCTAAGGCAAGTGAGAAAAGTTAAGGTTAAAGCTCTGAGAAAAATTCCTACACAGACTGGAGTAACTGTATGGTAGTAGCATTGTATCATTCTAGAACTTGTTGATCCCTGAAATGAGTGTTTCTAGATATTAACATACTTTGATTTGGCTTATGGTTCTTTTATAACTGGTGCATGGTGAACCATAGTGTGGAAATGTCTACCTTTCTACCCCAAGTCACTGATCTATGTCCATATGGTGGCCATATATATTGAATCCCTGTAATACTTGACCCATCCTCTTGGACAGTGAGAAAAAATACATGTTGTGTGTTGCTTGTTCACATAAACATTCAAGCCTTTAAAAATATCTCTCTGACCTTCTTCAACTCTGCCTCAATGATTTCCTGTGGCAGGGAATTCCTTAGGGTGATTATATGCTTTAAACAGAAGTATTTCCTTGCATCCATTTTAACTTGGTTGCCTGTGAAATTGACCTGGCAATTCCCTTCGTTTTTTACTTTATGGGGTTGGATGCAGAGAAACTTCCGGATGATTTCTCTACAAACCAGTCATTATTTTGTAATCCATCATTATTTATATATATATATACACACACGCACACAAAACTGAAACACATATCAATAACCCATTTTTGTAAACAGGAAAAAAATCTAAAAGTCTTTCTGGAATATTCAGTCACTTACATGAAAGAAAGAAAGAAAATCCCAAAAAATTACCTGGAAAGGTTAGCTGCACCCAGTATACATGGTAAATGGAACAAAAAGATATCTTTTCCCTCTTTTCTTTTCCCTGTAGACTAAAAATATACTTATCTGGGTGCTCATGTCTTACACCAAGAGAACTATCCATTACTGGGTTGCTGGTGACTTACCTGGAGCCATCTCCAGTGAGGGGACAATGGCTGGTTCTGGAGGACACCAAGATCCACAGCTTCTTGATATTTCTGAGTAGCTTTTCCACTCCAGCACTATTCTTGTTTCAAGTTACCCCCATCACACTACTGGTGGTTGAAAATCATAGACTTCAGGTCATGGTATTTTCATGTCAAGATGGCCAAATGGGTTAATAAGTTTGCTCAAAGCTATTGTGATCTCAGCAGTGGAGTCACAGAGCTGAAAACCTCCACCTCCCAGTTACTAATGGCTTGCATGAGGAATTTTACTTCTGCAGGTACTGTAGAAGTCAGTAGATGGGTGAGAGAGTTTGAAGAGTGGGAGAAGGATCAGGAGATAGGTGGGAGAAGATCTGTGTGAAGAAAGTCCTGCTTTAGCTTTTCTAAAGCTTTTAGCTTAGTCAAGACCATTGAGTCTCCTTAAAGGAAACATTGAAATCTACTGAGGAAATAATAATTATGAAACAGGAACATCTGACTTCCTCATCAGGAAACATAAAATCACGTCCTTCCATGGGGCCACTCTGGAGGATCCAGAGTGCTGGAGAGGACTGATCCGTTGTACCAAGAAGAAACAGTAAACATGCATTTATATAATTAGAATGGGCTTTTACATTGCCTGTTTTTCAGTAAAGGACTTCTATCTCCCACTTCACCCTTCTTGACGAAAAACGTCTATCATCCCAAATCAGGGGTCTCAAAAGGCTTAGCAACTGGGAAGTCTTTCTTTGCAGTCTCTTCCAAGCTAGTCCCAAAAGACTTGTGTTTGAAAAAACAGAGCATTTACAGAAAAAAAAAAAAAATCAGTATTTTTAGCCTCATTCAGTAGCTCAGCCAAACAAGAACCCATCGGTTCTCTGAAGACCTCAGAGCTTCAGGATCAGCCTTGTGTCAACCCTTGGGATGTGGAAGCTTCCCAAAGGCCACCATACCATACTTGCCATCAGTGTATATGTGTTTAATCAGGCTCTTGACAGGTAAAGACTGTGAAAAGAGGACAGTTTGTTCTCCCAAGCTGTTCACTCTCTAAGCCCCCTGTTTATTTTGGAAGTGAATGAATAACATTGTGCTGGGAAAGGAAATTAAAAAAGCAGGGTTGTAATTTACAGTAGAGAAAAGAACAGATTTAGGGGCCTTTTTTTTTTTTTTTTTTTTTAAAACCTTCCTTCTCCCTCCTCCTTTCCCCCTCTTTTCACTGCTCTGGTTCCAAACATCCAAACGTGCTACAGCTGAAAAAGAGGACCTCAAGTCTTCCTTACTGCTGGCAACAACAAGTGAGTTACAATTGCCAGTCTCTGTATTCTTGCCAAGAGAACAAACTGCTTCAAGGCAAAAGAAGAAAAAAAAAGAAAGAAAAAGAAAAAAAAAAAGGAAGTTTATCAAAACCAAATGCCACTGGAAATCCTAACGCTGTGGAGCCCAATTCAAGATGTACGTTGAAACCTATCCCCAGCCATTTAAGGAAAAAGAAGAAAATGGATTCTTTAATAGAATATTTAAAATATAACAATTGCTTTGGAGTGAGGAATTCTACTCTCTCTGGTTCTTATAAAAGCTCTAATTTTTTTTTTCTTCATCTCTAAGTAAACTCCCAGCAGTTTTCTTTGAAAGTGGATCCTAGGCAGGCACCTCTTTTCCAAAGCGCTCAACATTGTTCTAATGAGATGTGATAGGTGGTTTGGAGTAGGAGCTGGTCCAAGCAGTGGAGGTATCGCTTTATTGTGTGTTTGTTTTTCTTTTAAAATTCAGTGATCTGGCTACTCTTCATTTTCACTTTAATGCTTTTTATTATTTTGTTTCTAACCTGTCCCCTGGATCCAAATCAGATCCAGCTTCCTTCCTCCTTCCAAGCATTTACTGCAGAATTGAAGAGGGGTAAATTTAAGGCTTTTAAGTTTAGAGTAGTCACAGTTCTGAAGGCCAAAGGGAATGAACTATTTGGACCATCTAGTCTGATTTTTGGACACTGCAGTCCATAGTATTTCATGCAGTGGTTTGTGCATTTTATGCAGGAGTTGAACACCATTTTCTGGGAAACCACCTAAGCACCAAGTCCTGCAGGAGCCATCACAACCTTGAGAGTATAGACCTAATGGCAAGTCTTACCCCTGAAAGTTATTCTGAGATTCTGATTACAAGATTTGCAAGACCCAGTTCAAGACATTCAAGCTGGGAATAACTTCAAAAGATATTCTATCATGTGATATCTTTGTCCCAAACTGTACCTGCAGACTACAGTTAAGATGTAGCTCCTAAGTTTTATCTGAGCAAAGAAATACCTGAGCTGGCCTGCTAACTTAAGTGTCCACAGTCAAATGTCATCTGAGAGGCAAGTGGCATTGGCTCACAGTGACGTTGCAACCATCAGTAAATGCTACCTTTGAGCCAAGGCCAGAGTCTGCAGCCAAACCCACTGACAGAAATATCCCAAAAGAGTGGGCAGAGGGAGAAACTGCACGCTCAGATTCTAGTTTCAGATGAGAACTGGGTAAGTTTCTGGTGCCTGTCTACATGAAAGCCTTTCACACCTTAATACTTCTGCTTGTAGGAAGGACCATGTAATCACAATCCAGCCCCAGCCAACAAATTCCTTTCGCTGGGTTGTTTTGTTAATCACACCAGAGGAAGAATCACTATTTCACTTCTTCAAATGATGGTCACTATCCATGTGGCCTCTTTCTTCAATGTGTGACCTTACTTGCCCTTCTGTTATCCTGTTGCTGTTAATAGAATATCAAATGATCTATTTCAAAACCTTTTTGACAGATGCATGGGTCTTATTTCCACCAACCCTTCGGCACGCAAGTGTGGCTCCCCAGAGCATGTGTTCTGCTCCCCAAACTGCAACACAACGAAACTATTGCAATGTTTTCCTGCATCACCCAACCATGTGGCCATGGTGAAGAGAATGCAGTTTAGACCCAGAGACCGTCAGAGGAAATAAGAGGTTCTGGATGCAATTTTGGGATCTTGAAGGTTGACGTGATTTCTGAGGATTGTTTCCTCCAGTAAAGTGCCTCTGTAATTGTTACTCTGATATTTATATTTTCACTCATTAAATCTATGTTCACGTAATAAAATGTGCCATAAATTAAAGGCAGACTAGGAACTTTTTCATCCATTCTCTGCTCTGTGTCAGCCTCGGGAAGTTGCATTATGGAGCCTTTCCTGGTTCATCAAGCCTCCTGCTCCATTATGTCAAAAGAGAAACTGGTGAAATATTCCCTTGTTATTAACTGTTAATGTCTGAGGGTTGGGGTGTTTTTTTTTACTTTTCTTCTTTTTTTTTTTCTTTTACACACAATGCTCTGAAATGGAAATTGGAGCTGCAGCACATTAGCAGCTGTTAACACATCTCTGTTAGCTTGTCCACCAGCCATGGAGCACAGATCCCTTCTGCTCCACAGCTGAGGCGGCAACCTCTGTTTCAAATGAAAGCAAAGCTCAGCTTCAAAGTCCGCACCCAGAGCAAAGCTTCCTCAGCATCAAAGGTGTGGACAGGCCCATACCAAGATGCACAGCAGTCTCGACATCCAGATCCCACTGAGGCTTTCCTTGGAGCTAATCAGGATTTGCATGAAAGCAAGAAATCAAGCAAAAGGCTTGCCAGGATTTAGATGCTGGATTTAGGCTTCACATTATCTGCCAGCTAAACACAGATTTCTTCTCTCAAGTCCTGAATGTTTTTCTCCAGATTTATGGAGCTAAGTCACCCGCACAAATATTATCCATGTCTGTGGGTTAACCTCTGCTTCTTTGCTTGCACATGAAGAATAAGACATGACCCATGCAGAGGTGTTGTAGAGGGGTGGCTGGTGACTGTCTCCTCAGCTTTTCACAGCTGCATGTGCCTTCAGAAACCAGCACAGGGAAGGAATTGTTGATATTTGAGTGTTTCTGTATCACCACTAAAATCTCGACAGTGTTTAAACTCTCTCAAAGTTGAATAAAGAAGGTTCTCAGCCACCTCTAGGGAACTCATGGAACCAGGAAAAAATATTAAGCTAAGCTTGATGATATGTCAATGAAGTTCTTTTTTAATATGCTCAAACCATATGCCTAACCTGAATCCAAATTCAGGACTGAGCTCTAATCAGATTGTTGAAGTCCTAAATCCATACTGTAACAGTTCCCTACCCAGGTTGTGAAATCCTCAAGCGCTTGGGCCAGAGCCCAGTAGGGTAAATTGACTTCTTGTTGTCAGTTTAAAGAGGAGGTGCAATAGAGCTGAGAGGCTCTTGGGACGTTACTGTTAATAATTTCTTGGCTGCTGGCCCTCAGCTGATATCAAAATCCAGGAATGATGGGGAGAGAAAAGAGGGTCAGAGAAAAGGAGATGATCAGAGGGCTGGAGCACCTCTCCTATGAAGACAGGCTGAGAGTTGGGCTTGTTCAGCCTGGAGAAGAGAAGGTTCCAGGGGGACTTTACAGCAGCCTTCCAGTACCAAAAGGGAGTACGGGAAAACTGGAGGTTGTTTACAAGGGAGATGAGCAAAGGCAAAAATTATGTGAAAGCAAGGCTCAAAAACTCCTTGAAAGCGTCCAGCACAGGGTCACCAAGATGATGAAGGGAATGAAACACATTCCTTATGAGGAAAGGCTGGGGGAGCTGGTCATCTTTAGCTTGGAGAAGAGGAGACTGAAGGGTGACCTTGTTAATGTTTATAAATATATAAAGGGCGAGAGTCAGGAGGATGGAGCCAGGCTCTTCTTGGTGATGGACAGTGACAGCACAAGGGGCAGAGGGTGCAAGCTGGAGCAGAGGAAGTTCCATGTGAATATAAGGAAGAGTGACAGAGACTTGAAACAGGCTGCCCAGAGAGGTTGTGGAGTCTCCTTCTCTGGAGACATTCCAACTCCACCTGGATGTGTTGCTGTGTGATTTAGTCTGGGTGATCCTGCTCTGGCAAGGGGGGGCTGGACTAGATGATCTTTTGAGGTCCCTTCCAACTCTTAACATTCTGTGATTCTGTGTGTGATTCAAAGAAAGAAGGATTTTCACTCAGTGAAGGAATCTCATTCACCAAAGACCTTTGACAAGGCTACAGCATTACAGATTGTTCGTGATAGAAGAGATACATGGGTCAAAAGGGACTGTCTCATTTCCTGTAGTGCTATTTTCAGTGGGCATCCTATGGAATAAATTATACCCTTATTTAGTATGTACCTTCTGGCCACAGAATGAGATGTGTCCAACTCATTAAACTCTGGTGGATTTGGTTAGAAACAACTGAAGGGAGAATAAGCAGTTTTATTGACTGCATAGGAAGTGAGAGTCAACAGACTTAGACTTATCTATGTCTGTTCAGCAAGTCTAGGAAGACTGAAAGTCAGTGGCTCTGAATACACAGGAGTAGGCATGCAAACTAAGAACATTCCATTTCCCATTAGCTTTTCAGTATACGAATCACAGAATGGAACAAAAATAGCTGTCTCTGAATCAGCTGAAAGGATGTAATTGTACCTTCAAAGACATCTGAGCAAGAAGGTGCTGTGAATCCAGGATGCCAAACATGGAAGAAAACCAGATAGTACAAGAATTTACGTTAAAGCCAGTTAAATGGACATTAACAGAACATCGGAGCTCTGCATCTTCCAGTTCCCTCATTCCCCTCAGCAATCAGGTTTGCATGGTACTAAATTTATGAAAGAAAATTCAGCAAGTACCCTTGTAATCAGAGCCAAATTTTAAGCATCCCTATATTTATGTGCAACAGAAGCATGGTGTTTCCAGGTAAAGCTTAACAATATATGTAAGAACATGAGAAAACACTCAGCAAAGCGAGGCAATTAGAGACAGTAGCAAAGAAGCAGGGAAATTAAAGGTTTGGTGTTTGTTTTGGTTTGTTTTGGGTTTTTTCCCCTGTTCTTTTTGGTGTATTATTCTTCAACCATATAAAAATAATAGGGAAATTCCTGCTCTCAGGGAATTTTTATGGAGAAATCTGAACATGGTCTTGAAAGAAACTCCAAGTTTCCAAAAAAATAAAAAATAGGAAAAAAAAGAGAAACCTGAGAAGTTCAAGTGCTGTAAATCAACAGGAGTTGATGATCTTCACCCAAGGGTATGGAAGGAAATTAAGTGTGAAATAGCAGAGATCTGAGTTTATGCAATAAGGGACCATTCCAAGAGCCACTGAAATCAATGGAAAGACTCTCCGTACTTCTCTGAAAACCGGATCAGACCTTCCCAAATTAATTCAGGAAAAAAGAAAGAGTACTCACAGGAAGGTGTTCATCACCCTTTCAGGTCAGATGTGGGAAGAATGTTGGGGTGAGGAGGGCTGTATCAGCAGGAACAGCCAGGTCAGGAGCAACCCAGACTGTATGGAAAGCTCTCTGTAATTACAAAGTTCCATCTCAGCCAGTGCAATGCAGCTCTGCGGGAGTTGGCCCCACAATATTGGGAATGGCATGTGACACTAGGAGCATCAAGCCAAATCCTGCCACCCACAGGAGGTGGTAAATGCTCTCAGGATCTGGCCCATCTCAGTGGCACCACTGTGTTTGCATGACTACAGGCTCTTGCAGCTGGGCTTAGCTCCCTGGCTTGCTAGATGTAGTACATCTGAAAGCTGCTCTTTCTTCCCCCAAATCACTGCTGGCAATCGTTTGTCATAGCTAAGGACAACATCTCCTGCTGCTTGGCGATAGGGCTCCTGCACAGACGATGCCTTATGGAAAACTTCAAGTTTCCAAAACAGCATGAGTGCGGAGCACCGGCCAGGCTTCCCTTTTCAGTCAGCGAGAAGCAAACACACCCAGCTGCCAAGGATTTTACTTTATTGTCATTTAAGTTGGCTCCTTCTGCACAAGTCGCTGGCGGTCTCACAGTAGCAGGAGTTGAGTAATAATAGTATTTCCAGTATGCTCACCTCTGAGCAACGCTTCAGAGGGGAGACTGCTGGGAGAACAGGATGGGGATGGTTTGTATTGGCTGTTCCTTCTCTCTTTCTCATCAGAGTCTGATTCAAACTAGCATCAAACTACAAACTCCATCACTCACGTCCCCCCCTGCAGATTTTCCATGTTGGCTCCTCAGCAAGTGGGACGGGACTATCATTCATCAGTCCTTGGAGGTGCTGAGAGGGTCCTCTCCATCTTGGAAACTCTGAACCGAAGTCATCCACCAGCTTTTCAACAGTGCCATGGCTTTACTACAGAGGGCCAGGGGGTTGATATATTTTTCCCTGAGAAGATTCCTCCAGGAACTTTGTGAAACCTAGGCTCACAGGGCTTCACCCAGCTTAATACGGGACACGCCCTCCTCCTGAAACTTTTCTCTTACTCAGAGAAATACAAAACAAATCAAGGAAAGTTTCTGGAAGCTGGCTGATGTCACAGGGCACCAAAATCTCCCCAAAGTCATGAACACACCATCTAAAACAACCTCTAAATGCAATGTTTGTATAGTCCCAGCTGCAGAGATACATTTGCTTCTTTGATGATGTGAAGAGATCCTCCCTTACCCCCATCCTCTTGTTTAAGACCAGCATCCCAGTTTCTGAACTACTCCTTTTTCTAACTTGACTGGCAAAGCAGAGGTGTTTCAGCTCCACTGCAGCATGACTTTGCCTCCACCTGAGACAGCAGAGGCTGCAGACTGTGATGCTTAATGAAGCCCTTTGAAAGCACATCCCCACTTGCAGTGCTTACCTGGCCTTGCTTACTTCAATTCAAAACAGCACCATCATTTCATGCCTGGTCTGTGATCGATCCAGGTTAAAAGATGCACCAACTGGCTCTGCCTGCTATGCCACAGAGCAGGAAAGGAACAGCCAAGTAAATGCATGCAAGAAATAGAGCTGCAGGGAAAGGAGAGCAAGGGCAGGAGGTAACTGTGTAAATATATTGTCCACTGAAGGAAATGAAGACTAATGAAAGCATCCTACCTGGAAGTAATGGTCATGGTGCGGATTATCAGGGGATGTCTGGAGGGGGGTTGTGAGTTGTGAAGGGCTGACCTCAGCTGTTTGGAGCTGCAGTGCTGCATTCAGGGATGCGATCTGAGAGCTGGTACTGATTTAGAGTTTCCATTTTTTGACTTTTCTGGGAGCTGGGAGACTCTACTTAGAATTAATGCAAGTTGTCTTGCATTTAGTTGCCTAGACTGTTCTAAAAAGTGAAAAGAAAAAGAGGTGTTTCTTACAGTAAATAATACTTTAGTCAATGCCTGGATGGTACTGACTAGGCTTTGACACAACTTATTGAAGAGAACCAGGAGATAAGGATGGACTTCTCATCATTGCTGTCCCAATTTTTTTTCTTTTGTGGATGAAAATAGTTTTATGTGATAGTGGAATGAAAGATCAGCTGTTGCTTTTTTTGTTTGGTGATAGTTTTCTACCTCATAATAAAAAAGGCAATGAAAATTTACACCGATAGGCATGGTCTATACAGTTTCTGGTATTTTTCGGACAAAACTGGTGGGCCTGTGTGATAGAAGAGAAGCAGAGACTGTGAAGCCCATTGGGAATTGGGGCATCTTACCTGTTTTCCACACAAAACCCCTCTCTGAGATCCAATATTCAAAATTCTTCCCTCTGCTGGTGGTGCAGCTGTAGCACAGGGTGCCCAGAAAAGCCTGGATCCTTGGCAGGGTTCAAGGACAGGTTGGATGTGGTTTTAGGCACACTGGGCTAGTGGGGGGTGTCCCTACTCATGGCAGAGGGTGGGAACAAGATGGGTTTTGAGGTGCCTTCCAATCCAATCTGGGATTCTGTGATTCTCAGCAGTGATACAGCCATGCTTCTTAGGAACTCAGTTCTGGGACTGAACTTCACAAAACAGTCAGGTGCCTTTCGGAAAGCAAATAATTAACCAGGCAGGAATAGAAGGCACATATCTGAGTTGTGAGGGGGAGCCTACCCACCAGCACAAAACACTGAAACATGGCATAGGGTGAAATTACGTCTCTGAAGACTGGGCTCTTGACAGACTCCAGAGTTAAGAACTTCTGTGAACCTGAGGATGAATTCTCCAGTTGCCTTCCTGCCTGTACTTGAGGAGATGTCATTCCTGATATGTCCTGCTTTTCTGCCCAGAAGGTGTGTCTAGTAGAATGGAGGGTCGTGTACATCTCTGCAGTGTGTTGCTGAATCTGCAGCAGTATGGCACCTGCCTTAATCCCTGGATCATAACTGAGAGCAGAGCGCAGAATGCAACTGGTGGTTTGATGCTTCACCTGAGAAATGCGATACCTATATACACGGGAGGTAGTTGAGTCACCTTCCCTGGATGTGTTTAGAAAAGGGTAGATAAGGTACCTAGGGATATGGTTTAGCTTAGGATGGGAATGGTTGGACTTGATGGTCTTAAAGGTCTTTTCCAACCTTGTGATTCTGTGATTCTGTGATCCTGTGATTCTGTGATCTACCACCTTAGTCTTTACAGCTTCAAAGTCACCCATCTCACCTCCCAGAACAACCCCCCAAACAGACTATCATCTAAACCAGGCGATAGAGATGGACCAGAGTCAGAGGAAGAGGGGGAGGCTTGTCCTTTGTGCTCCCCTATGACAGACAGCCCAAGATTTCAACACTAGCTCTTCTTGCACTAAAGAGCTATTCAAATTCAAACAGAGAGCTTTCCAGGTGGGACAGCCCCCAGATAGACCCACCAAGAATCAAATACATATAGACAGCTTTCCAGACAGGACACCCCTGGATAGACCTACCAAGAAGATTTCCCCAAAGCCAAGGTCTTCAGGATTGCAGGGTGTGTAGCTGTAGGGCAGGGAGTGATGCCAAAACTTCCAGACAGTGTCTCCTGGAGCCAAGAGCCTGGAAGAGTAGATATAATCTGGGCTCAGCTCCCAGGTCCACAGCAGGGAGCCTGGAAGCTCAGAGTAGCCCGGCTAGAGCCAGAGCTCTCCAAGCATGCTGGTACCCTGCTGCAAGGCTGGGACTCAGATCCTGGGCTATGGGGAGAGTCTCTAAGGTTGGAGGAAACCAAACCTAAACGTAAGCTGTCCTCTTCTGGACCTAGATGAACTCATGCATGAGCTAGGAAATGGCATGCCAGCAGAATGGTGACTGTAGTAGCAGGGCTTCAAGTGACCTTTTTTCCTAGCACTTGCTGGGACAAGGAAAATGTCTGTGTCAAAAGAGTCTGTCTGTTTTCAGAGCCATCAAGATTTGGGACTCCTACAAGCAGAAATTTATTAGATATTCAAAATACTTTTTGGTTTATAGCCAGCATAGCCGGAAATAAGATTTTTAAAATAAATAAATAAAAGATGGAATGGGAAAAGAGGAACATTACAATCCCTAAAATTCCTAAGCATTACCTTTTTCCAGAACAGTATCTGCTCTCGGCATGGATGGAAGGAATCAACTAATTTTAACAAAGCCCTTTTTTTTTTCCCTTCATGTTTCTAAATGAACTGATACAGTACTCCAAAGAAGTGTGGGCTAGGTTCCTTACCGGTGTGTGTGAGTGCAGCTCCACCGACTTCTGGCAGGATTTCCCCAAAGCAAGTTATTCAAGAACCAGTGCAAAGCCCATCAGTTAAATTATTCACAACTACAGTCCCTGCTTTATTAGACTGTTGTAAAAAAAAAAAAAAAAGAGAGCAAATAATTTATTTTAACTAATCACAAATTCAAATCACTTCACAGGAAAATGATATGCAAACAGCTCTAGTCAGCCTTAATGAGGTTTGGGAGGAGAGCCAGGCATTGATTTGGCCTCTCGGAGCTCTGATATCACACTGGCCACTGTGCGATGGTTACAGGAGTTGGGGATGCAGCGTGCTGGTTTGTTCAGAAATCCCTGCCAGCCGAGGAGACAGATGCCTTTTGGACTAACAGCCACCGAACTCAGATGCACAGAGGAGTGTTTATGCACTTGTCCGTGGCTCTGTTGCTCAGCGGATGTGTTCACACTCTCTCTGCTTGTTTTATTAAGTCTGACACATTGTTGTGCAGACGCTGCGCTCCACGTGCCACAAAAAAGTGGCTTTCGGATAAGGTGAGTTCTTCCCGCTGGGCTCTATGTAAATTTGGTAACTCTTCCATCCCCACAGCACAGAGGGAGTAATAACAGTGACTAATGCAAGATGCAACCAATCTGCCCTTCATGTTTTTTTTTCTGTTTGGAAGATTTTCCTTCCTATTCTTTGACAGGTCTCGACCTCAGTGAAAAATTACATCTTTAATTGAAGTACAGGCTCCACTAGCAGAAAAGAAAGGAGATCTTGTGGGACAAGCACAATACTAGGAGGCAAGAGATGTTAGATCAGGTTCTGGCTCTCCTACAGTTTGCCTGTATGATCCCTAACAATTCATCTGATACCTCTGTGCTTCTGTTCTCCTGGTAAATGAGAAAAACAAATAGCAGACTTCCTTCCTTCTTAGTTTTGTTTTAGCCTGAAAGACTCTTTAGAGCAGCCAGTGTCTCCTATTTCACACAGATACAGGACCTTCCACAACAGGTTGCAAACTCAGAGAAGATTCCTAAGTGCTACTGTAATAATGAGTCATTTATCTCCCAACTCCCTTAACAGGTTATTGCAGATAATAAATAAGGGCAAAACTGACCTTTAATGAAAGCTGAAAACTTTTTGAAGATTTAAAAATCAGAGGATGTCAGGACAAGAATGTCAATTCAGCTCCCTACAGAATGAAAGACAATTATCCTCACCTTAGAGACTGAAAAATGAACAGGAAGAATAAGTGGTAGTTTCCCAGTTCCCAATTCCCTGTGGAATTTCTGGGAATTAAACATAAATCTCCATTACAGGGTTCTTGCTAACTGGTCTCTTCTTTGTATTTCAAAACAAAAAAAAAGGCAAACAATTCCCCCAGGTTCCCAGAAAAGTCAGAATTAGAGAGTGTTTTTTTTAATTTTCCAGTCCCTCAATTATTTTTTGTTGAGAAATATTTATAAATTCTAAAATTAGTCAATCCCATGTCATTTCTGGGTTAAGAAAATGCTTATGTATCAACCACAGGTCTACTCTTCTCCTATTGCTAAATGAGATTGCAAAGAAAAAAAGAAATGCAGTTTAAAATCCCTTACCTCATAGGAGAATATGTGCATACTTCAATGCATGTGTGTACATATACTGATATATATATTCTCTAACTTTGAACTGCAAATATTTATGAAGCCCACTAAACGCTGTAAATTAGCACAGCTTTAGCACTCTTTCCAAAGACATGAATAACCCTTACAGAATAATATACATGAATCTTGCCTGTATGTTTAGACTTCTCCTGTATATTAATTTCCTGAATAGGGCATCATCTCTGTCAGAGTCACAAAGCATCTTTTACACTGCTAGGTTCCACCACGCGCATTACTATCATGTGGTCAGGAACTATGAATTTTTTAGGTACTATTCAGGGGGCATTTTATATGCATATTTCATGAGAGGAGGAGGTGGGAATAATATTTTTGGCAGACACTTGCTAGGATATGGATGGGATTCAGGAGAAGATGGCTTTTCATATAAGTAGTCAACTCCACTCAATTTAAACCATGGCTCTTGGGAAGCATTTAAAACACAGAGCTTAAATGGAGCTGCACTGTAAGCAGTACAGAGAAAACTGTCTAGAGTGTGTGTGTGTGTGTGTGTGTGTGTGTGTGTAGCCAGATGCTCAAGGTCAAACACACAGAGCTGGCCATTTGGGGACTGAAACCATGAAGCAGTTTGCTGAGACAAGTCGCTGTTCAGAGCTGCTTACCCCTGAGAGGCTGCTTGATACTACAAGTTGAGTTGGGGTGAATGGTGGGATCCAAGTCAGTGCAGCAGTGCCAGTGACTAGGCACATCTGTGAAGCTCAGGCAGCAGATGCAGAGACAATAATAGTGCAGGTTTCTCAGGGATTAAAGTGTAAAGCCAGCTATCTTTGCACAGTTGCTTGGGACCTATCATGCTGGGACATCTTACTTCCCAGTGAACTACAAAGCTCTGGTCTTTACAAATGGTACACACAGTTCTATGTGCTCGGGCACAAGTGCAATAATCTTTCTGTGCCAGTCAGCACCTGGTGAGCAAAATTGTGTATGGGGGGAAAAAACTTAGTGAAATTGGCTTGATGCTCATCACTAGTGCTTTGGAGTACCTGGTGCATGGGATCAGGCCATCAGGATTTGTGGATGGCATCGAGTGCACCAAACAAGAAAGCAAACTAGTCTTCTTAAGGTAGTCAGTGGAAACCAGATAGATGGAAAGGCAAATGCATCATTCAGAAACACCCACAAAAATGGAGGGAATGACTCCTCAGGATGCTACAATGCTACAGGAATCCTCATAACTAGATCCACCTGAGCTCCACTGGGGTCTTGTCCAGACTGCTTCCTATCCTGCCCTAAGAACTTGGCTTTTGGTCTGGCTCTGCATAGACTCATCCTTGCTTTTTAGACCATTTATTATGCAGACAAAAGACAGAAAGGAATGAAAAAAGCTTGCCAGTCTGAGTACATTGCTAACAGATTTTGGAAATAAGTAATCTGAATATGGTTCCAAAGCCTGTATTCACCCTGCTTAGCTTTAGGCACACAGAGGAGCCACAAAAATTAGTAGCATAATTGCCTTCAGCTCCTCTATAATCAGAGTGAAGACACAAGCACTTACAGAGGCCATATGTCTTTTAACTGGACTGGATTATTTTTTTTCTCTTCATTAAGCGTAGTAGAGCTTTTCTGTCCTTCTGTGATCATTGATGATTTCAGCCTTCTTCAACTTCCTGCCCGAAAGTCCATCTTGGATGCTCTGGGATACAACTCTTCAGATTTTCTCTCTCAAGAACTTGTATTTATTTTCCCCTTTTCTCCAATCATAATCTTTAATACTCCATTAACAGTCTGGATCCAACCCTTTTCTAATTCCATTTGTCCAAATCCAGTTTAACCCCTGTTATCAAGTTCGACTGTATTTTCTGTGAGGGACAGTCATGGTTTAGCAAATCTACTTTATCTGGTTGATTTTCCAGAAAGAACCAGGAATTTAAAACTCTTCACTGGTATAAGGCCAAATAAACTTCAGGTCAGCAACATATACTTACTTTGCAGGGCAGCTTTTCACAATTTTGCTTTCTAAAGATGGTGAAAGCAAGTTCATTAGCAGAGAACAGCTAAGTGTACCATTAAAAGTGATTGCTAAGATTAGTCTTGTACCACTTCAGCTTGCTGGCGAGCCCTCCCAACAGCTCCTTCTGTGAGCAGTCAGAAACCAGAAAGCATCTGCCTTGGGACCAGTCAGTCATGCCTGCATCCGTTCCTGGCGCCTGTCCTGCTGAGAAAGGGGGCTTGTCTTCACTAATTTCATGATGTCACCATTAGAAGAGTGGGAAGCAATATTTCCATGAATAATAATACACCATGAAGGGCAATCAGTGCTCAAGAACAACGTCCTTGATCATTGGCCAGCCAAGCAACCTGAAGAGCTCGCCTCCTCATTGCACAGGGAAACGAGTTATTGATTTGCACATTGTAACAGAGGGCAGTTCTTAATCATAATTAGGCCACTGTGAAAAGTCAAAGCATTCAAATCATGTGAGGGCTTTCACCATTGCAATCTGGCATCCATATGTTCAATGGCAACGCAAGCAGACTGCTTTAATTTTTCTGTAGCTTTTTTCTCTTAAGACTCAATATCATTTACCCCTTTAAATATGTCAGTTCTGTGTTTTTGGATATGCAGCCCCATATTGTCTTTCAGAAGGCTAAGTTAAAACACAGCACTCTATTTTGATGCACTACACAATAAGAAATCCTCTCTTTAAGAAAAATAAGACATGACAATCGCCATTGTATTGTGAGATAGTCCCATAAACTTGCATGCTTCAATCTGAACATAGGTTTCTTCAGAAACTGACCAAATTTTTTCAGTAAATTCTGAATAAAAGTAAGAGTAGCCAAAAATACTTCTAGCTGATTGCTAATCTAGGGCACTGAATACATCCTTCAGACATTTCCAGACATCACTCAAATATTTCTAGCTGAAAGGTTTAGTGTTTATGTTCATCTTGGGTCAGGTTAAGAAAATTTGAAAAAAACCCCCGTCAAACTAAAGTCTCCTCCCAAAAGGAAATCTAAAAGCAGTTGGCTTTTGGTAGTGGAGATGGGTGCTTACTCCCTCTCATCAAGGAAAAGGAGTGTATGAGTGAAAGAGTCATGTAGGCTTAAGTGCAAATGGTAGCAAAATACCTTGGTGGTTTTAAGGGGAAGGATAATAATTTTATGAAAGGGTTGAGAGTCTTTGTGTGAGCAAGGACAGGATTCCTTAAACCCTGCAACACAGGTGGTGGCTTCCTCTCTTTGTAGGCCATGGGAATGGAGGAAGTCCTCCAGGGCCCTGGTCCTCTCAAGCTAAAGTAATGTCTAAAACAGGCTTCAGAAATCACTTCCTAGACGTGTCACTTCAATCCCCAGTGTTAAAAACTTGCCATGTTCACCATCAGTTCCTTAGAAACCAAGAGTGAGATTTAGCAATGTGAGAGCTGAGGACCACTTTACAGCAGTGTATTGGCATGACATAGGGCTTTTTTAATGCAAATTGTATATGTCACCTCTTCCATAGGCCTCAGTCTTGCAAATACTAAAAAGACAAAGTTGAAAATGCCACCTTCTCCTGAAATCTCTAAGTGTGCAACATTATGCTGTACTTCAGCATGGGTAACCAAATTGTATTCCTGATTTCCTTATGTAAAGCCCAAGAAACTCATGAAAAAAGAGCCTGTTCCTGTGTTATCATAATTAATTACATTTGTTAAGCCTGCTTTAGCAAATTAATTGGTTTGATATGATTTAGAAGGACAAAATTTTCCACTTTCTTTTGGCATTTTACTTCAATGCTGCCAAAAGGTCCACAGAGAGTGGAGGAGTTAAAATGAAGGACGGCCGAACTGGCTTCTCCTCTGGCTTCCCATATCCTGCTAAACCAAGAACCCTTCTGCATGGCAGCGTCCCTCTCCTACCCCCATCCCAAAATGCTATGAATAAGGACCACAGTTCTCCATTCACTGAGGAATGCCAGATATGAAACCACAATCAAGCTTCGATCTCTTCAGCACAGCATGCTCCACATGCCAATCTACATGTTTGTTGAAAAAAATGATTCTGCTGGAATAAGTTTCTATTATAAGCTCTCACTGTATACATTTTTTGGAGTTAGTATATAATTCCTGCACCAGAACCCAATATCTTTTCTGTTTTACAACTGCACATAAATACAACTGCCTTCCATCTAAAAAAAATAAATATTCACAATGTCTGTTCAGTTTGCCTTCTCGCAGCATCACTCTCCCTCTGCCCAAGTATAATCACACTTTCTAACCCAAATCACTCGTGGGGGGGGGGGAAAGCCAAACAAATCTCACATTCATAAACTCAGATGACAGCCACCCTGAGCCATAGGAATAGCGTTGAATTTATTGGAGCCGTTAGCACAGCACAAAGCAACTAGAGTAAACGGTGACTTCTAAAAGAGGCAAAGTTATTTGGAACGGCTCCAGCATGCAAATGGCAGAGACATTGATAGCTGCAGCAATTATTATTTCCTTTCCCCACACCCTTTTCCTTTTTGCAGTTCAGCCAAATTAGTTTCTTTGCAGATGCTGGAGGCGCTGGGATCTGCTGAAAATCATGGTGATCTCTATGGCTACCCTCAGGTTTTCAGTACAGGAATGAAAGAATTTCTAGCTTAGCCATCCTCACAAATTCATGGTAGAACTAGTGTTTGGCCAAAATGTATGGTCACTGGATCTTGATTTCTTCTCAGAACTGGTGAAGCAGGTTGTCTGAGCAAGTGATTTGTGAGATAATCATTGTCTGTGTGAAGCAAACAGGGACAGAGCCAATTTGTCTGGAATTATTATTATTTTTTTTTTCAAAATAACCAAGCTCCCACAAATATGAACCAAACCCAGAAAGATGATTTCAAGGTTAAAGTGCAAAATAGGAAAATAGGATAATTAGCACCATTGGCAGTATTGTTACTGCTTTTAGTGGTCTCACACCCAAACCAGAAAGCTGGTATGACAAGAGTTGTGCAAAAGCTGAACAGAGAAATAGTCCTTGCCCCAAATAACTCACCCTCTTATGCAAAAGACAAAAATACTAACAGGGAAAGTGCTGTGAGCAGTTGGTAGCCTGTAGGATACAAAATGAGAAGGACTCTGGAGTCATCTTCTTTTTCTGTCTGTGGTTTCATTACGCTAGCAGTCCTTTTGGGTCAGGATGCTACACATTTATACAGCTTCAAGCATTGTCTCTGGCATGACAAAAAAATTGGGGAAGCTTTCAGCAGGTTTCTAAGTGAAAGGTATGCAAATGGATTAGACAGTCAGCCTGGCCTTGTTTATGATCTTTATTCTTGTGTTAAATCCATATGTACATAGGATTGTGCCATATGTTTCCAGTCAGCCCTCAGACAAGGGGAAGGGGAGACATTATGCTGAGAGGAACAGGAGGTTTCAACAGCAAAGGGTGCTGCTGATGATGCTTTTGCATAAACTGCTAAAACTGCTAGGCTTCTTTTATGCTAGGAAGAGGAGGAAAGCTGGCTTGATGTTTCAGACACAAATCTGAGTGTCAACTGGTGGACTGAGCACTGAATCAAGATCAGCCTGATATTGTTTAACTTTCTAGCTCTTGTTGACACCTTTGAGGAGATTTGGTGATACACATGCACATTCCCATGACTTTTTGCTCTACCTGGTACTTCTACATATCACTGCACTCCATGGTCTTGCTCCAACCAAGACTTTCAAAGATTTCTGTGCCAGATGCAATTGCTTCAGAGATTAAAAAAATAATACACATTTATTACCCCCTTTGTAATGTCAATTATTAATTGACATCCTAAAAATCCCCCGCAGCATGTCAAAATGTGTCACCCAGCAGCATTATATCCATCTCATTTCTAAAACTATCATAGAAAGTCCCTGGCACCACACAATCCTATGATACAGTAGCTTAATGCAACATTAATGCACAGAGAAACTTAATGGAGCACATTGTGGACATAATTAGCAACAGCCCAGAATGCTTCTGTACCAGCTGTGGTCTTGCATCAAAGATTTATAAAGACCAACCTGTTGACTTGTTCCAGGATGAAGGCCAATGTTGTGTAATCCAGTACCTAGAGAGGTGATGCAGTTGGAGGCAGAACAGAAGATATCTACATCAAAAGGGTCACCAGCTCCTGAGCAAGTGTCATTCCTTCAGACTGTTATCTATCAGCAGGCAGCATTTCAACAGCAAAATCAAACTGATCTGTCCTGAAGAGGTCAGCTCAGAATCCAGTTCAGTTCCAGTTCCCATTTTAAAACTGGTTTTAAACATATTCTGTCAGGATTTGTGACTTTAAGCGTTTTATTTCAATGTAGGAAGCTGCTGTCTATATATCTCAAAGCTAATTATTTGTTAGCTAGATAGAAGCCAGAAATGTGACCATGTAGTATCATCTGGAGATGTTGACATCCGCATATTGGCAGTCTTCTGGCACCATCGTCATGGACTGCAGCAACAGTTCATAGTGAGCCCCACAAAAGATATAACCTAACAAGGAGAAAGACCTAATGGTGGCTGATGACTAATTTCAAACTAGATATGCCTTTCAGGCATCTATTTTATCTCCCAGGGCTATAATGGAAACGTGGCTCACATGCTGACATTTCCATGGGGGAGCTATGCAGTAAGATGAAATGAATTCCAGACTCAGGGTCAAGCTGCCTTGTTGTTTGTTGTTAGTAGGCCTGAGAGGCCTCTGAAAGCTGACAGTTATCAGACATATTATGGATTCATGTGTGCAAACATGACATCCTCAGGTGGATGCATGGGCCTTGACATCCTAAGCGCTCTCAGCAGACCTGTATCCTCCATGGCACACCCAAGTTTGCTCTTTTCACATCCATGATTACTTGTGCCATGTATTTTCTATGGGTAGTTCCAGCCTCCACTCTCAATAGCATTTGTCATGGTCCCAGGCCGTTCCTGTCTCCCTCACAAGGCTCTTGGGCCCAACCTCTTGGTAGTCTACATAGTTGTGTTCCCAGATGTTCTGTTTCCTATGACCCCTAAGTCTTCTCAAGCAACGAGGCCATGAATTTCCTCTCTCAGCCACTTTACCTGTACATAAACCATCCATTCCTACCTTATCTTCACCCCAGATTGCCACTGGATTGCACACTCAGTGTTTTTCCATATCTAAGATTCTTTTACTAATCCGTTCTTCACCTTTTTTTTCAGTTTCATGTAATGTTCTCTTTTCAGTTTAATATGGTAGCCTCTTCACCAAGCCCAAATTTCACATGTAGAAAACAGCAATTCTGTCTTTCCTTCATCTGCTTCTTCTTTATCCTGCTCTCAGCTTTTTTCTCAGAAGTATTAAAACTACTGTTTTGCTAAAGCTTCAAAAAAGAGATTCCAAAATTTCAGTTCCAACAGATGAAATATGATATGATTATAAGCACCAAAAATCAAGGCCATAAAGGTCATTTGACTTAGAAGTAGTGGTACATATCCTAATGAACACATCCATAAGCAATGCAAGTACATGCACACACACAGAGCCTGGCATTGTAAACAGACTTAGAAAAGGTGGCTGAAAACAACCTCACTGGCTCTAGACCTGCAAGTGTTCAGGCACTGCGTTAAAGTCACATTTTACATACTTGCAAGAGGAACTGTTTTAATCAAACCAATACTGCAAGAAATAAACACGTCCTTTAACCACTAAAAGGTGCCTATGCAGTTTGTAAAAGTCACCAGCACCTTGAAACCATTTGAAATTCTGCCCTTATCATGTTTGCCCTTCAGCAAGGTAGTTGCTGAGTTAATAGGCAAGATTCTACTCAGTCTGGGGTAGTGTGGTAGGAAAAACAAGAAGCTACTTCATCAACAGTAGGTAGGTCTTTTGAACTATATCTCAGGTGAGATTTCCGCTGAACATTCCACTCTCCATATTCATATGCTGTCACTCCATTCACAAATATTAAATTCTTCACTCATATTTAAAAAAAAAACCCAAACCTTCAAAACCAGCAACATTTTTCACATAACTATGCACTAGAGAGCACAGTTTTTATTGCCTAATTCCTGTCACCAACATCCCTTTACCTTAGAAACCATTAAAATCTGCAAAATATGTGAATTCATTCTTACTTCAAGGAAAAACTATTGCAAGTAGTAGTAGAAAGGATGAGCCACACTTGTTCCCAGGTTCATCTTTACACTGAACCTTTGGTAAGAAACTTTGCTATGCTGACAACAAACTTTGACATTTCCTCTTCCTTTCTCACTTCAAGAAGCCCATGACTCCCAACCACCTATGTTTGGGGTCAGTGCAGGAATTGCCAAGAAAAATCCTGAAGATCCTTCTATACCAGAAGATCATCTGCTTTGAGCTTTTCTTCAAAACTTTCACAAGGAAGAGACAATATGGCACAAGTATCTTCCCATTCCTCAGTTCCAAAGTATGTTTAGAGCCAAACTCTCACAAAACAATAAATTTCTTATCCAAACATTCCTTTAGATTAATTCTGTGGTGGAGGGGGGTAGAAAAAGTAAAGCTTTCCAAGATTTCAGGCTGCAACAGACTAGTGTGCTGACCACTGTCACAGAGTACAGTAGGTTGGGAGGGACCCTTGCTAGAAGGGTACATCCTGGACTCAACTGTAACTTGTCCTGCTTGTCAAGATACTACTGAAAGGCATCCTTCTCTTCCATTATACCATCACTTTTCTTAATTTCATGATCTTGCTGAGTTGCTCTCTGTTTCATCTTCAAAGTCATTAATTAAGATACTCAACAGTAGCAGTCCCACAACTGACCCCTGAAGAAAACTGCTAGCAACTGCTCACTAACTGGTCATTGTTCTGGGAGCCCAGTGGCCCTGTCAGTTTTCCACTTACCTTGCAGTTCATCCATCCCAGTCTATATCTCTCTGAATTTACAGTCATCTCATCATAGTGTCATTGCTTCCCCATCTCTCTGTTCACCTGTCATCTCTTCTGTATTTAGATAGTCTTTCTGCAGAAAGCTTTCTGTTCCATGTTTGTGCAGTGCTTAGCACAGTGATACACTAGCTTGAAAGTACAGCTCCTGAGGACTAGAACACACACAAAATTATAACAAAATTGTTGAAGTTGGGCTTTTTTGTAGTACTGGAAAATAGAGCTTTGAGGTTATAGAAACTAGAGCAGCAACAGTTGGTTCAGCTTATATCCAGACTTCTGAAGCATCAGTAGTTATCAGATACTCAACCTGTCTGTTGTAAAGACACTTGGCATCCGAGAAAGTCAGGAGGTGGCTTTAAATGACTCTTTACTTCTGGAATTGTAGAGTTTTCTGTTATGATTCCATATGTGCACCTGATAAGCATTAGCACATGTCTTTGTACTTGTCAATCTCAAGGCTTGACACTGAGTTGTACCAGAAGAAATCTTGTTCATGAATGTTTTTCAGTCCAGTGAGGGAAAATCCCTGAAAGGCTGAGTAGTTGCTTGCTTAGCTACTGGCAGCCATCAACAGGCAAGTGAGACCTCTGGATAGCATTGAAAGAAGAAATCATCCCAGGAGTTCCCTGACGATGCTCATGCTCCAGGTCCAACATGCAGTTTGGGACAACATCCTTTGCTTAGTCAAATCCAAATTTCCCTGGCGTTCTGCAGTAGTGAAAGCCTGGATCCACTTTATTTCCTGCCAAACTAGCAGCACTAAAGGTACATCTGTATAACTTAAATACTGCCAGGGCACACTCTCTGGCCTTGAGATAACTGGCACACTCTGGTCATACACATTTTATTAAATTCTTTTACCTCCACAACAACGTGGTTGCATCGTTTTGCCTCTGGAAAATAGATACCAACGTCCTGAGTCAAGAGAAGTAAACACAGTATATATATATATGTATGTACATATGATATAGGTATAAAACCACCAAAATCGAGACTCAAGGCTTTGACTGCACTCAGCATTGCTGATGATGCAGCTGACTTCAGCAGGGACCATTAACTTCATGCTGAGCACTTCTGCCTCAAATAAAACAGTTCAATACAACTATTTTGGGAGAAAATGCAAACGTAGGACTCAGGCACTTTGAAAGTCTATTCAAGGCTTCATCTCCCTTCCTGTGAGAAAGAACAAATCAGATCACTGTTTGATGATACTGCTTTTCTACTTAGCGAGCACTATTAGGATAAAAATCTTGTAAAATACATAAAGAACATGAAGAGCAGAAAATACCATCAATACACCTGTTACCAATTGTTGTTATTATTTTATTATATCGGTATTAATTTTGGATTTGTTCCCCAGGAAATTAAATTTCGAAGCACAGTTATAACAGGCAAGATGCAAATTCTCTGATTCATTCAGAAAGTTTGAGGGTAACAAAGTGTGAGACAACAGCTGTTAAGTGTTATCTCCAACAACTCCTGAAACATAGGTGATATTACAGACAATTACATCAAATTCAGTGCCTATCTTCAAAAAGAGAAGGGAAAAAGACTTTGATGCTTGTGTATCAGTCGGCTCATCATCAATTCCCATGTCAACTTGTAGTTTCTTAAATATTTGTTTCACCATTAAAATGGAGCCGGAAGATATTTGAATCTCATCTTGTAAAATCATAGAAAGTTTAAAAAAATATCTGAGATGAACCTGCAAGAATAAATCAAACCAAACCAATTAAATATCCATTCAGATTAGGCCAAAAATCTGTATCATATTTAGATTTTTATGAAGATGTTGACATTGTTTTATACATGCTTCTTGTGAACAACCTAGTGGAACCATGATGTAGATAGGACTACAGTGAAATTCTCCTGTTCATTCTCCCAGAGAAGATAGTAATAGTCATAATCAAGCGGAAAAATATACCCAGAAGTTTTCCTGATGTATCTTATGTGGCTCTGTATGATACACTCATTAATGACCTGAATCATGAAATAGGCTTGCAATTGCTAGAAAATTTACTGTTAATCCTGGTTTGTGTTTGGGAGTGAACAGATGACCAGCTTGCTAATTGTCATTATTCAGGTCTTTCCTCTCCTTTACTGTAATTCAACCCAGATGATTATAAAATAAAATAAACCAAAACATTTTAAATAATAAAAAAAGAAATTATTTTAAATAGAATATGCAATGCTACCCAAACACAGGGTTCAGGGCTTATACTGCAATGTATTTGTACTGTCCATTCATTATACCCTGAATAAACACAAGTGGCTTTCTAGGCTGCAATAGTTTTCCCAAAAATAGAGATTCCTGAAGCACTCTTCAAACATAGCTAACCAATTTTCCAAACGCTTCATATATTTATAAAACTGAAGGGAACCATTTTAATCATGTAGCCTTATCTCCAGCCTAATACATGAAATATATGAATACAGGAAAACAGGTTCAAGACATCCTAAATTTTTAAAAGAGAGCAGTAATTATCTGGGATTGATGTATTCATCTTCCTCTCAGGCCACCACCCTAGAATCTTCTTCTGCCATTTCCAATTTACTGAGCTGGGCATGGATTTAAGCCATTGCTGACCCTGGAAGAAAACCACAGCTACGTTAGAGACTGGTTTAGATTTAGGCCCATGAGTACAGGCTCCAACTTGAAATGCAGAGGTCAAACTGCAGTAACCAGAAATAATATTCAGAGCTTAAAAATGGCAAGGATCCAAAGATCCAGCTTTCTCCTTGGTTTGATAAATGCTGGCCAGAAGTAAACCCTAGAGGGGTTTTGTGTTTTTCGTATATATGGAGGCATGCAACATATGAAATGCAGGACATATCTAGCAAGAGCAAGCCCTCTCTGGCACTGAAGACCTGAGCTGCCAAGTTGGGGCATCTTTGATGACACGGAGATGGGAGCTAGTGCAATGTAGTGGTGATGGGCAGATTCAGGAGGTACCAGGGTCCTGTTACTCTGCCGCAGGAGTAGTTATCATGACATCCAACTTTGCATGTGCTGAGAAAGGAGAGGTCCAATGGCTTTCAGGTCTCACTCCTATTTGTATTCTCATAATCACAAACGAGAAGATAACACAGATACAGCCAGAGTGTTAAATGTTTTGGGCAGGTTTTGAGTAATGACAGTGAGGAGTGATATTTTTGGGACATCTGTAAAAAAGGTAAAACACTTCCTGATGAATCCTGGTAAAGGGCAGTCTACAGGAAAAGAAATTCCTATTTCCCTCCGTTCCTTGTCATTCCTACTACCTTCCCTACCTTCCCCACAATTTTCCCCCTGCTTAAAATGCTCATTGCAAGCAGGCAGGACCTCAGATTTATGTCTCATCTGAGCTGTGGCTCTTCCGAGCACAATAATGCTCAGTTAACACAATACCATAACACTGGATCAGGTATCATCTGAGGAGGAAAACATGCCACCTCTGGAGGCAAAAATATAACTTCCCCAGCTCCTGAGTGTTCTTGCAGAGCTCGATCTTACTAATTTGGGCTTTAATATATTACAGTCATTCAACAGTGGCAGGGCAGGGGGGTGGGGGGGGGGGTGGGGGGTGGGCACTGGTTGTTAGATGAAAATAAGAAACCTTAGCTGAGCAGAGATACAGCTTCAGAATGTCTATCAAGGGTAGCATGTCACACAAGACTCAAAAAACTCAAAAGCCTGCTGGGATTTGTTTTCCTCACTGTGTAAATGATGTGACATAGAAGGAGAGGCCTGCTGGAAGTCTAAGCAGGGGATTCAAACTTCAAGTCAAGATGACAGCATGGAAAAACAAACCAAGGTATGAGAAACCTCCTCTGTTTTCAACTGCAGGTTTGAAGATCACTCGGCTCTCTCCAGTTACTATTATCACCTCTGACACAAATTGGTTTGGCTTTCTTGCTTCCTGTGACACTCAATATGCAAAGCCCATGTGAGACACCGTATCCCAAAGCACATAGGCAAGCTCTGCTCTGTGTTATTCTTACCTCTCTCAAATCTCCTTGCTATGTGTCCATATGCACTGCAGAACAGCAAATCCACTGCAGTAACACCAGAGTAACTTCTGGGAAGACACCGATTTTCCCCCCATATCTCTTTCCTTTCCAGACTCCATCAAGGAAGGGAGAAATTAAGGAAAATAGAAAAATCAGTCAGTCTTGCTGTGGATACACACTTGGAACTCTCACAGGCTTAAGTGTGTACAGATCTGAAGTCATAATAAGACCCTTCAGTTGCAAGACGAGCTTGAACTGTGGAGCTTTAATCTGGAGTCACACTTGGGTGTAAACTCTCAAATTGTATAACCCAAGACTTTCGTTCTGGCTTATTTTGCAGCTAGAACGTTGCTACAAGGTTTCCAGAGTCTGGAGGTGTGTATGAGGCAAGGAGCTCTTTTCTTCTCTGGTGGTGATGTGGGAGAAGGAAGGAAGAGCCTTGGTTTTGGATGTCTCTGTACTTCACATTTTATCTGTGACTGGAAGCAGAAATATTGTGCCACACTGCAAAAACATTCTTCATGTTTAATTCCATCTCAACATGGGATGTAGCACGCCCCCAAAACACAGATTAAAACTTGACCAAACATCCTCAACCCCCAGAAGGCTTTCAGGTTCAGTTCAAGGCTTTGACAAAGACTTTTAGGTCACTTCTGATTTTATCAAACCCTATTTGCCCAGCCCTAATTGCAACAGCACATCTGGAAGTGCTACAGCTAAGGCCCTGCCAGCACTTTCATTATAAAACCTTCTCATTTCAGGGTTTTGTAACTTTTCCTGAAAAAAAAAAAAATTTAAAAAGGAATCAACAGCAAAAAGGCTGAAACTCGATATAAGAAGTTCTCAGCTAGGGAGCAATTTTTTGTGTGTGTTGCAATATTTCAAGCAGTCTAATCAAACCATTTTGAGAATGAGAAAAGAATCTGGAGAAAAGGGTGAGAAGGCAGAAAAGCTTTTTATTGAGTTTGCTTTTTTCTTAATTTGAAGCACATAGGCAAAAAATACTGCAGCTATAAACCATTTCTCAACTCTGACCTGTGGCTTGACTTGGATTAAAGGCTTTGGATGACTCTTTCAAAGGAAGGCAAGGACAGTGAAGAAAAAGAACATTTGCCCACTCCACCTGCTTGGAAATGGCTCTGAAGAGCAAGAATCACCAGTGTGTCCCTATCCTTTGGTGCAAGGTAATGAGAGATGTGGGCTTGCTTGGAAGCGCTACTTGACAGAGGAACACCTAGAGTAAGATCTCTCCAGGTATCCATTGAAGGAAAGAGCTTCCTTCCTGGATTTTCTCTCCAAAGACCCTGGCTAAGTGTATATATCAGTTCCTCACATAAAAGCAGAGCAAGACCTGGTTATGATAAACACTGAGTGTAACCACTGAGGTTGATAAATACAAACACCCATGAGTAGGTCTCCAAGGTCATATTATAGGCCATGGAGATCTATTTCACAGTGTGAAATGATTTGGCTAGCCAAGAGAAACATAAGGGACTACTAAACAGGACATTGGTCCTGCTGGATGCTTTAGGATGGCACTGCTGAGATACTTTAGGATACCTTAGGTGGCACTAGGCATCTGAATCTCATAATACATATGTTTACTCTGAGCTGAAGCTGAACTCCTCTGCTTATATTGACTACATCAACTTTGTGTCCTTTAATTATAGTGGGAATTCTTACACCCATATGTAGATATCTAGAAGCTTCCAGAGTCTCCACCCAGCATGCTGCATCAGTAACCCCATAGTCAAAGAGCAGTTTTCATCACTTGGTGTCAAAAAAACAGGAGAAAAGAGCACAGTATTTTTTCCTGTAGCTACTACCTAGCCACAGCCCTTGTGTTAGAAATACTTGAAAATGCTATTACTGCAGCTGACCCTTGATCAATATATCAGGTTCAGTTCCAACAGAAACATACGAACATATATCTGCATTTTACCAAGCTATAGGGCAGATTCTAACCCAGGTGGCCGAAGGTGAGTTGTATAAGATGCTATCTGCAAGTGACCCTCTCTATTGACTACCAAGACAGTCCACCTGACTAGTAAAAATCCCAGCTGAATACACTGTCTACTCTACCTCTTCATGATTGGATACGCTCACATTGACTGTAATAGAAGCTTGGATACATAAAAGCAGTAAATTTGGGTGTCTTAATCTGGAGTTTGTTAGTCTTTTTGTGGAGATGACTTCCAATCCTCATCCTCAGCATGCAGCAGCTTATGCAGCATAGCTTCAACCTCTTTCGCTGCGAGCTAAACTGTGTTGCATTATAACACATTTGCAACAAATACAGTCGCCTCTGGCAGCTCATCTGGCACATGGTAGCTTGCAAAAGCATGGTAACTTGTTTGTGTCCCTGAGCCATAACTTTTAAACAGTTCAGATGCAAACATGCAATTTGCACTCCAGCCAAATCAAAGACAAAGACACTCAAATCCTAATGTAGATTGATGAGAACTTGATGGAAGAGGATAATTTTTATTACATTTTTTTTAAGCCTGTCTCTCATCCAGATGGAGCTGAAAGCACTGTGGAAGCATACTGGGAATTGTTTTCATTACCCAAACCTCCTGGCTAAAATCACAATGTTTTTGACATGTCTTCACTCAGTTGAACCAGATTGGGAACTACAGGATGGGTGACTACAACTGCACAGGTGCAAAACGAGTCATTTCTGGAATAGTGGTCACAATTCAAGTCACCTCTGATGAAGAAAGGTGAACGGGAAATAGGGATGAAGAGCACTGGGATCATATAAGGAATGTGGGACTTCATACACGAGAGGGGAGGAGGGTTTTAAGTATCAGAACAGAAGCTGAAAGATGATACGGCTATTTAAACTACAGTATGATTTTGGCATAAGGACAAATGGGTATTAACTGGCCATGAATAAATTTCAGATGGACATTAGAAGATAGTTTCAAACTGTCAGAAGAGTGAGGTTTTGAAGCAGCCTTCCCACAGGAGTAGTTATGGCAGGAAACTTAACCACTTTTATGAAGGAGCACACTAAATTTATGAACAGATTATGTTGCGTGGGAGGCTGGAGTAGCATGTGGCTGGATTTGATGATCCACAAGACTCCTTTTAGGCTATTTCAGAGAAAATTTTAGAATTTAATTTTCAAATGCCCTTTACACTTTCTGTGAGTAATGCTGAGGGTAGAAATACTCTCATTTTGCAGCTAAGTGTTCCTTTATGTTATTTCCACCTTGAACAACTAAAGGAAGAAGTGAGAAAACCACAGAAAAAGCTGATTTTGTGGCATTACAGGCACTAAAATGAAGAGATGAGGTAAAATGTGCCTCCATGAACTGCTTAACATCCTTTGCAAGATTTTAGTATTGTAAGCTCAGGAGCACCTATGCTCCTTTTGTCTTGCTAGAACATGACCAATGTGTGCCAGACTCCCATGCTATGCACAGAGAACGAGTAATGAGCACAAGAATTCATGACAGTTCAAAACATGTCAGTAGTATGCAAAGCAGCACTAATGTCTGGGAAAAAAATCAAATTAACTAGTCCCAGAAATGAAGGGATTATAGCTGTATTAGCCCAGGTTTGAGCCCAGGACAGCTGGCTAGCTGAGAGGCAAAGCTAGTCACTCTGGAATGAAAGCCAGGCCACTGAAATCCCACTTTTATCAAAGACAGCAAACCAGTCCATATATTTTTCTGGACTTCTCATTACACATTCTAAAAGATACAGAAACTGGAAGATGTAGCCTCCTGGGAAAGTGAACTCACATTTTCCACAATATTTTGACCAGGAGACCAGAAACCATTCTTTTTCTGGTCAAAGGTGGAGCAGGAGACAGGCTGCCCAGGGAGGTGGTTGAGTCATCATCCCTGGGTGTGTTTAAAAAAAGGGTTGATGAGGTACTTAGGGATATGGTTTAACATAGGATGGGAATGGTTGGATATGATGATCTTCAAAGGTCTCTTTCAACCTTGTGATTCTGTGATTCTGTGAATGTTTGTACACGCTAGAAATATAAAGGAAAGGGCTACTGGCTAATGTAAAAGCTTGGCTGTACAAAATAGAGTAGAAAAGATCAATGATTTGGCCTCTGATTTCTCATTAGTTTTAGCCTGTTAGATTTGCTACCTGAGCATTATTCAGGAACAAGATCCAGGAAGCAGCATACTCAAAACTAAGTTGATCCATAAACAACTCTTTCCTCTTAGTCCATTAGCTTTGCCATTTTGCTCTACTTTTGATCATTGTGTAAGACTTCTATTTATGATGTGCACTACCATTCAACACACATAGTTATATCCACTGACAAAGTGCTAAGGACCTTCATGAAGCACAAGGCACTTACAACTCATCATGTCACTTCTCATCTGCCCTCCATTTTACCTCCAAAAATTCCACCAGGTTTGTCAGATGTGGTTTTCTGTTCCAGAAACTATCCCAATTCCTTCATATCAGCTCGTATTTTTCCAGATGTTTTGTGATCTCATCTTCTGCTAATGTCTCCAAGACCTTGCCTACTGTCAAAATCAAATTTTATTACAAACTTGTAACTCCCTGATTTCACCTTAGTCCTCTTCGTATGGAATGGGTTTGCATTTGCATTGTTTTGGTCCCTTAGTACTCCTTCCTGTTACAATAAGCTAGTAAGAATCCTTTAGTTGACCAGTATCCTCTTCCATCATCTCATTCATGAGATTCAGGTGTGACCAGCTGAGCCCTACAGCTGTCTTCTCTTTCCTGTGACTTTTTATAAAAAGATTGATCTTTAAATTGCTTTGGCTTTCAGAATCTTTTGTTTTAATTTCTGGCACTCTATTTGGTTTCTTCCTGGAGACCTACTTGTCACTGATGGTTGAGGCCTAAGGCTGAAGTAATGATGATACATTAGCTAAGACAATCCACAGACTGATCATTGTTTGTAGAGCTTTTTATGTTCAGACAAGACTGGTAGTGATAAAAGATAATGAACATCAGGTGTCTTCTTACTGCTTTACATGCCAGTGAAAAACTGTTCAACTTAGTAAAGTCTCTGTCTGGAGTATCAGATCTGGCAAATTGATCAGAAGTTCATTGGTCATGGTGTGATGGAGGAATACGTTCAAATAGGTGACATGGTCAAAACTAATGGGTACAGTTGGTGAAAATCAGCTAATTTGACCAACATGATTGTGTCCTGGCCTTCAAGGAAACATATGAGTGTTGAGACATTCCCGCTTTTCATCCCAGAGGTGAGAAGCCTTGGGACAGTCCTGTGGCTAGAGGAGTGATTTGAGTCCAGGCATCTTGCAGTCCTCTAGGATCCCCAAAAGATGCCACTTTGGAAACATCTTGCAGAAAATAGTAATAACTAAACTCATTGGGACTACATAATTGCCTCAAAACCTTCTAGAATTCAACAAATTGTAAGGCCCATCTGTAATCCTTCCTGTCAAATTTTATGGACAAGGTATAATTCCATTTTAAGGTTATGTGCACCATTAAGATGCATAGCTGTAGATACATAAAATGTATACATGCATTTTTTTTTTTTCCATAGAGAAGAAATATCTCATTTTAAAGCTGAAAGTTGGCAATCTAATTGGTGGGAGTTGGCCAGACAGAGGTCCCACAAAAAGCTCTTGTTTGCTTTATCCCTTTTCATTGACTAACTGTGGGGTTTAGTTCTTCATGGTCTCAGTTTAATGTCTTTCATGTGATTCCAAAGAAGTGCAAGTCCTTTATGACACATGGGTGGTTATCACTGTCTTTGTCATTGCTTTGTTCTCTCAGAAGAGGAGGTATTAGGGTCATATGGAGCCCGATAATGCAGATTCAAGTCTATTTGGGCACTGACTTGAACAATTCACTTGGACTGAGATCCCCCTGCAGCAGGGGATCTATGGATCACAGGTCTTAGGGTTGTAGGACTGTTTTCAATTCATTGGTGCTCTGTTTGGTAGGAAATTTCCACAAGGACTTGCACAAAAGTTGGGGCTTTTTTGTGTGTTTATATTCCTCTTCACCCAACCAGCATGAAGTTCCCAATATAGCTTTCAGCTTTCTAAGATACCTTTGATTCTCTTATATTACACCTGAAAAATGGGGATAATGGCCTTCTTTATAGGTGTGATTTAAATAAATAATTTTTAAAAGATGCACTGAGGTCTGTAAGCTGCCACTTATGATAATGGGGGATGATGGCAATAACCAGCAGATGAAAGACCCTGCAGACTTTAAGATTTCAGTAAATTATGTTGACAGTTTAGATTATTCTACCACTGAAATCAGTGTCAAAGCCTCTTTGGTTGCCAGTAAGATAAGAATTGTGTTACAGATAAGTGTCTTTGAATAAAAGCCCCATATATCTCCCAGCATTAGACATTTTTAGCACGTAAGCTATACAGAGAGCTGAAACTAGCGATAACTTCCTTTCTTGCTAAGTTTGTGCAAACGTTTCCTGAAGCTTTCAATTTTACCACAATAGAAGCCATTTAAAGTTTAAATAGGGATAACTTGAATTATTAGCATCTATCCCCTAGCCCAACCACAAGCATGTCTATAGCAGCTCTTGCTGATAACACAGTGCACCAGCTACATTTTCCTCACACATATCCACAAAATAAGTTGCTACTCATGATTACCACCAAGTAGGAAATCACTGGGTTGCTGGGGCTATTGCCCCTAAACAAACTTGCAGTTTCTTTCCTGCATGTCTTTGCCACTCAATTCATCAGTGCAACCACAGGCCAGACACTTTGTTAGCACATACTGATGACACCCTACTGAAGTCAGTGTGTCTCTGTGGCAACTAACAGCAGGAGGTTGGCAAACAAACTTCCTATGTGAGGGTTCCTCACAACTCCTGGCATTCAAGAATGACTTTGAAAACTAACCTATTGGTTTCACCCTCATCTTCAGCACTGGACCCCACAAGTACAGGAGCACAGATTATAAAACGAAGACTTTATTTACTTCTCTGGGCTGCTGGTTCCAGTGCTCTGTCACGCTCATAGTAAAAAAATTTTCCTCATGTTGAGATGGAACTTTCTATATTCCAGTTTATATCCACCACCCCTCATCCTATCACTCAGCCCTGGTGAAGAGACTGGCCTCATTTTCTTCACACCGACACTTCAGGAATTTATATACATTAATCAGATCTCCTCTCAGTCTTCTCTTCTCCAGGTTGAACAGACCTAGGTTCCTCAGACTTTCGTTATAAGAGGGAGTCTCCACTCCCTTAATCAGGCTCATAGCCCTTTGTTGGACTCTCTCCAGTATTTCCCTATGTCTCTTGAATCGGGGAGCCCAGAGCTGGGCACAACACTATCCTTCAATGCACAGCTGAGACCTTGTCAGTCTCACATTTTATCAGCCTCTTCCACTAACAGTGTAGTCAACAAAGCAGCAGTTCTTCAACTCTCACCCATCATATCTCATTATGGGTTTTATATTTGCCACTGATTCTGCAACTGTATGCCTCCAGTAGCTTTCTAATGCATAGGTGAGTGTGTGTTGTGGATGGCCTTTCCATGATCAGCAAAGAAGAATGAGGCACTGAGCATCCACAGTGAAATACTTGTGCTTTAGCTATACAACCTTAAAGCTAAGGAGGTCCCAACTTTACTTTGTGTGTTAGCTGGCACATTCCACCAAATATTTCCTCATCTGCCAAGACTTCATTTTCTCTGTAGGTTATTTCTTGCCGTTATTTTCTTTGGAGATGACTTCTTTTGCATGTTTGCTTTGCATCACATAATTTCCTTTAAGCTTTTCTGCTACATTGTGCACATGCAGCTTTACATTTGAACAGGGAAGACACATAAACAATTTAGGCTTATGTTTCCAGGAGATCTTAGAGGGAAGTTTTCTCCCCTGGTGTCAGATGGAGATGGTAAGTGTGATTATTTAACATGTTTTACTGAGCTCAGTGGCAATTAGGTCACCACGCTAAACCCTTTTGTGGTCATACACAAAAGGTAGCTAAACCACACTGTGCTAAACTAGCCCGTTTCAGCCTGATCATGTCTCATTAAACAATTAATTTCTGCTCATGGGAATTCTTAATTAGCCGTTTACATCTTCTTCTAGAGCTTTGAAAGGAGTTGGGATTTTGATAAGCTACTTATATTTATAAAAATGTGTTACAGAAAGCTGTGCTTTGCTGTTTGCAAACTACATGAGGGGTCCTACCATCCAAAGTTCCTTCCGTGCTTTATGAGGGCTAAGTGGCACTGATTTCGGGTGGTTTTAGGACATAATTCAAGTCTTGATAACCAGGTTTTCAAAGCAAATGATCCTGTCGTAAAGTCTTGTTCTATTCATGTGCAAGAGAATGGGAAAGCTGTCTTTCATTTCATCTGAGAAGAATAAGGTTTTCATACTTTAATATTTTGCCTTTTTTTCCCTTATTCTTCTTGAAAGAAAGGGGGGGGAAAAGTATTTTTTCAAGCTAATTTATTTTAAAGAAACTTGCTTTCTTCCCCCCAAATAAACCCTCTACTTATTGTATTTATTATGAGCGGTTCCTTTCTGTCCTAAAGAACGATGGAAAATTTTGCAATTAAAAAAATTCTGGAAAACTGCCACAAAAACAGTGGGACCAACAGGAAGGACTGAAGGAATGTTTAAGTCTCAGAAAGCCACAACAACCATGATGCAAAAAAGCAAGGAAAAAAATACCTACCACCCTAATACTTAACTTTAAGAATGGATACAATTGCAAGTGAGGAGCTCAGGTTTTTTGAGAAATAGAAAGGCACAGCTAAACTTATTAAAGGACTATAGTTGCTATGGAGACTTTTAAAGATGAGATACTGTGATGATATTGATCAACCAAAATTCTCCCTAAAATTTCCTTCAATTTTATTCCCTTTTAGCAGGCCAGGAGTTTTTTATAAGGGAAGGAAAAAGAGAAGATTTTAAATATGAAAAAATAATAAAGCAGGTCAAGAAATAATTTGAGGAACCCCATACCAAAACCCTTAAAAGTTACCTTAATAAAATATTTCAAATACTTTTCTTTGAAAACTGGCCTGTTTGAGACCCCAAAGAAGAAATCTTTAATTCAAAGGAAAGCCAGTTCTTAGGCAAGATAAGACCACAGCAGCAAAGATAAATACATTATTTTTGAGAAGCAGTGAGGAGTTCTTGCAACAGAAATTTCCTCTGTTATGGATTAAGCTCAAGAACTGTGCCAAGATTAAGTGTTACTAGCAGAAATTTTAGAATAAACCAATAAAATTTAACAGTAACAAATGGCCAAGGTCAGACATCATTCACTCACAAGTTCTGAAGGAATTCACCCACAAAGTAGTAAACCTACTAATTGTGGTATGGGACCTATCACTTATATAGGACCCTGTACTAGATGAAAAGAAGATGGCAGCTATGAAGTCATCATCTTGGAAAAAGGGACAGGGAACCTGAGGAGGGTAAAAGGAAGTTGCTAGCATATGCAGGGGAAAAATCAAAAAGACTAAAACCCAGTATGAGCTCAACCTGGCCAATGTGGTAAAAGATAATAAAAAGGTTTCTCCAAATACATAAACAGTAAGAGGAGGGTCAAAGAGAATCTCCCTCCTTTACTGGATCCAGTAGGGAACATGACTAATGAGGATAAGGAAAGGGCGGAGATTATCAATGCCTTCTTTACGTCTGTCTTCAATAGTCAGACTGGTTATTCTCAGGGTATTCAGCCTCCTGACCTGGAAGACTGGGACAGGGAGCAGAATAAACCCCCTAAGACTGAGGTGGAAACAGTTAGAGACCTACTATTCCATCTGGACTATCTGAAGTCTATGGGGCCAGATGGGATCCACCTGATGGTACTTAAGGAGCTGGTGGATGTGATTGCTGAGCCTCTCTCCATCATCTATCAGCAGTCATGGACAGTTGAAGAGGTACCAGATAACTGGAGACTTGCTAATGTGACACCCTTCTCTAAGAAAGGTCATAAGGAAGATCCAGGGAACTGCCAGCCTCTTAGCCTGACTTTGGTGCCAGGGAAGATTATGGAACAAGTCATCCTGTGAGCAATCACACAGTAAATATGTGACAACCAGGGGATCAGGCCCAGCCATGGATTTGTGAAGGGCAAATCCTGCCTGATCGACCTCATCTCCTTCTATGACCAGGTGACCTGCCTTGTGGATGACGGAAAGGCTGTTGACTTAGTCTACCTTAACTTCAGCAAAGCCTCTGACACAGTCTCCCATGGTATTCTCCTGGAGAAGCTGGTGGCCCAGGGCTCAGACAGGTACACTCTTTGCTGGGCTAAAAAATATCTGTCTGATCGGGCCTAGAGAGTGGTGGTGAATGGAGTTAATCCAACTGGCGACCAGTCACAAGTGGTGATCCCCAGGGGTTGGTACTGGTAGAATAAATAAATAGTAGAATTAGTGGACAGAGATAGGTAAGGAAGACAGCACCATGTTTCCTAAAAGTCAGGAGCCATAAATCTATTAGAAACCTTTGAAGGACTAAAAAGGGATGTAGAGTATGGGGATCTAGTTGGACTACTTGGACTTTTCAAAAACTGTCAATGAAATCCCACAGCAAAGTATTTTTAAAAAATTAACCTTTCATAGTATAAGAACTATCTTGGCAGGGATTAATGGTTGAAAGGTTGGAAACAAGCTGAGGACTGAAACAAATAGCTGGCTTTAATAAAGTTACACAACAGAGACATGAGTTAAGACTTGTGCTGTTCTATTTATTTGCAGATGATCTAATAAAGAATTGAGGTGACCAAATAATCGCTAATCCAAGGTCGTAATTGAAATTCATTCATGAAGGAGAGTGAGCAGTTAATAAATTGGCAAATGAAATGCAAAGCACATAAAGATTAGGCACATATGGAAAAATATTATGAGTTATGTCCAATAATGGATCTTAAATTACCTTTTATCATCTAGGAATGACATGTGAGTCATCACAGTTAGTTCTCTGTAAGTCTTGTCTACGCTACATCATGTTGATATCATGTCAGATAAAATAGATAGTAGGAGTTCTTAGGAAAAGAAATTACAAAAAAGCAGAAGGATGATTACACAACTGTATACGTCTCATTTTGGAAACATCTTGAATGCATTGATATAGATTTAGTTTCTTCATTTGCATTTTGGTTTTGAGGGAGATGAGCGGTGATGAATTTTGCTACATTTGGAGCTCAGGAGACTTATGTCTGAGAGGCACAAAATAGCAATGCTGTCATTTCCCATATGGACCTCCCTTACTTTGTCAAACCAAGGAATGTACTGGCTTAGGTGGCACTCCTTTGCCATTCTGCCTGGACTCACTGGTATGAAGGCATTCATTATTTTGTGGGGAAGGAATTTTGTCAGTTGGCTAGAACAAGCAGTCATCTGAATCTTGTCCCTTGTTTTGTCACTCCCTTAGCATCAGATTTTGTTTGAATGTCTCTGTGCCTTAGTTTCAGAGTACAAAATGAAGAGAATATTTTTTCCCCTTTTCCACGGGGCTCCTGGGATACTTAGCTAATTGCTTTTTGTAAAGCTGTTAGAAACCTGAATATTGTAAGTGAAAAGAATTAGAAGTCATTAATATTAGCTAATGCTGCCCTTGCCCCACATAACAATTTGCCATTGGAAAGTCAAGTCTCCATAAAAGAGAAACCCTTCTTTGTACTTGGTGGGGATGGATTATGATCATTCTAGGACTCTAGTTATGTTTGTTGGCATAAACTTAGAGAAGTTTCAAACAGCCAAAGTAAAAATAAATCTTATTATTGTACATTTATACTAAGCAGGGTTCACAGTTTCCTCTTTATTTTTTCTAGATTGCTATTTTGATTTTTTCCCCCCTGAAAAACAAATACTGGAATATAATGTTATTTTAACTTTGAAATTTATGGTCTTCCTGACAACAGGTAGTCACAGTTGCATTCTTGCAAAAGAAAACAAAATTAAAAATATAGACACAGGAAATAAAATTAATTTTAAAATATATGAAAACATTTATTCTGTGCATCAGCCCAAGTGAACAGACAAGTCTCTGACTGATACCCACCACAGACTGCAGTTTCTTGAATTGATTGATTAATAGGACAGAAATGAGGAGGTGTGAATTTATTTTGGACTTCAACGGGGTTGAAAAAGGTTTGGCACAGTTCATCTGGGCTTAATCTGCATTTTAAAGTCTATGAGCAGTGACCACCTACTGGCACCCTTCAATGTGTTAGGTCCCATAGAAAGGAAACATTTTGCACTAGACTTCATTTCAGCTAATGTTCCTGGATTTATAAAGGTACTAAAAAGGCAACAGCAATCTGATTTCAAACTAACAAAATACCCCTTTTCCCCTAGCGGGATCGAAACTGAACAGAAGAGTCAAGGAAGGAGGAGGAGGAGGAGGGTAGGTGGGATCGGAGAAACAATTCCTCATTGTCTGGAGGTAGATTGTTCATGAGGGCGACGTTACCCTTAAAATAAAATTAAATTCCTTTGGGGTGTTTTCACCATTAAGCGTCGAGATTTTCATTTAACTGCGTGAAAGGTAGTAAAGGAGCAATAAATAACGGTTCAAATGGGAAAAAGCTGTAGGGGAGGGGAAAAAAAAAAGCTGAAATGCTGAGAATTTTATCTGAGCTAAAAGAAGTGGAAGCAGAAAGATCTGACTGTATTCTGCAGCAAGGATAATTAAAAACAAAGCCGTCTTTTAAGACAGAGCAAACATTCCCCACCATCTCCCTTTTCTGGCAAAGCCAGGAAACACCCTCTGAAGTAAAATAACCATAACAAGAAAAGACATCTTCTTGAAGAAATTTTGACTCATAGTTTACTGCTTTATAAGCATTTCAATAGAAAGATGTTCCACGCCAAGGCAACAAGTCAAGAATCCACATTTTTAATGCTAGTTTAGTCTCGTATGTGATTATTTTTACAACATCTGCAATTAAAGACAGATTTTTCAGCTCCCTGATTGTGACCGGATATAAAAGGGTTTGATGTGTGTGCTCACACACACACACACACACAGAGGGAAGGAAAACGCCACCTCTCCCTGTAATGGTCTTCATTAAAAACAGCTTTGCCCAACTTCTGTTATATTTCATTTTGATGATTGAAATTTTCCTCATCTAGTAGGAGGTGAGGGATTTTTTTCTTCCTTATAATTCACTGGTCCAGAACCTGATAGTCCAAACTCCAGCGTTTTCAGTCATTTGATCACAAAAAAGGTTGCTGTGTTTTCAGAGGAAGGATGGCTCTGGGGTGGAAGGGAAAATAGGAAAACTCACAAAAATCAGAAATCACTGTTCAAACTCCTGGGCATTAACACTCACACAGTTGTTGGGGAGTTTAATGCAGCTCCCAGCAGCACCACAGAGTCGGGGTGGTAAAACTACTCACCCCTTTGCACCCTACTGCACCTGCTCAAGGCACAAGTTTGGCTTTCAGGCTCGCTTAGCTGGCCATAAACTTTTCTTACACCGATCTGCAAACTTTGTATGTTTTTCTTAGCTTTCCATCACAATTTTAAAATACAAGTATGTCACTGACCGTGAAACTGCGTACTGTGCCCTTTGGCACTTGAGTTACCAGGAGTTGCATCTGCATTTGCAAAGGAAAAAATCGCCCTTGTACAAGAAAAACAGCAGGGAAGAAAAAAAAAAAATTCCTGGATTTATTTTGTTAATTCATTATGGTGTTTTTACAGCAATTCAGTCAGTTCCAGATAAAATATGACCTTACGAGAAATTATCATTATTATTAAACTCCAGGTTGAACTTTCTGTGAATCCATCTCTTTCAAGGGAGACTCTGGAGATAACTTTGTTTCCCTATGATCTAAAAGAGAGGGACCCATAAAAATCACATAGCATTGAAGGTAAATGTTCCTTCTGTTTCTCTTTCTCAACAAATCTGACTCTATTCAAGGGATGTGTTTATCCCCATACTGAACTGGGGTGGACAGGAACTCGGCTTCGATCCTGTGGGAAACACCCATGGCATTCCAAGGTGATTTAAGGTGGGCAGATACATGGGGTGAAATTCGGGGGGTGTGGGGGGTGCATTTAGGCTGCCACCCTGTTTGCTTACTAGGATGGGAATACCCAAGAGGTTTGGCAGTGTGTCAGGTGGGAATGAGGATTTTGGGGCTGTTCTGGGTTAGGTAGGGTGGGCACAGGCAGAAAACCTCCAGTTTTGGGCCCCAATATCACTTGATGCTATCAAAGAGGAGCTTATCAGTGCGTTGCACTTTTATCAGCTGGCTCAGGTTCCCCTGCAGCATTTAGCTTGCTGGGGTGGCCCAAACCTCAGCGTTCGACAGCCTAATTTTTGTTTATTTTTTCTTAAATAAACCCAAAACACCAGTTTTCCCCTTGTTCCTTTGATGCTGAAGCCTCAGAGCCGTGGGCAGTATGAAGCAGGAATGTCATTCTGCCCAAACCTTCTTCCTTGGGATGAGTTTGGTTTTATAACTTGCTAAGCAACGTCCCGGCAGGGAGGTGGGAGGCTCCGTGCTGGAGCCGTGCACATTTGTGTGTGTGTGCGTGCACGTACGCTGGGAAGTGCTGGAGCTCGTAGGGCTCTCCAGGACTCTTTGGAGGGAAATACAGACCCAGAGACAAAAAAAGAAGGTAGCATTCATGCCCAAGCATACAGCGGGGTAAACATATTTTGTAAATGGAAGTTTGTTATTCACATTGTAAGATGGGAGTAGCTGTTTACCCACCGCCGGTCGGATGCCGGTGTTGCCAGAGGGTGAACGATTCAGCGACGATTGCTTATAAATAGTGCTGACCAAGAACGGGAACAGTGAAGAGTTTTCATTAAAAAAAAAAACACCAAAAAAACAGCCCACCGGTCTTGAATATTTTTTATTTTAAGAGAAGCGTTCAAACTTTACATGCTTTTGTTGATATTTCTTTTTTTTCCCTCTCTTCTCTCTAGATTCCTGTATCCCTCTTCTTATTTTGTTACGCTTTGGGTTTTATTTATATATATATATTTTAATTTTACATTTTATTTTATCTTAATATGTTATTTTCTGTTTTATTTTACTTTTTCCAACACTACAAATAGTAGTAAGGACAGGAGAAAGTAGAATTAAAAAAAAAAAAGAAATAATGAAGAGTAGCAAAACTCCTAGCATTTGGACACACGCTGAAATCCCAGGCTCACATTTTTTAATTAATACAGGCTTTAAATGAAAAGACCCATTTTATCACAGACAAATTCCTGTTATTAAAAAGAAAATGCTTTGAGAATCTCTGCTAATAATATTTTAACCGTGTTTAGGGCCCACTGGTAGATATAAAATATAATGCCCCTTTGCCCTGGGGAGGTGAAGGAGCTCAGGGAAGCTAAAATTTACAGGGAAAAAAAGGTAGGATATTCCCCCCCCATGCTGTGAACCTTTTCTGAACCCTTATATTTCCCACTCCACAGGTTAGCACTGGTTATTATTAAGAGAAAGAAAGGGGGCAAATATGTCAGGAGTCAGGATTTTGCTCTTTGGCCAGTGTGCATGGTACAGCTGCCGTGCCTGGTGATAGCGATTTGCATCCTCCCACCGAACACAGTCAGATCTCCTCCTCATGTAGTTCCAGGCTGAAACTAAATCCTGCAAATTCCAGGTCAGGCACTCACTCTTTTTGAAAGCTAAAGTGATCGTTTCCCTGTGCCCAGTTTTGATTTCCTGAGCATAAAAGTAATGTGTGTTCTCCAAAACGTTGGCCCACACAAGCTGGGCACGTACCCACAGGTTTTGAAGGTTTCTTTTATGAATCTTATGGAGAAGTGTGGCTTCAGAAACCAGACAAAAGTCTGCGCTAAGTCAGTGGGAGCTCTGCTTGTGCAAAGTCTGCAGGACTAAAGCGCATAAAAACTAGGTGATCATCTTTTTGGCTTTTTACAGGGCAATAATACATAAGAATTTACAAAAACAATAGGTTTGACTTGCAAGGTAATGGGAAAATCACCAGTCCCTTGACAGGAAAGGAAAAAAACATATAACGAGGGCAGGGGATGGGAAATAGGAAGGAAATCAAAGACGATATTCTTAATTTTAAGAATGAGCAGTGGAGGAATTGCACACTGATCACAGCATCCTCTCTGCACATCCTCATCCTGGGCTGGTTGCTGTGGAAGAGTCGCCTCCCCCTCTATGCAAAGACTTTTCTTTCTAATTTGACACAAAGTACATGGAGTGAAAGGTTACAATTTTTTTTTTTTCTTTTTTTTTTTCCCCTAAATGAACCCCGTTGGTTCCTGCTCCACAAGGTGGCAACATCGCTTCAGATCTCGCAGCACCCTTCCAGGCCCAGGGACAGAAACTTCACATCTTTTACTTCAAACATGCTCTTTTGGGTCATTTAAAATTATGGAGGGGGGGTGGTGGCGGTGATGAAGCCATTGTTCTCATTTTCACCATTTTAATGTGTTCTAAACACGTGATTTAAAATGATACCTCCTGTCTTTCGTACCTTTTTTTACCGTGTGTACAACCTGTATGATCCCATTTGCCCTTCCTTGGAGAGCTCAGCACAGAGAAAGGTGGGTTTAATAGCCAACAGGTTTTCATTAAGTGGATGCTCACATCTAAAATCAGAGTTGCCTAAGTAAGAAAGGGAAGCAAAGCTGAGCCTTGATCTTCAGGGTTGATCAGAAACCAAAATTTTACTTTGCATTTTTACCCAGAGCTTAACTTTAATTTTAAGTCAGCTTTTAGAACTCTCTGCCTCACAGGCTGTCCTTTCATACCTTTCTTCTCTATGTTCATAACTTCTATTTCTTTCCCTAAACAATTATTCAGTCATTCTGCTGTCTTAAACACCACCTCTGCTTGTCACTAACACCGACATGGCTACTCCTTCTGTGGAAGCTGAAAGGAAATAAAAGAATCCCACCTTCCTAAAAACCCTGACTCTAACATTCTGCTTGGCATGAACAGTAATAAGGGCACAAAACTATGACAGATAGAAAAAATAAAGCACTTTGGAAAAGAACATGGATGCTATGAAGTTAATGGCAAGGGCAAGGCCCTTCTTTTCTCACTTGAGATCATGCAGGTGCTGATATTGTAAAAGGTGTGAATAATTCAGCATGTGTAACAAACATCCTATTAGCCTTTCTAAATCAGAATGGAAATGCTTCTTGGCCAAGCTGGACAAAATCAGTGAACAAAGAGCAGGAGAATCTGTCCCAGGAACCTACCAGTATGAAAGACTTGACCAGGTTGTGTTTACTTGAGCTGTAAATCCAAAGGATGGTCCTATAACATTACAGCATGGCAATACACTTCATGAGCAGCATTATCTTCTGTGGGTTCTTTGATCTCATCAGTTACATCTGCAGTAGAGCAGTTTCAAGGGATGTCCCAAGGTCTTGCTACTCTGCTGTGGATACTCCATTCCTGCAGGGCATCTTCACAGACAGCTTTGGGATATCTGTAGAGCTAAGTGAATGTGCTCTGCAGTCAAATTTCACCCAGCTGTCCTTGCAATGATGGTATCAGGAAGACTTAGGTACAGTTTTACCCCAAAATGACACCATGTCCTCTGTTACAAAGGCAAATGGGATCAAGATGAAAGAAAAACTCAAGTTGCCCTCAGGATGCCCATGAGGGCAATATGGGGCATGGATCTCCAGAGCAATGTGGCAAATGTGTGCACAATGCATTTGAAGCTGAAGCTTATTATGGATACAGGCATCACTTCTGGAACCTTCCAAAGCATACTGCCAGGCATGCTTCAAAGGTTTGTTGGCAATATCAAGACTGGTGTTGGTGAAATGTTTCCACCTCTGTGTAGAAATATTTGCGCTGGTTGGAGCAGACCCACTGCTGATACTGTCCCAAGATAAGAGCTGAGTGCAGACGGTGTCTTTCATTAACTCCTCTGCAATCAGCAAATCACCTGCTGCTCCAACATGAACAAGTGAAGTTACTCCACTGCTTCATGGGTAACATCCATACGTTTGTTTTCAGATGGGCTGCAGGCCCCAGACATGCCTTGATAATCGACACTCAATTGATTTGTGTTTAAATGAATGACTAGAGAGGGTGACTCAGCTCTTCTTTTCTATAGCCCTGATTTCTCCAAGGAAACCTTGAGCATCACTCTTGGTTAACAGTAGAGATTCAAGCTAGGAGTGGTGAATACAAAGCATCTCTGGTGTCAGCAGCAGAGCAGACTTTAACTTTTTCCTTTCTCTCCCTGCCACCCTGCCCCGTCTATTCTTTCCATTGTAACTCAGAGTGCATTTTTGCAAGATATCCCTGAAATTACTATTACTACATTGCAATATTAGATCAATGCAGTGGTAACACACTCCAGATTGTTATGGCATTCGCATCTTGATGCCTTCCATACTGTCTTGTGGAATCTGGCCTAATACCACGATTAAAATGCCTTTTCCATTTCTCTAAAGCACACTGCCTGCTGCCATTACATAAACGTCTGCCTATCTAGGGTTTTATACTGGCACCCATCACCGGGGTATTTGAGAGTCTAATGAAAAGGACCTCCGCTCATTAAAGGGAGATGAAGTTTCTTGCCAAAGCCTGGGATTAAATTAGAGTCCGTTAGGTTTCTCTTCTCACTGACATCATTATGAATCAGGAAAAACACTCCATTCAAGTGAGCTGCGTTACAGCAGTGTAAAGCCAGCGTGAGTTCAGAATCAACCCCTTTCATTTTAACACCAGCCTACCTCCGTTTTCTCTGGCAGCTTTATACCACTTTGCGACTCAACCACTGAAAATAGCAGCTCTCGATGTAATATATCTCCTCTCATGGGCAAGCACTAAGCTTCTGAGGCAGGAACCTCTCAGAAGTCACCCTCAGGTGGGATGGGAGAGGGAGAAATGTTTTCAAAAAGGATGAATAAAAAAGAAAAAGAGACAGCTGAGCTTCACAGACTCAGCATCATAGTCTCTGAAAGTGTCAGAAAGTACCTTGGATGCTGCCAAAGACAGGAGTGGGGCTTCAGATATCGTGTGTCCTTGGGTGACTGCAGAAGCAGCAGCAGCCCATCTCTTTTTGAGAGCTGAAGCTTGAGACGTACCCTTCTTCACAGCCCTCTGAGCACTCAAAGAATCAAGACAGATGCACAGGGAAAGGCACCCGTTGCACCATCAGATTTTCCAAGCCTCCCCTCTTACCAACTGTACTCACAGTCAGCTAGGAGCTGTCATCCTTGCCCCATCGTGAAGGCAGGTGCAAGCAGCTAGCAGAGGAGCCTTGATTTTCCAGTATCCCCAAGGCTGACAACAGTCTCTCTGTGCCTCATTAGTCTGGGCATGGCATGGACAGACTTGAAAGGGCAGTTTGTCATTGTCTTCTTGAAGAAGTGGGGTGGTTCCATATGTAAAGCTACTGGCTTCAGTGGGATCCCACAACATAGTTGGTATTTAACTGGGGTGTCTACATTGGAGGTACAATCCAAGGTTTCTTGCATCATCACGGAAGAAAAATGCGTATTTTCAAAGGGCAATTTGGTGGGAAAAATAGGCTGCTCCAGAGGGATGAAGCAAATCTGGGCCAAGGAGAACAAGACACTTGGGGAACCAAAATGAAATTAAAAGACCCATCCATTAAAATACATCTGTGTTTGTCCACAGGTATTGAAAAAGCCCTTCCAAAGGGTTATACTATTGTTCCACACAACAGCACAACAGTGACCTCGTGCCATTTTCCATTTAAAGCTGAGAAAAACATTTGATTTTTCAGGATTGCCTCTAGGATGTCTCCTGTCCACTCTTGACATTATGAAGGCTGATCACATCTTTTCTTGACTAAGGGAAAATTTCTGTGAAAATTTGCAGTTTGAGGGATTTTTGTAGATCTGCAACTTATGGCAGCAGCACTGTCTTGTGAAAACTTGAATTACTGATTAAACTGCAATCTAGTTTTTCAAGTGTTGTTTTGGGCATTTGGTAGCATTTTTCTGAGTGTAACAAGCTGGAGTAGGGCATTCCCCTGCTTTATGTGTCTGTGAAGCCTGGAATGGCACAGAAAATGTTTAATTTGTTTGATAGCAAACTGAAGCACTGGGGCTTACTTGTGTAGTGATGTTACTCCCACGTTGAGCACTAGTGATGAACTAGTTCTTTGCGTTAGCATCACTGGGGTATGGATGTTAGCACCAATCTCTCCTGTAAAGCCACATGAAAAGCCATGAGATCCAGTGTGGAAAACAAGGATGTGGAAAAATATTATTGTAATGAGTGCCTTTATTACTATTAGTTATAAAGGGAAATTAATACAACTGAATAAAACGAACTGATTTAATGAAACAGGCCAGTGAAATCCATGGTCAAGCACTGCTACAGTTCTTTTGTGATTGGCAAAATGGTTAGGAGATTTTAAAAAGTGCTTTCATAACCACAGTAATAATAATATAAGTGCTAGCAATAGCAATAATAGCAATTTTAACAATTCAACTGCACCTGAAATTAGGAAAGCCCATGAGAAGCAGCCAAATAATCAGTGAATTCTTACTGATAACCTGTGAGGAAAACTGCTGGCTAAAGTCTTAGTGGAATTAAATCCTGGTGCTACCTTGAGTCACTATGGGATGTCAACGTCTTGTTCTTAGTAATTAAGCATGTAGAAAAGAGAAGCTATTCTCGACATCACCCACAATATTCACAGAAGCACTTAGATGCAGCAGAAAGTCAAGAGCAGTGCAAACCTGATGTACTGTAAATCAATTGGGCAGAGGAGGAAACTGAGGCAGGGATGAGTTACGTGTTGTAGTCATAGAATCATAGACTGTGTTGGGTTGGAAGGGACCTTTAAAGGCCATCTAGTTCAACCCCCTGCAGTAAGCAGGGACATCTTCACTAGATCAGGTTGCTCAGATCTCCATCAAGCCTGACTGAACATCTCCAAGAATGGGGCCTCCACTACCTCTCTGGGCAACCTGTGCCAGTGTTTTGCCACCCTCAGAGTGAAGAACTTCTTCCTAATGTCTAATCTAAGCCTGCCCTGCTCTAGTTTAAAACCATTGCCCCTCGTCCCCTTGCCACATGCCGTAAAAACAGTTCCACTGCAAACCCACAGAGCTCAGACCTGCACGTTCTCCAATACCAGCCCTTACAACACAAGCATCATTCCCCATGCACAGCAGTATTTCCAAGTATAAACGAGAGATCAAAAGCAAAAGACAGCCTTTCAGATATTCCATTTCATCTGTAAAGGCAAGCGTAGGAAGATTGAAATGATTATTTTTTTTTCCCTTCTTGCCCATTCGATTAACATATGTTTGTCTGTGTTTCAGTATTTTACCACATATTTCTATGAAATCCCTCTGACTTTTTTTTTCTTGGCCTTTTACAGGATTTCACTCATGCTACACAAGTCAGACAAACTTGCCCACAGTACACACACCATCCTCTGCTACATCACCCTGAACCAGTTCTTACAGCTCAGTCATGCAGTGCCCAAGTGTTCCTCGGCTGTCTCCAAGAGGAGCAGATGCTCCTACTTTAAAACACCCTCAGATAATCCTCAAACTACTCATTGAGTTCAGGAGTGTTAGAGAGCATGTGCCACAGATCAAAAATGAACCCGATCACAACCATGCCACTGCCTTTTTTCCCCTTTGGGAAGGTGGAGTGAATCACAGCAGATGACACTCGGTTCTTCTGGCTAGCTCTCAGAATAGTGGTTGCCAGTGATAAATTCAGCCCCTGGGCAATTTACTGAGGAATTACATTGTGTGGTATAGGCGTCCTTCCACCAGTATTTAAGTCCCAGGATCTGATGAGGTTCAGTGCAGACCATTCAGAGTTGGTTTCTTTTTAATAACACTTATGAACGTGAGCGGCTTTAATAATCCCCAGCAGTCATTAAAAGCTTTTCATCTTCAAAGTGCTCTACATATGCTAATTAATGCTCACAACCATCCTGTGATGGTATTATTATCCACATGTGGCAGCAAGGGAAATGGAAGCAATGAGGTTAAGCAATTTGCCTGAGGTCAGAGGGACCTGATGACAAAGCCACAAGCAGAACACCTCATCCTCCGCTCCACCATGCATCTCTTGCAGCACTGTCATGTGGTCCCCAAAGCCCTGTCTCTGTTCAGTCTTCTGTGAACATAGGACTGGTAACAAGCAAGGATGAAAAATCCCATTTTACTTTACATCCCCAAAAACTCTGACTATGCCACCCAGCCACATTACTGATGCTCAAAAACCAGCATAGGCCAATTCTTGGGATAAAATTCCTGCTGCATCTCTATATGCCAGCACAAGCCTAAGGACACCAGACCTAGCAGCCACAATCTCAGGCTTCCCACAACTCAACCCACCAGTAAATAACCCAAGGCTTCATCTTTCTAACCACTCTATGGACATTTTGACTGCATCACTTCCAATAACTGGTGTCAGGGCCCATTCCCAATGGTTGAGACCAGCGTGGCTGCACCTTTGCTCCAAGTCTCAACTCCTTAAGTCTACCAAACAGGATCACCATATCCAAAGTACCTATAGGGAGCTGTCCCTGGCCTGGGCTAACTCTCTGACCATGGCTGGAAATTATTAACTGCACTTTTGATCCGTGCCAAAGGTTTGTCAGAGACAATTCAAACAGTTTAATGGCATAATCAACTGAGTTGCAGCACTCAGGTCAAGGCTTGATAGCATCTGATTTTCTTGTCCAGATTTAGTTTAGCCCCTGTGGCCAAAACTAAAGCTTGAGTCACCAATGTGGATACCTTGTCCTCAAGAGTTTTCATGATTTACTCAGGATGATGCACTATGTTAGTGTCACAAACATGAGCATCACTTTGGTCCTCTGGTTCAAAAGTCAACACCTTAATATTTGGTCAGCTTTGCCTTTCCAAAACATAGATACCTGACCATTAACCTGTGCTCGCTAGCTTGTTTCACAGCCAGCCCCTTTATGGTGGGTTCAGCTGCCAAGGATTCACTTTTAGCCCACATGATTAGGAGCTGATGAACTTCTCCTTCTATTCTTTATCCGTTCAAATAAACACTGAGCTGTGTTTTATTTTTAAAACAAACAAAGGCAGGCTGGACTGAAACCATGGTAGGAATGGCCCTAATTCTGTTCTTGGCTGATCTGCCACTCGTAGAAGGTTGTACTATGCTTATAGGGAGAAATGACTTATTACTATTAGAATAATAAACTCCTTCCTTTTATGCTTCAAATCAAACTGCAATCTGGTCTGTGCAGAACACATTTCCCACTCCTCCTCCTCATTCTCTTCTTCCTCTACCATGGGCTTCAAACACAGAATCCAGATGCAAGCTATTTTTCCCCCAGCCGAAGGATCCGACTTCTTGGCAAGCTGTGCAAGCTGTTGTGTGGGTGGTTTAAAACTTCCCTCTGGGCTTGTCATGTGGTTAGGGCTGTCTGGGTTGCTCTGAACTTCTGGACACCATTTTCCTTTGACTCACCTTTTATTCCAGTGGAAGCCGGGACCAAGCGTGCCTAGCAAGTGGGACTCCACGGAACTGCACTTGGGAGCCAGGACTTTTGACGGGTTTTTTTCACTCACATTAAGTTCTTTGGCTGGGTTCACTAGACAATGCTGTCAGAAGGCAATCCCTGCACATAGCTGTCTCCCTGATTTTGCTTTGAGCCACTTCCTACTCGCTTTCTGAGCAGCTATTCCATGAAAATTCATGCTCTGTCATGTGTTACTAGTTAAGTCAGCAGCAAAGTCTATTCTGAGTCTATCAGGAAGCCTAATCCCAACCATCAGGGCTGCAGCGCTGCCTTTCCTCTGCTGCCAGGCTGCCTTTCTTTAGATGATGGGCAAGCAGTGTTTTGCTTCTGAATCTAGAAACATATGGAGATATGGTTCCAGTGTCTCCAGAGCGCCATGGGTCCGATAACCAAACCAGAATTCCCCCTTTTCTTTCTTTTCTTTTCTTTCCTTTTTTTTTTTTTTTAATTTAAATGAGGACAGTGTTTTGCATCTTCCTGGTGAAGAGAAGATACAACTCTGGTAAAGCACCACATCTGCCTGAGTCTGCAAGCAGCATGCTCCAAGCAGAGCAAACCACCCCATTCATCTCATCTGGACTCCATTTAACATTGGCAAGCCCAGAACACTGGGTAGGTCCCCATCAATATCATTTCATCAAAGACCTCTGAGTACATACCGTGTGTATGGATTCCTTAGCTGCTGTCTTCCCTACTACAGTTTTACGAAGACAGGCTCTACAAAACAATCACTCAGGGTCATCGCCCTTTTAAGTCTAACTGCTGCTGAAAGCAGAAGAGGTGATCTCTCTGTGAGTAAGCTTTGCTGTTTCCCAAAGAAAAGCCAGAGGATAACCCAGAAGTGCAATGACAGGATGAATGGCACTCCCCAGGGATAGTGCCCTGCACCCTGCAATGAGGATGGGAATTGTGATCCAAAGCAGGGTTGCAAGTGCTGATAGAGCTACTATATATCCGACTGACTCAGCAGTGAGAGTGTTATAGGCACAGGCTGTATTGAGTGAAATACCTCTTCCATACAATGTCCTGCCTCTAGACTCTCACCAACCTCTTCAGAAAGTGCTGCCTTCTGAAGTCTTGGCTTTAAACCTTGAAACCAGAATTGCAAGTGTTATATATCACTGAGGGAGCAACATCTACCTGAGCCTGCAAGGAGCGTCTGTGGATAGGGCATCCAAGCCGTGCATTTGAAATTCCTTAAGTACAATCTTGACTGTTGGTCTCACAAAAGAGCTAACAGAGTCACCAGAAATGTGACAAGAGTGAAATGTTTAATTCCTTGAAATGGATTAGTCCCTTCGTATGCAGGCAGCTGATTTTCTGAGAGAGGCTGACAACACGCACTACAGAAATGAATCAAATCTACTGCATCACACAAACATTATAGCATAAGGAAACATTGTAAATACAGGCAAACAGGCCATGACAAGTTATTCCTGCAACGTGCAAAAGCAGGAAAAGTTGTTATATTTTGGAGTATCAGAAATTGTGGGGGTCAACTCAGGACATGGAATACAGAAGTGAGGAGCTTGGATGCAAGTCATGTTCAAGTGAAGTAGATAACTAACCTCAAATCTTTGCCCAGGGCTACTTAACCAGTGCCAAATCCCATATTTTTGGAGCTCTGAAAATGTTTTGATTAATTTTCCAGGTCTTCAGAAAATACGCTGATGTCTACCCTGCCTATCCTTGAGCTTTTGGCTTCCAGAAACATGGTTCTTCCCAGGGTTTTTTTTATGCAGCTCAGAAGCAAGGTAGGATTCCAAGGAGATTTTTATTTTACTAAAGAGGCTCGCATGGTTTGGAGAACATTCAAACACTCACCTGTATATTAGGACTCCACTGTTTGATGTCTGGTGCTTGTCTACACTGATTGCACAGCATTTTTATAAAAGCCCAGGCCAAAGTTTTCAGAAATAGGTTGCTCAGCAGGGAGCCTGGGTTTGGCTAAGTGCACAGCCATTCCCTTCATATCAGCATGACTTGATAGATTGTGAATGCTGATTTCAATAACTTGTTTTGGATTTAGAAGCTTAACTGGAGGCATTCAGGTTTGAAATCTGGCCTCAGCTCCCTCAGTACTTCCATTTCATCACCTATAAACTGGAGGATACCATTTCCCTACAGGTGTTTTATAAGGCTTAACTCGTTCATGCGTGCAAAGTGTTGAGATACTTGAATGAGCAGCACCACACCAGAACAATGTCTTATTTTGTGAGTGTAACCTCCAAAACTTTTCACACCCTCTTAGGCCTTCCAATACTTCCTGCTTCCCACCAGGCTGGGACAACACCTTTCAGGACACTTCTGTGCCTTATCCTGGCCGTAGAAACAGCAGGTGGTGAAAGGAATAAAAATGAATAGAGGTGGGAGGAAAAGTTATCCAAATATAGTGGAACCTCAGAAAAAGTTTCAGTCAGGAGTGGAGAAAGACTGCAGAGTGTTTTTCTTTTTTTTTTTTCTTTCCCCCCCTCCCCCCCTCCCCTCAAAGGTGTCCACCAGTTCCCACTGACAGCAGTAGCATCTCAGCCCACATTGACCATGTCACTTTACAACAGAGTGACATGGTCAATGTCAACAAAGTACCCTGCAGGAAGAGTCATTAGGGACTGTCACCACATCTCAGAGCACAGGGGACAAGGGGCTGCAGGGTTGCTGAGATGATTTTGAACCTCTGCTGCCTAACAGAGACACTGGGGGGAAAAGGGAGGCAGTGGCTGAGGGCCTCCTGCTGCAAGTCTCTCTGGCTGTTTTAAAGCTGCGTTAGCTGGTAGAGGGCTGAAACAACCAAAGGACAGATGGGGAATTTGAAAGGCACAAATGTGGTTTCAGTCTGGTTGGTCCTTTCCGCTAGTCTGGCACCAAATGCTTCTGGGGCACAACAGCAGCATCCCCCTAACACCTCCCCTCACCCAGACAACTTGTGCTCCTTCTCCCCACTTGAACAATATATGAGCAAATCCGGAGCAGGAGACAGTGAGTGAATATAAGTACTTTCCCTCACCCCCCTTCCCAGCCCTGACATAATAACAAACAGCTCTCCAAAAAGCACTTAAATTTACGAACAGTTTATAAATTCACAGACGTTGATTTATAGATGTTGGCTTGACCCAATATTAGACGCTTTGGTTTCTTTTCTGTTTTCAAAGTGCTGCTGTTATGGCTTGGGTTCTGAGTACCGTCACACACCAAAAACAGCCTCCAGGTCCTCCCTGCGGGCTTTGCTTTGCCCACGAGGATGGGCTGGAGCTGGGGCTGGGCTCCCACTCTTCGAGGGGTGGCTCTTCCCCCTGCTCAGCAGGACGGCTTCCAGCTGGTTAGCGAGCCGTGATGACAGGCTTTCTAGGCAGCTTCATTTCAGCTTCCTTGTCTGCAGGAATGGTGGCTGCAACATGGGGTGTGAGGAGGAGCCCATGCCTCTGTGTGTGGTATTCCCTGCCTACAAGCAAGTAGAACTGAGTTAACCAGAACATGCCCCCCAGCCCCCCCAAAAAGAAAAAAAGAAAAGGAAAAAAACCCACCAAAAAAACCCAAAGCCTGCCTAAATCCAGCATTAATTGGCTAAAAAGAACAAAAATGAGCTAATTTGAACTCCAAGAAAGTAAGAATTCCACCCTGAAAAATCACAGAGTTGAAGTGTCCAGGCTTGTCATGGCCACCCAGCATAAAGGGAAGACCCTTCCTGGAGATGTTGTCCTCCCACCCTGACTACATATACATGCATGCACAAATAAAAGATATGTTATCCTCCAGTTGCTTCCACTTCATAGAATCATAAAATCATACAATGTGTAAGGTTGGAAGGGACCTTTGGAAGTCATCTAGTCCAACGCCCCTGCAGCAAGCAGGGCCATCTTCACTAGATCAGGTCGCTCAGAGCCCCATCAAGCTGGACCTTGAAGATCTCCAGGGATGGAGCCTCCACTATGCCTCTGGGCAACCTGTTCCAGTGATGTACCACCTTCATAGTGAAGAACCTTTTCCTAATATCCAACCCAAATCTCCCCTTTTTGAGTTTAAAGACATTACCCCTCATCCTATTGCTACATGCCCTTGTGAACAGTTCTTCCCTAGCTTTCTCAAAGGCACCTTTCAGGTGCTGGAAGGCCCAGTACCTGTAAGGTTTCCCCCAGAGCCTTCTCTTCTCCGAGCTGAACAAGCCCAACTCTCTCAGTCTACTTGCTGTGAGAGTTTCTCATTTGCTCTTTTTCTGTCTCTGGGTAAATCACTGAAGTTTTTCAAGGTGTGAAAAAAAAAAAATCATGGTTCAGCTTGCATCCTGATCTCAGAGCTATTGAACTAGTAGAGAGAATTGCCCTCTTTGACGAGAAGGCACTGGGCTTGCAGGAAATGCTAATGCTGGATAAATAGTTTGTTAGAGCCTGGGAAAGCAAGAGTGGTCCCTCATATAAATAGACAATTGTTAAAACAATGTCTGGTGATGACTGAATATTGAAGGCATCAGCCCTTCATGCCTCACACTTCTGGTAGGTCTCTTTTCTAAAGCTGAGCCAGCAGCCAGCAGAAGATGTCAGAGTAATAGCCCTAATAACTTTGTGGCCAGTCTTTATAGACTCTTGCCTGGGGCCTGCTACTTTACCCTGCTCCTTAAATGACTTCAAACTCACCTTGATAAACATCCTCTCATTCACCCACCAACACATACTTTGCTACCAACTGTACTATTTCATATTTATCTTTGTATATGGGTTTTGTATTAATTTATTTTGATTTTTTTCATGCAGATCTACAAAAGACTCCTACTAATAGTAATTTTGCTAAACATATAAAACACTGAAGTTTGTTAGCGAAGTAAAATTTTACTATCAAAATAAAATTAAAATGAGGAAATAAGTCAAAGTTCTTCTTTGATGAATAAGTGTATATTTTAGAAATGAAAGTGATAAGTCATCTTTGTTTTGCTCTTAATGGAACAAAAGGCCAGTATGGAAGTCTTCTATATCTTAGGGACCATTTTTTCCTCAAGAAAAAAATCTACTGCTGAAACTGAACATTTAGGACCACTTGAGTTGGTCCTGTACAGGCATGATTTGTTTGTAGTCAGTTCTACTTCTGCATAGTCCTTCTCCATTGCTAATCCAGCCCTAGCCATGTTGTAAAGACAGTCTGCAATCATGCTGTGGTTTTGTAACCGTTAACGAGCTACAGAGTAGGCACTGGCCACCCAATGCATTTTAACTTGTGATTTAATACAGGAGCTGAACTCCAGGCCACAGTTTCCTCAAGAGTCAACAGGCTTGAAACCTTCACGTTCATGGGCTTTGCCAACCAGAATTTAAATCAAATATCATCCAGCCCACCTCAGGAACAGGATGATGGATCTGTGGCCAAGACAACGGACTGAGATCCAAGAGACCTGAAGGTTAAACCCAAATGTGCCAGCTGCTTCATACTAAATTTTAGACCTGTTTGAGCCCTGAGGAAACCACCCATTGGGAAGCCCAGTCCTGCCTCAACATTTATTCAGTGTGGGGAAGACGGTGGGTTCGCTAATGGAGCAGTATCCAAATCAATGCTCTCTGGAGATCCAGGAGACCCACAGCAAAGAGTAGACACCAGTAGGCAGGAGCAGAGGGGCTAACCCCAACGCTTATTCAGGTGGTGTGCACCAGTGTGCCTTCCAGAAGGGGGGAAAAAAAATCCTTGTGAAAAAGTGCACATAAAATAAATTACAGCAGCCCCCATTCCTAATTGAAATAACTCAGCTCTTCTTTTCGTGTGTGCCTGTGTTTAAAGAGAAACCTGAAAGGCACAAGTTCACATTATGGACTAATAGCCTGGAAAATTTCAGTTTAAAAAACAAAGCTGGCTTTGAGTTACACAGGAGAGACCTGAAAAAAGCATCTGAAACCACTAACTTCTATTTTTTCCTGCACTTTTTACAACATAATATGGCTGAACGGATTTTATTTTATTTTATTTTATTTTAAAAACTCGCTTTAAAAAAATAATCAACACAAAAATCCTCTCTCTGGCCTTCATGTGCCAAGTTTCAGCCCAGGGCAATTTTTTTACAGCTGAATTATACACCCTGAAAAATAAGGGGCTTATAATGACAACATTGAGAGTCCCCTAACTATAGCGGTATGAATGGGGAGGGAGGTATAATAAGAATGGTCCATAGTGTGTAGCAGCAGCAATAAGTGAAGGAGCCCTTACTCAGCATGAGGAATTCTATATATCTTGGAAGGCTTTCATGAACCTAAACATTATTGCTAAGAAAGGAATAAACAGTTTGAACTGCTGTTGCCATTCATCCAGTGCTCACACACTGAGGAATACACAGAGTTGTTCTCTCAGAGCTGGAGTGAAATATTCCAGACATAACTCTTTCTTACTTCAGGGCTGGAGAGGATTTTGAGCTGCTGTTTGAAGGCAAGCTGGAGAAACACTCCTGCTCTGGGAGAATCATTATTATTATTATTATTATTATTATTATTATTATTATTATTATTATTATTATTTTCAGTAGCAGTGGTGATAACTGACTTTGTGCCCACAGCTCTCAGAGTTGAGCTCACGCTCGCTGAGATGAGCAGCATCCGCCAAGGGCACAATGGATAGTTATTGGCTGGGGGGTGGTATCTGTGGGTGAAGTGAAACCAAAATGAGGAGGTTAGGAAAATGACTGCTTGCTCTGGGTGATTCAGTCTGGAAGGTGGACCAAATCTGGTGGCCCAGAAAAGGCAGGGAAAACAGTGTCATTTTAAAAACTGCTACTTCTAAAATCAGATATTCCAGCAATTGGAGGTGGAAGTGGGATTCAGGCAGACACAGGAACCAGGGAGCCTATGCCATCAGAGCATGGGCATCCCCTTACAAACCGAGATCAACTGTCAAAATTTCCCTGGGGAGAAAAATCCCTTCTCTGCACTGCCATTTTCCCTTCTTGCCTTGAAATGAATCAGGTCAATCAAAGGATTGGGCTTCTGTCTTTCCATAAGTCTTTCATTTTAATTTCACAGCTAGGTATGAAAAGGCACACACAACCATACTTACAAACAGCTGCACCTATAGATATCCAAATACTGTGTATCTACACAGTGTATTTTTTACTTTGGTGTTACTTCACTTTTGCTACATGAGGAAGCATGGCAACATTAATAACAGAAATTTCCCATTTTCTGAAAGGAATATTCAACTGAAAAATTTTAAACTACCTCAGTGACCCTGGTCCTATTTGAGCAAAGGACATGACTTTAGCTCATGATTCTCATCTGAATGGGGTATTTAAATCAGGTTGGAGGAATCATGTCTTTAAAATACACTTCCATGGCTACTGACTTCCTAAGAGCTCAGATCTAAAAGTCTTTGTAGTCTCCCAACATTAGGTAAGAAAATTTCCACTCCAAAATGCCTTAGTATCATGCCCATACCCCAACACCACGACAAGCTTCCTCTTCTCCCTGAGAGGGCCATAAGACAAAAGCCATCATTATCAGTAATTTCTGGATCAAAGGACTGATCTGGATTTCCCAACATTTTCATACCAGTAAGGCGTCATAGTTGCCTTGTAGATTACACTTGTGTCTGTTAGCACAGAAATTAGGATTACATAAATTTTTAGTGTCTCAACCATACTTCTTTCATTAGTTAATGAATCATTTCTTTTTTTAATTACGTCTGCTGCAAATCTGGCCCATGAGCATAAATTGAACTTGCAAATAAGAATTTTAACAGAGAAAGTAGTTCACAGTCTTAAATTCACACTACTCAAGTAAAACCAGTCTTTAATCTCTGGAACCCATCTTGGACAAACGTTTCTAGAGTAAGTGTCAAGTTTCTGGCAGTAAATTTGGAATAACAAACAAAAACCTCAGGTGAAGAAACTTTCTAAGTCCCAAAACTGCATGAGTTACAAAGTTAATGTTATTAAGAAGAATTCCTGAGCATGATATTTTTTCCATACCTGTGAAAGGACTAAAGTCTAATGAGTTAGCAGAAAGTTTAGACATGGAAATTAGTAAAAATTACACATGTGTATAATCCTAAAAGTTCAGGCATGGAAATTAGTAAAAATGACATATGTGAATAATCCTAAAAGTAATTTCCTTGAAAGAGCAGTGAAAGTTTAGCCAAGTGTTTCATTCTTAATTTTGAGATTTAACAAGACACTGGATACATAAAAAACAACAAATCTCTTGAAAATTTTGGGGTTTACTTTGTGTCTTGTATCTCCTCACAAGACTGTTAAATGAAAACAAGACTGGAGGAGGAAAAAAGGACTATTTATGCAATATAAAAGTCCTTTCCTTTTTATTTCATATAAGCAAGTTCCTTCTTTTTTTTCATACAGCAACATAGGGAGGTGTGCATCTGAAATGACAGTCCACTGTAAAGTTATTTTGGTATAAATTATCTTGCATTTATATCTGTGTAGTAACCAGAAGATACAAGGTTATGATATCCTGTAAAATAATGCTGCATCACTCATCTTGAAAATAATGGGAACTTTTAGTGGTAGAATCTTTGGGTTGGTAGAATTTTTAATTAAGAATATGGGTATTTCCCATATTCTTAATGATTCTCCCATGAAGTGGAGTGGACACATCTGCTTTGACAAGATGTTCTAGGTTATATATAAAACAATAGACATTTTCAAAGCTTTTCAATGAGGCCGAAATATTTTTCCTGAATGTCTGAAAAACCTTAGGAAGATATTTTGGAGGGGGAGGAAACATTATAAATGAAATCCTGAAAAATGCTTAGAAAGCTTTGGTGAACACTACTTTGTCCATGTAAAATCAAACACCATTGCAGAAGCTCAAGTGGAAACCACCTCCATTTTCACAGGCAGTTGGGCTGCAAAGAGGCTTCATGTTTGCAGAGCAACAGCTGCCCAACACTTCTCACAGATTTCTCTGTATTACTTTGTCCTGCAGTCTAAGAAGTCCTTACTGCAATAATTTCTCAAAGCTGGTGCCCAGGTCAAATGGTTCTTCTTCCTCAAGCCTCCTTAAGAGACGGGTACCTTCTAACCAAACCCCAGAAAGACAGTCAGCAGATCAAAATCAGCTTTTATTCCTCCATAGCAATAGGATGGAAAGGGGTGATTAAATACATATAACTCAGTGTGTCAATGATTAACAGCCATTTTGCCAAAAGTAGTCCATCAGGCCTCTGTATCACAGGTACTGTCAGTGTGGCTGTCCACCTTGCTGTGCTTTTTCACATGCCATCGAACATCCAGACCCTAAAAATTAGGTCTTCTCCAAGCTGCCGCAAACTAACCACCCAAAGGCATTGACTCTTTTTTGTGGTCTTGGCCTCATTTTGGAGCAGTCTGTGTCAGTAGCTAAGTTTTGTCCAGCTCCTTTTCTTTACACGGGGACTTTGACTAGTCTCCTTCCTTTCCTTCACAAGAAAAGTGATTTTCCTAATGACACAGGCTAGACAGATGACAGATTGTCGGGATGCACAGCACATGTTTTCTTTAAGTGAGCTTTTTATTTGTTATTTTAAGGTTATTTCCAGATCCCTGGCGCTTATTCCAAAAACTCAGGTAACCAAGAAGGAGCTCAGAAACTGAAGTAATTTTAGACTAATCATCCACTGATCTAAATCCACAACACTAATCTCATAATTTGGCATCACAAACCTTAACCGGTCACATCTGGATAAGGTACTCCATGCTAACACCCGTATTTAGCCCTGCTGTTTTCAACCTGTTTACACTGGGAAGTAAAACAGGCTGTTTTATTTTGAGCTCACATTAGTTGAGACCTACTTGGGTGAGGAGAAGGAGAATAATGACACTCAATGAGATAAGGCTGAAGTCATAGCTGCCTTAAAAACACACAACTCTATACTATTTTGTAGGACTTTCTAGACTACACTTGTCTCTTACAGCCTCTTACACCCTGCAGCAAGGTGTTAAAAGACACAACCAGTATCTGACAACCTCTGTTGAGTTCTCAGGTTCAGCAGAGCTGTGCGTGACAGTGTCACCAATGAGGTCCCACGCCAGAAGAGAGGAAGCTCCCTCCTTTCGATTGCACCCACGAAAGACCATAAAAGAAGCCCTTTTATACCACCCGCTCCGTTCTTTCAACACATAATCCTGAGGGAAAACATTATTACTATTATTGTTGCCATTATAGTAGAGCAAGAAGGCTGTGCCGAGACCAGGTCCCAGTTGTGCTAAGTGCTGTGCAAACAAACATGTGGCTCGTTCATGCTCTAGGCAGCATGAGAGACAAAGGCAATATTCTTAGCATGCCCATGAACTGAGGCACACTGAGATTATCCAACTTGCCCAAGGTCACGCAGGAAGTAAGTGGCAGAGCTGGAAATTGAACCCAGATTTCTTGGATTGCAGGCCAGGATTTTAACCACAAGGCCATCTTTCGTCTCTCTTTTTCTTTCCCCTCCGATCTTTCTATTTTAGCACACTTTTGAAGAAAAAAAAAAATAAAATTACTCTTAAAAATCCATTCGGCAATACTTTAGGTATGCTGCGGCCTCCACAACCATATTTAGCACAATTATAGGCTAAAAGGAACTCTTGCAAATTATGTGCAAATAGATATGTCTTTATGTAAATCCAAGTTCTTGGAAAAAGAATAAATCTACGGCCAAAATAATACAAAAGTTAAAGCCAGGGAGGAATTAAGCTCCAAATTTTTTCCTCTTCGAAGGTTGGTAACTGAGGTACAACATTCCCCGGCTAAAGAAAGGCGAATACAGACTAGATGCCTGGGGACTAGTTAGCTAGTTATGCCAGCTCTAATAAACCTATGATTTCAGCTATAGAAATGTGAAGGCAACAGACACTTGGTCATTGTTTCAGAGGATTCTATCACACATACGACTTTTTACATGCATGCGTTTTCTAAACCAGCTACTGTACCATAATTGCAAGAACACTGGAAGCCAGGAAACTTTCTGATGGTGCACAGCCCCACAGCAGATATGGAAGCCTGAGCACAGCAGGGTAATTTTGTGTCTGGCTGGTTGGGATGCTGTTTACTGAAATAAATCTGATGGCAAAGCAAGGATCCTCTCTCCCAGGTATGTCAAACACCTATTTAGCCCCAGACAAAAATATGTGATCTTCACTGCCATAATCCCAGGCACAGAACAGGAGACAAGCTACTGAGCTGCTTTGCACAAGTGAAAGAAGCAGAGTCAGATTAGGTTTGTTCACCAGCAATACTGTATGTCCTCTGTTGTATGATTCTATACACAAATATGATCCAATTCCCATGACAAGGATGTGATCGTTCACGTGAAACAAAAGGGAGCTGGGTTTTGTGCTCCTGCTGCTAATGGAAGAATGCTCTACTCATAGTGCCACACTTACTGCTTGGTTGTGCCTTGGCTGAAGTCCTGTCTTGGATCTGTGGCTCTAGGTACCACACCAGTTTTGTGTAGGCAATGGTTTGCAAGGTTAAATTTAGGTCGAGAACCCTAATTTTCCTCAAGGAATGTCTTACAGATTTTTTTCATGAACTTAATCAAATAGCTAAAATGGTGTAGCAACTCCTATCCTTCCCTCCTCCAGAATTCAAAAGGGAACCTTAAATAGATACATTGTCCTACATATTATGGTAAGAGAATATGAATGTATAGGTTTTTTCTATAAGAATAAAAGCTAGGCATACTGTTCTGGGATGTAGGCTATCATTTACTGTGTGACTAGAGACCCGAACAGTAAATGCATCTGTTCACTAGTTTGGAGTCTAATGGGCACTGCCCAGGCACATCCACACTATTCAGTTTTTTTAGTCTCTCAAACAGGACAGCCACATGCAAGCCAGGAACAGTCTCTGGCTTGTGCAAACATCAGGAGGTGTTAGGTATCACCTACAGATGCCAGGGACTGCACCTGAGTCTCAGTGCCTGAACCTCTGTCTAGGCAGTGTTAGATTTACTATCCAGAAAGGAAAATTCTCCAAGATTATATTTAAATTCGATGTCTTCTACTCAGTATCCTCAAGCTTTGAGTGCAAAGGCTGGAAGACTTAGTCCAAATGCTGGCCACCCTCAGCCTCTGAGAATGGTTTCATTTGTTTTTCTGAACAGAAATGGGTATGATTGGGGTGGCCCCAGGGGCAATGGGGGAAGAGGAAATAATGATGTTAAAAGAGTCGTCTAGTAAGTAGATGACAAAGATGGAGAGGCCAATAGCTTGTCCCCTGCTCAGGGCACTTCTGACAACAGACCTAGGCATATGATTTTCCTATACATTTGGAAACTTAATGAACAGAGGGTTGGTTTGGTTGGGAGCTAGTGGGATATTTTGTGTCAGGACCACTTGGTGGGGCCAGCACCATTAAGAGTGCAGGATTAGCACCCACCTATGCTAAGGGGTAGATACACAATTACCAATATCTTCAACTGAGCACCATGAACCACGATTCTGAAGAGAAAAGCACAGTGCTGTCCTGTGCCTGCTGCACATGGCACCTGCAAAAGGGGCCAAGTAAGTGATACCCAGTCCTAGTCAAAGTGGGCATCATTCAGAAATGGCACCAGTGGCTTTTGCAGAGGAATCCAACCCTGTAATATGGTAGCCATTGGCACTGTGTGTGAGCACAAGCAAAGGCTGTGGAGTTTAATTTCAGACTAATCCAGCAGCAGGCAGGAGCACCAGCAGTGCTGGCTCAGCACTTCCACCAGGACCGGTGCAACTTGCTATAACTCATTCCTTCTGGGCTCTTTTTTAAAGTGCCATCTGGGACTGTGCTGCTAAGCTGTCCTCCGAAAAACTACACTGTTAATAATAATAACAATATTCAGGTCTTATATAGCATTTTTCACCTTTAGATCTCAAAGTGATTTACTATGGAAGGCTTTGGAGGGCTTTAGGAACAGATTATACAGACATCTGTCAGGAATAAACCAGATTTCCTGACCCTGCCACAAAGCAGGGGAATAGTTCGATGCTCTTTCTAGCCCAGAATTTCTGTGATTATCCCTATTTTGTACAAAGAGCACTTTGACTCATGGAGTAACAAGAAGACCTCAGTGTATCACACAGCTACTGCTTTGAAGCCTCTGTGGCAGCCTAAGACTTTATAAATTATAAAAGAAAAGAATCGAAGCTGCCCCCCATCCTAACACTGTAACCAGCAGTCATGGGTGGTCTCTGTGGAAATGCACCAGTATGCTACAGATTGGGTAATACTGAAACATTTTGCATAGAGGATATTTCCAGGGGTAGGAAATGGCAAGTTGTGTTGAAAACTTGAAGAAGGCCATAAGGAAATGGCAAAGGTATGATTCATCCTTCAAGATGGAGATGATCAAGTAGCCCTCCATCTCCCTCCACTGACAGAGGAGCTGGAGCAAGTAACTAGACTAGACACTTAAGTTTTGGTATCTGATGTTAAATGAGAGACATTGAAGCCAGCCTGGAAAGAGAGAGTGGGATGGTCTCATGGTTTCTATGCAGAAAGAGGGCTCCCATGAGCTCGTTTCAAAGTCAGGCTTAAACCTCTCTGAAGCAACTCTTTCCCTGCATCCTCCTAAACATCAGGACAGACCAAAAGTGCTGTCACTGAAATTGCTCAGCAAGAGTTTAGAAAATCCATGCTGGCAACAGCAGAGGGGAGAGCATGACAGCAGCAGTCAATGCATTCATTGCTCGCAAGGATTTTGTCACAGTGACACCCTGATGGTCTTCAGCTGCAACTGGGATAAAAGAACAAGATCCCAGCACACTCAAGAAAACTACACCTTCCATGTGAGGGGCAGCCAGGCTGACCTTTAGCTGCTGAGAAAGGGATTCCCTAAATGCCTAAGAGAAAAGAGTCAGGTATCAGATTTTAAGACTTGAAGTATTCTGTTGCAGCTTTTCTTTCTATTTTGTACCCAACAACACAACTCTTCTGCTTAATTACAGCAAAACTTGACTCTGATTTAAGTTTATCTGGCATATAAAGTGGTCTCAAGTACATGACACAGTCACTTGAGCCTCCTCAGGAGTAAGAGGTCCAAGCACATCAGAGGTCCAAACCCACCCTGTGGAGACTCTGCAATGCAATACATATTTTGTGGAACTCAGGGACTGGAATTTCTTCACAAACATGAGTCTAAGAAGCAAAATCAGCAAGTGCCAAGAAAAAGAGGACCCATCTTCAAGCCAGGCACGACTTCGTGTTATTTTGCAAGGGACACAGAAAAGTGAAGAAAAATGGGAACATTCTGAACTTCAGGAATAAACTCCTCATTGTCACAGTTCATGGCTGGAGTTTAGTCATCAGAAATGTACTTTCATACCTGTATTCATAGAGCAGCACCTAAAAGGCCCCAGGGAAACGCTAACAGCAGCACAGACCTTAGCTGAGAGCCTGCTTTTTGCAGATGCTGCAATTTTCAGAATCATTTTATGAAACAGAAATAATAATTTAAAATTATTTTTTACTTATGAGTGCTTTTATTAACTTTTACATTTTTAGTCAGATTTGCTATGGTTTTTTTGCTTGTCCTCTCCTTAAAGGAAATATAAACCCAAGAAACATCAATCTCTTCCATTCTGCAGAACCTTCTAGTTTCAGAAAAGTTTTTGATGCAAACATTTGATGCTTAGTAAATATTTGATTTGGTGTTTTTTAAATTGTTTTTCTTCTCTCCAGGGAAAATATCTTCATTTTTGATAAAAACCCACCTTTTGGGGAAATCATTTGGGTGGAAAATTTTGACCACCTGCGGAAATGAAACCTATGAACAGCATGTAATTTAGGAGTTGGATGAAGATAAATTCAATGGACTGATTTTTAGTTTCTCATGTTTCGGTGTGAGGCAGGGATCCAGGTTCCACCATGCCAGCACGGCCGCAGGGTTGGCCGCTTATCAAAGCGGTTGCTTTCGGGGCTCTCACGAGATCAGGCTTTTTACTCATTGAGAGCTCCACATCTTTGGAGGGAGCAGCAAGGCCACAGGAACAGCCTCATTTCAGCATCGACCCTAAGGAAAACCATGAATTTTAAGGAACAACCAATGCAAAACTAGTCCTGATTTTCCCCACAGATGCAGGAAAGCGATGTTCAGGCATAGTTTACAGTTTCATACCAGTATAAAAAAAAAAAAAGAAGAAATCCACGTGAACTTGTTCACTCATCACCCTGAATAAAAAAGGGCAAACTTTCTCCATTCCATGAAGCTATTCTTGGCCAGTGCGAGCTAAAAATCAGGGAGGGCAGTTTAAAGGGGGCAAATACAATTAATGTTCCCGCTTTTGCCATATTTCTGGGCCCAGGGGACAAATCAGGAAACTTTATGTCAGCAGGAATGTGAACAATAAAGGCAAAGTGGGTTGCATGTTAGAAAACTGTTTCACTCCCTTTTTATATTTTTTATTTTATTTTTTTGCCCAGCAGTATGATGTGTTAACAATTTTGTTGGTTTAACAGTTCACACTTCCAGCACATTTATCCATTGGCACATGGGGGTTTTATGCATTTAACAGTTTTCTTCATTAAAGTGGGTTCCACTGTGTCTTAAAAATTGTTTTCCTTAGACTACGTGTTTGTTATTTTATATGGTGTGACTGAAAAGCAGGCCAAAATTTTAGCCTTGGAAAATGCACACTGCAGAGAGGAGCCCAGTGCAGGCAGCGGGATTAGCCGCCCTCAAAGCCCAGCACATACTCTTTTGAGAACTGCTGATTGCACTTTGAAACTTTCTTCCCTAATTGCTGGGAGATTCTTAATTTGTCCTGAGCTTGGGAAAACGAATTGCAGATGTACATGCTGCAATCAAAACGCACGCTGCACAGGGTTTCACTCTGTCACTGAGATGACCTTCATCCCCTTCTGCAGCACCATCAAATCATCTGTTTTTTTACAAAAACAGTGACAGAATTTTAATTTTTAAAATATTATTATTATATTTTAATTTTATTTTGAAGGGAGAGCAAGGGCTGGTGGAAGGGAGAGGGCGGCTGTTATTTCTACAGAAGCAGGGCTGGTTCTTAGAGGCGTAAGAGACACCCAGGTGTTTTCACAGCGAGCCCTGTGCAGGGCCCTTTTGGAGCCGAACTCGATTCCTGTTTGCCAAACTACACTTTCAAGAGGTGTCAGATATCGAGAACCTGTTTCAAATGCCAAGCCAAGCAACGGAGGGGGAAAGAAAAAAACCTGAGGGAGGGAGGAGGGGAGAAGGGGGACGTGGGGAAAAAGGAAAAGGGGAAAATGTTCCTCCTGGAAGAAAAAGGTAGTTGTTCCAAGTTGGCTGTTTCTTTTTAAAATAATTAGTTAAGCAGTGCATAAAAACAGGTAAGTCTGTTCTGCATTGCTCATAGTCTTGGCAGGCCCCGTCCTTTCCCGTGTTAGAAGAATTTCTGTGAACCACCGCTGTACAGGAGAAGGGAGGGGGAATTGTATCACTGTGACCTAAGGCAACCCAGCTTGTAAGGTTAACCATAATTTTTTAAACTAACATGACCTCTGTTAACCCCTCCACTCCAACCTTAAAAAAAAAAGAGAGAAAGGAAGAAACATGTTTACAAAACCACTGGGAGGAGAAAAGAGGTGAGATGCGGAGAGTCTTCTTCCTTCCTCTCCTCTCCATCCCTCCATCCATCCCTTGCCAACTCTTTTGTCCCCGTGTGTCCCCACCAGCAACTGGTGTTTACTGGGTCTTGATGCAGCATGTCTAGGGACTTTGCTTTTTCTAATGAGTCATGGAATCATAAAATTAAGCCATTCTGGGAAGCCAAAAAATTTCGGATCCATGTGTGCATTTGGGGCTTTGCAGGAATGTTCATGTCTGGATGTCTGAGTCACATGCTCTCATGGTAAACGTGATACATCCTCTTTTTAATGGCAACATTTGCTTGCTTTATTTATTTTATTTCCCTCTACTCATCCGTCTCTCCTTATTCTGCAGAAGAACGCAGGCCATTTCCTCCAGCTGGGATGCCAGGTAAACCCACCTCAGGCACCCTTTGCCCTTCCCTCTTCTATAGCTGTCTTAAATCAAGCAACCAAAGCCAATGCCAGCACGGCCCTGGGCCAGCTGGAGGTGGCATGGGGCCATGGTATATGGTGTAGTCAGCTTTTGTGTCAACATTTGGATGTTGAGTTCATCTTAACCAGAATGTGCCAAGCTCAAAGGAATCTGAGTCTGCCTCAGAAAATGCATATGCAGTTCACAGCCCACACAAAGACACTGGCTCAGGGAAGGGACTTACTTATTTCTGGGTCTCAAAATATTCCTTATGTCTTACTCCAACCTACATTAATTTCTGGTCACTCACAGACAGATGTGGCGCGGGGAAAAAGGATGTAGGTACAATATGTAGAGACCTGACCTCATCTCCCACAAATACACAAGCTGCCAATACTCCCTAACTACTCTTGAATACCTACTTCTTCCATTTTCCACCAGTTCACCTGGTAGGCACAAGCTTCTGATTTTATATGGGACCACAGTTAGACCAATCGTAAAATGTCTTTTCTTTGAAATGGTTCCTTCCTTGCTTAAACAAGCATAAACAAACACTCCTGCTTCTATATTTATGATTATTAAGCGTGGAAAATCTACCAATTAAGCAAAATTAATGTGAAAAATAAGGAACAAGAGGCCAGATTCTCAAGTGGTATGAGCTGGCAGAGGTTCAAGACTTCATTGGAAAAATAGGCCTGAACTACCATTCTACTAATATGTAGTCCAGCCCTCTATGCAAGAATGAGCTCATGTCCAATTAATTGTTTATACACATATATATTTGCAGTCCTGTTTGGGTGCAGTGAGCATGGGAAACACCAGATATACCACAGACCACTCACCAGCAGATGTGCTGAGCTCAGCTTTCTCCAAACCCACTGTTTGGGCAGCACTGATACAGCACTGTATAAAATGGCTACTGTAGCTGTCTGTTCTGCGTGATTGTCCTTCCTAAACAGTCCATGAGAAAACTCCATCTGTGTCTTGGGAATTGTCTGGGTGAGTAATAGCTGTCCTAAGCACTACTGGGATTTTCCTAGCAGTTTAGCAGTATAACCAGTCAAACAATAGTGAAAAGGACCAGGCCTTAATACAGAAACAGCGTATCAGGCCACAGTTAAAATATCTCAGCAGGTCCCACTGGGCCACCTTGCAAGACAGTTCTAAGGATAAAGGTCCAGTTTTCTCAACTGTACTTGCATATCAGCAACTTTTTTCATTGGCCATGTGCTTATGATTTAATTGTCTGTATTCTGGGAGAAAAGAAAACAAAACATCGTAGACTCATTTCCTATATTAAGCAAGGAGGAAGAGAAACTGCTGATAGAGAAGAGTGAACTTGTCTCATGCTGAGGACTCCAGTTCCTCTAAAAGGGCACCACTGGCAAATGTGTATTTGTGCAAGTGTTTCTTTTCCCACCCTTCCACCAACCTGCTTTTTCCTATGCTAAAGCTGTTTGGAAAATACTGTAATTCTGACTGTTCACAAATATTTAGTGTCTCCAAGTTTGAATGAACCTCTGCTACTTTTACATATTTGCTTTGAGTTGAAGAAAAATAAACAAATCTGTAACTTTTCTCTACTTCATTTCAGTAGCTGACATCTACGATTCACTTACAATGTTAATTTAAAGTGGTCTTCCATGATGGGGAGTATTCAGTCTCTTAACTGATGATAAGCCACAAGGCATCTCTGAGGCATCTATGTTAACACAGAAATGAGTACTTCAGGACATCTATCATGCAGAAAAAAAGTTTTTTCCAGACACTATTCACATTCTTATCCCATAGTTTGTAGGCTCCATCATATGGGCACATATGTTCTATCACAGAAAATTTGCATTTAATTGCTTGCACCAAGAAAAAGGCTGGGAAAGGCGAGAACAGAACTTGCTGTCACATTCCCATTTCTGTGCCACGTCCTCTACCACACTGTCTTCTGCCTTCTAACTTTCTCCTAAAATTTCTACTTAACTCACTTTCAAGCTTCTTGCTGTCGTGTCTTGAGAAGGTTCTTTCAGCCAGGATGAGAAATAGTGCATGTAAGAGATTCATTTGTTCCTAAAAGCTTTGCTGTAATGAAAAATATCTTCTGTTTCTCCCTGGCCTTGAGCACCTTGAGATTACATCAGAGTCACTTGAAAAATGAGGAAGATCTGGGTCATCTTTCCTCATTCTCTTTTTTCTGCTTTTCTGGCTGATGAGATGGAGGCCTGATGATTTAGGTGAAACATTCAATATAAACGAGAATAGTTTGTGATTCTCACGCTTATTCCTCAGGCTCCACATCGACAAGCAAAGACTAATTTGTTCTAGACCTTGATATCCCATGTACACATTTTATAATTTCTTTTATTCACTACAAGGACATAAAATAATATTTGAGTAACCTTAAAAATACTTGAAACACAAAATATTCAAAACTTTAAGAGATTTTCTGAAGCTTCTGGAATTATTTTAAATTCCTAATATAATTTCAACATGCCTCCTGTTGTCCCTGCAAAAGCAGGCCACAGATACCAGTAACCAGGCACCTGAAATGGTGGTCTGCTTTGGGGCAGGTTTTCTTTTGCTTCGGTTTTTTCCCTCTCTTCACAGGAACATTGTAGTCATGACCTTAAAGCATTTCAATGTTAATTAAAATTTTGGATACCAGTGTGTTGGATATCACAGAAACGACTACAAGAGTGTGACATATTCACTCTGACCCTGAAATAAATAAAATGTGATGTTATACATCAGAGGAAACCAGTCTGTTATGGCAAGTAAAGCACACAGAATAATGCAGGGAAAGTTATATCCATTATAGAGCTCTGTTTTCCTCTATAACACCAAGAATAGAGCCTTCTACTGACCCCATTAGACTTCTTCACACCGGTCACCTCCACCTTTTCTGGCTGCCACTCTCATCTGAAAGCCTGGTGCTCCATCCCACTGTACCTCACAAAACTTTTCTCCAAGTCCTGCAAGCCCTCTTTCCAGTCTCTTCATTTTGTTGGCAGGATCCTCACCATCAAATTAAGTTGAATTACTCTGAGGCTGCATCCTACCCCTGTATGCTACAAGGATGGTGAATATTTAAAGCATAGTAATAATAACCTTTCAGCTCTTCCAAATGTCACTGCAATGGACTCCATATGGGAGGTGCAACTACTGGAAAAATCATGGTCATCCATTGTGGCTCTGGGATGGATTATGGTCAATAGAACACTAATAAGCTTCTACTGAACAGCTGAGCAGCCCCCATATGAGATTTTAAGAGACATTTTCCAAATTTGGATGGATTTTCACCAGAACTGCCAAAACCAAACTCTGACTTCAGGGCATCCCGCTCTTCCTATTCCAAATCTTTTCTCCACAGACCAAGTTTACTACATGTTCGACAAAATAGCTATTTATATATTTTTTTTCAAGACAGCATATCAGTGTCTTTTCCCTGTGACATTAAGAATAATCTTGGCTGAAATTTTGCAGAGCAACTCTGCTTATAGAAAGAAACCAGAGATGCTACATATACAGCTAAGGGCAGGGTATTGTGTAGAGGGTGTCAATCAAACTGACTTCATTGACCAATATTTCAGTTTGAGTTTGGTTCTGTTCACATTTCATATTTCTGGATCATAAAGCTTAATTTTAAATCTGAAATTTATCCACGAATGCAAGACAGGTTGAGAGCACGTGTCACACTGATACTTGGCAGATGGCCAGCAGACTTTCTGGGTGACCAGTCAATCCAAGTCTCTGTGTCCAGCTATACTAAGGAGAACATACTTTCTCCCTACCTCCTATTTCATATATGCCTTTTCCTTTGACATTCTAATTTCTGAAGCAGAAATTGTCTCTTTCAGTGTGTTGCTCTGTCAATACAGAATATTTCCAATCCCATCTGATCTCCCTGTATGCCACTGTTAAAGAACTGGGAATAATAAAAATTCCCACTGAATTAAGTGGTGGCAGGAGGAAGCAGCCCCTACGAAAACTAATAAAAGTCAAGCTCTGATTCATCAGAATGGAACTCCAGTTTGTGAAAAATGCGAAGGAAGGACATTGATCCCCTGCACAGGAAAGGCAATTGGCAAAACCAAACAATTTCAGCTCACATACAGCAGAAGCAAAGAAATAAATCTGCATACCCGCTAATGTGATTCCTCTGAATGAACTTGAGCCCAACAGTAGCATATAGGCAGAAGCCTACATCCAAAAATAGAAACCTCTTGGAATCCACAGTTCATCTGGACAGGATTAGGGAAACACTCCCTGAACATTTAGTGAGTGACATGTCAGAAAAGAATTGAACCAATTTACAGCAGTCCTGGAACGTCCCAAATGCAGTAGCTCCGAGAACAATGGAATAAAGAAGGAATTAATTGTCCACTGTGGCACAAAGCAACTATTTCAGGCAACAATATCAGTGACATTAATGACTGCAACGCTATCTTTGGGCAGCTCTGAAGACTGTAAAGAACTGTGGCTGGCCCATGAGTTACAATGCTGAAATTGTACCCAACTGAATTTCTTTTCACTGATTTCACAGTTTCAGGGGAGATTAGTCAGATTTGCCTCTGCCTTGTTTTCGGTCACCCTGAAGCAGAACAATGCATAACATGTTGACAGTGAGGTTTGCTGTGGGGAAATTAAGTTTTTCTTTCGATGGAGTAGCCGGAGGGGAGAGGAGAGAGAATTGTCAATACAGATGAGTAGCTTGAGTCAAAAAGCTCCTGAAAAAGCAACTCAAATATGCGGGGGGCAAGATTGAAACACTGAGATAGACCAAAATAACCAGAGCCTGTAAAGAATCATAGACTTGGCCCTCTTCCATGGCGTACTGCAAGCTTACTGCCCAGACCCTAGCTGACATGGGTCTGGGAGTGCTTGGAGGAGCAGACCTGCACAAACTGGTAGAGAAATGCTGTTCTGTTAGTGTTATTCTTTCAGAAATCATCTTCTGTTTAAGTAGAGCATACATGACAAAGGGACTTTTCCTCTAAGTGTTAGTGCAAAAAGGTGTTACTTGGCAGCTGTGTACCAACATGAAATAATGAACTTCAGCCCCTCTCTCCTTCACTGACCCGTGTGTCTGCAGTTGTTCTTCTTGCATCTTCTGACACCTCTCTCTCTGGCTGCAATTGCTCCTGGTGTTGATTTCCCTCCCCCAGATTCTTAATTACGTTATCTGAGCAGTGCTACCACCATCACTGATGGACTTGGCCTTGGCCAGCAGAGAGACCATCTTGGAATCAGGTGGTATTGCCTCTGTCAGACATTGGGGAAATTTCTAGCAGTGTTTTGCAGAAGCCACCTCTTTAATATCTCCACCACCCCACCACACCCCTACCTTCCCCTTTCCCAAGCCTGCCCATGCAAACCCAACACATGCCTCCACACTAATGGAGAGGTTAAAAACACTCCACATGGATTCCAATTAAAATCACAGAGTCACAGAATTACAAGGTTGGAAAAGACCTTTAAGATGATCAAGTCCAACCATTCCTGTCCTGTGCTAAACGATATCCCTAAGTACCTCATTTACCCTTTCTTTAAACACATCCAGGGATGGTGACCCAACCACCTCACTGGGCAGTCTATTCAAGGCCCTGACAACTCTTTCAGTAAAAAATGTTTTCCTAACATCTAATCTGAACCTGCCCAGCCATAGCTTTGTGCCATTTCCCCTTGACCTATCTCCTGTTACTTGGCTGAAGACACCATCGCCCACCTCTCTACAACCTCCTTTCAGGTAGTTGTAGGCAGTGATTAGGTCTTCCCTCGGCCTCCTCTGTCCAGATTTATCTTGGTCCCTGGTATTTTTAGATTATATGTTCCTACCAGAAGTCTTTGAAACAGACGTTGAACAGAGTTACTCCTGGTTTATGTCAAAGCAGGGAAGATTCATCCCCTAAGAGATCCTCTTGCTCTTTTAAGCTTGTTTGGCTCAGGCTATGGTCAAAGAGCCAAATGCACTGAGACCAAGAGTTTAGTATGATAAAGAGAATATCCAGAATTTTCATAACGGGTAGTAGGATCAACCAGAGACATTTTAAGGGGATAAAATTTATTTAATTAGTAAAAGGGGTGAGGGAAGAATGCCACATTTCAGATGCGAGAAAGAAAACTGAAGTGTAAGGCAGCACAGTTAAAAGCCTCCACTTCAAAACTGGGGCTTGGATCCAGGAACCTGCAATTGCAGTAACAACCTTCCCAGCTTGGACCTACCAGACTGCAAAATGTCATAACTAATGCCATGAGAGTTTTCCTCAGACAAAAACAATCCTTCCGTAGGGAAGGAGGCTCACGCAGACATACTGAGTCATTGTCTGTTTCCCTACCTGACAATCTACACATTGAGTTTTTTTAATCATTTCAACCAAATTTTACAGCAAATTAAAGGTCTTAGACGAATTACAATCTTGTAATTTTTTTAAAAATAGAAATAGGTGGCTGAATGAAGGAAAGGCCTCTTCATTCTCCCAAAGAAGAAAAGACTACATTGAGAGCTAAGCTTTTACTACATACCTGACTCCATGTAGTGTATGGTAGATGAAGAGGTAACAGATGCATAAAGGCTTCAACCAGCACTCCTAACCTAGAAGACATCAGAAAAACCTACATCCCTCATCACTGGTTTGTTGTAGTATGGATTCCCTGATGTTTAATGCAGAAATAGTCCATGTGTATCCTGAATGAAATTGAATTTAAAAGTCAACTTGAGTTAGAAACCCTTTGGAAACCAGGCCTAACTGGTGTGAGTACTTGCAGAGTAAATAGTCTCAGTACAAGTATATTGGACAAATAGATGCAGGCTATTGTTCCTGGAAGGTTAAGAGAAATTTCAGAAAAGCATGCTAAGTATACAGCAGATAGGATTAACATCTTCAAATCAAACAAGATACTATCCAGGAATAGATGTTTCAATTACTGAACTCAATTATGGGGGTTAAATACCATGGCTGGTCTTATGCTTACTGACCCAAATACCCTTAAAATATACAAATATGACTATAAATTCAACATATTAAACTGAATCATTGTGAGATTTTTAAGATACATGTAAGTCTCTGATAAGCCAGATAAAGCGGCAACAAGCACAAAAGTTCATTCTAAATACATTGCAGCTTTAAGAGTAATGCTTCCTCCCTAGCATAAATAAGAGGACACTACATATCCATCCAAAAGCCTCAGTATCTCATTTCTCCCATGGAAGAAAGGCAGCCACCTCAGGGTTTAATTATGCATAACATTATTTGACAAACAGTCGAAATATTTTGAAGTACAGTGTTTCTATGCAAAAATTTCAAGAGAGATGTTTTTATCTTCTAATGCTTTGTAGTCAGCTTAGAATTTAGAGTGGGAAAAATATAACCTTCAGACGAGAATGTAGAATTTATATAAATGGATTATTTGCTACAGTTTTGCTTCATGCCCAAAGATCTTCCGTGATTAGTGGATAATCCCTCAGATGTACACCGTATGGGAAAGGTATCCATCTTGTCAAAAAACCACCCTATTCTGGTATTGATTTTGAGGGGGAGATTTAGTTTCCCAATAACAAGTATATCCGTTAGTCCCAACAGTCTTCAGCTGACCAGTCCCTACAATGCTTAGCTCACTAAATACAATTTTTTCCCCCCAAAAATGGTACTCTGGAGATGTCTCATCTTGGGACTTTCCATGTAGCCTCCGCTTGAAGAGTCACATGAGCAACTGTTTGTTTTAAGATGAATCATGTCATGTTTTTATGGTTTCTGACACTTAAAAATATTTTGTTTCCGCCTGGCGATGAAGTCAGCCACTTACTATTATTAAACACCATGCCCTGTTATTCCGCCTTTTGGGTGATGATCTCAGCAGAGCCCTTACACCCTCAGATCTTACATAGATGCTACTGGTATGTCTCCTGTTTGTAATATCCCTGGTTACCAGCTGCAGTTGAAAGCCTATGCTAATATGTTGGATTTACTTGTCCTCTCTAGCTGATTCCAGCCTTGTGGTTTATGGGTTGCCTTTGTGGTTTGCTAAAGGTCAGGCCCTGGATGACTCTAAATTTTCTTAAGTGGAATTCAAACACCACAGATGAGTATGTGTTCAAAGTAGTTGTCTTGGGTGGTATGGATTCAGATCTGCTTACTTCTGCTCAGGATGCAAGACTATCCTCTTCTTGGGTGCAATGATCAGACATAGGTATCCTTACTCTCAGTGCACCGTCCTCTACCATCTTTTGTTCAGATCCCAACTATTTCCAAATTTCAGGCTCATGCTAGACCCCAAGTTGCATTTCGAATCCACACATCCCCCACCCCTCCTTCCCCAAGCTGATGCCAAAGATGCTGATCCCTGCCTTTGGCTTGACTCAGTATCTGTAATTCTTGCTCTCTTTTTTCTGGCTTGCAGGCAGAGACTGCATCAGCCATAATTCAAAATTGCGAACAGATGACTAGATTACTTACTTGAACTGTACTCAATCATTACATCACCCTTGTACTGAAAATCGCAGCACTGGCTCCCCATATGATTTTGCATCCACTTTAGGGTTTGGCTCCAGAGCTACTGGACTTACTCACTTGCTCCAGCTTACCTAAAAGAGCTGTTTATGCCTCATAGACATCCTCAGACTCTGAGATCAGTCGGTGCCGATTTATTGATCATTCCAACAGACTGACTAAAAACTGCTGGTGTTGAAGCCTTGGCTCCTCCAAATGTATTTTGTGGAAATCCTTGCAACTTTCATCCAAGGAGGGGGAGGGGAAGGAGGGGGAAATAAATCTGTTAAACAGTCCAAACACAAAGAGAAAACATTTTCTTTAAGCTGACAACAGCTTGGCCCCAGCAAATGCAGAGCTCAGATTTGTTGAATTCATTTTCTTTCATGAAACCCTTTAAGTGTAATCTTTGCATTCAGAAATTTCCCTGACTCAGGCATAACTTTGCCTGCTAGATGGGGTGCAGATAGGAGTAGCCAGGAGCTGCAGGAATGTGGCAGACAAGTCAACAGACCCAGCCATGGGTGGTAAGCCCCTGGGATGCCTGGTGTGGGTCCTGCCTGGCCATGACAGCTAGCCCCAGGCTGGAATGCTCACACCCTCTTGGCACCTCCTGCACAACCAAGAGTTGGTGCTGGGTAGTTTTTGCAAAACTCTGTTAGAGGTGCTGACCTTCCCCACAGCAGGACCAGCAGTGGCTGACTTAATTAGTCCCTCTGGCCATCAGCAGCTCTTTCACTGCTTTTCACCCTGTGGTTGTCAGAGCATTGGCCATGATCCCTGTCTGCCTTTCTCACTCTGCTGATGGTGTTTGGAAGTGGAACCTGAGCTACATTGAGCAACACATTTCCCCTCCCTTGGCAAAAACCAGCTCAGGACAAGCTCAAGGTCATGCAAACCACAAATCAGGGAACCAGCAAGGGCTTTCCAGCACTGTCATGGATGCACAGCCATCCCTGCTGTAATGACGAAGCACTGCTGCCCACTCGATACTGGGTGAAATTATCCTATGAAATGCTATGAGTTAGCAGCTCGGGTCTCATTTCAAAAGAAGAAATGTCCACATAATGAAAGGCAGCATTTATGACTAATTGGCCCTTTGCTAGGCAGGCTCATCAGCAGGGTCAAGGTCTGCGTGTGCAGGCATGGAGAAAGAGTCAATTTCTGTCCACAAGTCAGGTCAGGTCAGTTCAGGACAGTGGGTCAGCATCTCATACGGTCATTGCTTACTGTCAGTCACATGCCATAAATCCTACAGCTTAAGGACCACTAAGTTCAACAGAATAAAATGAATGGAAAAAAGGAAAAAAAAAAAGAAAAATAAGAAAGGAGGAAAAAGAGAAGAAGGAGAAGGAGAAGGAGAAGGAGAAGGAGAAGGAGAAGGAGAAGGAGAAGGAGAAGGAGAAGGAGAAGGAGAAGGAGAAGGAGAAGGGGAAGGAAGAAGGGAGGAAGGGAGGAAAGGAGAGGGAGAGAGGGAGGAAAGAAAGGAGGAAGGGAGGAAGGGAAGTAGGGAAGGAAAGAAGGGAAGAAAGGAAGCAGGGAAAAAGGAAGAAAGGGGAAAGTAAGGGTTTGAAGGGGAAGGGAGGGAAAGGGGAAACAAACAAGTAAAACATGGAAGATGTGAAAAAATTCCCCAACCTTTTCTTTCCAGATTCCCACCCCAAAGAGGTGTCTTTCAGCTTTGTAGTTGCCATCAAGATTTTTCTCTTTAGAAAAAGATTACAAAAAGTACTTCCATACACTGTCAAACTGACTATGTAGCAATTCTGACAAAGCAGAGGTTTCCTCTTGCAATTGGGTGGGGGGAACTCTTTTCTGTAATATATTAGATGTAAAAGGAGGAACCAAGCATACCTCCCGAGATGAAAACAGTTTCAAAGGGCAAAATATATTGCAGGCATTTCTCCCACACAAATGCCCACCTACCATCTCTCCTGATCCCTGTGAGCAACATATGGTTGACAGCCATGGGACATATACCCATACATCAGAGAGCTGAGGGGGAGAGACCTCTGGCAGCAGTTCACAGGCAGAGGATGGTGGTGGCTTCCTAGCCATCATCTCACCACCCCCTGGGGACAAGGCTTGGCTTGGTCCTAGGTGAGGTCGGTGGCAGCAGCCTTAGCAACCCACCCTTTGCCTTACTTCTTTCCAGGTGGGGGTTTGGGGTCTTACCAGCATCATACACCAGCACGGCACAGCTTTGGCACAAGCTGTGTGTGCCTCTGGACCCGCAGGTTGTCCACCCCACCACGAGCTCTTCCCTCTTCTAAACACTGCCACATGTGTTTTGGCATTCTCCCTTGAAGCTTTTATAATCACAGTAGGGCTACAGTGAAGCCTCAGGAATGGTTTCATAAGCTCAAGATGTCACACAATAAATGCCAAATGTTATTATCAAATGCAACCCATAGACACATGCCGGATTGGCAGAGGTGCCTAACTTGAGGGAGGGCCCCCAAACACACTCTAGACATGTTTGGCTACAATGCTCCCACACTACTTCACACAACCCTGGCAAAAACTGTGATACTATCTCAGCTCATCCAGGGAAAGGCAGGTTTCAAGTTAACTGCTCGGGGCTTGCTGTGAGCGTTCATGTGATCCCCAGCCCATCCAGATGTAGATCTGTTCATTCCTACTCTACAGATGGCCAGAGCAATCCACTCCCTGTCATGTGTAATGAAGGGCAGGAAGGAGAGAGGGTTTTTGACATGTTTAAATATTATCCAAAACAAAGAAATTGCTCAAAAGCCAGGGATGCATTTAAATAAATTAAAGCTGCCAGGAAAATCCCGTATTTGTTACAGTTCATTCCATTTCATCCTCAGAGTCATCCTTCTGCAAAACATGGCAGCTCCAGTAGTTTGGTGTCCAGATGTTCCCCGTCATACGCTCTGCACTGCATCATTCTTTTTTCCTTGATGTGACTCCTTAAAAAGAGTGAACTCGGATTCCAGGACAACCTGAGTACACTTTTCCATAATGAGGGGCGATTGAAAAAATACGGTTGTTGACTTGGCCAGTGAAACACGGGCTTTTTTGTTCTTCTCTTCATCACTCTCTTTCCCTCTCTTTTTTAATTCTCCAGCTGGCTGGTAATCCAGCATCATCAACATCTTTTTGCATTTTATTCCTTAAGCCATTCATATTATACACATTCCAGTTTTTAAAATACAGATTTTAGGAGTGATTTGATGTGGCTTGGAATAGTGACATGCTTACACATTTATAAAAAATTCATTAACTTGGGGGAGGAAAAGAGGAGATTGCATCTTTTATTTTCTTTCTTTCCCTTCTCTTTTCTTCATTTCCAGCATATGAAATTATTTGTCGGTCATTTAGGAACCGCAATGTCAAAATGTGGTTGCCCCATAGGGAGGAAAAAAGACAGTTCATCCTCACAGTTTTCAAGTCAGTTGTTAAGAAGTAGCTTTGGCAAAGGCAAAAGCCAAATTGATCTCTAAGCTGTGATGTTTAAAGGCAATATTAGCAGTTCTGCTCACTGTTATTGAGAATACCTCTTCCCACAGTCCTTAAATCTGCCAAATCATAACCAAAAGATGATGCAGTACAGTGCCTTTGTTCCAACCTTGTGAAATCCCAGTCTCTAAGTTACAACTGCCAATTACTCCTGTCTCTAGGCTGTCATTCTTGGACCTCTGATGAGATCAGCAAAAAAAATGCCAATTTGGAACCTTTTACAGGAACACTGAAATATCTAATTCATCTAAACACTAAGGCGATAACTTGGTGTCCAATCCACAGAGGGATTCAAATAGCTAAACTCTCACTGAACTCAGCTGGAGTTTAGGCACCTAAAAGGGAAATAGGCAATGTAGAAGAGAGCCACAAAGTCCTATGCTCTTATAGAAAAGTTCTTCACGACTTTTGTTCCAAGTGTTATACTACACCCCTCTACCATCTCTCTTCTCACACTAAATTGTGCCTTGTATGCAAATATGACAAAATAGCATTTATCCTTTCTTTTTGCTCAAATTGTAATGTATGTAGACATCTAGCAAACATATCCCTTCAGTGTGGCCCATTTTCAGTACCACTGGTGAAACCCCTGTTCCAAGTTCTTGGTTTCTATGTAAAAGCTTTTAGCAGCTTATCTTATTACCACAATATTAAGCTCTATTCTCTCGCCACTACACACAAAGTAAGTATAAATTACTCTTCCCCCACAGCAGAGGAAATTGCTCTGGAAACAATGAGTGATGGAATTTTCATCTGTTTTCTTGATATGAATTTATTTTTTTAATTTCCAGGCTAATTTCATATTCAGGCAAAGTGCCCTGAATTCCAGATTTTGTACTCCAGAAATATATGAATCTGATAAATATTTTTAATTAAGAGTATTTTATTTGCTATGACATAATTGCAATTCCCATGAGAGATTCATATTTCAACCCAGAGTTAAATTGAAAAGATTATCGATAAGACAAATAAGCAATGCCATCTGACTTTTCCTGTTACTTGGTCTCTTTTATTGGATTTCCTCTGTTCTCAACTTGTCATGACACTGGATTTCAAGAGCTGTGAAACAGAAATTCAACCTCACCTCATTTTGATACCATGCTGCCTGCAAGCCTGGGGTATAAGCTTGTAAGGAAGGGAGTTAAATCTGATTGTATTGTCTCTGTGACATAAATTTCATACCAACATCAACTCAGAAGGTCAGGTAGACCATAACATTTAATAAAATACTTAAGCACATGCTTCAGTTGAGACCTCAGGATCTCTAGATTGTCCTTGGCTTCAACAAGACTTTAGTGCATGCTTCAAGTTCTTTAGTAAAAAAATATAGCACAGGTAAAATGTTATTTTTTCTCCTGCCTGCACAGAAATCAAAATCTAAGGGTAAGATATTACACAGTCCTGCAAGAGCTGGAACTTTGCAGATTCAGGTCTGAACCAATGTTTTATGTAAAGATCTGACCTACAACAAGTTTTTCTTTAAAATGACAGGGATACTGCATGAAATACATCTTGCAGTCAAGCATCGTTAAAGCTGAAAAAAAGAATACAAACCAGTCCTGAAGTCTTACCTTTTTCATTTGCACACCAGACAGGATTTTCAGCAACCATTTAGCACTAAAATGTATAGTTTAATATCCAGCGCTAACCTGAAGCACCAGAATCTGTCATTCACTATCTTTGAGTCAGTCTACAGGGGACAGTCCAGTGATTAGCTTCCAGCCAGGATCTGTGGTTGTCTCACGCCTGTCTTAGACTGTTCACAAGATGACAGTCTAACACCACAAGATTTGAATCTTTGAACTATCAAAAATGTGGAGCTGTCGATTTTTTTTTCAGCCTAATATTGCCTTTGAGATTTTTATTTTTCAGTCTGTCCAAAGATGACTTTGAAGATCACATGAAAGGGAAACAGAAAGGACCAACTTTGATCAGGATAATACAATGGAACTATTAAGAACTATGGACTTGGCAAATGACTCACTTGCCCTGTAATAGTGGTAACTAATAAAAACTATTAATAATAATAAAGTCAGGGAGTCATACAACCAGTTAGTGCCTCGGTGACCTCACATATGAGCAATCATCTACTGGATTGATATTTTGGGCTGACTGGGGTGTAAAGGCTGAAAGGAGATTATCACTAGATTCTTATAATTGTTTTATGAACCCCCTGGTGAATGCAAACAAGGCCAAAACAAGAGCCTTTCTTAACATAAGCTGACAATTAAAGCCTTGGCAGGCCAAACAGTAGTTTCTAGTCTTTCAGCAATGAAGTTTAATGCTCAAAGCAGATCTCTCTTCCCCCCCATCCCCTACCCCCTCCCCGACTATTTTGTCATGTTTTCTCCAGCTGGTAAACATGAGTCAGGAACAAAGTCTGGGGGAAGGGAGAACTGACTGCTAAGAAACCAGTTCACTCTAAAATGGGACCTCTCCATGCACATAAATGTCAAGGACAGCTCAGTTCATGTTAGTTGATGTTACCTCTGACTTTGCAGTACAGCTGGTCCTGGAATGGGATGGATATAGTCACCATCAGACCAGCTCTGACAGCAGCCAACTAACACCCTCAACAGTGACTTTTTCCACCTGATTTCCTCAGATGTTTGCAGCTACTGGAGCCTGGACTCTATTGTAGACCACACACCTACAGGAAAAGTACCTCATCCCACCCCACTTCCCTATTTCCAAGAAACAGCAGCCTGGAATTGCAGGGGGAACTGCTTATATTCCACCATCTTCACTAAGTGCTTCACTTCGAGGAAGGTGAGATGGTGAAGCATAAGCTTTTCTAACATGAAACCTTGAGTCACCTGGTCTTACCTCATACCTGACCCTGTTTTGAGGTGACCTCTTGAAGGCAATTCCAGCTGGAATTATTCTATTCTCTTACAATATTAAGCTAATTTGGCATTGAAAGCCCTTTTCTTTTACTGTGTTACACTAGAGAATAAAAAACCCACCATGAACTTACTCTATTTTTCCTCCTGCAACTGTTATGCACCTTTCTTAAAATATCTTAGGAGAAATGAGTGCTTAAGCAGCATCAGAAACAAGAGAAGGTGATGCCTTTGTTATATAGCCATACCAATTTAAGGGTAATCTGTTTGCCATACAACAAAACAAATCTTCCTGGATTCCCAAGGAACAGAGTTAGACCCTTCTGAAGTTTTGAGAGGAGGAATTTGAGTTAGGGATGGTCACTTAGCCCTTGGAGGAGTTTTCTGTCTTCATTAACTGTAGAAGCAGCATGGAAAGACCTATTGGCTGACTTGTGAGACTAAGGTTGGATGGGGTAAACAACCTACTTGATTAAGTGTGCTGAGATCCCTTCCCAAACATTATCTGCAGGAAGAAGTACTCAGAGTCAGGAGTGGGAGATGGAAATGAAAAAAGACCTGAATAAGATGGCTGATGGAGGCAGGCTGTGGAAAGCTATGACAAGAAAAGATAGGGGAGATAAGAACCACAGCCATGAGAGGGCGGGTGGTGAGGCTGCTTATTTTCTTGAAGCAAGAGGAAATTTAGGAACGTATCAGACTTTTGCTCCAGACTCTTGGATGGTGGATGACAAATCCTGGAGATAATTTCAAGTAAGAGCAGAACCACTAAGAAAGCTTGCACTTCGTCATTCACAGATGAAGAGAAGATATGGGGCTCTGAATCTTTTCATGGTCTGGTAAAACTAATGTTTGTACCACTGTGTTAGCATGAGCACCAATGCAGAGAATGGATGAGAGGACACCTCACCTATTGGATCAGCATCTCAAGACAAAGTCCACTGGCATGAAAGGGAGTGGGAACAACTACATTCAGCTGGGATAAAGAGAGGCTGCAAAACCCAGCCACACTGGGAGGAGAGGAATATGACAGGGCAGGTATGACCTTTCAAGAGGGAGAGAAGACCGCCTAGGAGAGAACCAAGTCCTGCTTTTCATACAGGTGCCAGATTTAGAAAAACATCTGGTCAAGGAAGAAGAGAATTCAAAATATTTGTCACTTGGACTGCTCTGCCTCCGAAGGGACAGGTGGTTTTGTGTCTGTTACTTGGGTGGAGTAGCTCTGCTCTTTAGTTGGGTTGAAAATGAGATGGATTAAGAGGCTTTTACCCCACCGCGCCTGTGGCAGTCTTTGTCCTTCTCTGCAGGGGATACAACTGGCTTCCAGGGAATTGGCAGGGAATGAACATCTTTCTTGTCATTAGTTTTGTAGGCAGAACTGCAACTGAAACAAACTCCCCAAGAGCAAGGCAACCTGGGGCAGAGTTACAGGAGGAAGCTGAATGTGGAGACCTGGGAGAGAACTTTCCTGTTGCTCATTAATCACAGGAGGTGACGATATTGAGTTTTTCACTGAATGTGGAGTTACTAAAGCACACTGGAAAAACATTGCAATGACTTAGCCTGGAGCAAGTGTTGAGGAAGGAGCAAGTGAAAGCAGCACACTGCAAAACTAACAAGCATTTTATGCAGCCACCATTTCAAGTATTAGCCATTTACCAAAAACACCGGTCACTTAGAGCCTTTCCCCAGCTATGATCACTCCAAGAAGCATTCAGTTAGGCTGAGCCAAACAAAAACCTTCATTCATTACATCTCTGTAGGATGCAAACACTTTCACAACTTGATAATCCCTTTCAGCCCTTATTAAATAAGCAACGCACTGCAGGTGGGAAGTCAGCCTGGAAAGGAGAGACAGCCCTTTACGCACTTTGCAATAAAGCACGGTTTTAGTCACCAAAAAAAGATTTCCAGTGCTTTCCCTGCCTGCCTCCCCTCCCGGGAGGCAGATTCCCAGTGTCCCGCAGCAGATTACAAGAGCACCGTGTTTGCATTATGTGGTGGTGACGATGTGTTTGTTCTTGGCACCGAGGGTATCTGACTCCACAGAGCGCTAGCAGTGACAGTGGAAATCTTTCAAACCTTGGGCTGGATTTGCAGCTTTCCCCTCCCCATTGCAATTCAGGCTCACAACTCAGAATACAAGACTCTTTTGTAGAAAAAAAAAAAAAGAGAAAAAAAAAGAAAAAAAGAAAGAAACCCGCTGAGATTTGTTTTCCATCAAAAAAGAATGGATTTACAGCCCTCAGGACATGGCCCTGCTTTTCAAACACAGGCCCCAAGCAGTAGTCGGATGCTGTTATCAGAAGTTAGGCATGTATAGGCTGACTTTATGTCCACATTTCTGAATTTGATGTCCCATTAATGAGCCCAACATATGGGGAGGTAGGAAGCGAACAGCCCATGGCCAGGTTTATTGACAGTGCGACTTTTCCCCAGGGCCGTACAGTCCCTGGAGTCGCCTACCCAGTATTGCCAGCCCCGTCAGCTGTGGCCAGATGTTCTACTGTTTGATCATAATGTGGCAATTTTTTAAAATCGAAGATATCATTTTAACATAAGCTTATTTTTTAATTTTTGCCACAAAGTTTTCCTAAGTAGATTCCACTTGTCATCGTGCAGTCTTTTCTTCCTTCCCAATTAAAAAATCCTATGAAAATTAAGCAGGTTCTTTTAAAAACTGAAGTTCCAAAGGGAAATATTTAATTTGAAAAAAAAAAAGGGTTTTTGATCAAAAGCCAGCATTTTTAGTGAGAATGTTTCTATGGTTGGATTTTACTTTTTTTTTCCCCAAAATAAACAAAATTTCAGATCGAATTAGAAATTTCCATTCCGGTTGAAAAGCCAGTCCTCTGTTAGAAAAAAATTACTTTGATGCATTAAAAGAAAAAGCCTTTTGAGAAACACCTGACTTCTATTTAGATGAAAACTACCCAGCTGAAAATCTCAAACCCCCAAAGCACGAGATACTAACCCTACATGCCATTTGCATTCACACTGGCAGGCAGCAGTATCTTTTCCTTCCAAAATGCCTTCAGCTTTCTGCCTGTTTGCAGACTTTCCTGCACATGGATTTAAGTTTCAGGGTTCCTAATTTATATATATACATACATACATACACGTGTCTATGTATATATAAAAGTCACTGTGGCTTCATATCCTCAGACTGTACGTAACTGTCTCCTCTCTTGTTCCTGGCCTTGATACTTAGGTCTTATTTGTATGGGGACATTGAGAAAAGTAGCTGGAACGAATTTGCCATAAAGTGTCTTGGGGCCTACAAACAACTACATATGTTTAAACTTGAATTATTTGTCATCTTAGGTCCAAAGAGGTAGCTCTGTCTGGAACAGAAGCAACCCTGTTTCTGAGTTGAAAAGGCACATTTGCACACCTTGTCGTTAATGTACCATGTTCTGTAAAGTTTATGTTTCATGAGGTAAATCAGGAAACAATGACATTTCAAAGTCCACAGAGATTTGAAGAAGTGCTCATGTGCCCCAAAGCTCTTTTTCTCCTTCCCTGCAAATTTATCAGCTGAAATCTGCTAATAGAAGATACCACCCTTTCCTGCAAGCTTTGCGTTCACTGAGATTTTAAGGGCATTATGAAAGGATTTGGCTTTAAAGCAATTGCTTTAGCTTTCTGTTACTCTTGTATCCTGTTTTCTCCCAACCTTCAGATGTCATAAAAGAGAAGATAAAGCAAAAACACTACTCCCTTTTAACAGTGACAAGGCAAGGTGAAACAACTCTTATGGGACCCCCACAGCAGCGACCTTTTCTTTCCTTTTTCACACCAACACAGACAGGACACCAGTGTTTGTATTCCCAAGTTTTCTTTGGCTTTTTCAAACAGAGAATTTTTGAAATCATCCTTTCCTTTGTGCTTGTGATTCAGATATAGACAAGGTCGATGAGGCAAAGGGAGAAGGAATGGAGTTGAAGGCTGCTGTAGGTGTTGGCAAGAGTAGCTTACATTGATGAGAGAGAAGAAACTGATATTGATAATAACAAGAATACCAGATGGGAAATGACAATTGTTTCAGAGTAACTAAAAGTCTGCCAGTAAGTAGAATAATCATGGGCACCTGCAGTTGTAAGACTGAGTATCTTGCTCCGAGGTGAAGACCTTTCAAGCCACCCATTGCTCTAGGATGTCCAGGGTCATAGGAAAGTTTCGGTTAGAAAAGGACTTTTAAAAGTCATCTAGTCCAACCCACCTGCAAAGAGCAGGGCCATATTCAACTAGATGACTTAGATCCCCGTCAAGTCTGACCTTGAACGTTTCCAGGTCCTATGGTTCTGCCATTGTGGCATTTCAGCCTTTGAACCATTTGGGGCGTCATGGTGTGAGATGATCCGTCATCAACAAGTATCAGGTTTACTCCAGCTGCTCCAGGGGATGACTTCCTGAGTAGTTAAGACTGGACGCCCACCTTTTTCTTAGTTATAAGTGGGTGAGACAAGAGTCAGTTCACCACATAGCGGTGATTTACCTGGCATAGAAAGAGAGCAATGCTGACTTCTTACAGATAGTAAGTAAGTTGGGTTTTTTTTTTTGTTTGTTTGGGGTTTTTAGATTGTGTAGGAGCTGATTATGAAATGAATTAATTTAGCTTTGTTTATCTTTTAGAAAAATTGTCTTTTTTGGAAATCACACCTCCTGTGTTCTCAGCCAGCACCCAGTTAGTGCATCGGTTGCCTCAGAAAGGTTGAAGCTGTCTGGATGGGTGCTGAAATAAAGCTTTAGTCTCTTCTGTTTGTTCTCGGTTGGAAGAGAAGCTACATCAATATTGACAAGGTTTTTTAAGCAACACAATGCTTGGGGATTTGGGGTAGGGATTTTCTCAGCTGTTTTCTGCCTCTATTGCCATTCTGAAGTTTTCCCCAGGGAGCTTAGGACATTTTGCCCAGTGAGGTTTGAACTTCTTTTGCTGCTGTTGGGAGACTCTCAGATGCCATTGCCCCTAGGCTGTTTGCTTAGAACACAGACTCAAGTTACTAGGAAAATGAAAGGCAGGGCCGGCACTTTTGCTGAATTTCAGATGAAGATGATCTGATTTTGTATCTGTACAAAACTTTTGCTCTGTTCCCCAGAAATAAATATTTAATTTTGTCAGATTGGAGGAGAACCTCTATAAGTACATGCTGCGCAAAAGAAGAAACAAAGAAATTCAGCCATTTCTCTAAGATGTTTGGGGACAATTTTTCCCATGTGTACTAGATGATCTTGGAGGTCTTTTCCAACCTTAATGATTCTATAATTCTATGATTTTAGCAAGTCTACAGAAATTATGGTAGAATTACGTTCAGTGCCCACAGCACTGCTGCATGGACCCTGAGCTGGGCAGAGCAGCAGACAGCCCTCTTGAAATGTGCTTAGCAAGGCAGATAGATACCAGCTGAAGACCTGCCCTGTTTTATTCATTTCACCCATGCAGATTTCATTGATATGAAATAAAATATAGAAATTGGCAAAGGCATTTACACAGGCAAGCACAATGGAAAAATTCAAATTGGGGCCAACCAAGGGAGGAAAAGAAATCACCTGCTAATAAAATTGACACACAATGGGAATAATTGCAAGTTTGGGGAGAAAAATACATTCTCACTCTGTTCTCCACAGCATGGTGTCTTCTCTTAGAGCAGAATGAGTGAATTTATTGAGGTCATTCATCCCCTGGTAATTTGGCTACTGTAATATATTTCACAAGTGAGAGGGAAACAGCCTGAGGAGACAGCATGCAAGAATCCAGAGCACTGGGGGAGAAGGTTAATCCAAATTTATAGCTGCCAGTGAGGATGTGGCTTTATAATTCACAGTCACTAGCTCTCCCCTTAGCATCAAGAGATCTATCCTGTTAATGGCCTGCACTACACATCCCAGTGCAAATCCAGTTCTCAGTGAAGTTGGTATAAAATCCTTTGAGATTGATGGACTTGGTCTGCATTAAAGCCATGAATTTTTTTATATTCAAAGGCCATTCTGGGTGAGTTTGTGCTTTCACAGTCTATGACACTTTCTTCAAAATGCCTAGAATATGATTGGGCATGGAGTAATCTATTCTGGACATAGACTACCTCACGTTTGGATGAGTTGCTTCATGTGGAGAAGCCAGTATGGTAGCAACTTGGATAGAATCATAGGATGTGTAAGGTTGGAAGGGACGTTTAGAAGTCATCTAGTCCAAACCCCATGCAGTAAGCAGGGACATCTTCACTAGATCAGGTCACTTGGAGCCCCATCAAGCCTGACCTTGAACATGTCCAAGGATGGGGCCTCCATTACGTGTCTGGTCAACCTGTTCCAGTGATCTACCACCCTCATATTGAAGAACCTTTCCCTAAGATCCAACCTAAATCTGTCCTTTTTGAGTTTAAAACCATTACCCTTTGTCCTGCTGCTGCAGGCCCTCATGAACAGTTCTTCCCCAGCTTTCTTATTGGCTTCTTTCAGGTACAGGAAGGCCGCTATATGGTATCCCCAGAGCACTCTCTTCTCCAAGCTGAACGAGCCCAACTCTCACAGCTTAAATAATAATAATAGTAATAGTAATAGTAATAGTAATAGTAATAGTAATAGTAATAGTAATAGTAATAGCAACAGTAATAGTAGTAGTAGTAGTAGTAGTAATAATAATAATAATAATAATAACAATAATAATAATAATAATAATAATAATACAACTGTTCAACTGTTCTACTTTTGACTGTCCTCCCAGGGTTGACCCACACTGCAATACACTTCATCTGGGCTGTTGGCTGTGAGCAGGGGTGTCTATCACCTCAGATAAGAAGTTATCTTTGATGCATTGCAGGAGTCTCCTGGATTACCTACAGCTTGCCATGCTACTTTTCCAATAAATGTCAGTATGGTTGAAGTCCCTCAGTAGGACAACAGCTTATGAATATGAAGCTTCCTGTAGCTGGAGGAAGAAGGCTTCATCTAAGGACTCGCCTTGATCAGGTGGCCTGTAGATGTCAACCACCATGTACTCTTTGTTGCCTCAGTCTTATTTTCAACTATAGACTCTTGACTTGCTCATGGCTATTCCTTGGGGACAGCTCTATCTCTTTATACAGATATAGAGGACAACACCGCCACCCCTCCTTCCTGGAGTGTCCCTTCTGAGCAGCCTGTAGCCATCAATAGCCACACTCCAGATGTGGGATTCATCCCACTGAGTTTCAGTAACGGTAACAAGATCATAGCTTCCCTTTCCGTTTTCACATCTAGTTTAAGCCCTGTCTATGGGTCCTGTGAGCTCCTGGGCAAAGACTTTCTTTCCTCTATGAGAAAGGTGGCTTCCATATGATGCCTGTAAGACTGGTGCCATGTAGGTCATTCCATTGTCAAAAACCCCAAAATTATTATGTTGACACCAGCCATACAGCCATGTGCTAATAGATTGGTTCTGCCTATTCCATCCAGTGTCACCACCTGCAACTGAAGGGAGGGAGGAAAATATCATCAAAAGATGACAAGATACTCTTGACATTAGGAGGTGTCACCATTCTCAAGACTGAGGCCAAGGCTAACACAAATTAAATGGGCTGGGATACCTACAAAAATGTCGGAGACAATAACAAAACTGATGGCAGAGATTCTAGTTTTTGCAGTTTTGAATGGCTGAGAAAATTATTTTAAAAGTTGGAGTCAATAACAGAAAAACAAAGAGTGAAAAAGATGGAAATCTAACTTTTACAGAAGATGCAGTCTTTTGGGTTTAGAAGGCAGAGTAGAAAATTAAAATGGAAGCCAATCAAGTGTAGGTAAATTATATTTTGCAAAATAAACCCCTCAAAGTTTTCTGTTAAATTTATTAACAAAAATTTCACTTGAGTAACCCTTTCCATTAAATACATCTTTCTGTAGTTGAAAAGGCCTGCCTCTGATATCAATTATACAGGAATTCAGACAAAATTACCCAATGGTGCTTTTTGGTCTTCAAATTTCTATTTACTAATGCTTTGATTTCCAGCCTGGACATCCCTCCTTCATGGCAACATTTGTTTCATAAGATTATAACTATTAAATCATACTGAGGACATGAGGACAGCAAGAAAGGGTTTTCCCATCTCTCCCACTATATTTCAAATGCTGCCAATGTCATCTCTCATATCTGCCTCCAGCATTGCTGTTTGCTGTGATTCTTTGCTAGGGGGAGGAGGTTTAAAGCATCAAGTCATAAATCGCCAGACATCCTCATTTTAACAGGATGATCCTCTGTTAGAAGAGGATTTCCCCTCGCCTTATGAGTGGGAGTAATTGTACTGCAACTCCTGGTTTCTCTTTGAAGTACATGAGAGATGAGCATCCTCTTTTGAAGCCCAGCTGTGTTACAGGATCAGGAGTAGAGGAGGGAGATGCTCAGTGGTGATGCTGGTCTGTGCTGGGGAAGCTGCGTGGGAGAGCCCTGGCTGCCTGGTCTGTTGTTCCTTCCCTCAGACACCGTCATACCAGAAGAAGGGGTGGTGGTGGGTGCACACAAAAAGTCCTTCTGGAAAGGCAATTTATTGGGAAAAAGAAAATATGAATGCAAGGTAAACATCTGGTCCCTGAACGCATGCCTCTCTTTCCCCAAAATTTCTAGGGCAACAGCATGGTCTAATGAGCCCTTCATTGAACTAAAAAACACAGGGTCTGGCTTCATCCTATTCCTTTCTCTTCTCCATAACAGCAGAACAACCATTACATTTTTCTGCATTTCTGCCCTGTATTGTTACCCTGTGAGCCCATCTGTTCAGTTTGAGTTTGAGACTCCTTGGACCACCTTTCATTTGTCTTTAGAAATGTGTGACATAACTGCTGGCTTCATCAGGGCCTCTAGGTGCTGTCACACTACCAATACATGTACAGACATTGCTTTTTCTTTTAGTTAGCCTGGTGGTCTGACGTTTAATTCATTAATAAAAGAAACTTGGATCACAGCAGTGGCAGGGCAGTGAGCCCCATCCCTGTGGTAGGAAGCAATGCACACTTTTCCTTTTGAAAACAAACAAGAAAAACTCTGGAGAAAGTTCTCGGCAGCATCGCTGGGCAGCAGTGGAACATTTGAGCAAGGTCTGTGGGGATTGCTGTCTCTAGGCCTGAGGGGTGGAAATGCTCTAAGGACTTTCTGCTCTATTTTACTCTGTTCTGGCCAACTTCCTATGTATAGGTTAAAAATAAGCCCTGAATCCTTCTCCTTCCGTCCACTTCATTTGAGACATCCCTCTCTGCAATAACAAAACAGGCACAGAGGAAGCGACACAGACCAAAATACAAGAATGATAATTTTCCTAACACAAATAAGCAGGCAGAGGAACTCATCTAAGGAAACGAGTGAATGAAGGGAAAGCCACAGATGAGCAAACGATGGAGCCAAGAGCTATGCTTACGCCGATGCAAGACTGCTTCCAGCACATCTCCAAAGCCATCTCTGTCTGGGAAAAGCTGAGTGGTCACTTCACATGGACCTCCCTGACCTGAGCCTCCGGCTGACCTGAGCCCACAGCCCATGAGCATCCAGACCAGGAGCAATCCTTACACTACTTCTGGGCAACCTGGCAATAGGAAAGGTGTCTTTTTTCTCAATGGGGACCTAGGCTGACTCTCAATGAACCCAAATTGTGTCTTTCACACAGTGCTTCAGAAAGACTGACCAAAGCCATAAAACAGAGCAGCATAGGTTAACAGGAGGGATAGCAGAAGTCCTTCAAAGTCCTCCAACTCCAGAAAAAAATGTCTGGGCTCAGTTTACTCTATTATTTGCCATTTGGAGGCACTGAGACTGTTGTTCTTCCAAAATAACCCCGGCTCAAGTGTTTATTTATCTAGAAATTCATCGTGGATATTTGCTGTGTGTTGTAGTTCTGTTTGAAAAGCTTCAATCATCAAATCAAGGAGAGGGAAAACAAAAGCAGATCTCTCAGCTGGCTAGTCCTCCAGTGCAAAAAGGAAGCAAAGAAAACAAACCATTTGCGAACAGACCGGAGGCTGAAAGTTTCTCGCTGTAAATGATCAGTGAACATCTCTGAATGCTAATTCAGCCCAAGGAAGCCAAGATCAGTTTGCGAATGACTTGTTAATTTAAAAAGGACCATATTAATAATAAATAGTCTTTGAAAGCATTCTTTCATGCTCACTCCATTTTCACAAAGTCATTTTTATAGGTAAACGGCCAAGCTCTCACTACCCAGGGAGTCAATGGCAGAGATAAGAAGGAGATCTGAGGGTATGTCTATTTTAGAAGATTAAACATGTCCAGGACTGCTCTCTAGCCTGAAGGCCAACTGGCACAGAAATTTCTGCATCCATTCATTAAACTCTTCCGCTTTCCAAAACAGAGCAGCTATAGCCAAGCTGCCAATTGGGAATGGTCCCTGGCCGTGCCAGTTGCCTAACTGTGCCTGGAAACTGTTTGGAGGGCTGCTAGCGAGCTGAGGCCAAAAGCGTGCAAGGCAGTGGTCTGAGGCTAAAGAGCAAATTAAAGCATGTGGGAATACTCCTTTGCAACGTGCAGTTCAGTAGTGTAGACATTCACTAAAAGTTTGTTGTCATGCCTTGAAACAGTGTCACTGGACCCATGTCATTTAGCCAGAAAACTTTGTACTTTCATTGTTATCTTGACTCCACGTATCTACTTTGGAGAGGTGTGGAGGAACTGGTTAGAGCTTGACATTATTGAAGGTTTCAAGGCTGCTTTCACACCTGTATTTTCCTCTACTTGTGTCCCCACTACTGAAAAGGGACAGTTGGGACATGGCTGTTTGCAGACAGGGGTCCTCACTGGTGCTAGAAAGCAAAATTTATAATGCTTGAAACCACAAAAATTTAAGCACCTCTTTTGGGAGCGTAAGTCTGAAGTCTCATCCTTGTTAGTCAGCATGTCAACAGGCAACAACACTCATACTTCACGTTAATGGTCCTCTTAAGAAATGTATCAGTGGCACAACTGCCTATTAACAGGGGAAGGAATGGGAGCAGAATCAAAATGCTTTACATCTACACAAGTGTGTCCCAGCATGATCATTAAGTTAAACCATTGAAAAGCCCCTCTGGCACTGGTCAGGGCCTCAGCATGCTTTCTGAGATCCCATGTTTCCTCTGGCTTAATGAATTATTCAAGTCAAGAGGGGCTGGACAGAAAGGTGTGAATAAGAAGCCTTCTAAGTCCCCACAGTAATCACCTGCAAATGTGTTTAGGAGTAACATCTATTAGGCACTAAAAACTAAGAAAAGAAGCCCGAAAGTGTAAAATATCTAGATCTCTTCAGTAAGAGACAAGGGGAGAGCTGAGCCAGGGAAGTGTCACCTTGACATGAATCTACTTTGGGCACTGAGCACACAGCAGTCATCAAATTGCTTGCTAGCAGTCCCAGGGTTTCTTCTGCTCATATGGCATGCACCTGCGCTTTGCTGGAAATGCTTTTCAGTGCATGTGAGAGAGCCCCAGCTTCAAAGCAAGCCTTGTGATTTTTGGTTCCTGTGTGTGAGAAGAGTATTAATAAATGTTGTATTAATAGATCATCCGCTTACATGCATCCTGTCTTAAATAAAGAAGATATTGGATCAACCCCTGTTTCCCAGTACCTTCAGGCTTCTTGGATGTTTACAGTATGAGGCAAAGGCAAGACGGCAAGAGTAGAAATGGACTTTGTAATCCAAATAAATAGAAACTCAGGCCTTAACATGAGGAGAGTTTGGAGACCAGTTCATAACTGAATTACAGAACATCGATGGATGATTGCTCTCTAAACTGACTGAATCCAAGCTCAAAAATCGAATACTCACCCTTGTAGTTTATGGAAGCTGGGAACCAGAGGCAAGGTTTATTAGTCTGACTTGAGGTAACATGCATCCTGAGCCATTTCAGCAAAGTGGGAAACCTTCCCCATTTCCTATTTTGATAAACAGGCCCCTGTCCTAATCATTCTCCACGCGTTACCTCCAGAGGACAGGAGACAAGCGGTAGCCCAAAAACTGGATCCAGTCATGTCTCTGTGGATGATGTTCTCTTGTTTCTCTCATCTTCTGAAAGGCTGGTGACCCTCTTTTCCAATATCCCTCTTTACAAACCTTTGTATGAATAGATCAAGTAAGGATGGCACAGGACACTTTAACTTCATTCTATCACCCAGCCCTTATTTGCAATGTTGAACTCCTTCTATTGATGGTGTTTGCTTTAAGACTCCACACAGAGGATATTTCTGTGAATCATTTCAGTGTAAACACTACAGTTGGGTGGAAATTTTTAAACCATTTTTCATAGCAAAAGCACATTTCCTAGTAACCAAAACACTTCAGAAAAGCATTGGTTTCAGTTAATCTCCTGATTCATGCTATGTTGAAAAAGAAATTACTGAAATCCCATATTGTAACATAAAAGAAAAATTAAGATCATTGTTTTGAGAAAAGTTAGACTCAGTAAAATAAATAAAATAATTGAAAATTGCTGAAATTTGAAGTTTCATAATTAGTGACATCAAACATTTCACTTGGTGCAAATCAAATTTTAAAATATGAGTTTTAGTTTTGCAAGTTTGGCGTTTTTTTGTTGGGTTTTTTTTTAAGTCTTGGGTGTTTGTATCTGTGTGCTAGCAGGCCATATATTATTGTGACACAACAGCAAAATTATTTTCTGTCCAGCTGTAATATGGACCTACTCTGAGGCAATGCTACCAATCCTGCTTATAACTATACCTCACAGGAAAGGACAGAGAAGGCTCCCACGGAAAGAAAAAGTGGTCTCAGGGAAAATAAATTTGTTTAGCTGGCACTTGGCAGCACAACCAGTGCTGTCTCACATTGAGGGAAACTGCAATTGTCATAACATGTTGACTTTGGGGGCTTATTCCTGTGCCTTGCCAAGGAGGTCTAGCATCTTTTGAAGTCAGCCAGCTTTCTCTAATGTAGTAAAATTCATCACTAATCACAGATACGCATGTCCTGCTGGCATCTTTGATCTTCAACTTTTCTATCCGTTTTACTCTCTCTGTTTATTGGTCATAATGAATTATGGCAGCTGTATGCTACATACTGTCTGAAACTCTTTAGCCATCCAACACATCATGGAAAGTTCCCAGGAAAGCTCCCTAGCTGGAAAGTAACAACTCTGCAACATAACTCTCAGCGCCATGTGCAGTAATTCATCAATAACACTTCTCCTGTAGAAACCAATGGACAGATCAGTTACAAGAGCAGAGCTGTAATGTGACCTGCCAGATAGATGGAGAGCCCCATGGAGAATTCACTGACTGCACAAAAGAGAATAGAAACTCCTCTAGTGTTACTGAAAAGAGGAAGAGCATTGCGCTTGGATTAGCCTGGGCTGCGTATGAGAGTCCCTCTCCACTCCACACCACTCTGTTGCGTACCCAGAGTTCCTAGAAATAAATGAGTAACAAAATGAAATAAAATTATGAAAAAACCCAACAGCTTTCCTTTAGGAATTCCAGTGACATATTAAAGGAAATAATTTATGCACGGCTGCTCCAATGCCTTGGGTTTGCCTGTGCAATTACTCTTAGTCCTGTGCTAACAAGAGGCTACTTTACAACAGGGGAGTCTAGCCAGGATACAGCCTGACAGCTGCTTGAGGATCTTTCTGCATAACACCCAAGACCCACCTTTTTTTTTATTTATTCTTTCTCTGCACAGTGGGCATGAATATTTTCCTGAAAAATCATGCCTTTGTATTGAGACACTGCCTATTTTTGTGACAAGCCTTCATTTTTAGAAGACTTCTACTTTTTAAAAAACATTTTTTTACTTCAAGCTGTGGCATCTTGACTTCTAACAGGTTTAGGCTGTGGTGTGGCATGGCTGTGATGCTCAAACCTACTTGGAAAGGAGGTGCTTGCACTGATTCCAAACTAGTTAGAGAGGTATGTTACAAAATGTAACACTTCTTTCTAATACTTTTGTTCTTGTAATTACCCAGTCATGAGGCTGAACCTAAATACACAGAAGACGGTCATAGTTCACATATCTTCTAGAGCTTTTTGAAGTAAAAAAGATTGGTTAATGCAAAATACTTAAATTACAAAAGGCTTAAAAAGAAACTGAGATGTCATCTCTCCCACTTAATAACTGGCTAAGATCATAAAGAATTAAGAGTCAATTTCTGTAATAGAGGGAGGTCACATGAAGTTCCATGCAGATGAGTGTTGTTCCACACAGTCATGAAGTCTGGGAAGCAGTGACTCATGACATAACAGGGTTTACAGCTGATAGGATCTCATTAGGATCTCATGACACTGAGTGATATTTATTGTTGATGAGATCTCACTGCACTGAAAGAAATACAGTGTTGATAGATGCTAAGTAATGAGCATGGGATAAAAATAACCCTAATTGTCCATATGTTACAATACACTTAATTAGCTATGACTGTTCACAAAGATACTGGGTTGTGTGGATAGTTCTCTGAAAACATCAATGCAGTGCTGAACAGTCATCAAAAAGGCTGATAAAACACAAGGGATTATTAGAAGAACAGAGAACAAAACAGAAAACCTCATGATCTCTTAGTAGAAATCTCTGTTTATTCCTGTTTGCCTTGACATAGATGTGCCTTCTAGGCAGACCTCCTCGGAAGACTGCAAAAGAACTGGAAATCCTGCATAGAAAGAAGTGAAGTGAATGTACTCTCCCACTGGCCAGTTCTGCCTCACTTCTGATCTGGATTAGTAGGACAAGAGGGCTCCCCGGACAGAGCTCTGGACCAAAATTGGGAAGAGACACCTGAAAAAACAGGAGGTATTAAGAATCCTAACTGTGATGCCCTTCTCCATCAGCCTCTGCAGGACACGTTCCCGTGACGTGATTTAGCCAGCTCCACCGTAACTGTAGATCCTGCAGTAGGATTCACAAGGTTTGGGATTTCAGCTGATAAACTTCATGACTTCTTTGTTTACTTTGTGTGTTAGCATTTCACAGAATCACAAAATCACATAATCATAGAGGTTGGAAGGGACCTCAAGAGATCAAGTCCAACCCCCCTTCTGTTCTGGAACCACAATATGCAGGAACCACTCCACAGGATGCACCAAATAAAGTGACAAAATTTTGTATCTGCTGGATGTTGTTACAGAGCAGACTGCCTGAGCAGTGCAAGGCAGCTGAGGAACCTTCATGCTCTCCCTCAAAGCTGAATATTTTCTTGAGAAAGCAGAATGTTTTATGAAATGAAGAGCAGGTAAAGAATAGAATAGGATTTCACAGCCAGAGGGTAGAGCTGTGTAAAAGGGATCTGTGAGATTTAAAAAGAAAACTGTGAATGGGGAAAAATGTTTGCCAGATGATGGAACTAGTGGAAAGCAGAAAAAGACTTTCATATAAACAAAAATGTTCACAAAAATGTTCACTATTTTTCCAATAGCCTTCATAGAAATATTTTTTTTTCCACTACAGATAAAAATCTCCAGATTTTTCAAATTAGCACATTTCTTCCATTCTGCTCTTTGCCACAATTCTCCTTTATGCTGAATGTGATAGACACTGAGGGCTTGTAAGTGTAAAAATATCTTCAATCAAAAATTTTGCTGACACTGGTTATAGAGAAATTTTCATCCAGTTAATCATGTAGCTCTTGCGCCCAGACAAGGAAGGCTGTACACATATGTAAAACTTGTTTCCAATGAGTTCTTGCTTCCAACAAGTTTTGTGCTGGATTGGCCATATTTCCAGGGATTTATGGTAAATGCATCAGGACTACGTTAAAATCTAGAAGCAAAAGATGCTGCAGAAAATGTACATTCCTAAAAATCTTTAACAGATGGTGAGAGAGAGAAGGAGAAGGGGAAAAATATCAGAGCACTCTATGCAACAAAGAATGAAAGAAAATTGAAAGGGGTGCTCTCTCAGGGATGCTTTAATCCCTTAAGGGATGAATGCCAAGACCAGAGTTAACACTTGTGAGATCGTCTTTGGCACTTGAAGAAGAAATCTTCCTCAAGTGGATCTGACAGGACTCTGGTAATGAGAAAGTTCATCAGGCGATGACATGACCAAGATCAATGGGAGCTCCTGAAGTTCCCAAGTAGGCTGTTAGCTTTATGGTCTCATCCCAGCAGTGAAATTAGTGCTACTGGAACGTCCCAATCAACATGACCCTACTGGCAGTGCCAGGCTGGCCACGTGATCTTGGGAACCGTTTTCTACTCTCTTGTGCAACCTGTCCTACCAGTGCATTCCTACAGAAGTAAGGGCAGTGTGCTAGGCCATACATCATCTCTAGCAGGGTCATGCTTGCAGCTTGCACAGGTCACTCCAGAACAGATGGGCAGGCTTCTGCCTGCATCCAGCAGCTCAGAGCAAGAGAGGAATATTCATATTAGCAGAAAATTTTGCAGTCAACATATTTCACCAATGATTTTCCTCCAGGGAAGCATGTGGTCCAGTTCAGGGAAATGAGAAAGAGAGCAATTTTTTTTCTTTAATTTTACATTTCAAGTAATAACAGTTTTCTGGCTTCTTCTGCAGGTCACTAGCAATGCTCCCTGGTGAAAAATGCTAGCAGTTCCCACGTCTCTGACTCACTTGACTGTAACACAACCTGAGGCAAAAGAGCTCTAAGCCCTGATGTGCATTTGCACTACGGCCTCTTTCCGCTTTTCTGGTAGCATGAACCAGCCTTACTGCAGGCGTCAATGTCAAAGCTCATTTTCAAGGGGTGAGAGTGTAAATAAGATCTAGCTTCATCAGTGTGTATGTCATCACTGTGGGAAAGGACAGAAGAATATTGACTTTGGGTAAAAACAGCAAGACCTTCAAGGCAACAGAGGCAGAGAGGAGAACTGGGAGTAGGCAGAAATAAATCAATTCCAAAGCAGAACTAGAACGTGTGTGTTCCTCAGGGCACAGGATTGAAATCTTGATTTAAGATTAGCACAATGCAATAGCAGTAGAGCATAAAGAGGGCAATTTAGGGACCAGCTGGCTGACAGCACTAGAAAGGGGTCATTAACAGGGAGCCCCACTCTATGTGGGAGGACTGCCTGGGACTCTGTAGGGATGGCTCCAAGGTTTGGTACACTTCAGCATTTCTGTCAGTGAGCTCTGGGGATAAATTTAGCATCACTGCTAAGAAAATTTGTTTAAGGATCAGTGCATGGATAAGTAAGAGTAGAACAGGAATATGACCAATGACTCGCTTGATAAATCAGGCCAGTCCAGGGAACATGCTTGAAAATGATCTGAATATGAAAGCACAGGTTCAGGAACAAAAAATGCAGACCATGTTTGTAAATAGGGATTGCCTCCTGCCCTAGGTAAAGGTTACATTAAGATACTGCCTACAGGAACTGCAGGTGTTTTGCTCCTGGGCAGGGAGTGATGGTGAACACCATCACAGCCACAATTTCAAGTGCGGCTGGGATGGATAGATCTACATGCCACTGAGCAGCTGCAAGGAATTATCCAGTCTGGTTGCCTTTTATGCCTTGGTCTACCAGCAGCACCAGGAATTTGAGCACTTTGCTCTGCTTAAGCTAAGTGCCAAGATTTTCCACTTTCAACATAGACACCCAGGAGAAACTGTAACACACAACTACTCAGTTCTGCTCTGGGCAAGCAACAGCAGGGCATGAAAAACTCTCATTGAGAGCTGGAGGGCCATTCAGCTCAAGGCTTTGCGTTGTTTGAATATCCTTGCATGGATAATGGTTGGAGTAATGGATAATGGGTATGAGGAAATGGTAGGAATTTTCACTGGAGTGGACAGTAACCAGTGAGTGCCATAAAGACTTGTGATTGCAACAGATTCATAAATAATCTTGCAAAGAAAATTAATAGTAGGGTAGTCACATTCACAGATGACAGTTTTTCAAAGCAGACAAGCTTGTCTGGGAAGAACTGCAGGAGTTAACTAAGTTGAGAGACTTGGTGTTAAACTGGCAGGTGAAACTGAACACAGATGAAGGCAGTGATGAGTAATGGGGAAAACACTCTAACTTCACATATAAATTGATGTGCTTGGAGTTGGGCATTGCCATTCAGAAATGAGATTAGAAACTGAGCTCATTAGACAGCTCAGATGGCAGCTGAATTCTTAGCATTAAAAAAGTAAATTGAATTTTTTGTAATTATTAGTAGAGAAACACTATTACTGACTCTCTTATAACAGTAATACAAATACATGACAGGCTTGCATCTTGCATAGTGTGTGCAGCTCTCAGACTGTAACAGATGAGAGCAATGGCAAGAAGATCAGATATGAGGAATCTTCACAATTCAGCAACTGAGAAAAGATTTATACAGTTGTATAAAGTGAGTGATGTGGAAAAGTGAGTGGGCTTAATTTTTCCCTGAGTATTGCAACACAAAACTGATGGAATATCAAAGTTTTCCGATGGAAAACCCAAAAGAAGGAAGAGGAGGTGTTGGTTTGTTTGGTTTTTTTGCTTTTTTTTCAGAGGACACACAGCTAAGCTGTAAGACTTGCCAACAGGATGTTGTGGATGCTAAAGTTCACATAAAGGAGAGATTACACAGGTATGGAAAAGAAACTCCATTTACATTACTAAAAACTAAGACAGCATCTTATTGAGCCACAGATTGTTGTATTATGGAAGAGTAGCCTGGCGAAGTGTCACCATATCTGTTTAGCTCTTCTTGCTCTCTGTCAGACCATGATCCCTTTGTTACTTATTCCAAAGAAGAGTATTTATACCTGAGCTTCTCCAAAGCCTCATGCTTACAGGTATTCCCAGGACATGGGCAATCAGGTTTAGTCCCCTCAAGTTGGGCATCCAGCTCTTCCACTTTCAAGGTTTGTGCTTTGCCCCTTAAACTCCTATGCCAACGATGGGCATCAATTTTGTATTTAACTGGTTTGGACTTCTCCAGCAGAGGGTAGAAATCCCACTGCTTAAACCTGGCGTGGTGCCACATGCCAGAACAGGCACTTCTGAGCACGTGTGACTGAAGTTTTGAAGAAACTCCAATACAAACACAGAGATGCCTTCAATGTTAGACGCCAAATAGCCAATCCACTTGGAGTGAATTCCACCCCAAGAGCCCAAGCTGTTGAGCTCAGTGACAAGGAGACTGAAACAGCTGATATGATCGTAGCACATTAATACCTCTGAGTGAAGAAATACCAGATACTAAAAGGCTCTGTAGCTGAAAATGGAAAGGCACAACAAGAACTGAAAGCTGAGTAAATTCCAATTAGAAATAAGGTACAAATTTCTAACAGTGCTTGTGATTAACTGCTGGAACAAAGTACCAAAAGAAAGTGGTGGATTCTCCATCTCTTAATGATTTTAAACCAAAAAATGATGTCTTCCTGGAAGACCTGACTTTAAAAATCACAATATATTTATTATATGTATATACAGGAGATCTAGCTGTAATTCAACAGCTTCAGATATTCCAAAACTTGGCTTAAATGACCTTACCATCCTTTCAGGCCTTTACCTTTACTAGCTTAATCCCTGCAGGCGTCTGTTGTATGTGGAGGGGCCACAGAGTGAGCTGAGGGGGCTGAGGTATGAACAGGGCTGGATTTAGTAGCCCTTCTCCTCTAGGAAAATCCCCATAAAAATAGCTTAGAGAAAGTTAAGCTTTCAAAGACCAGCCTAACAAAAGTAATCATAATAAAACACTTTAGAGCATTAAACTGGCAAATCAGTTTATAGACATAGGAACACAGTTAATATCCCTCTAATGCCCATAGGTGAGAGCCATTTGTCCCCAACATTTTTACAGCAAACCAGAGAACTGCAATTTCATGTGCCATTTTAATTTCCAAAGCAAATGGGAAAAATATAGGTGGCTTATATATGGCTAGGAAACCACTTCCCACCTCTTGCTTTCAGCCACTAACCAATACAAGTGCCTTCCCTCAAAAGTGCAGTGCCACAACTTGCTTCTCTGTCTCCTTATATATTTCACAGCAGTGCTCTGTTGGGTTTTTCCACTGCAGATGTCACCACAAAACACATAGCTACCACCTTTCAAACCACACCAGAGCAGCACCACCTACAAGTACCGCTTGTGTTCACCTTAGAGGAGGCTTCACGCTGCTCAGGCTAAAGGATTTACTGTAATTATATCTACAGTAAAGATCTGTGATGAATTATGCAATCCTCGTATCTACAGATGAATCACACCAATGAAGCAGAAGGATGTGGGGTTGAGTTAATCTTGGAAATGGAAAATGCATATTCCAGTGTTTTAAAACATTTATGTTTAAAGCAGCCAAGATTTCAGAATTTCAAGCATTTTTTTTTTAATCTTTGTTTAAGCCTGGATTTGGGGAGGGGATTGGTTTTGGTATTTAGATTATTGCTTTGGCTGTAACAGGATTATTCTTTTCAGTAACTGTTAAGTCGCCACAAGCTTGTTGCCTTTTCTGTGAAGGAATCAGTTAAGCTTCACAGATAGGGAAATATTATTGTAACCAGTTTACAGCCCATTTTGGCTAAGAATGGGACCAAGAATGCTGACTCTCAGTCACCTGCTTTCACAGCTAAGCTAATAAATGAGGTAGAAAGCTAATAAATGAAGGCACTGTGTGCATTAACCTTCATATAATGGTACTTATCCCATTCTTGTGTTATATGCAGGAGGTCAGAAGAGATGATCAGAGCAGTCCCTCCTGGCCACAAATCCAAGGAACCTATTTTTAAACACGAGGCAACATTCAATAACCTGCATCAGCTTTGATTAACTGTTCTGCAAGACTGAAAGCAACACAAGCAGAACTAACGTGCACTGTGGGCGATAAAAGACGTCAGAGCACAGTTCAGGATGGCAAGGCTTTTAGTGCATAAACATGGGATGGGAACCTTAGCTGTATGGTTCACGCTGACCCTTTTGGAGCAGTTCATCATGTCCCCAGACCATTTTAGGTAGGGCTCTTATAGAATAGAAAGGCAGTATCAACTGGGCACTGTAGCTTCCTTCAGGCCTTTAGCTAACCCCAGTCTCTACCTCTTAAATATACAAATACACACATATATATGTATATATATAATCAGATACTATATATGAGCTGCTATTAAGAAACCAACTTTTTTAAACATGCAAACAAACTTAGTATAAGCTCCATAAAACAGCTCTGCTTTTTCTGGTATTGATTTTGCTTATTTTGAAGTTAAGCGTATCCATAAATATGCTCTGTGGTCCCTTGAGGTAACTCTCATAAGGTATATTAAAAAAAGAAAAAAAAAGGAGGAGGAGGAGGAGGAATTTTTTGGCAGCAATTACCATCTCAGATAACCTGCCTGGGGTTGGGAAAGTGTGCCAGCAATCTGCTCAGAAATAGCTTTCATTTGGGCTGTTTATTTTCATATGCTTTGTCTGACACTTTACTGCTGTGGCTGGGTACTTAACTGTCAGCTTCCATTAAACGCTTTGTCAGCTGTTCCCACTCCAGGCAGAAACCATAATTATCGTTCATCTCCCATTATTCATTAAAGTCAACCCACTGGCAGGAAGCAAGCAGGATGACAAAGGGAGCCATCCTTGTGCCAAATGGTGGGATTTCTTCAGACTCCTTTGCTCCAGTGTTCCTCCAGTACCTTGCTCCTTCCTTCTTTTGACTGCCCCAGTCATTTTCCTTGCTTGTGTCAAATGAGCAGGGACTTGAGGGCAGCTGGTTCACTTTAAAGCAAATTTGAGGGGACTGAACTCCAAAATTCGGTATATTCTGAAGGAGAATAGTGTGTTTCCTTCACATCCCTTCCTGTTGCAAAACAGAGTGTCAAATACACATGGATTGCTAATAAAATAGCTTTGTGAGTATCTATTATATGATTTCTTGTTTTGTTGTCTTAGGGTGTGTAGATACATTAATTTTTAAAATTATTTAAACCAAGTTTTCCAAATTCTGATAGGTAAAGAGAAAGAAAAAAGGGGTTAAATAATTCCAGGAAAGGCAAAACATGTCATTTCAGGTCAAGCAAAACATTTTAAGATGACCCAGACTGATCCTCCCTCTTCCAAATTTGGTCATACCCAAACCAATGCCCCTGTCCCCTCAATACTTTAGTTCACCCTTTGAACCAGAGAATCTATTACATGTATTGCTCTAATTATGGCATGGTTTCTTTTAATAAGCAGATGTGGAACAGTATAATCGTAGCCCCAGGCTATTGAAATGGTGGACTCCAGTCTGGATCTGGACCTCACATAAATTCGCCCCGTGCCTTGCCAAGGTCCCAGACATATGACACCTCACACATTCCTGAAGGAGGGAGATCCCATGGTTTTTACCACTCTTTTTGGCTTCTTAGCAAGCAGCTGCAGGACCCTGCCAGGACTTCCAGACACAGGGATGGTATGTACCACCAAGCTCGTCTAGCACAGGTAAAGCCAATGTACAGGTCCCTGCTGGGTACTTCCTGGCAAGAATTAGCAGACCTCAATAAAATTAACCAGTGGGTCTTTATTAAAAATTGAGACCCTATTGCTGAAGATTGCAAAGTGCTTGCCTCTAGTGCAACAAAAACCTCCTTAAAAAAAACCAAACAAACAAACCCAAAACAACCCACAAAAAATGTTTCTCAACAGAGGATCCCTATTGTACTTATTCTTCCCAAAGAAAAACATTCAGTCTTAACATATTCCTACTCACACTCCTTGGGTTCTCAATGAAAGTCTTGAAGTTGTCCAAGTAGCTCATAAACCAGAACCTCTTTCTGATTGAAGTGTGCCCTCCTGTTCAGATTTTGGGAAATGGGATGATTAATTGATTTCCATCATCGGTCTCCCTATAAGTCACAAGCCAAGCAGCTATTTCAAGTTTCCATTGACAAAGATTTCATTATAAGAAGCCATAATTTTTAACCGGCGCTGTGAAAACTTTTTAGTCTTCAACCTGAATTAGGCCCATATGTTTCAGAAAAATGTGGTGAGAGCAAGTTGGGGGGTGAAGCGGTGAGGGGAGGGGAAGGGAGCAACTGGTCTATCTCAGTGGCTGAACAAACTTCTACCCACATCACAGCATAAAGGAGCTCTGAATTGGTCGTCTTAACCCTTATCTAAACAAAATAAATCAAAAATACAATTTTCCGATTGACGCTGAAGGATTTGTTTTCTTAGCCAAAAAGCAATTTTAAACTCCCTTGCTGAGTAAGCTCTGCCCAGATACTGAACTCCACCAAGAGCTCCTGGAGTCCAAGGTGGTATCGCTTAATTCACCTTCTCATGTTCTGCTGCTGGGATAGAAATGCCCTCACATAGCACCTGCCGCAGGATGCAGTTGAAACCACAGCTAAGTGTCATGTGTATACCTGCTGAGTGGGAGACCCTTCCTCTGGAGGGCTTGACAAGTCAACTGAAAAGACAGGAAAAATGGGAGAAAGGCAGCATTGCAATCCCTGTTTCGCAGAGTCAAACAGGCAAGGTGTATTCCAGTAAATAAAGCAATGCAAACTGTGAGCTCAAGAACATGAAAAGTTTAAACATTTATGCTGTTTAACTGTTAGCATAGCCCATGGCCATGAGCAAGGGACTATTAGTAGTAACAACTTTGTCATAGCCACCCTGTTGAACTGGCTCTAGCAGGGAGTGGGATGGACATGTGGATACAAAGTTGTGACCTGAGCTGTTTTACTTTGCCACACAGTGAGTCTTCAAGAGAACAGAGGCGTCATCTGCATTTTAGCTCCCAGTCTGAGATCCAGAGGTAGGGCGATCTGGAGACTGAGCGCCACCCCTGCTGTGATACAGAAGGTCCATTTCCATAACACTGTTGCTGCACCCCAAAAACGACCTCTTCTCTATCATCACATATGTTTGAGTCCTTTGATAACGTCAGGTGTGTTCTTGCCTAATGGGATGAGAAACCACCGGGTGACAAGGCTGGGGAACTGCAAGATTGCTGTGAGGATGAGCCAGAAACACCAGGGTGGTAGTTAAGAAGTCACCACTAAACTATGTAGCATCCTGCCATTTGTTGCCACATTTCTAGCTAATGTCATATATGTATTTGATGATGTCACAATACTGTCATCAGTTCCAGTGACTTCAGTCTTTTGTGTAAAGTCCTGTAAGTTGGGCAACAGAAAAGCAGAGAGTTTTTGCTACCTTCAGGATTTCAGAGAGCATGAAGGATGGAGAAACTACATCCTTCACAAACACATTTTGATTAAGAAATGCCTGGTATATGTCTTTCAGGCTTCAGAAATAGCAGTAAATATGTACAATCAAAGCCTAGAAGAAACTATTTACTTAGCACAGAACCTTGAAGATGACCCTCCACTCATCTCTCTGTGACTTCAATACATTGTGCTCAAGAAGACCATTTTTTTCAGCATGACACACGCTTCTGATTAAAAGGACCAAAGAGATGAAAAGTTCCCCAATTGCACTGATAGTGGTTCCTAATAATGAATCATTTCAATAATTAAAATATGGACATTGTTTCTTGTAAGGATATGAGTACAGGTGCAGCTTTTGTAACCAGCTTTGTTATATCCTTGCGTACTTGACCACAAGATCTTCAGTACTGCTGTTTTATCTCTCTAATTATCTGGCATAAACAAACCACCTCACAACCTTGCTTTTCACAAGCTTAGCAGACCAAACTCTTACAAGACTTCCACTGCAGCACATTTTCTTTAGCCCTTGAAATATTTGTATGTTACTTTTTGCACCTTGTCTGCAAATATTAAAATAAAAGGTGTGGCTGAAAGATGATTTTCTGTCTGGGAGTCAGGCACAAGCTTCTGCGCAGATCCGTGTTACTGGGGACATTCAACTTCCCATCTCACAGTTCAGATGTGAAGCTGGTCCCTCCAGAACATCTTGACCAGCTTCTCCAAATTGGGAGTTTTCCCAAATTTCCATCAAGCTTCCTTCAAATTTTAGTTCACGGGTAGTTTCAACTACAGGCACATCTGAGTCCAGGGTTCAGCAACCCAACCTCAGCAGACTCTGCGGTGATGTCTAAGTCTTGGGAATTGCAGTCAGTCAGTAGCAAGAGGTGAATTCAGCCAACCCTTTCAATTCTGGAGGCTGACCTTGCAGGACAAATCTCCACGGAGCTGTTTTTGCATCTCCGGTGCTGGCACACAGACATGTAATGTAGTATATGCCCTTCCCTATGGGACGCTCCTTCATGAGTTCATTCCTGGCTTAGTTGGAGGAGCTGGATTTTACATTATTAGGTATTGAGTTGCAACATGAAATTACCAAAATGTAAAACATGGGAAAACATACTGTAAATCACTTATTGGCAGGTCTCTCACCTCTTTACAAGTGCATGACTGGATACATTTGAGTCTTTTGGAATTTCCAAATTAGAGCCCAGAAGACCTTCCCGAAGAAAGGTATTTTCTACTGGCACCAAAATAATTTTATCTGAGTTAAACAACAGAGTTAATGTTTCAGCATTCACACAGCCGTTTGCAGACTACAAATCCAAATTTAATTTCACCTCCTTGTTGTACTGTAGCTCTATTATTACTACTTTTTTAATGAATGTTATTTTTCTTGTAACTCTCCTGCTTGGGCTTCTCAAAAGAAATATGCAGAGACCCAAGGGACTGACAGTGGGAATGCAGAACCTTTCACCTTCAGGTGGAAATGCTGGTATCTGTAATGGAGTCATCAGGAAGTGAATGTACCTAAACAGAGTGAACACATGTTCTTTCTACTGTGACCTCCAGCTCTGCTGCCCCCACCCTTGCTACCCCCAGCTTGTGGTGACAAAGGATGCTCTGATGTGAAGAAGGGCAGCTTTTGTGAGCAAGGCACTAAACTGGGAGTCAGACTTTGATTAATTCCTGGTTCTGCCACAGTCATCCTGCATGATTTCAGACAAGTTACTTAATCCTTTTGTGCCTCAGTTTCCCATCCATAAAGAATTTTTTTTTTTCTGTCTATTGACATTCTTGTCTCTAGGGCAAGAAAGATTTGTCAGCTGAGCCACAGAACAGCTGTGTAGACTGTATTAGATGTCTGTCTTTGAGCATACAAGGGATTGAGTCATGCCTTTGTTTAGCTCAAGCTTTCAGATGGGCAGAGGAGAGGCGTATCTCTTGTTTCAGCATTTGTCCAAGACATGTTACTGTATTTTGGCTGTGAAATCAGGGTCACAAACTGAAGGGGAGTTCTTGGGACAAATGCACAGATTCATAGAATTGTAGGGGTTGGAATGGACCTCCAGAGATCAATGAGCCCCACTCCTCTGCCAAAGCAGGTTCCCTAGGACAGATTGCACAGGTAGGCATCCAGATGGGTCTTGACTATGTCTTTAGAAGGAGACTCCACAATCCCCCTGGGCAGCCTGTCCCAGGGGTTCTGTCATCCTCACCGTGAAAAAGTGCTTCCGCATACTGGTGCAGAACTACCTGTGCTCCAACTTGAGGCCATTGCCCCTTGCCCTGTCTCCAAAATGAAGGTTTAGAGGTAGGACCAGAAAACCTACATCGTGAATTCAGAATGCAGAAGTCAATAAATAACCTATACCTGCAATATCCTTCCGATGACCAATCCCAAAGTGCATCTTCCTTGGGGTCTGACCCTAACACCACTTGCATGGAAGGAGTTCAGAGTGACTCCACCAAAAGCCATCAATTTGCACTCACACAATGAGAAATTTCAGACCCTAAACCAAAATACATCCATCTGCAAGAAGTTTACCCACCAACATAGAGGGTAGGTCACAGCAGGACATACAGCACCCTTTGCCAGAGACAAGGAGTGAAAGCATCACTAGGAGAGCCTCCCAAAAACCACAACATGTCTGGTCCTTTCATGTGCCAAGGTTGCAGGACAGAACAGATAAGATATAACAGATTTGTCAAATGAAGCTTCTGCCATTGTGGGGACAGGGTTTGAAGCCACCACCTGGAACACAGCACTGAAAGTATCTGTGCTGGTCATGGCTCTTCACAGTCCGTGGAAATGACAGGGAATTAGAGCCACCCACCTTTTCATTTCTTTGGACACCAGTTTAATTTTTCTCTACTTTGCTTCCTCTCAGAATTTGTGGAATTGCTGGCATGCAACCTGGGTGTGAGTTCTTCCCACGTTCCTGTTTTCTTCTTTCAATGTGTCAAAGATGCCCCACGAGTACACTTTCCCTGCAGGGAGGAATTACAGCATCTAGAGAGAGGGGCTGTAGTGTAGCAGCTAATGCAGCTAATACAGCCTGCTGGAAAGAGGTGGCAAATATCCACCGTCCCAATTTGTACCTTTCAATTCTGATCACCCTCAATCGATAATAATTTTAAATTAACAGATTTTGTAAAGAAAGATTATTTAAAATAAAAAGAATTACCAGGTACCTCCATAGATCCAGTTGCTTCCTTGCTGTTGCTACAACCAGTTATTTTCTCCCTAAGCAAGAAAGACATATCTGCTGGCCTTGCAGAGAGCACATCAGATCCCTTGGATTAGCAGGTCTTTCCGTGGATAATTTGACGTGAGGCTGGTGTCCCGCAGGAGCTCCCAGATCACAGTACTCATTATGGAGAACACTACACTTTTAGTGCTCAACTTGGATGATGCTCCGGGAGATAAAATACAGAGTTATCCATAAACCATCAAATGTTTCAGACCTTTCAGAATACTATTCGCTGATTCCCTCAGAAATTTATTAGCTCTACCAATATTTTCTTTCTTAGTTTTGTAAAGCAAGCTCCAAGTCAGCTAGTACTGACTATGCAGAGCCCTGAAACCACATGTTTATTTTTCTAAGTTATAAAAAGTTTATAAGGGTAGCTGGTATCCTTATGGGCCACTGTACAGTGATTTGCTACTGCATTCCACACTGATACAGAAGAGCTCTGTGTTTTATACCAGAGGGAAATCCTTGTGATACAGCTGTCCAGCAGCCAGCACGAATACAGACACCTTCAAAAATATAACCCTGATAAAAAATTAATAGCTGAAAAGGCAGAAAACATCCCTTCTGAGAAAAATCTGTTTGAACAGTGGGATGACCTTGGGCATCGCACGATCTGTATTGTGATACCGCAGTGAATATCACCAGCAAGGTCCTTTCATCCTAGCCATAGTTTTGTGGGGTTTTTTAACTATCATTTCTAGCTGAAAATTATATATGTTCACAACAATTTTAGAAGTACTATGCAATGGCTATCTTTTCATTTTGCAGCCAATGTCTAGCCTCAGGCTTACATTTTTCACAATTTCATGTTGCTTCATTGACATGAAGGGGCTTTGGTCAATTTACACCAGAGAATGGAGAGACTGTTATTCATTTATCTCTTAAAATAGTGAGTACACAGCTGCACAACCTGAAGAATTAGGTCAGTATATTGCTATGACTGTCCTGGAAGAAGAAATTCAGAGCAAACAAGGTAGATTTCAGGAGAGAGCCTGGAATGTGTGAGGAGTTAGCAAAACTGACATAGATGCAAAAGCAAAAAATAAGTAATTTTTCAAATCCCCAGACCACAATGGTTGGATTAGGGCCCTCATCATACAATTCTTGGGCATGTGAACAATCCCTTTTTCACTTGAGTTCATTTCATTAGCTTCTCTCAGCTACATAAATACTCATACTCTCAATGGGACTACTCACATCAATAAAGTTCCTCAAGCAAGCAGAGATTGCAACCCAATTTTAGTGGAACAAACACAACCTGTGAGTTTGATTGCATCCCTCACTTTTCTAAAAAAACCCTTCATTTCCAGCTAGAATGAACCCACAATCCCTATGGAGCTTTCTTTCGACACTTCCAAGCACAACCCAGTTATTTGTCTTGTCAAATAAGGCAAACAGGACTCTTCCAATCTCCCCAATTTCACCTCTCTTCATAAAAAAATATTGCTGGGCCTTGAGCAGGGCCAACTTGGATGTCTTTTGTAACTCCTGGGCATTGCTCTGCTCTGATTGACAGATCCCCGATGGGGTTATCATGCTCACATCAAATCCCAGCATGACTCAGCCAGCCAGCAACCCTCTGGAGTCAAAATACTGCTCAGTGCAACATCACGAGTAGTGACAGTAGTATCAAAGCAGTAACCACTCTGTTTTATTACTCAGCTGTCAATTGTTTTATGATTAGGCTTTCAGCCAACAGTCTTTGACACTGCTGCACAGTGTTGCCTGTGAGTAATTCACTTATAGTTAATACAAATGCCATTGAAAATTGCTTCGTTAGCTGCCAGTTCTTATCAGGATTCTCACAGTCCTTATTTTAAGGTCTGCTGCAAGGGAGATGGGATGGGCAGTGCTGGGCAGAGAAGTGCATTGCACTGCTAGCAGAAAAACACCAACCATAATTTTTGCCCCCAGTGGCAGCAACCACTGCTGGGATCCCTAAGTGCAAAGAACAAATATTGAACGAGATGTTTCCTGCATATTTTGCAAGCAGGTTTTTATTTATTTCCATTCTGACGAAAACATTGGAGGAATTCCTCTTTTGCCTCCAACTCTTCCTGCACATCCAAGAACACACATTAAGAGCTTAACAGAGCAACAAGCAGAACTGAAACCAACAACTGTTAAAAAAAAAAAAAAGCATTGGTGATCAAATAGGACTTTTTATTTCTTATAATTTGATGCTGCTTTGAACTAGGTAAGGCAGTACAGACAGTGGGTGACACAGAGGACCACATCCTGAGAGCAACCAAGCAACTGACTGAGACTTACAAAAATTTTACTAAAAGTACACAGCATCTGCTTTTAAATCATGCTTAGATGTACCAGTTTTTCACTGTAAATTCTGTCATTTTTGTCCCAAGACACAGAAAATTATTCTTTTGGGTTTTTTTTTTTTCATTTACACAATGCATGCATATAGAAACAAATATAAACTCTCCACAAGAGGTGAAACAGTTTAGCCTGATTTTTGTAACATCGGTACCATGAATAAGCCCAGGTCTTTTGCAGTTGACCTCTTCCCAACCCATGTCCTAGTACAGGGAGAAGAAAAGCGAAAGAGACTCTTCTTTTGTCACCAAGGAAAGGGCATGAAAAGTTGAATTAAACACAAATCAGCCCCACCTGGCTGAACTTTGTCATTTCACTAAACACCTTCAGCTTTTCCATGATGTATCTGAAAACCTTTCTCAGCCCAAAGAGTGGTTAATAGTTTGGTTTGTAAAATCTCATCTGAAAGGGTTACACAGAAAATTGTGCAGTGAAAAGTTAAAGTAAAGCTGTCTGGAAAGGATTATATCAGAGGACACAACTACTTTAGCCTCATGTTGCAATTACTAGCTCCTTATGTCAGTATTTCTCAACTTATCCATGAATATACAACAAAATCACAGACTCAGACATTTCCTCTCAGGACAGTGGTCATGCAAAACTCTGTTGATGTGCGTTGCTTCTACCAATGCCTATCAGATATAGCACGTCAGATAAATGTTTCACAGTGGGAGGCATGAACTCTTCACTTTGTGTCTTTTCTTCCCTTCAAGGTGGAAAAAAAGAAGTGGGAAGACAATGAGGATGAAACTGAAGCAAGTTAACTCCTTCCCCTCCCCTGCCATTATCTTCAAGTACTACAAGATATCTACCAAGACCTCTACAAAGACTGTTGTAGAAAATAAAAACACAAAGCTATTTCTTTTCAAGAGTTATCAGACACAAACCACGACATAAACAGCCCTGAAGAGACTGATGGATTGACCTGGTCTCTAAGCGTAGCTGTGTTGCAGCAAGTACGGGTTGCTTGCAAGTAATAGCAGGGTTTGCAAAGTGTAGGAAAATAAAACTTGGTAAAGTAGAAAAAGCAATGGATTATTGTTTTGGTTTTGTTTGGTTTAGATATTTTTTTTCCTGTTGTTTTTTTAAGCAAAAGGAAAAGGATAGCTGGAGTACTGAGAACCCTGATTCACTGGTTCCCTCAATGGGACTCGTGTTCAGCACTGACGCATTCATTTCAGTGAAAAGGACATATTTTATGCAGAGCTAGGAGTCACACAAACCATCTGCAAGGGTAAGAAAATCCTAGTAGCATCCAAAACAACTTGATCTCCAAGATGAGGGCTACAAAGATGGTTAAGGGCCTGGAGCATCTCCCCTATGTGGAAAGGCTGAGTGAGCTGGGACTGTTCAGCCTAGAGAAAAGAAGACTAAGGGGGGACCTTATTAATGTTTATAAATATCTTAAATATGGGATGCAGGGGGAAATGGTCGTCCCCTTTTCAGTGGTCTGTGGAGACAGGACAAGGGGCAATGGCTGCAAGTTGGAGCACAGGAAGTTCCGCACCAACATGCGGAAGAACTTTTTCACAGTGAGGGTGACAGAGCACTGGGACAGGCTGCCCAGGGGCATGGTGGAGTCTCCATCTCTGGAGATATTCAAGACCCATCTGGACGCCTATCTGTGCAATATGAGATAGGGAGCTGCTTTGGCAGGGGGGTTGGACCCGGTGATCTCTCAAGGTCCCTTCCAACCCCTGCGATTCTATGATTCTATGATCCTGTATGATCCTTGCTGTACGTAAGTACATGAATGTTAAGACTGTTTTCTGGGGAAAAGGAGAAACTTTTTACATTGTAATAGAAATGTAATGAAATGCAAATTAATATATAAAATATGACTTCAACTTTCTTGCACAGAATAGCATCTTACCATTCATACATTCAGTATATTTGCAGTATATATGTATATTCACATACATAAGCACACTGTATTATTTAACTTAAAGCATAAACATGTGCTTCAGAGAGACAAGCCTGACAGCCCAGAGACCTAATCTTTCCATTAGCAGCCTTCCATCTCTATTACCTTGTCTCACTGGATTTCCTCTGTGTCACAGTGAGAATGGGTTTTGCAGCAGAACAAGAAGAAGAACACTGCGATTTACATAAAGATCATGCTTCATATTTCAAGATGCAGTTGCACCATTGGCCAAGGGATGGTTTTCTCATACAGGAGGAATCTCAGCCGTAATCATCGGCCTTTTCACAACAGATTGCTATGAGTCTTTTACTTCCTTCAGTTGCAATTTGTCCAGCTCAGAGATTTACCTGAAAGGACTGAATTAAAAATCAAACTTCATGTGAAAGAGCATTGCGTGATCTGGAAAATCAAGGGGTATCTCTGGAGAGCAATGATTTTGTACGTGGTAAAGGGATGCCATAGATGGGTGATAGCCTTTTCCCTACCCAAAATCCCATCTACAAGGAGGGCACTTAAGTGGTTTACAAGACACTATAGTGTCTTGTTCTTTGCCTCTTATTTACTTCAAATGCTTTATGACAGTTAATATAAATGGTACTTCAAGCATTTTAAGAAGTGCTAAGCTAACTAATACAGAGTTCCCAGTAGTGGACTCTGGTCAACAGAGTTTCATTGTCAGGACTGAAAACTAATTGCATTGTCAAAGCTGAAATGATATCACCAACTTGACTAGTTGGAGTTAATAGACTGCTTAAAAGCAACAGAATAGAGCTCCAATACCTATAGATTAGTAATAAATCAATGCAGGAATAAAGTGAGAACTGGAAGTGAGACATGGATCATCTCCAGTGATTAATAGTGCAAATAATAAAAATGTTTCTCTTTAACCAAATGGATGGAAAGAGAGCAATGACAGATGAAGTAGAGTCATTATGAAGTACATGCAGGCCTGAGACTGACTGAAAAAGTTAGGATTTTCATTTTGGTTTCAATGATGCTGATGAAGAACATTCTTGGACTCTATGACAGCAGCAGCCCAGGCAGAAGGACATCCAGTGTAGGTGAAATCAAATTCTCATCTGGGCCTTGCACCTCGCAGCTTGTCAAAAGGTTGGAGACTTTAGCAAGTAGGGGATTCTGTGAGTTTTCATATAGACTTTCAATGCATTTTCATCCCTGACACAGAGGTCAGTCTGTTTGCCAGATGTCAAGCCCTTCCTGCAAAGTACAGGGGGCAACAGAACCATTCACATAAAGGTTGTCAGACTTTTTATGCATTTTTCTGATTTTGGCTGACATTTTCTAAAATTATTCTGCCTGAGGCAGACACTCAGCATGAAGAATTTAAATCCAAATGGTTAAAGCTTGGCAAAGCTCTGAGCAACTGAAAACAGAGTCTTGTAATGGGAAGTGTCAGACAACCTCAATAATGGGCGGCCAGCCCTGGCTGTAGTATGCCTTGTAATACACTGATGATTGATGATATCAGACTTGAAATTTCACAGTTATGTAGCTGCAATACCGTTAATCTTCCCTTGCAAAGAAGATCAGTGTTGTAGTCCATCTGGTACGTATGTACAACGGAGGATTAGGGTCTGCAAGAAACATGAGATTACACCCATCACAACAAAATGAATTAAGAATGGAACTTCCTTTTTAAAGAATGGAATTAATTTTTAAAGTGAGAAGTAAAATCTGGACGTCAGTGATTGAGCTGACATTACATACCTTTGTTCAATCACAAATACAGAGTAAGGCTGCTTCCATCTAAATATATATGTTACTGAGTTTGGGATTTTTTTTCTTTATTAAGTGAATATTTGTTACAATTTACTTAATTACCTAGCTTCAGCTTCCATCTGGACATTCCTACGACTGAACTTCACAGGCCTCAATGGGCCAGGACAGCACATTTCAGGGTTGAATGGAAGAGCATCAAGAGGAACAGAATCTTAAACGTGTGCACCTGGATATTTGTACTGGAAGCGGTTGCAGCAATATTTCAATGAAGTCAGCAGGAACAGCGACATGTGACTGGCTTGACCAATACGTCTCAAGTTTTGTTATTCATGAATAAGCCAGAGGGCAGAAAAGTTCATAATGATATTTGTCCAAGCAAGTGCTGTGTAGGAAACTGTAGTTAGCTCAGAGCTATTCCCTCAGCAGGAAAAATGGCTACATTTGAATAAATTATTTGTGGTGAATTATTCCATTAGCTGCAGTCATTAAAATTCTATCCTGATTTTTATATAGCATACATAAGAAATTTCTTCTTCCCATATTGTAAAACTTTGCTTAATTTGTTGTGGCTGGAAAGAATAATTAAATATAGAATCATAGACTCATAGAATATCCTGAGTTGGAAGGGACCCATAAGGATCATTGAGTCCAAATCCTTTTAACAAATCTGATTATCTGACAAACACATATCCTAGCTAAGGTTTGCTGCAGAGATGCCACAAACAAAACCAAAGCTCACTGTGAGCATGAATAATGAAAAAGATTTTCAGATTTATGCATGAGTAGATCTGTAGACAAAGCCAGTAATACAAGGAGTAACACTGCTCTGAGTGAGCCTCGCCATTGTTAACAGAGCTCTGATTTGTTATTTTGTGGAATATAAGGGCTTCTTAAATTATCACCAGTCTGCAGGATTTTTATTTCTGAGTTCTCTAGAGAAAGCTTGTGTGGAAGTTAGACACAAATGCCTTTGTTTTGTGCTGGCACCAGCAATGTCAAGAGAGTGCAAGAGCATTTCTGGAGCTTATGGCTACATGACTGTGTGGGGCCAAACTCAAGCTCTCAAGTTCTACAAATACCAGAGCAGCAAAGTGAGGAGAAACAGAGATATGGATAGAGAAAAAGGAAAATAATATGAAATCTGCTTATTTTCTTCTGGAGAAGATGGCAGTATTCTTTTATCTTAGCAAATGAAACACCAAAGCAGGGAAAACTCTTAGGCACCGTCAGGAAGGGCTGAGTGCCTCTGCAGCACTGCCAGCCACCTCCAGGCCCTGAACACCCAAACTGCTCTGAGGTGAGGAATTCACCCAACTGTGCAGGTTCAGTTTGTGGGTACTCATGCAAATCACTCTTTTTGCTTTGGTTTGTGTGGGCTTATCCCCTTCTGAGTTTGGTTTTCCTACAAGCCCCATAACTCAAAGCAAAACCAGGCAATGTGTTTTGCCTGGTTTCAGGTTGAAAACACTCTGTTTCACACAGTGCTCATCTGTAACCATGAATTGGCCCAGGTGCACTCAAATCTTTGCCTCCATCTGTTAAGAACAAAATAAAAGTAAAATGTTTTTCATCACAGCAGATCCTAAAGTCTGAGATTGCTACAGCCCCTCCAAACCAGGTCATTATGGGTTCATCACAGGGAAACGTTTGGAAAGACCATGTTCCTTACCTTGGCACTAAGAATGGCTGGCAAAGTCTGGTAAGGAGAAAGGGACAAGAGGTTTGCCCTATATACTCAGCAGTTGCAACTTGGGATAATCTACCCCATATTGCAGGGTAGAACTACCCCAATTTCTTCTGCGTAAATCTAGATGCCTAGAAGGGAGGGATCAGTCTGGTGATGACTCTAGGTTGAAAGCAAAGGTTTACTCTGCCCCCTACTCTTCATTCCACCTATTGATTCTTCTTATGACTGTAATGAAAATGCCCCTGAATGAAAAATCCTATAAATCATAAAAAGTTTGCAGTTGTAATATACATCTTCTATTTGGTAACATACTGACTTCACTACCTCCTTCATGACTATTGGCTCTGTGAAATAAATCTTATGACTAGAGGGATGGAGATTTCTGTTTTCTCAGATTTAAAAAAAAATTATTATAGCATTAATGAAAAAAAAAGCAATGAAAATAATAATTAAAAAAAGATAAAAGATTCAAAGATGAGATTTTCTAATGTGGATACCCATGTGGACTCCTGATTCAATCTTCACATATGCAAACAAGCAACATGATTATCCAGCATGCTTGATAAGAGTTGTGGGATGCTCTGCACTTAAAAATGTCATGTGCCTTTCCTGAAGATGGATTACTAAATCTTTAGGATGGATATACTTTATAGGTATATCAACTGCAGAATTAAATTTTAATCAATCTGTGCTTCCATCTACAGTCAACAACAGTTTAAATAAATAAATTATTTCAGATATTTACCATTATTTCAGATGGATTCCACCCTAAAAAAAAAATCTATTTGCTCTACTATGAAGAGATCCTAGAAATCCAGGTTACACATGGATATACATCATCCGTCAGATACATCCCATTGTAAATAAGTTTAAATATGGCTTGAGAGACAGCATTCATCTCATCAAGTGCAGACAGCTTCAACGTCAACAACTACATTTACCCTCCTTTTGTACTCACTTCAAAGGAACAGGTGTCTGTAGGGTGCAATTCATCTAATATTAAAGCAGACAATTAAAATAGATCAGAGTCACTACAAGCATCTATTTCTCTCCACTGGTCGGAAGGGGAGCCTGTGACAAGGAGCTGAGTGAATGCTGGGCGGGATGTGTTCCATACTAAAAGTTCATGTACAGCCTCATTTTGGCTGGAGTAAGAAACCAGAAGCAGGCAAAAATTAGAAAGCTCCTGATGTGACCAAACCTGAGTAATGTGGGAAAGCCAAACTTTCCAGGATTTCTTGGGAAAACACAGGTGCACGTGAACTCGCTCAGCACAAAACCCTCTACTTTTGCAGTAATATCATCTTACTCGGGGATCAGTATACAACCATTAGCTAAAGCTAATAAAATAAACTCCTCTGATATTTTGTTAGGTAGGTAAGAATGTGTAGCTGTCATAGCTGTAGTGAGGAATGAACTAATACTAGCTGATTCCGTATGATATGAATCTGAGGAAATTAAGCTAGAAGTGATTAAAATTAAATTAAATTAAGCTTGAAGCGATTAAAAACGTTAAAGCTCCAAAACCTCATGGGATCACAGAATTAAGCAATTCCTTAGCAGAGTGAACATCACCCAAAACTTATGAAAACAGTTTCGGGAAGAGCCACAGGAAGTATTACATCACTGAAGACACAAGAGCACAGAAGACAAGAAGTCAGGAAGCATGACTCTGGGGCCGTGTGAATCTGGCACCCGTGTCCTGCCTGTCCAAAACCAGCCAATGTATCTCCTCTTCCTCTTCCACTCCTTCACTTGACTTGACTTGCCTAGGACTAGGACTTTCTGCTCCTTTCATGTTTATCTAGAGCTGTGCCCCATGATGGTACCTCTCATAAAATATGCATGATTGCAGATCAACATAGATTGACCAGCTGTCCTCCTCTGAAAAAAATATCAGCATATTATTATTATTAATAATAATAATAATTATAGTCTTAGTTGGACTAAAGATATACTAGGGACACAGTGAAGTTGTTTAGTTCTTATACACATAAGAGATGAAGATTCTGACAGGTGAATTGGTAAGGAATAACCATACCCCTACCAAACCCCTGCAGGTTTCTGCAACCAGACACATTCTCTGCAATGCACTGCTAATGGTTTTGCCAAATTACTTTTTAACTTTTTTTTTTTGTTCTGAACTGTAAGTTTCTCCTGTACCATGTTTGAATGCAGGCAACACCACAACAAAGGCAGTTATGCCTCATTGTGTCAGGGAAGAGGGAGTCAGATTTAAGATTTCCAGGTCAGTTTCTCAAATTTAAGAGTTTCTCTAGGGAGTGACACCTCCAGTGAAGGGGCATAGCCAGCTTGATTTTGATTTTTTCAATGGTAAACACAAACTTACAGACTCAGTTTCTAAGTCAGTCAACAGCTATTATGGCCAGTGCACAAATTTGCACTCATTAGGTCACTTACTCTCTCTGGATTTATAGCCACAGTGCAAGCATTTTATATCCCCAATATAGATTTACAGTCTGTTACCATTACCATACCATTCTTCATCATTATTTTTAACTCAAATTTTAACTTTTCCAAGAAGCTTTGATAATTGTAATTGATTTTTTTTTAACCATCACTAGATAAGCCCATGTATGCCACAACTACATGTGAGGACTTGGCAGAGGAATGAAAAGCTCCTTTGCAATTTTAGCTGTGGAGCAGCTGGAGCTTGTTGTAAGCTAGTGGATGTTCTAATAAATTTGCCATTGGCATTGTGAAAGGCATATATGAATGCAATACAAACTTATAAAGAGGAAGGATGGAGCGTCCCACTGGAAGTTAACCTAAGATTTAATGTGTCAGATGAAGTTCTAACCTTTTAATTTTGCTCTGTCTGATTGGAGGTGGTGCCTTGACAGCTTGGTAACAATGGCTTTTTCAAACAGGATGTGCTTCAGCCTCAGCCTGCATTACAAAGAGAAAAGGTTCTTTGCAGATGCACATTCATGGTACCCAACTAAAGAAAATAAAATGGGTTGAAAACAACCTTTTTTTTTTCTATTATGGTGTGGATGATCTTATGACCATCAGATCCAATCTTGATGCCAGTCCACTTGGAACAAAGGAAGTCCTTTTAGTGTCTGGATGAATCACAAATTAGAGGAATAAATTATGTGAAGGCATCTCTCTTTAAGGCATTATCCAGTCCTTTGACTTAATGATCCTAGAAGAGATTTTGGCTCTATTTTTAAGCAAAGAATAAGGGAAACCCCAGGAGGTCAGCTCTGGACCTCAGTGTTATTTACTTCTGAGCTGCAGAAGATGACTAGTCATACTGTTGCATACACTCTTTCCTAGCCTTGTGCACCCAAAGGGTCTTAGTCACTGAACCATCTACAAACAAGAAATCACATGAAATCTTGGATTGCTATTTAGGACATGATTTAGGACATTTCACCATGAGGACTTAAGTGCTTGATATACTAGATATGTTCTTAGTCATGCTAGCCAGTTCTGATATTTATCAAAAGATAAAGTTATTTTTACTTAGTTTAACATGCAATAATTAATATACATAGGTACGTTATGTGTGGTATACATCACAAAAAACAATTTGGAAAATCATAGCATCATAGATGCTGGAAAAGACCTCTAAGTTCATCAGTCCAACTGTTAACCCACCACCACCATATCTTCTAAACCATGTTCCAAAGAACTATGTCTACATGGTTTTGAACAGGTTCTTTTAATGGTCTGATCTAGAGTCCATTTTTAAGAGTCAATTTAGGTATTTCCACACTGTTCAGCAGACTGAGAAGTTAATAGCATTGATGTGGGGGTACTAAATTTGGTGGCTTCCAAAGATGACCTCCACCATTGCTTACCACTATCCACAAAGCCAATGAGATTCTTAAGGCCAAGAGATGGCCATGGTGTATGCAAACTAACCCTTGACTGTACAAACATTAAGTACCACTAAAGAAGGGATTTTACCATTGCCCATGGTATAAGTGCAAGTGCTTTTGGAAAGCTACATCCAGTTCTACTGATTACATTTTTACATAATGGTGTCCACCAATCTTACACCTAACCCACAACAAAATGTTTATAGAATCACAGAATCACAAGGTTGGAAAAGACCTTTACGATCATCAAGTCCAACTATTTCTGTCCTATGCTAAACCATATCCCTAAGTACCTCATCTACCCTTTTTTAAAACACATCCAGGGAAGGTGACTCAACCCCCTCCCTGGGCAGCCTGTTCCAGGCCCTTGTTATCCACAAGTATGTCATCTTTTTATCCATCATCTACACCTTTATCTTTTAACTGAAAGAAAACTACATTCTCTCACTCTCCTTCCTCCTATTTTTAATATTTCCTTTTCATGTCCTTTCAAACCAAGGCTGACTCTTACTGCTCTAGCCTTAATGCTACTTTTCACCTGCTCTCCTTCTTTTGTGTCTACACCTGTATAAGAAGGGCTGAGACTGTTGTTACTGGATGCAGGCAGAAGGCTACCGGAGAGATCTTGTGTGGTTTCCTCTCCCCCTGCAGAGCCTACGGCCAAGATTTGGTGATAAAGATGATGCTTTAGTCCCTGAGTCTGCCATAACCCACAAAGAAGCAGTATTAAGGACTCAGTCCTACAAAGGATTGGGCTCAGTGCAGTTTGTGTATCCCATTAGATGGCCATTTGTCTAGTAAAGAACAAGGATGAAACAGATTCTTGAGAGTTTACAGCTCTGCATAAACCACACATCAAACACACCAGACAGCACCCCTCAGAAATTATTTTTTTATCTCCATACACTGATGATACAGCCACTTCCAAGGGGAAAAAAATCTGTCCCTGTACATCACTTGCTCCTATCACTTATTTAACACATGATCACTACCACAAGACTCCTGCATCTCCCTTCTTTAGCATCGGATCATTGCTTAACTCAGACAACGCTAACCATATTTAAAGAATCACTGGTCTTTCTCATTAGGTTCCTATAGGATTTGGTTTTCCACAACTACAGCCTCTCCGTAGCCACGTTAAAAATAGGCTTGGTAATACTTTTCACATTTGTAGGCTGTCACAAACGGTTAGCCAGGAAGAAGTCATTCACATGCACATGACTTTATAATTAAGGCACCTAACTCTTACAAAACCCATTTTTCACAGAAGCAGTGACTTTTAATAAAGTGCAGTGAAGCTGTGGGGGATTCTGTGGTTTTTGTGTGCAGGCCTTGTGCGAACATTTCGACCCTCAGCCCTGACCACAGAGACCACAGTCATCAGAAGGAATATTTATTTCCACTCCAGCACTTGTCTGGTCCGATGGACAAGCCCCTGAGCACGGAGCCACAAGGCTGGGGGCATGGTGCCTTGTGGGAAAATAATGGTAGTCATTTCCCCTTTGCTGGCCCCAGTTTCTCCATCTGTAAAACTGGGATGATGATTACTTCTTCTTTCAAAAGCTTCCTTGAGAGCTAGGGATGAACTAAGCAAGATGTTATTATTTTTTCAGAGAGCATCACTGAGGCATGCAGATGTGATGGTAACACTGACGAAGTTCCAGTGAGACCTGGAAATGAACTTCAGGAATCATGACTCTCCCATCCCCATGCATGTCCGAGGGATGAGGCTCCTTTTATTTTATGGCCTTGTGAGTGGTTGGATGCAGGAAATTAAAGCCTGGAAATCAAATCAATGAAGCTCTTTTACCCAGGTCAGTAGGAGGATCACAGAGATGAGAGCACTCTGGGTCTCCCCACATATATATTAACAACATGCTGAAAGCCAGAAACCTCAGATAAAATTAAAAGAACCATTAGATAATTACTAGAAACGAATTTAACTTCACTATACATGATATTTATTTCGGCTCCCCTGCTGAGTGAAGTCAGGGGAAAATATCTGATGATCAGTGTGATGACAACAGATCATTCACACAGAAAATTAGAAGAGCAGACACTGCAACTACTGCCTGTTGGCATTCACCTGTCACAAGGCCACCGGTATTGATGTGAAGACACTGCATGGTGAGAACATGGGATTTAGGAGAGATTCAGTCCACCTCTTGCTTGTGATGCCTGGTTGCAGGTCAGGATGTCCTTCACTGGGACTCTGGCAACTCAATCTTTCCATCGTTCCATTCACCAACAGGTTGAAAATTGCCAGATTTTAAGTAATCCCTTGTCTGCTCTTGAGTCTGCAAAGTGTGACTTTTGGTGGCCACTTGAACTCTTGTTGTGGGATCTCTGTGACAGGTAACAAGCCTTATAGTGAAGGAAAAAGAAATAGATTCATCATTGGCACTTGCAGGGCTCTGACACTGTCTCATATTCATTTTCCTAATCAGGTGAGAGAAACATGGGTCTAAGTGAAACTGCTAGAGGGTGGTGACGAGGCTGTAGAAATATGTACCTAGAGAGCAGTTATCAATGGTTCATTGTCAAAATAGAAAGCGTTGCTAAAAATCCAGAAAAAAACCAACCTTGAAGGACAAATTGATCAAGTTACATTTATTAGCCAAAAGAAAGAGTCTTGGTGGGATATAGCTACCTTTGAGTATAGAAAAGGCTGTTACAAAGTGCAGTGGTACACTATTTTCACTGGCAGGCCAAGAAATGCTTTTACAATCCTGTGAGGAAAAATTCAAACCAGATAGGAGAAAAAATTATAAGGATCAAGAGCATTGCTAGATTCAAGACTAAAATTTCCATTCCTGGGGTCTCTAAACAGAGTCTGGATAAACATCTGCTGGGAAAAACAGGTATAATGGACCCTGCTTAAGATAGGTAATTTTTTTATAGGCTTTTTGTGTGTGTTTGAATGATGTCTTGAATCTTCATGTGCTCTGGGAAGACTGTGCATCTGCATCGCTTGCGTATAGTGCAGCCTACAGAGATAACCCACTGTCAAGATGCCTAAAAGAGATGAGCTGATGTTATGGCAGGCAAGACTGGCACTTTTCTAGGACAGACGGTAGCTGTACAATGCTACTGAAATGGTAGATGGGAAATAAAGTACGGTTTAAGCCAAGTGTAAAAGTCTGGGTCATGTGCAGACTTGAATCGTCTCACTGTGCTTTCCCCAAGGTCATCTCAAAACAGTTCTGGAGTAAGAAGTTGTATCTAAGCTGTTCACGCAAGGCACAAAGCACTGGAAAAACAAGTAGCATGGTGTCAGTCATGACTCACACTGTGGCTGATGCCACATACTTGACCCTGAATTTGGGTCCAGATCTGTTCAATATCTTTTATCAATAACTTCGATGAAGGGATTGAATGTTCCCTCAGTAAGTCTGCAGATGTCACTAAGCTGGGATCTGCTTGAGGGTAGGGAAAATTAATATGGACCCCTGCCTGCATACCCCAGTGGTGCTCAGGGTTGGTGCTTGCTGGAATACATGCTGCTTCGGGATAAGCCCAGGGAAACATAGAGGGATATTGTGGGCTTTTACATAGCTCTGCAGAGCTGTGTAGTGGGCTCAAGAGTGAATTCACTACCAATACAGACCTATCAGGGCCTCGTTTCAAACAGCACATAATAGGTACAATTCACTCTAAATTAAAAATTCAATGTAAAAGAGATTTAACTATAAAATACACACCAAAATGTAATTTATTTGGTCTCTGCTTCGGTGACTGTATGGTAGTAGCAGACATCTTTGGGGAAGGTGCTTTGCAGGGATTAACGGCCAGGTGGGGGTTAATAGGCCACAGCTGCACTATGATCCCCCAACTCCACCCCAAATTAATGATCTTCTGAGAACATATCCTTAAATTAGAGGAAATGACAGGTTTAAATTGGCATGTGCCACACACAGCGCAGTGGCAAGCCCAACAGTTAGTATAATTTTTAATATGGCCATAGAAAACACCTTTTTATACTAATAGAATAAATCATGTTCTCAACACCTGGAGTTTACACTGGCCAATCTGTAATAACGTATTAATGCATAGCAGTTGCACATCCTGTTACAGAGCAGCAATAAAATGGTGAGGGACCCAAGGGTAAGGGTATTAGCTCTAGCTAGCAAGACTCACTGAACGCTGTAGATCACCACTCTCCAGCAGCGCAGGTTACCTTTGGTATCACACAACAGACCATTTTCCTTCCTAGATGTCATAGAATCATAGAATGTGTTAGGCTGGAAGGGACATTTAAAGGCTATCTAGTCCAACCCCCCTGCAGTAAGCACAGACATCTTCATTCAATCAGGACACTCAGAGCCTCATCAAGACTGACCTTGAATATCTCCTGGGATGGGGCCTCCACTACCTTTCTGGGCAACCTGTACCAGTGATCTACCACCCTCATACTGAAGAACTTTTCCCTAATATCCCACCTAAATCTCCCCTTTTCAAGTTTAAAACCCTTATCCCTCATCCTATTGCTATGTACCCTTGAGAACAGTTCTTCCCCAGTTTTCTTATAGGCACCTTTCAGGTACTGGAAGGCTGCTATAAGGTCTCCCCAGAGCCTTCTCTTCTCCAGGCTGAACAGGTCCAACTCTCTCAGCCTCTCTTCATAGGAGAGGTGCTTCAGGTCTTTGATAATTTTTGTGGCCCTCCTCTGGACAAGCTCCAACAGGTCCATGTTCTTCTTGTGCTGGACACAGTATTCCAGGTGAGGTCTCACCAGCGCAGATTTGCTGGCCACACTTCTTTTGATGCAGCACAGGATGTGGCTGGCTTTCATGGGCTTTTCATTTTTTCTTCTTTCCTGATCATGTAGACTTCAATTCAGGAAAATGTTCCTATTATTATGCTTTTAATTGTATCAATTATCAAGCCAGTTTCATGCTGGATGGGTGACAAATGCTGCCCCTTCTCTTAGAAGCATACTGTGTCTCTAGTCCTTGCTAATGGTGGCATGACAGTGTATACTTATACCTGTAATGTAATTCTGTTTAGGGTTCACAGAGAAATAAGTGTTTGCTAGTACCTAGCTGAGAAAAATGGCTTACTTTCTTCCTCTAAGCAGTATTATTCCAAGCTGCCAATGGCATCAAGTGGACCTTGGTAATTTGGTTATGCAGTGGTCCAGGAGGTGCTCTGAAAGCACCACCTTCTCTTTTGAACACATAAAATTCTGATTTCAGTCATGAAGCTGGTTCCTTCATGAGTACATGTCAGTACATTTACAAATAACATCAGTCAAGAAAACTCAAATTTTATCTTACATGTGGTACCTTTATTGTTCAGCAAAAAATCACACATTTGGAGAGATTAAATCACAGCCTGTTTTGATAACTATGGAGAGGTTGCATTTTCTTTTGCTTTCTATTGTGTAGAATATCAGAATTGTGTCCAAACCACAGAGGGAACTCTGAGCCAGTGACTGCTTTATCAGAACTCAGTGTCTTCCTGAGGCTCTAAAATATTTGGGGTTTCCAAATTAGAAGAAACAAACACACCACTTGATGAAGCAGCTGCTCTACTGCATTAATCTTTGTCTGTGCAAGAGGAAGGAAACAAGTTTTGCAAAGCTGTGGTGGTAAGTTTTTCTGTCACAGAGCTATTTGAGTTATTGCAGCTTCCATACCTCATCTTTTAATTTGAATTTTGGCGTCTACAGGCTTCTTGTTATCATTATTATCATTATTGTTTTAAAAGAACTGGGTCCACAAATTCATTCTCATGATACATCTCTAATGAATGGAGTCACTGAGAGCAGTGAATGGGAAAAAAACCCACATTTCAGCATGTGTTGGTAAGGAGAGAGGCAATAGCAATTGCTTTCCTTTAAAAGATAAATGAATTACTTAGTAGACGTGCCAAATCTGACACGATGCAAAATTAATATAATGTAAAATGGAGTGGCAAGGAGCTGAGAAAGGCAGCCAAACTCTTATTTCTAGACTTGGAGTGACATCACGTATGATGCCTGTGACAGGGAAGTAAACAGGAAAAGCCAAGTTGGCTGGAAGTCAGTAAGAAGCAGGGAGGGAAAAGTCCATGTTTACCACATGGAAAAAGACAGACAAAGGCAGCACAGAACTGAATGTTATTTTCAACATTCCCAAAAGAGGATGAGACAGGAGAGAGGGTAAAGACACAACAACACTTAAAAAAAGACTTTAAACAAGTACTTAGTAATGTTTCTTTCTGAATGGATTTAGACTCTGGTTCCCTCTGTCTGCAAAAGGCTAAGAGAGAGCACACAGCCAGCTCACGGGCATTGCTGCTGTTGAAAACTTTGACAGGTTTTGTCTTTTTTCTTATTTCTACATCAAACTTTTATCCAGCCTGCAAGCGGCTCATAAAGGGAAGATAAACTTCCAAAGATCTATACTTACATTTATGAACTTGACAACCCACCTCCTCCAGAAATACATTGGGATTACTCTATTGTTATACAGAAAGTCACTGAATGTGGGTGAAACAATTTGTAACTTGCAGAAAGAGGGATATTTATTGGTTCTCTAGGACTCAGTTCTGCAGTCCAGACCAATATGAAGTTGTGTGACAGTTAATGGACACCAACAGCGGGGTTCTGCATGGTATCCTGGGTATCTGTATGGTATCTAGGGAGGTGATAGGACAAGGGGAAATGGCACTAAGTTGCACTGGGACAGGCTCAAATTAGACGTTAGGAAAAATTCTTCACTGAAAGAGTTGTCAGGGCCTGGAACAGGCTGCCCAGGGAGGTGGTTGAGTCACCATCCCTGAAAGTGTTTAAAAAAAGGGTAGATGAAGTACTTAGGGATATGGTTTAGCATAGGACAGGAATGGTTGGACTCGATGATCTTAAAGGTCTTTTCCAACCTAGTGATTCTATGATTCTGCCCTACTACTCTGCTCTTGTGTGACCCCACCTGCAGTACTGTGTCCAGCTCTTAGCTCCCCAGCACAGGAAAGACGTAGAGCTGTTGGAGGGAGTCTGGAGGGAGTCCAGAGTAAGCCACGAAGATGATCAGGGAGCTGGAGCACCTCTCCTGTGAACAGGAGAGAGTTGGGCTTGTTCAGCCTGGAGGAGAGAAGGCTCTAGGGAGACCTAATTGCTGCCTACCAATACTTATAGGGGTCCTACAGTACAGTGGGAGAGGGACTGTTCACCAAGGAGTGCTGGGACAGGACAAGCGGTAATGGCTTCAAGCTGAAAGAGGGCCGGGGTAGGTTAGATATTAGGAATAAATTCTTTACTGTGAGGGTGGTGAGGCACTGGAACAGGCTTCCCAGAGAAGCTGTAGAGGACCCATCCCTGGAGGTGTTCAAGGCCAGGTTGGATGGGGCTTTGGGCAACCTGGTCTAGTGAGGGTGTTCCTGCCCATGGCAGGGGGGTTGGAATTAGATGATCTTTGAGGTTCTTTCCAACCCAAAGCATTCCATGATTATATCCATGAAAAACTGCCAATATAGAAAAATTAGACAATCTAGTTCTTCTAGGCAGAACCTATGCCTCCTAGTCCTATGAACTTAGCTACTTGACCAGAGATTTCATGTATTTTTTATCTTCTTGCTCTCAAATCAAAACTGTGACTGCAAGATGGACTTGGTTGCTATGGTTCATACTGCAGAAATTACGCTTTTTTCTACCATGAAAGCAACAAGATACTAACATGGGTGAGCAGAAAGCCTACACTTTGAGTTATGAAAGGGTATGATCCATCCCACCAATGTCAAGTAAAGTCCTAAGATCTGCACCTTCAGGTTACCAGTTGCTGATCTGGGAAGCACTCAGTTGAGTTTTACTGTTTTTCCCATCCAAGTTTCAAGAGTTATCATTTAATCCAGTGGGAACAAAGTTTAACTATAACAGGACCTTTTTTTTTTTAAAGGAAAAAAAAATGTACCTTCTGAGGTAAGAGTGTATCACTACACAATACAAAACATAGGAGATTATTCTAACTCTTTCCCCCTATATATTGCATGCATGCAAATTGAGGGACTATCGCTGACCTTTCCAGCAAAGTTTAATAGAAATGTTTCTAGTATACATAAATTTTTGGGTGTCACCTGCTAGTAAAAAGCTGGATAGGAAAAACAGGGGGAAATAACCTATCCATATGAAAACAATAATCATGTAATATTTATTGTCTGGGATTGAAATGTTTCAAATATTCAAAGCAATAAAATGTCAGGAAAAGCTAGACTTCCTGATGTAAAAAGGCCATAAATTTATTTCTTCATGAAACACAAGGTGGGGGGGGAATCAATGTGATATGTTATGCAAAAGAGAGGAGAGGAAAGGAGAGGAGAGGAGAGGAGAGGAGAGGAGAGGAGAGGAGAGGAGAGGAGAGGAGAGGAGAGGAGAGGAGAGGAGAGGAGAGGAGAGGAGAGGAGAGGAGAGGAGAGGAGAGGAGAGGAGAGGAGAGGAGAGGAGAGGAGAGGAGAGGAGAGGAGAGGAGAGGAGAGGAGAGGAGAGGAGAGGAGAGGAGAGGAGAGGAGAGGAGAGGAGAGGAGAGGAGAGGAGAGGAGAGGAGAGGAGAGGAGAGGAGAGGAGAGGAGAGGAGAGGAGAGGAGAGGAGAGGAGAGGAGAGGAGAGGAGAGGAGAAATAAAGCACACCCTTTCCCCCCCTTAAATCTAAGTTAAAGCAGTAGAGAGCCCCCAGAGGGCACAATCCACTTACCTTTGGGAGTCTGAAGGAAGGAAATGGCAACCAAGTGCACAACTCCTGTATTATGAAATATAAGGGAATTTCACCACATTTCAAGGGAGCAGTGAGGTACCTCTGATGTTTCCAGCTCTGACAATTCCCTCCAACATTCAAACATATAAAAATACCTGTTGTTGCCCTCACTGCATAAACGGGGCTTCTTCCCAGCTCTTTGAGATCTCCCCCTCTCAAACAATATTCTCTTTGACTTAATATAAACAATCCAACAAACACCCCTCTATCCCCACACCCTCTCCCCCCCCCCCAAAAAGTGCCTTTTTATACAGGAGGTCAAAGATAATTTTTCTAAAACGTCACAAGGCTTCAAAAATCTCTTAAATTTTGTGTCAGAGAAAAATGAGTAATGCAAACAGGAAAGAAATCAAAGGTTGTAATCAAATTATCTTCACAAAGTAAAAAATCTTTATCTTTACAAGTATAACTCTACTTTCAGAGGGAGGGAGGCATCAATACAGGGCTAAGTCTGCTTTTTTATTTGTAAGACTAGAGCTGGTATTTGCCATTCAGTTTTCTTGCAAAAATATGAATATACATTCATATTTATTTAATATATATGCATATAAATAAATAGGAATGTGTTCATATTTATTTAATATATATGCATAGAAATAAATGCATTTTCTATGCCTGCTCACCTGTGAATAAAGTTTTAATAACAGTCTCTTTAAGTACTGCATTAATTTTGCCCTGCCTTTAAGACCACCAAAGAAACCAACTAAGATGCAAAATCCCTTCAGAGTGTGCGCCACAAATGCATACCAAAGTGCAAATAAAACAAGCCTCAACAAAATAAAAATGAATCAAGCATCATCTACAAACCCAACTTCAACACTGTAAAAAAAAAAACCCCTGCACATATAAAAACTAACTGTGGCAAAAACTGGGAAGATTTGGACTCTGGCCAAAAATTCAGAAGTTTGGCTGCTTATCCCAAATTTTCTCTTTGCTATGGTAGCATTGGGAAGACTATAACCTGCAAGCATGGCCACAGCTCCCTTTGCAGTCCATATCCAAGCCTTTCCTTCTCCTCATCTAGTCTGACAGTAGGGAAAAGTATTTGATCCCAAGGATACATTGATTTCCTACACAGACATGAGGATATAGACATCTGCTTGATAGACACCTGTCCGAAGAGGTTAAACAGGACATTGGAGCATACAGACTAACAGACATTTAAACTCCAGAGTCTTGGTGGAACAATCTGCGTATCGCTCCCATTAACCCATGTGTGGGTGGAGATTTGGCTATTTCTTGGATGATTTTGTTGCAAGGGATGGTATGCACACTTCTCAGCACATCAGCAGAGTAACATGGACTAGCTTAGATAGCTACAGCTATTCGGGTACCATGGATAAAAGTATCCAACTCAGACTGCTCCAAAATACATTTGACTTTAAAACGTGAAAGGTTCTTAATCCACTAGTCAAAAAACAGCTGCTGAAAGATAGAAAGTTGTTTACCACTGTATTGGCTCTGAAATCTGACCACATGCGATAAAGAACTATGCTTAACTATTTCACTGCCAAGCACAAGCACACAGTTCTGATCACCAAAGTGTGGAAAGAAACGTGAAGTAACTGTCAAAAAGAAAAAAATCCAACCCAAAACCAAACCAAACCCCCAAAATCCCCAAGTGACATTTGGTTGAGTCCCGAAACACCAAGGTAATTTTATATTGTCTTACCTTGGATATTCAGCGTTGAAGTTCTTGACCTTCCAGCGGAAGATTCTGTCATGTTTTTCCTGGTAAGTTTGTGTCTAATTTGTGCAGTAAGGAGACAAGTGGGATGTGCATAAGCTTGAGGCAGATCTCAAGGATGACCTCAACTTTGAGTTGTACAAGTTCAAGCCCTACAGAAGGCTCATATCAATCTTGCCACCATCCCAGAGGTAAAGGTGGAAGACTTTTGAAGACACCTTTTCCCAGGTAGTAAAAACACCCCTTCATAATTGCTTCAATTTATATCTGTTCTGGCTACGCCAAATTCTGCTGAATGGTAAAAATTTAAGATTAGAAAAATGTTGATAACATTTCAAAACAGAGGAATATGAATTCTTTTAATACTAAAGTAAGGCCAAGGTGATGTGGACACTGGACAGATTATGTCTCATTTACTGAAGTTCAAGTTACTTGAGTTATTTCAGGTTACTTGAAGCTACAAAAAAATTGCACGTGTGCAGCAGGTTTCAGCTCTGATGATCAGCAGATACACAATGATCTGAGCAAGGCAGCTGAGGGTGAGGTGCCTGACTCCTATAAAAGCCATCTTTCTCCCTCTGCAGCCATGTTCCAGATTTGTTTTCACCTAGGCTTGACATAGGATTGCTGCTGTTTCATTTGCAGATCTGAAGAAAACATGTCAATACAAGAAATGCAATAGGTTCTTTGTTTGCTTTTTTGTTTGTTTGGTTTTATCCTTTCTTCCCAGATTAATTAAATACTTATGGAAATGAGAGCCTAACAGAACCAGTTTGAGCCAGCTTGCTTTATTGACTCTTGACTATCTGAACCCTGCTATGGCTTCAGGTATCTTACTCCCTCTCTTCCTCCAGGTCTAGTTATAGGCTGAAGATCAGCCACCACACTTCAGCTGTGCTTTGTTAGATTCAGATCCAACTCATTTATTAAAAGTTAACATTTTACTTTATCTTTGTGAACACCCATAGCAGCTGTTGACCCATTTAAATGAGGGCATGTATGTTTTTTAATTGCATTTCTCCCATTATTTCTTGCAGATCTGATGCACTAAGCAAAGCAGATTGGGAGGAGATCAAGGTGAAAACACTCTGGCACTGCCGGAGTAGGATTTTTTTAATGAGTATGTTCCTTGTGGTGATTCCTGACGCAGAAATCCATCAAAATGTGGAGGAGGGAAAGTGTCCCACGGTCCATGTTTAGGTGGAAATGTAACAATTACTTTTCTGCGTGAGGTCACTGAGTGGCTGTAGGACATTTCAGACAGGTTTTAAAATGCTGAGTCCTGGATTGGACCCCAATTGAATGATTACATTCTTGCTCCCCATATCCCTTTTGTAGATCCAGTTGGATACAGCTTTCACCACTTTCTCTCCTAGCTTGGGCTGGATTGTGTGCTTTCTGTTACACCTCTCATTTTCACTGCAGAGGCAAAACAAGTTAGTGCTGAGAGCATCAGTATGGGTTTCAGAAATCCAGGTTTTCTGAATAATCCCACATTTCCCGACATGGGGGACAGTCATTTAGCCTTTCACACCTCAGAAGTAATAAAATAACACATTATTATTTCAGAACAGCACTGCAGGCATAAATACATGGAAGACCATGGGGCACTCAGATATTACAGTAATCAAAGTCATACAAGGACCAAAGATTGACAGATTACATTGTCACAAAATCAGTAAGAAAATCTGCAAAACATCTGGAAGAAGACTAGCCTAGAAATCAGCAGATATTGCAATGAGACTCTTGTGCCAATATTTCTGTCTGATAGAAATTAAGATGAATTATCAATCACAGATATAGAAGAGCGCTATAAAATGTAAAATGAAACTGTATTATTATAATTTTAGTTCTTGATTTTTCCTTATTTATCTTTCCAGCTCTCTTCCACTACTAATCTATCTTGTTTAGGAAAACTAGTATATAAGTATAGTGCAGCTTGATTACTGAGAATGGCTATTAATGTAGTGTCTCAGAGTGCTCTCTGGACAGTTAAAAGGCTTTTAAGAGTGAAATATGAAGGTTTCCTTCAAATTTGCAGTCATCTGCTTTCTAAAAGTTTGTTTCAGTTGCCAACATTTCAGTGATTTATAGAAGTCAAAGTATCTGATTTTTGTCTCCCCAGAATAGATGAGACCTATTTCTTCTTATTATTTTGTAAAGGCAACATCATTATCTTCAGCAGAAAAAAAACCCAAGTTAAGAGCTGCACTAAAGATACAGCTTTTGAAATAAGTTTTAAGGCATCTGGCCTTATTTAAACCATCAAATTTACATTCAATTCCTTCAGGGATGGCTCCGTTGCTTTGCGCTGGCTCGGTGCCCTCTGAATAAAGCCCTGGATTTAATGCATGCCACCACTGCGTTTCCCTAGCTGCACCGCTGCTCAGCATAGATATATAGTAGAGGTATAAAAAGCCTAACCTTGGACAAGATGATTCACTTAGGCAAAAAAAAAAAACCCAACCAACAACCCAAACCCAACCTATAACCGTGTAAGTTTCAACCAGAGGTTAGGCTTGTGACTAATGTCACTATCTATTTATTCTTAAATTATTAGTAGAAGTGTTTATGTACTATGAAACATTCTGTACGAGCTGGACAGGAAGCTATAAAACATTTTAAGAGATCTACACAGAGCTGATGGCAGAACATTAATACAATGCTAAGGTTCATCTAAATTCAAGAAGTGCCAGAAAACACTTGCCCCTGCTGCCCCAAGTGAGATCTTCACTTGACAAAGGGAAATGTACTCTGAAAACCCGGAGTGGGAGACAAATCCTGCAGGGTCCTGAGTGTCTCCGGAAAAATATGGAGCACTGTCAGCTTCTCCCAATTTCCAGGTGAAGGCAAGACCCTTTTAAAAGGCTTTATTTTCTCAGAAGAAAGCCTGAGGAAGGACAGGTCAGGAAATGATATGAAGCTTGATTAGAAATCTGCGTTGTGGCTCCCTCACCTCTGACAATCTTCAAGCTGAATTATTATCCCTTGTTTGGGATGCTGGGGTAAGAGACTGAAAAATTGGGTAGTAAAACCATGCAGCAAGGCAGCCAGTGTGCAGTGAGCAAAACTCACGCTCCCCTCAACATTGTGCAGTTTCACTGCTACTGAAATTGGTTCTGTTCCCTTTCTTCAGGTAGCTAAAAAACAATAAGCATAACTTGATTCAGTTACCATAAACCCTTGCTAAGAATCAAAACGAACTGCAAGTTAAAATTACACCAGCTATTAATTCACAGCCATTAATTGAAATTGTTTTTTATACATATAATAAGGAACAAAACTTTAAGATAAAATATGTAGTAGCTTAAGCGCAAATCTCTGCCTCTGGAGCATGTGAAGTGGTGCTTGAACACACTCCGTATGCAGCACAAAGTCCTTGTGGTCCCTTTTTTGTTTTAAACAGAGTTAAAAGAAAACTCTGAAGATAAGGAAAAAGAATGATTACTCCCCAAAATAAGAATAAACTGTGTTAGTCCAAGATAGGGACACATAACATACCTTGTTTTAGTCTACATTCAGCTCACTGACTTGTGCAGAGAAGTGAAAGGTTATTATATGGGTTTACTGGGCAGCCCCAGATTTTATAAATAATTGCCTGTCAAACTGTTCAAGATAGACAAACACACGGCAGACCAACAAAAACATGATCTGTCATATTTCTGAGAGAAATGTATGTTGAGTCTTCATTCTCTGAGACTTTAAGTAGACCAGTAAAAAATAAGCGCCAGTATTTTTCCTGCTTATGCATATTTTAAAATGTAAAATCTGGGAGAGATACAGCTAGGGAAGGAATTTTGATTCCAGTACCCAGTGCCTGAAAATGGTTTCTTCTCTCTATATCCCTGCAGATCGAAACCAAATACAATAAATGCTGGTGTCCTTTTAAAAAGTCTGGATGTTTACAGCAAGCATGTAATTTTCTGTGATTAAGGACGCCAACAAAAATAAGAGTGATGATAAAAAGAAAAGTTTAATCATATATTTCAAGAAGCACAGATGGAACATCAGAAAACTCCCCCCCTCCCACTTAATACACTGCATTGTACACATTATTTTTAGTCTTTGACACACAGATTAATCCCAGAAAACAGAAGCGTAAGCAGGTAAAAGAAAGAAAAAAACAATTTATGAATGGCAGCAATATTTCGTGTGGAAGGTTAACTTTTACAATATTTTGGTTGAAGAGAGACATATTTTTTGTGTTTATTTAAAATATATATATGTATATTTTAAGAGTTTTTGCAAGCAAGTCCAGGAAAACAGGGCAACAAAACCACTTCCAAATGACCACAAGAGCATACAGTGGGAGTAAAAAATTAAGACCTCACATACTAAACACAAAAGAGGAGGGCGGCTTCGCTATATAAAAGTAATATTTTGCTAATCTCCTCTCGATCCCTTGAGTGCACTGTCTTAATTTGAGGTTTAAGTTAGATTTCCAGCCTGGGCTATGAGCGGCTGAAGCAGACCCTGGGGCCATGAGGCTACCACGGGGACACCAGCAGCACATGCCTGTAGATCCTGGTGACGGGCTGAAGCATGAGCCCTTTTCTCCGGGCAGGCATCATCGTGGTTAGCTCTATATTTGTACAGTTTTTATGGGAAGAAATGAATGTGTTTGTGAGGCCAGCAAAGGCTGGAGGAGCAGGGGATGGGAAGAAGCTTAGAGGGAGGGACTGAGATTTGAAAAATAAATCTGAAAACAAGCAACGTGAACGAAAATATATATAAAAAAAAAGGCGAAAAAGGGCCTGTTTCTTCTTTAACCAAATCCAAGAGCAACGCTGCCTTTGTCAACAACAGGCACAACATCTGCTTCCTGAAGCAAACGCTGCAAGTACATAATGTTAAGCCTTTGCCTAGAACCACTGAGACAGCCACAGTTATTTAAATACTTCGGGATGTATTTTTCTGAACAGGGGCCCAATCCAGTGCCAAATCACCCCAAAGGCTTTCCTTGATTTCAGAGAGTGATGGCTGGAGCCTGAGGAGATGTAAATATTGAGAAATTAGGGCTGACCAATAAGCTTGTCCTTGGGTCTGCAAAAACACAAAAAAAGCAAGTCTCTAACTGGTGAAGTACAGTTTACCCAGAGTTTTTTCTGAACATGTTTGTATCTGAGCTCACTATTACTCTCATCAAAAAGACCCTTACTGGATTAAACTGGGCTATGCTGTCTGAACACTTAAATTTTAGTCATGAGAAATCAGAGGAAAATGATGGAAAACAGTTTTTGTCAAAATCACGAGGAAAAACCTATATAACCTTTATATAAACTCTATAAATCTATATAACCTAGCCTATCACTGGCCTCTTTCTGCCCCATCCTGCTTTACAAAACAACATCTCTAGGAGAACCTACAGACTTCCAAACACTGAAATAAAAATGACATCGCATCAGAAAGAGGCTGACATCAGCAAGTCCCCTGCAAACTTCAGCATTGTCTGATCTGCATTCTTGTCCACCTACACGCTATCCCAAACATCCTGCCATTAATTTGCTAAATGTTTCAGCTAGTAAACAAGAATAACGATTGAGGGGGCTGGAAAAAGAGACAGAGTCAGCCAGCAGATAGTCACAACAAACCAGCCCACTCACTGGTACACGGAGACATTGGAGTTTGTATTTTATTTTAATTTTTTTTTTTCTGTTCCTTCCATGGTGGGGAAAAGAAAATCACCTTAATATAACACTGCCTTTCCTGCTGCTGCAGCCACATCCATATTAGCAGGCGAGAAAAGTCATCCCGTTTCTGCGGTAGGCACTCTGTCAAAGAGAGAGAAAATCTGTAATGAATTATCACATCAACTTAAACAAGGGAAGAAGGCAGAGAGAAAGGCAAGGCTTTCTTCCTGTTTTGGAGACTATTCTGGCTGCAATCTAATAATATGCTTAATCTGAACATTTCTGGTGGGGAAGCTATAAGCAACCACTTTGTCTATTAAAAAATCAGTGTGGTTAACAAGTGGTTAGCGACTCTATTTCAGGAGAGTGAGAGATATTCAAAAACGTAACATCCTATTTTGTTAATTGCCTGCAAAATAGATGAGGCCAGAAGTACCCTATTATGCTGAATCTGTTTGTCCTCTATAAGCATGTGCTCTCCATTGGCTATGCTCAAGAATAATTTCTAACCTATCTTAATAGTCTATACATTACTGAATAATTACAGCTTTCCAAACCTAATTTATATTCTGAGTCTAAGCTAGATAAACAGGCACTGGTATAATCCACCCTCCCCTCCCTCAAATTAATCTTAAACCCCTTTGTCAGTACAAAATAATTTGATATCCCATATATGGTAACCTGGGAGCAAATGTTTCCAATGGTAAAGAAGCAAAAGAGTTAAATGGCATTTCAGAAAAGAATTTTAAAAGATCCTCTGACAATGCCTCACTAAAATACCTTTCATGCATTTTTAAAATCTCTTTCAATCGATATAGGAAACTATTCCTTTTTACTCCAGGCACATTGGAAACCCTATATTTTAAGGGGATATTCTGTTTAAAAACTTACTGCTTTTTGTGTGTGTGTGTGTGTGATATTAATGGTGTCTTCAAAAAGGAAAATACTTTTGCTTTATTTGGTTCACCTTCAACAGTCATTCAGTTTTGAAAATGAAAATATAGACATCTACTTCATTACAGTTAGTGCTTCGTCAGATTTATTTTGTACTTCTTAAGCTTAAGCACTTAGGAAGTGCCATATATAACAACCATTTTTAGTAACTCTACCAATTTCCTAATCGATCTCAGCGAGATCAATTTCTCCTCTCTTAAACTGGAATTAGCAGGGTATTGTTAAGAGCAACGGATAACCTCAAAGAACTTTGTGTTTAAACAGTATTCATACTGAGCTGCAAGGAAACAGTTTCAAAGCCAGGCAGAGTATATTCCGAGAGACATTTACAGACACTGAATATGCAAAAGGAAATATGTACAAGATGTTCACCACAGCATCCTTTACGTTAACATCACACTTCAATGCACACATCTAGCAGCATGTGCTGTTAAAAGTCAAAGAGCGGAATATTAGCTCTGGGATATACAGCCAGTCATCAGACATGACAGTATCACCGCAAACAACAACAACAAAAAACTCCAAAGACTATACCCAAACATGAAATGCATAAAAACAGACTAGCCAATAATTTTGAAAGGATCCAATATATTCCCACAACCACAAGCAGCAAGTCCAAGGGAGTTTGGATCTGTCTCTTGCCCAAACCATTATGGCTGGCATTTTGAAGTTTTGAAGTCGATGCAAAAGTCATGTTTTCAGCTCCTTGACTCCAATATTTTTACAGAGCTTCATAACCCAAGTGGCAACCTTTAACACATAAACAAACTATTCAGGGCTATTGTGCAGTTTGCTTGAAGATAAATGAACTCGAGCCTGAGCGTAAAGTTGGATCCACATGAAAGATAAAAGGTTGAATTTTGCAAAAGGAATTTTGGTTGCAATGTGAAGTCAGGCTTGGCTGGGCTCACCTGGGAAATAATGAAGTTTAACATTATCCAACATAGGCAATATTATACAGTTAGTTATATCCCTCAAAAAGGTCATTTTAGGAGCAAGTTTCAGAGGAGGGAGGATAACACCTTCAGAAAGTTGGACACACCCACGGGTCTATATTTAGCAATATATTATAACTACTGTGGCTATACTTAGGATTGAAAACTATTTCCTACTTAACTCCCTGTTTCACATACTTTAAACTTTCTAAAACATTTGCCCTTGGGCTGAAATTTCCTCTGCTTTAATCTCTGCCTGAAGTTCAATTTCTTTGGAAAGGACCAACAAAATTCCTCAAGCCATTTTGAAGTTGAGCAATAATGAAAACAACACATTTTTCCTTCCCAAGCCAGAGAAAGTGATTCTGATATATGCATATTTTATTACAGAATTTAGCCATAAATTGAAGCATTTTACCCAGAAACAATCTTTACCTTCAACCTCAGCTTAAAGGTAACCGTTTTGAAAATCAGTATTTCAGAGGAGGGAGTTTGATTTATCCCACTTGATAACAAGATAACACTTCATTCTTATTTTGATACCTTCCTAGATAATAGAGGTTAAACTGCAAAATGCTTTTATGCATAGCAAAACTATTCTACAATCATCCCACAGTTCTGAGTTATGCCATGCATCTTTAAGATATATGCAACTGAATTTGTGATACTTAAAGGCATATCTTTACATGCCAAGAATTATGAAGAGAAACGGCAAGATGTTTTTTATAAAACTTGCATGTGTGTGTGCCCTTGAAAGAGAGAGTTTATGTGTATGTGGCAGTCATTTAATGTGGTTTTGATATAATGTAAAGGGTTTGGGTCACACTTCTGGGTGCTCTATATCACTCTGGCAGTAGCATTTTTATTTATTTATTTATTTATTTTTAAATTTGACTCAGAGCGCAGATAAAAGGATGATGCAGACTCTTGATGCAGGGTTAAAATTGCAAGTTAGAGCTGTATTCATTTTGCTGGATAAGTCTTGCTTTAGCCCAATGTCAGGAGATAACATAAACCCACGGTCCCTCCTGGAGCCCTTTTTGGAAAAGTGCCTAGCATGTTCAAATTTTTTACGTGCACTCTCTCAAAATTTACTGTCTACCAGCCTGTGCTTTGATTTTTCATGCTGTGGGCTGACTCTACCATGGTTGAACGTCCATCAAGCTGTTACTGGACCTGCTATGTGCGCAGGTGGTCAATGGGAAACCACCTATTTTGGCACACATTGCACAGTTCACCTTCCCAGAATGGATTCAGTACTTGGAAAAGCTGATATAAATTTATTTGGCCAATCAACCTCTCACAGTAACTCTTCTTCACAGAATCATGGAGTCATAGAATGTGTAAGGTTGGAAGAGACCTTTAGAGATCATCCAGTCCAACCGTCCCTGCAGTAAGCATGGACATCTTCACTAGATCAGATCTCTGAGAGCCCCATCAACCCAGACCTTGAATATCTCCAGGGATGGGGCCTCCCTACCTCTCTGGGCAACCTGTTCCAGCGATCTACCACCTTCATATTGAAGAGTTTTTTTCTAATATCCAACCTAAATCTCCCCTTTTCTTGCTCTTTGCTATCCTATGAAAAGATGTTGCATTCCCTTCTCTGACCTCATGAAAGGTGAAAGGACAGGTTGCTGCTATCTACAACCAGAGTCTAAGCAGGCTGGACCAAAGGGAAAGCTGAAACACGACCTTAAACTTGCCCAATCCAGTCTTGCCACTTGCTCCTATTTGGGGGAGAGGAATGATGATTTTGCTGCTTAGTCCTTTACTTCCCAATCCTGATCCCAGCTCAGTAAGGCACCATGTGAAGAACCTTCTCATGGCTTCTCAGGCATCCTCCATTTGTCTATAGTATCAGAATGCTACCTTGAAAATGTTGGTCATTCAAGTTACCAAAGCACATTAGATTATGATGTAAAGATCTTTTCCAAGAATGCTACTTAATAAATGTAAATTACTGAATAAATTACTTAATACATGAAGGTGGGGGCTTTCTTTTTTTCCAGCAGTCTGGAAGGATGTACAATGAAGCAGAGAAGGTGAGCAGTGTTCACTGCTGTTAGTCAACTAAAAGCAGACTCCTGCTTTGCCCTTTCTTTGGTGGAAAAAGGGAAAACTAACAGCTGAAAAAGCCAGCTTGGAACAAGAGGCCTTGGTCAAGTAATGTCCTCAAAATTTATGAAAAATCATCCATTTTCTACTCTTTTTTTTTGGTCCCCAATCTCTCATTTAGTGGTAGCTCGAGGTAGTGTATTATTAAAGAACCACTCCATGAAGAGGGCAGAAAAACTCTTGTCCCCACAGTAGGACTTTAAAAGAAACAGAGCTCATAGGACCAAATTAGGGGCAGGTAATCATGTATTTATTAGCACATGATGTACTGAAGCTGTGATTTACAGAAACAAGTCCCAGCCAAACCTGGAGATGTGAGTACTCCTCATTTAGGTACCATGACAGATTAGAAAACTAAGACTTCTGAACAGGCACCTTAGCTAGAGATGGTTTCCAGTTAACAATTTACACTAGTGTAATTTCATTGCTGTAGCATGATGAGAAATTAGAGTAAGTTTGGCCAGAGAAAGAAACAGCTGTGATTTTGAGTGGGCTGATGTTTAAGTCGTATTTGGGATAAAATTTGGAAAGTCTAAGGTAAAACATCTTTGTCGGGCATCCCAGACATTAGAGTTTATTGGGCCAAATCCTCCACTGCTTTAAATCTGCAGTTCTGCTTACACTAAAGCTGAGGCACAATGTAATCCCACAGGTCTGTTGTATCACTTAAAGATGATAAATCCTGAATTATAGGTCCTGTGTAAGCAAGGAACAGTGTTTTTAAAGCTTGAAGTCTCCCTTTCTTGGTGTCCTCTTGTATGTGTGTGGGCAAGTGGTTTAATTACAATGCATAAAGTGGAATGGCAGACAAAGACATCAAAATCAAAGAGCAAGTCCTGGCTGAACTCCATTAGCAAACATAAATACAAATAGGCACATCTTGTTTGTGACATGCCACAGTCTTTTCCTCCTTTGGTAATTTTAGTCTATTCCCTGACATTTGCATAAATGTAAATTGAACCATATGCCTTGAATGGACTTATGATAGGGTATGCAAAACTTTTTTCATTAACTAATTCTCTCTATGCAGTCTTACAATGTTACTGTGAAAATCAGGGAGAATTGGATCTCAGACAGTGAAAGTCTTTATTCAAGAACAGTGGAGGGAGCCCTGCCCTTTAAATAAGAGACATTCCTGGATCAGACACTGGCTGGCAGGATGGAAAAAAGGATGTAGCATTAACTTTCATTCCATTCCAAATAACCTGAAACCTATAAAACACAAAGATTCTCTAATTCTGAATCTGCTCCTTTTCTCCTTGTGTCTTCTTTCCATTTTGTTTGGGGAATGTTAACTGAGATTTCATTAGCCCCCCCATAGTATTGAACAAGTTGTTCTGGACGATGGCTCTTTGTACATAAAAACATCTACATTAAAAACCCCAGTGATTAAAAGGTTACTCCTCTAATTTTTCCCAGCCTGCATAGAGAAACCACATGCAAAGAAGTGTCAGCTTATTTAGAGATTAAAACAATAATTACTTTAGCAGGCAAAGTATAAGCTACATTGTTTTAAAAAGAAAATCCATAAGTTGTTTAGAATTGCTTCTGTTTAAGTTTTAATACATTTGTTTGGATAGAAAGTCTCCTTATTAAAAGTTCACACATGTTACAAAAGAAATATAATGGATAATTCTCTCTCCAAGTTAAAACAATAGCACTGAGGACTCTAACTCTACAAACCCATCTTTAATCATGAGCCAAAGCACAGATGTCTGATATTACTCAGAAGGAGAAGTTTCAAGTTTATAACGTCTACTATATGGTCAATATTGAATAGCAAATCCTGAATATATATCTATGAACGTCCAGGTTTAGTAGATTATGAACTTGTATGATGGTCTGGATGATATGCCCTGCCTTATACATGAAATCTCAGGGCTTTCTTTTATGATGGGGCCAGGCCAATGTGCTGAAAACATCCATTTATCCATACAGTAATGGTCCCTCTGGAAGCACAACCACATTTGTGCTTAAGCTAGAGCCCAAGAAACCGCAGTTAGGCATAAGACAACTAAAGTTGACCAACAAAACAACTTTATTCCTCTGGTCTGTTCCCTGAGTACTCAGACATCCAGCAGCAGCAGCGGCTTCCACACCGTAATTGACCTCCAGGACAGGCAACCACAGACATCATGCACTGATAAAAGCACTGCATCAGTAAACGACCCTTCAACAGCTTGTAGCAAAATGCTTTCCAGCTAAGTCAGTTCTGGGCTTTGGCTTACCTTTTATCTGCCAACTGCTTGAACTTTTTCAATAATCACATAAAAACTCTGCTGCTGTGTCCAGGAACAGGATATATCCAGGATATATCATCCAAGCCTGTTAAAGAACATAGCCTAGATCTTGCCTACCCAACTTTTTTATTGTTGTTCTCTTCTACTGGGAATAATGACATTCCCAAGGCTGATGGAAATGGAGGACCTCTGAAAAACAAGGACCAAGTGTATTTCTCAGGCACCTCCTGCAATACTACCAGTGGAAGGAGAATGAAATGTAGGGATTGTGCTGCTGTCCCTCAGCTCATTTGGTCAAATTTGGGATATTGCAGTTAACTAGCAAATGCTGTTCTCAGGGCTGAGATGGTATTATAAGAAAGAAAAACAAGGCAAAAGGATCATGGCTCCTGTTGCAGAAAGAACTGGGGTGTGGGAGTGGGGTACAAACGTCTGCCAAAAGAAAAAAGCACACAACAAAATTGGTAGGGAGAGAGAGATCATTTTAAGTTTCTCAGAGGGTACTGTAAACAGTGCAGAAAGAAGGAAAAACTGGAACTATAAAACAATACTTGGCAGCCAGCTTCGCAAAACAAACATATTTTTGCAAAGTTCTTCCCATCACTGCCACCAGCTTTAATGGGCTTTATTTGTCTGAGAGCAAGAAACCCTTTTTAATTGTCAGAGAAAAGGCAGTGCTGCTTAGCACACCGATACAAATTCCTCTTTTGAGCCTTAATTCAACCGCACACTACTCTCAGTTCACAGGGAAAGGAATTCCTTCTCCCAGGCTGCAAAACCTGCAGCTGGGCTCCATTGACACCTTCCCCTGGACTGAAGGAGCAAGTGGAGCAAGCCAAAATCCAGCAAGTTATTACTGCCATGGGTCTAAAGGGCCATAACTTTCTGCCCATGGCAAAGCACAGAGCAGGTCTTGACAAGGCACTGGACCTTGATGCATATGACCTCTTGGACTCCACAGAGCAACTGGGAAAGCTTAAATCCCCCCACTGCCCCCACACTGGAAATGCGGTGGTTCCTCAGTACCCCTGATGTCCTCATGAGTATCACAATTAGTTCACTAATAATTTTACTGCCTTGTTTCAAAATGGTCAAAACACTTTGAGTGGCTCAGAGGCCAACGTCTCCTCTTCTGATGTGTCCAAACTTCCTGCTTTAGCTGTACATCAGAAATAATGTATGTGGGCATCTTGATTATGTCTGAGGATGAAGGTAAAGCTAGAAGCCTTGAGGCATACAGAGAAAAGACTTTAGGAATGGGGAGATACTGAAACCTCTGGTTCATGACTCAGGGCACTGCACAGTCACATCACTGCCATGTGAAAACATACTACTACTACTAAAAAACTCCTTTCACCTGAGAGTAATTCAGCATGAAATAACTGCAATGGCTCCCTCTCTCCAGGGATGGTTTTTCTTGACATTTTAAGGTTTTCTTCTCCTTAGCTGTAGATGCTCAGGATTTTTTTTTTCTGCAGGAAGTGACAGAAGAGGTTAAATTCCCCCTCCATGTCACTACTGCTCAGGAGCTCAGCGTATGACTTTTAGTGAGTTTATTTGGAAACAATATGGTGTGTTACAGTCATCTGAGTACAAGGGCAGGAGCCAGGGCTGGGCTCTGCTCCCAGCTCTGACACTTACTCGCTGTGTGGCCTCAGACCAACCACTTAATGTCTCTGTGTTTCAATGTCCCCCCTCCTTTGAAACAGAAATACTGTCACTCACTGAAAACCTTTTTTGAGGATCACTTGATTACAGAGTTAATGCAGAGTGTTTTGAAAAGATCGCATGCAATTCTGTAATTATTATTTTCATTATGCTATAACTTCTATTGTAATGGCTAAAACACCAGATGCACAGAAATGGATGTTGTAATTGGCAGTTACTGGATAGGAGGAGCAGGTATTTGAAATAGATTAAATCATTTGGGCAAAACAAGATTGCTCGCATACATTCTTTTCTTAAAACTGCTGAAATTGTAACAGAAAGGAGCACCTAATGACATCTTGCAACACACTCCTCTCCCCCCACCCCCCGAAAGCATCCTGTGAATGCTCTCTGCAGAAGGCACAGCATCTCTGTTCTGCCTTCTCATTTCACCAGGGGGGAAAACGAGAACCCAACCAACGACTCAGGGCAGAGAGTCAGCCTGTAAACAGAGAAAATTTCTCAGGCTCCAAGGCCCTTTGCCAGTGGCGGCACTCGGGTGCGGCCACATCTAGCTGTGCTCCTTACTGACTGATGCACTCTGTCTGCAGCGGGGCGCCTGCTCACCGGAGCGGTGGGAGGTAAGAGGAATTAAGGTAATGCATCAGTGGTTGCCAGTGGAGGAGATGGGAAGGGGGAGGAAGAAAAAAAAAAGGAAAAAAGAAAAAAAAAAAGAAAAAAAAAAGAAAGAAAAAAAAAAGAAGAAGAAATATACTATTTCAATCAAAGTCTGAAATTTGTAGAAGTGGTTTTGGTCTCAATATAGAAAAAATATTTATCCAAGAAACTCCTAGTCGGGTGCGAACATCCTACTTCTAGTGGGATTTTGTTTGGCAAAGTGCTGTGAAAGAGTGGAAGCTAATACAGAGCATGTCTATAAACAAATATATTTATTTAGTACAGATTGACACATTCACTGGAGTATTTCAGTGATTACACGTGTAAAACTATTTCCTATAGTGGTTTCCTTTTGTGATTCTGCTAATTTATTCAATCCACCCCATTTTCATGCATTGAATGTTATAAGCCATTTCAGCCACCCAGACTGAAATGCACGTTTGGAGACTATATGCCTGTTTTTTCATTTCATCATCTACACATAATTATTTGGTGATATTAGGAATTTGAGCTCAAATGGAAGCCAACCAACATTTTAATAGCTTAAAAATCATACAAAATGAAGTCTGCCCTGAGGTTAATGAATAAGAGCCAAATCTTGAAGCTCTCACTCAGTTTTTACTCGCTCCTTATTCAGGCAAAAGTTGAACCAATTGTAGTTGGACTGATTAAAGCCAGAAGAACATATATTTGGACCTTTCTCTCAGGTAAAACTGCATAAATTACCTAGGATTAAGCTGCACAATGGCATCCAATCGATCTTTCACGTGTATTTCTGCAACACACTGGAGGAAAATTCCAAGTGCTGAGGCAGTTTAACCAGTTAAAACAATACTTTAGCAGCAGAATAAATTATTATACACTACCAAATTTTATGACATTTATATTAGAAATAGCCCCAAATCAAAATAGGTTTCCAGGTCCCTCCTGAACTTCCAAAGACCCGGATCAAATCCAAATTTTAAAGCTGGTCCATTAAATATGAAAGCCAGATGCCCTTACCCTTCAGAACAAAGCTCCATCGCTAATTTGAACTTTAATCCAGGCATATACTGCTACAGTTATTTTATTTTTGAAGACAGGAAGCATCTATTATTTAGGCAATTCAAGATTATTCTTTAATTATATGCAGGTTGCCCTACTCTTTATGCAAACGATACAATGTGCCTGTAAAAATACATAAAGCAGAGCAATTAATTACTTTGAACAGTTCACACTTTCTTTGCAATCAGTGACAATGACAGAAAGATGTTTCTCCATTAAATAACAACCCATTTTAGTATTGGCCAGCAGTGTCAAAGTAATGATGTACTTATTCCATCCAAGCCAAATCTAAGCATGAGGATGCAGAAAAGAAAGCAGTAGGATGAACAGATTTCTTCATTGAACACAAAGTGAATAAGAGAAGGAAAAACATTGGTAATGGGAAGGATCTGGCCATCAGTGAACAATATCAGGTCCCCTGATTTGGTGTGTGCAATGGTGGCCCTGCTCACTATCTCCTGACAGCCTGCAATTAGGGACCTCAACACTGAAACATGCCGAGCATATGAAGAGCTCTACCATGGGTGACTTCATTTGTAAACAAGCGAGTGGGGACATGTGAAGAGGGCAGTCTCCTCCTAATCACCACTCATGCTGCAGACCCAGCGCTTTCCAAGCTGCAAGGACTGGTTCTGCTGCCTCAAACTGTCCCCCAGAGGTAAACAGTCCTGGGTCTCTCCCCAGCAGTTCCTAGCAGTAGCTAACTGCCACACAGGCAGCAAGCACAACTACAGGCTGGACAGAGAATGGACTGAGAGCATCCCTGAGCAGAAGGACTTTGGGGTATTGACTGATGAAAAGATCAATATGAACTGGCAATCTGCACTTGCAGCCCAGAGAGCCAACCATGTCCTGGGCTGCATCCAAAGAAGTGACGCCAGCAGGTCTGGGGGGAATTCTGCCCCTCTGCTCTAGTAAGACCCCACCTGCAGTACTGCATCCAGCTCTGGGCTGGATTCCAGAACAAAAAAGACATGGACTTGTTGGAGCATGTCCAGAGGAGGCCAGGAAGATGAGCTGAGGGCTGGAGCACCTCTCCTATGAAGACAGGCTGAGAGAGTTGGGCTTGTTCAGCCTATAGAAGAGAAGGCTCCAGGAAGAGCTTATTGTAACTTGCTAGAACCTAAAGATATCTAGAGACTGGTAACAAGGGCATGGAGTGATAGGACAAGAGACTGGCCTTCAACTGAAGGATGAGAGATTTAGGTGAGATATTAGTAATAAATCCTTCCCTGTGAGGGCAGTGAAGCCCTGGTACAGGGTACCCAGAGGAGCTGTGGCAGCCCCTGGATCTCTGGTAGTGTTCAAGGCCAGGTTGGATGGGGCTTTGGGCAGCCTGGTCTAGAGAGAATTGTCCCTGCCCATGGAAGGGGGGATGGAACTAGATAATCTTCAAGGTCCCTTCAAACACAAAGCATTCCATGATTCTATGATATTTAGACCGGGGACCAACAAGCACTAACAGCCCTAATTGGACAATATGCAAAGAATGACCAAAGGCTTGCAGGTTGCTCTGTGTAACACCACCAGTATAGAAAGCAGACCTTGTTGCACTTTCAAAGACCTTCTGGCAAGTTCTAAGCAGCAAAGATGTACCAAGCAACTTGAGATCCCAAGGAAGGCTAGGTTTTTTTCTTTACATTATACTTTTAAAATGTCATTATACCTACATTCATATGTTGGAAAAGCTGGTTCACAAGACAAGATGGACATCAACATGTGCCTCGTTATCTATAACCTTTCCAAATGTCTTTCTGTCCATCTATTCCTTACCTGCCTAATATTCTGGCAAAATGGCCCACCCTTAGCAGAATTCCAAAATGTCCTTCCTAGAACTGACTGAAAATTTCTTTTGTTCATTTCTGATTGATTGGTCTGTGGATGGGGCAGTAACATTTGCTTTGTGAAGAAAGTGAAATAACTTGGTGAATTCTGAACTTCCCCACTACATTCCCTCTCTGTAGAGCCCCTTATACACATTACTTGCTGTGGCACACTTTACTTAAATTAAGATTATTTTGAAATGCTAGGACAGACCAAAGCTATTAAAAAAATAGCTCATCAGGTTGACCCATCAGGCTCGTCTTTTTCTTTTGTGCCCAGTTTTACAGAAGACATACATTTATATGCACATCTATAAAACTGATACTTGTTTGAAAACAAACCAGCCAAGCCCTGAGATTCTTCTGGCTGATTGCCATTGTTCAGTCATTACATATAGGCTTATGAATAGGGAGATGGATTACCCACGTGTAACTCCATCAAGGGCTTTTCATGATATCGCAGCTCATATTTTTTTAATAACATTGAGGAATATTTAAATCCTGTATGAAAGTTTTTTTTTCATAAGTACTTCTTTGATGTAAGAACATTTTGATTTGTGTGCATGCTGACACCAGAACAGCTCGATTACTGCATGTTCATTTATCAAAGAGTGCAGGGTCGATCCTGTTTGCATGAGCAATTATTGCATCAAATACACAACATGCACTAATCGTGCTGACAGAAACACCCCCACTTCCGAGGGCTGGAAATACAAGATCAGTAAATAATTACTGTAAATTAAGAGTTAGTTAGGTTTAATTAAATGTTATTGCTACTAAAGCAATAAAGGAGTTTATATTAAAAAAGCAGCAAGGTGGTAGGGGAGTTTCTCAGCCCTAAACCCAGAACATATTGCAGTTCCTGGTCTTAAAGCTAATGGGACCCAGTGGATCCGGACTTGGGCAAAGAGAGAAAGGGTTGTCTGAGTCACATTATTTATTGTAACTCTCTTTTTCTTTGTTTCTCATCTTCCCCCCAGCAGAATGGCTGTTGGTAAGACGGGAATGTCAAATCCAGGTTTTCAGCTCTCCAGTAGCTCTGAATTTCCTGGCTTTTGTGGACTGAAATCAGACCCTTAACGTTGCTTATGTGCATTTTGTTTTGGGTAATTGACATTAATTTTTAGGTTGCATCACTGACATCAATCAGTGCTGTTCTCAGAGGACTAGAGTTAAGGGGCCACAATAAAAAGGCATGAAATTGTTTCTTTTGTTTTATTTTTGGAGCGCTTTGACTACTCTATACTTTTCCAGTTGATGTTACATTCTTTTTGTGTGAGACAGTGTAATACATTATTGCCTGTCTCATTTAAAAGAATACTTTGGTATTACGGTAAATGGCTCTAGAGGCTGGGACAGTCAACCCTGGTAAAAATTCAAGCTGATACCTTTTGTCTACGTATTACTTTGAAGAAACTATGAAACGGCAACACATTTCTTTAGAGACCTATGTTGCCCATTGCAGATGTTTTCCATATGGTAAGTGGAAGGTCGGCCCCTTCCCCCTCCACTCATCAGTGTTCTCACATCGTAGAAGGCATCTACAAAGACAACACGGCTGTAAATGATATTCTACAGAAGCCTCCATCAGCACGTACTGCGAATGAACAAGCTGATTTTCATTTTACGGGGCAGAAATATGCACCATTGTAGCCCATTTATTCTGAGGATTTTTGATTCTCCAGCTTCCCATTTTACCAGCGTACTGCACAGGCACTCTAGGCTGAGGGATCAAGGGGAGATGGACTAGCCTTTGGATGCTAAAATGATGAAATGGAAAGAAAAGATTAAATTAGCAGAGGTTACTGCAGATTGTCATGCTTCAGCGGGTTCAACATCTTCCTTCCTTAAGATCCTTAGGGGTGGGAAGGCAAATTCTCTCCAACAACAGAATATAAGCATGTCTGCACTGCACAATAAGACATCTTGGTCCTGATCTGGAAAAGAATATAGCAAAGACGGCTGCTGATTCAACTTTGGCTTCCCAAGCGACCAGACAGGGTGCCAAATAGGGTGGTGTTTTTATCTTGTGGGCAAATTTTAATCAGGCACCAGGCAAAGGCAACCAACTAATTACTCACAGGCCACTTGCCCAGTATGAAAAGGGAACAATTTTCAATCTTTGATGGATTGGATTTGAACAGGGAACAGAAGTGAAAGCATCTATTGTCCATTATCCGGTCCAGCCCTGAGACTTTCAATTTCTCAGTTACCATGTAGCCCGTTCAGAAAAGGTTTGTCAAGCAACAGCCTCTCTAAACAAATTACACCCAAATTCCTTAAGCTATGCTGCATATTCAACTTGCCTATCCAAAAGGAGCCACATAATAAGTTGCTATAAAGGATGTTGGTTATTACAGCACTCTAGATTCTACGTCAAAGAGGTGAAAGGCAACATCAAAATAATTTAAATATAATATTTTTTAAATCTTGTGTGCTTACTTACAAGTAGCAAAAAAAATGAGATATGAAGAGGCCTGCTGCTACACTAGCCAGAATTCAGTTAACTATTTTGAATTACCATCTTCCTGATGAAAACAAGATTTAAGACACCTGAACTGTTTTTTGGAAATACCCAAATCGTTCAAAACCAAACAGAGCTTAGTAGAAGCTGGATCCTTCTTTCTTTTCCAACTCTTTCCTCCAAAATTTATGAGACAGATACAGAAAAGAAATACACTGGTAATCATATTGTTCCTTATTGTGCAATTAAAGGCCAAACATAGATACTTTTGGTCACACAGACACTTAGGTAGGTAACCCAGGGATCCAAACTGAGAAGTGCAACATTTTTTATTGCATTGATGAGGAATTTTTTTTTAAATTGCCATCTCTGTCTCCCACTTCCTAGAAACATTAAGATTTGAGATTTCTGAAAAGAACTCTGTATCATTTCAATATATTTGAGGCACGCTTTTTCACAGTGCTGCAACTTTCTATTAGCAGATAGGAAGCAAAAACTGTATTTTTGCTGCAGTTTTCTTCTCTAGGAGACACCTTATTTTTCAACTTCTCTCACATGTTCAAACCTATACTTACTAGAGCAGTTTATCAATTTTTCAAAGAACATGCTTTGTTAAGAATACAGTTTAAAACATTTCCTAATTTTCCAAGGATTTATCTGTAATGATGATTTTGCAGTGGTTGAATAAAACTCATTGAGAATGGATGTGTACTTAGTTATTAAAATATTGACTTAAAGAAAAATAAGAGAAATGAGATTCAGATTGAGGGTCTAAAATGGGCACAAAGGAGCAGCAAGTACCTTCTAATAGGAGACATGGAGCAGCCCAGTATAAGAAAAAACAGAGAAGTAAGAAGGAAGCGGGTAAGAACAGCAGTGGATGTTCTTGTTCAACAAAGACTCACAGCAGTCTCTGTTGGTGGGCTCCACGGACCCCCAGATGTAATCCTGTCCCCATCCCACACTTCCTGGCAAAAAAACCCCTAAATCAGTTGGGGTGGGCTGTGGTACCACTTGCCTTCCTTCTGGGTGAATCCAAAGGAGGAAGGGATCAGGATAAATTATAGGTCCCTGCAAAAGCTCTGTGTGTTTATGATCATGCCATCTGGAAACAGTGATAACTGCACTATTAATGGAGGCGTTACTACAGAAGATCTGCCATGTGTATTAAAACCAGCCACACTGTGTGCTGGCTCATGATACATGTTTGTTTTAATTTCCTCCCTGACATTTCATTCTTAAAACTGTCAATAACCCGTTAACCTTCCTGGCAGTGAAACTCTAAACCAAAGTGCTATTTCAGCTCTGATTTTGAATCTGAATTCTGATAAGCAATATCAAAGTTTACAATACAGTTGCCCTAATCTCTATTATGGTATATGTAGGTGGTGGAGGTTTTTTTCCTTGCTTACACAAAACTCTTTGCATCATAAACCATGATATAACAGTATTATAATCTAACATTAATTTCTTAATTTGATGGCAGAAAAGCGAATGTTCTTTACTGGCAACTGACAGCTTGATCCTGCAGTTTCCAATGGCCAGAAGTGTCCTGTAATCAGGGGATATGCTCCCATTCTTACAGTTTAAAGCCAGAAAGGAAAATTAGATCATCTAGTCTGACCTCCTGTGTACCACAGACCACAGAATTTCAGCCAGTTGCCCCTATTTTGGGCCAGTAACCAGTTTAACAAAAGCATATTTTCCAGAAATTCATTTGACCTCCACTTGGAGTCATCAAGAATGAGACAATGTATAACTTCACTTGGTAGTTTGTTCCACAGTTGATTTCCTTGTGCCTTGTTTCTAACTTGAATTTCTCTGGTATTACTTTTCTCTATAAGTACAAGCTATAAGAACAGCAATTACGACTGTCTCCACAATAATGGTAACATTAATGTGAAAAGAACATGTCCAATCAGGATGTTAAGAAGCCTTTTGGCCACATGCACAGAAATATTTAAGTACTGACTGATCCAGATAAGCCCATTACTGGATTTACTGAGATGTCTGAATCAGGTACAAAAGGATACATCTATGGAAGCGTTTTAGTTTGGATCAGGGGTGCGGTTTTGAGACAAATCTCCCATTCATCCCCACTTACTGCACATCAGTTTGCACCGTGGCATGATTTCAGAGCACACTAACTGGACTCTTTTTGGATAAAACCAAATCAAAAGATGCACTCCAACCACTAAAAGGCATTCAGTCAACGGAGCCAGACTAGACCTAGTGCTAGAGTGAAAGTAAACCCCAATGAAATGTTCATTGTGTGCATGTCGGGTCAGCACCAACCATTTGTCTTCTACACATCTGCTCCTATTTGTGCTACTTGCAAAGCAGTCAGCCTAATTCGCCCTGACTTTCAAGAACCTTGTGCCAGCAGCAGCAGGGAACAGAAAATCAAGCTTTAGCCAATCATTTCAGGAGAACAGTAATTGGAGGAATTAATTTAGTTGAGCATAATCTGAAGGACAATGGCAGTGATCAGAAAGTAATACAGACAATGGAGTTCCTTCTCTCAGTGGTGTCCTTATGTTAAATAACAAATATCTCAGACTAATTCACCTGGCTCATCCTGAAGAGACCAAGGCAGAAGCAAAGGGCTTCTAGCAGAACTGCTAAGAAAAGATAAAAGGAAACACTGACAGAGAAAATACCCAATAAGCATGACCTAATAAATAACAGATCTCAGGATTCCAAAGTGGCTATTCCATAAAATTTTAGAGACAATTAGGATAGTTTGTTTAATCATTTGTTTCTACTTATTGAACTCAAATATACTGTCTAAGGGAAGAAGAATAGGGATACATCTTCAGAACCTGAATTATTTTTCCCAGTCCAAGAGATGTAGGTGAATTAAGCATTTTATGCTAAAGGAAACTTGGAATAAACCTTGCAATTTCATACAAGACCACTTAAGTGAGTTGGTTTTGGTGGCTACCAGATCTGTGGTGCCATTCTCAGAGAGGAGTGTTTCTGCGTGGGACAGAAACTACTTGCAAAGAGCAGCAAGAAGATGGCTAGATCAATGGTGACCTCAACATATTTATTTTTGTTAAGGAAATGTCATGGAGAGCATAAAGGTCAATGCATGGGCGATCATGGCAAACCAAGATTAATTGCAGAGTTCCTTATGGAAGTGACTAACACAAGAGAAGTAAGAACTATTTCAGTCTTACTTCACCACAGGTTTCTCCATTTTTCAAATCATGTTTCCTGTACGTGTTCATTTCCAGGAGTTGAAAGGCAGAAGTGCTATCAGATTGGACAGTATGACCACCTCAATATCACAGTTCCAAATTATCCCATGTTTTAAGAACACACCAGCAGTATGTATCTTTTATAAAGGGGAAAACAGTCATGAGAAATTCCATCATTCGTTTTCAGTAGAGCACAACCTTTCTTTAGTGTTTTCATAATAAATAAATAAATAAATACCCTCCTCTTTTTGCTTCTAATATTTTCAACTTTCCAAGGGATTGGTTTATTTTTGTGATTTCTCCTTTCTGTGATGAAGAACTAAAGTGCTGAAATACTACAACAACAATAAAAATATTTGTACCAACCACGGCCAAGTACCAATGTAAACCACACAAAAGTGTTGCTCTTAGCCTCCCAGTAAAGGTCTGTCAATCCAGAATCTGAAATACACTGCAGAAAAGAGCAGAGTTCATGATGAGCTAATCAGTGACTTTTTGGGATGTCCAAGACTGGACATAGTCGCAAATTTAAAATGAGGTTTTAGGTTTTGTACTGTTTGATATCTAGAAGAACTTTTAAAAGATAAACATAATCTGTGAATTGCAGACACAACTGAAATAAAGAAAAAGAAATTCCCAACAAAAGGGAGAATCTGAAAAGAATAACAAGGTGATTTTTAAAACCTTGTAAGGTTCCAATAAGTCTTTTTGGTCCTTGACTCTTTGGCTAGTGATGCTGTATATATGCAAACAGTAATCAGTTCCAGGCCTGCAGTAGCAGTGCTCACTCATAATAGAATAAAATTATAGCTTACATAGGAACTCAGAATTGAGAAAATCTCTGACTATTTGGCAAAGGAAAGTATCAGGAAAGCAGAGGGGTGAAGAGGGAAAGGTTATAAGGAATAAGAAAAAATATTATACTGTTCAGACAAATTACACAACATAGGAGAGAAAAGGGGCAGAAGGACAGCAAGAGCAGAAGGATCACAAAGCAACTCAAGAATAAACAGGCATGGAACAAGTCAAAGAATTTGACAATGAGTATGCTCAAGGAACCTGGTCCATATATATATACACACACACACACATATACGTATATGTATATATATGTGTATATATATGTGTATATATATATGTATATATATGTGTGTGTGTATATATATATATATATTATCTGTGGAAAAATGTCCTTGCCACTGCAGTTAGATTTCACCAGCACAGATTCATAGAATCATAGAATGGTTTGGGCTGGAAGGGACCTTAAAGATCATCAGTGTCTATCCCCCTGCCATGGGCAGGGACACCTCTCACTAGACCAAGCTGCTCAAGACCCCGTCCAATCTGGCCCTGAACACCTCCAGGGAGGGCGCATCCACCACTTCCTGGGCAACCTGTTCCAGTGCCTCACCACCCTTACAGTGAAGAATTTCTTCCTAACATCCAATCTAAATCAACTCCCTTCCAATTTAAAAGCATTCTCCCTCATTGTATCACTCTACGCCCTTCTAAAAAGTCCCCAGCTTTCTTGTAGGGCTCTTCAGGTACTGGAAGGCTCCCATAAGAGATCCCCAAAGCCTTCTCATACCAAGTCATTCTCTGGTAGTCTGACACAAGTACATGACAGTCATCAAAATAAAATTCAATATACTCCTGTCCACACTGGAAACCTCACCTTCTTACCCAGTCCCTGCTAATGTAACCAGTTGGGCCTGGAAAGCTGCCATGCGTGATCATCTCCTGTATTACAGCTTTCTTTGTCAATGCTGGAAACGAAACCTCAGGCATGATAATACCAAGAGTTAACACACACCAGCACTGCTATGCCAGCTCAAACCAGTTACATTTTTCTGACTCTGTGGTGGTTTTGAGTTTTCCTTCTCTCCTTCCCCCTCCTCTGATCAAGGACACACATGGCTACCCAAAAGCAGCAAAGCCTTTCTACCAAAATTACTCTCCTTTAGTAACAAGACCGCAAAAGACTGAAACACACAACACTGTCTGCCACCACCCTATTCTAGTTGATTGTCTTTTAATAGCTACAATAAAGTTGTGCAAAGGAATAATATTCCACATCCTTGACTCTCCCGGGCAGTATATGGACAATCCCAAAGGAAAGCGTGCCTTAGCTGAATCTGCTACTTTATGAGTAAAACAGGAAGTTCAGTCCCCTTTTATTGTACCTTTTTATTTTTGAAAGGCTGCCCAAACAGCTCCAAGTTGAGTTGAAGTAAAGTTATTGATGTCAAGAAGCCAAGATCTTTCGCCATGCCTTGCTGAATGAGGAAGGAAGAAAACTGTTTGTACTCAGCTGTCCTTTGCTTCTCTAGGCTAGATTTGAGCCAAAGAAGCAGGAAGAGAAGAAAGATGAATAAGTGAAAAGGGATAATGTTTATCTTTTAACAAAATCACAATGTTCTGCTCCTAGCTGTAGCAGCCAAGACTTTCTGTTGCATCTTTAAGACAGATAGTCTCTTCTCTGAGAGACGACAGGCTAATTATAGTGCTCCTGCCAGAGGGAACTCACACATGCAAACCATTATGTAAAATATAATTTTTTCTTTAAGAATGCTCAAGATCATTAGACATGGTTTTTTCAATGCTAGAAAATCAAGCCAAAAATGAAAATAAACAGTTTCAAGTATTTGCAACATAATTCCCTCATGCATTTATGGAAATATAGTAAAAAGTGCCTTAAAAATGTGGTTTGACATTTCATGCTGCTCTGTTTTTCTATTTTTCCAGTTCTCAACATTTGCCCTCTTGTCCTGTATCATTTCAGTTCCACTGCAGTTTGGAAGAGATGTTAGTGGTAGCCTTTGTCATTTCTACAGTACTTTTCAGCATTGTTTCAACTAATAGGTGATGGAAAGCATCACAGGGACTTAACATAAATGACCCAAATGCTTTAGAAATTCGACTCTGCATAAAACAAATATAAACTCATTGTATGCCAACACAATAGAACCATTCACCAAGATAATTACCTGTACAGCACTGCTTCCCTAATGATGATTTACTTCATTTAACATAGAAATACCATCCCTTTTTCCAAGACCAACCTCCTCCAGAAGAACAGTTTTGTTTGATACACTCACACCATCAAGAGCAATCCTCACTAAGACAAATAAGGAACAAACTCTCCAAGTTTGGATATGATGATGATGTGAAACGGCTTCATCTCTGTTTTATGCAGAGAGAACTGAACTTCTGCCTATCTAAACTAATTGGTATTTTAAAGGTTTTGTCTACTTTATAAAGCACAGGACTATTGACAAGCCAAACACCATGGTCTAATGGATTAAACAAGCAACTGCATGCCACAAATTCCCAAGTTTTAATCCAGACTCTCTTGGTGCTCACCTTCTTGTTCCATAAAATTGAGATAATATTTATCCTCTACTTCATGAGGGTGTTGTGAGAGTGAGTAAATGTTTGGACAGCTCTTCAAAAGGTCAGGTCCTAACCAGGCACCTACATTTTACTGAAGTAAACTGTTTCTTCAGATTCCCATGGTATGATCATGGCCCCCTTCTCCAAAGCCTCTCAGATCAGTTCATACTAATCACCCACCTTCATAATAGTTAGGCACTAATTTTGGGCGTCAGAGTGATTTCACCTGTAAACTCATTATCCATATAAATTATCCCCTTACCACAGTAATAATTCAGAAAAACATTAATGCTAAGAAGCTTTTAACTTATTATTGACCTTAAGCCAAGAAACAAGGCATCTCCCATGTTGGTGATGTCAATCAATTTTAAAATAGTCATTTAACATTAGAATTACATAAAAAAATAAAGTGGAAACATAAATTATTTTATAGAAAATGTTTTAAGAACCACTTACTTTCAGATACTTCAGCAACTGTTGCTCTATAAAGGTTTTAAAAAAAACCCTTTTTAAAACCCCACGCTTTATTAGATGGGCAATTCCACAGACTTGACACACTGTATAATCCCATCAGTGGTTAGTTCTTAACAAACAAGTCACACATACAGAAAAAAGGCTCTAGACCAAGGCAGGAGGCAAAAAGAGGTTAAATCGGTTACAACCAGGTTTTTCCTCAGTTTTAACTCATAAGTGATGACATAAAACTCAGAAAAAAACAGCTCCAACTTGAAAATGATTTAAATTTGCCAGCTCCAGTCGTTTCTGGAAGAGCGCCAGGCTTAATTTGGATTTAGGCTTCTCAAAGTTTGCACAGCTCTAACTTTAACCTGCTGCAGCCTCAAAAGTGGACCTGGTTTAGAGACACAAAAAAATATTCCACGTAATTCAGCACAAGTGACAGTCTGTTCTCTCCAGGTACCTGAGCGCGGGATCAAAATGTTTTAGGTGCTCCGTTCCAGGAGAGGGTGGTGACGTGTCTTTATGAGCAAAGCTGTCCACCTTAGAAATGCCTTCTGTACCCATCTAAAGCTGCATAGGGATAATGCTCACAAGAGGGAATAGGACTTGTTTTCCAGGAGGGAATATTTTCAGAGTCAAGCTTGTAATTTCTATTTGCAAATCTCCAAATTCAACAATTTCTCAGCCTCTATAAACTTGCAGATGGAAAGATCCTGTATTTGGAATAAATAATGTCTAAGCTTCACCTTCGTTGCAGGACATTTTCTGTCAGAAGAGTGCTATAGCCTGACTCCTGGAATACACAGAAGCCCTTTGTAGTAAAGCTATCGCACTGGGCTGGTCCAAGTGTGCAGCTAAGGAGGACAGTATTAATAGTACCACAGACAGAATGGGAAAGGGGAAAAAAAAATCCCAACAAGCACTGATTGGGAATGCCAGTACCTCTCTCAGAATCCTGCACAAAATCCAAGGGCAATTTTTATTTTAATACATAGATATGGACTTTTGTACTTGTTTAACCCCCCCCCCATAAAATCACAACACTGGAACATAAGTACATTTATCTTATTAATATTTTTCTAGCCCTTTTCCAAGGATCTTCTGGGTATTATAAAATTGATGTGTAAAAAAAAAAGGTTCTGCTTTATGACTTGTTTTCTCTTTTCCCTTCTGACACACACATTGTGAACACTGCTAGATTATGCTCATTCTCATACCAACAGGCTTTGATGTCACACAATAATGATGCTATGACTTCATTATATGTATACAGTACACAGAAGAATTGTGTGAAAACATTGCCAGCCTACACAGTAGATAGGCAGTGCCTAAATCAAAAGCCAACAGAAGCCTTTACCTGACTATCAGGAACATAGAGCAGCTCTACAGACAACACTAGGCTACACAAGAGTCCCAGTTACAGGTATGCAGTGTCTGTTTGGAGAATCTCAAAGCGCAGGTTGACATCAATCCTCCCAATGGCATTTAAGAAGAGAAATTACATTCTTAAAGGAAAGCAAAATGGAAAAAACCCCTCCAAACCCCAATTGTAATATACTTGTCAAAAGCAAGTTGACAACATCAACATCTGCAGTTCACACAACCCCCAGCTAAGCATCTGTGATATCTGCAGCATGAAGAGAGGGTAAGCTTATGTAATGCCAAAGCACACAAAATGAGAGACTATGACAGTATTCTTTACTATTATTATTAATAACTATCATACAAATAGATACACCAGATACAGAATGCTGCTGAAGTAGATCTTATGTGAAAGAGTTGTACAGTTCTTAAAGATGACTGCATTTTCTACACTTTCCTGGTTAGGAATAATTTCTATGACAAAACTGACCACTGAGTGGAAAGCACCTTTTTTTGTAGACCAAACAGCACATGGCAACACCATGAGGGCTGTGCATGTGGCTGCTCTCAGGGCCAAGGTTTAAGACCTCAGCTTTCGAGCAGTCAATGATACTAAGACTTCAAGCTAAAACAGTCTTAGGGAATATTCCTGGACTCTCAAAAAACTCCTTCACAGTTAAATTGTTTAAGTAGCCTCAGGAATGCTTTTAAAAGAGGGCAACTACCCTTTCCCAATGCTGGGACACAACTCAGAGGTATGCAGGGCCAGAAAGCGTTCCCAGGAGGTGGTTTGAAGGTGGTCACCCTATTTTGGAGGATAAGAAGATTGAAAAATATGGACATAGGCCATTCCATGCTTTTTAGCCTCAGTGTCAGAAAGCACAGACACAGTTAATCTCCTGATACAGACATAGCTTTATGCAGTCAACTCCCTAGGCTCCTCTGAAAACCTCAGCCCAGATAGCTGGAAAAGTGTCCTAATTGAGTAGTAAATAATTGCAGTGCAAGCAAGCATACTTTCTAACTTAAAAGCTATTATTTTAATATCCACATGAGAAACAAGCTTTGTTGAGGAAGTCAAGTACAAGGCAAAACAGGTATCTTTGTGTTGCCACGCAGGCTGTGTTTATGTGCTGATAAGGTCTTCTTCCACTAACGAGAGGGAAAAAATAGCCTTCACTTTCAGAAAAGCTAACTGCTTTATCTGACACAGCCTCCCAGAAAAGCAGTGTCCTTGTGCTTTAGAATAGGCGGCCTGCCAGCTTGAGCTAAATTGCCTACAAGGAAGAAGACATAATATTACAGTTAATATAGGAAAACATTGTAATTTGCTTTTTGCTTGCAATTTTATCTGACAAAAACAAGGTGGTTGAGGAAAAAGAAACAACATAAGGTTTGCCTGGCTGCTGGCAACTCCTTAACCCTATCTAATGGGAAAGGCTTTGCTTGACTCAGAGCAAACTATCATAAGTCCAATAAAGATAGGATCAATAAAAAACATTAGGCTGAGAAATCTGCTCATTGGGATGACAACGAGAACAGCTCAGGATGGCAGAGCCTAGAGAATGGATGAACAGAGCAAAAAGGCAGAGGGAGAGTAAACAGCTACTGGACTCTTATGCTGGAAAAGATGGGAAAATAAATAATGACATTTAATCCTACCACTGATAAAGTTTAATACAGGTACTTATAAGAATACTTAAATCAGATGTAGTTCTGCTACAGGAAAGCCTCTTCCTGTGAAGTGTAACTTAGAGAAACACAGCAGTGACCGTACTAGAGTTATTATTTATTCTTAGAATCATAGAATGTGTTAGGTTGGAAAAGGATCTTTAAAGGCCATCTAGTCCAACCCCCTGTGGTGGACAGGGACATCTTCACTAGGTCAGATTGCTCAGAGCCCCTTCAAACCTCACCTTGAATGTCTCCAGGGATGGGGCCTCCACCACCTCTCCAGGCAACCTGTTCCAGTGATCTACCACCCTCAGACTGAAGAATTTTTTCCTAAAATCCAACCTTAATCTCCCCTTTTCTAGTTTAAAACCATTACCCCTCATCCTACTGCTACATGCCCTTATGAACAGTTCTTCCCCAGTTTTCTTATAGGCACCCTTTGGGTACTGGAAGGCTGCTATAAGGTCCCTCTGGAGCCTTCTCTTCTCTGGGCTGAAGAAGCCCAACTCTCTCAGCCTGTCTTCTTTACATTTTTTCTCTTCATTCCCAAACACTATGTGTGACACTCTTTACACTTCATTGCTATACTTATATCCCATACTTTAGTGTCTCAAAGCATTTGGGGGTCTTCAGGGATCCAACACAGAGCCCAGATACCACACTGAGACATGGCTGAGTCTCAAAAGAGAAACAGCCTAAAAGAAAGAAAACTCAAAGATGATGATAATAAGATCGTTAAATATGGAAGGAAAGGACACTGCAAAGCAACAAGGACTTTCTGGAGCTGTTCCAGATGGGCAGGTAAATTTTTTCTTCGGCTTGTGGAAGAACATATCAAACTTTTCCACATTTAGGTTTAAAAAAAAATTAATAATGGACATCACATTACCTGGTTAAATTGTATATTTTGGGTGTATGTGTAATGTACTGAATATTTTGGTTTAAAGCTGTAATTTGCAACAGGCAGTGCATTTCTGGACGATTATAACATGTCTCTGGTAGCGTTTTAAGGCATGAAGCCAAAAGGCTGGATGACTTAAACTAGCTGAGATGTGCAGTAATCCCCCGGAAATGCTCTGGATTGTCTTACAGCTATTATACAATGTGATATTTATATTATGCATATAAATACGAACAGTTATGCTGTGTATTTAGTAAGCCTTACTCACATCAGTACAGCCTATTAGCAGCAAAGCTAAACCGTCAATTCTGGCAGAAATTTCTTTCAGTTTAACAGCTGTCACCTCTACAACTGTCAATCACCTTCACCAAGAGATATAAAGGTGTCTTAATGATCAAAACTAATGGGTGCACTTCCAGCCTACTTGTCCTGGTTTATTTAGCTGCTTTGGAGATGGTCAGCTGTATATCCTTAAAAACACATCTTCCTTTGGCCATCATGACTTTATCCTCTCCCCACTCACCTTCTACTTTTCATCTTCCCTTTAGGATCTCCCTCACATCTGCTTTTTGACCACTCTCTCTCCTCTCCTCTGATCCTGCCTCTCCATCACTGCCCTTCACAGCTCCAATGAAATATTTCTCATTTTAATTCCCTTCACACAAATAAAACGAGACTCCCATTCATACACTATTTAGCTCAATAAGATTTCAAGTTCAAAATAAGAGCCTTGGTGTGTGGTTTTAACAGACATGGCAAGAAAATTACAGATCCCCAGCAGTATCAAGAATTTTCAAACCCATCAATTACTTTAAACATCTCAGTGCCACTTTGTTCTATACTTCTTGCAACTAAGTACCTGTCCATTCATAACACTAAATCTGATTCTTACTAAGGACACATTTAAAATCAAGTTCTTTTTCTGTCTAATTCTTGATGCATAAGGGACAGGAGTTTCTAATACTGCAAAGAACTTCTACTGCTGTTAAATGAAGCCTTTGAAAATTTTTAAAAAATCATGCAATATATATAGAAACAAAATATTCTATGTATGTAGAGCTTTAAAATACTATTATTGTGAGATATAAAACAGAAAAACACAACTTCTATATTGAAGTATTTTTGCTAATTTCTGTTATAAGCAAGTTCTCTCATAGCTGCCATTGAAAGAGAGAGAAAAATATATTACTTTTTTAATAAATCTGAGAATATTTTTAGTATAGTAAGTTACATCTCTTCTCTTACCCTATGTTACTTAATCAGTATTTTTATATTTTATTCACTGAGGACAGAAACAAAATAAATGTACATAATAAATTAAATGTGATTATAAAACATGTAAGGAAATTTAGAGGCATAAGGGATATAGAAACTACTTTTAAGATGACTATCAAGTACTGAGATGCAACAAAAATCTGAATATAGTGCTAGCATGAATTATTACCATTTTAGGGTCAATAAAACAAACAGAGTTTGTACTCTACCTAACAATCCTATCATTACAGTGCTGTCTACTATCACCTTCCATATGAATCAAAAGAAAGACACCATCAAATCTTTTCTGCTTATGTAAGGTACATTCATCTAAATTTTTAAACCATAGACATCTCTCAATATAAGCTAGTCGCTCCCACCTCCATTTACAGTCAGTGCAAAGAAATACACTGTTTAGAAGGAGAAGGACATGCATGTCTCATAGTGCCTTCTATATTTCTGCATTCTTAAAAAGGCAGATTCCACCCTCATTGTTTTGAAAAATCTGAACTTTTTTAACCATATAAAATTGCACAATTTATTTTATTAGATATGTTATTTAATCATTAGCAATATAAAGTTGAGTTTTCTGACTGGGGGGGAGGAAGAAAAAGTGTCTAATTCTGAACTTTTCATCAAATGGTAAATTATCATGGGCTTCCTTTAAATATCAAGCCAGTTGTCAACAAATCAAAGTATTAACTCAAACTTCTGAAACCATAGTTTCTTCCTTCACAATGACTGCAAAGTTCATTAAGTTCATACTTAACCAGAATGACTTGTCATACAATCAGCCCTTCCAACTTATTGCAGTTTAAAGATAGGAGGACTTGGCAGGACAAGAAGAGGGCACAGATCTCCTTCTAGAAACAAGAGAAATTAAATTCCCAGAGTATAACCCTTCTGAATCTACACACCTTCCAAACTGGAAAATGAAGAGTTCAAAAAAGCACACACACCTTTCATTCATGAGTAGGATAACAGAAACATATTGCATTTATGAAGTCTGAGGGTATGAGAAAGCAAAGAACTGTCATTGTGGCTTTCTTAGACCTCACAATAGTATATTCAAGTTAAGTCACTGGACTGCATCCTCCGCAAGTGCATCAAACAACAGTTACCTACCCCCAACATTTAAATTAGCCACAGCAGTACCCTCCTATAACATGAGTTAACTGGTACAGATGCAGCCATCTGGGTTCCTGTTGAACAAGACCACGTGGATGGACCTGCAGCCTGGTCCAGTTTAGCACGCTCAACAACAGACAATTTGGGGATGAGTTTCTGGATCAAGCATCATGCCTTCTCAGGATAAGCAATGCACCTTACAGTTCAGAAAAGGCCATTTTCAGCATTCTTCTCTGACAGTTCTAGGATTGGTATTAGTAGCATGTGGAAAACCAAAATTAATTTGGCTGTAAAGCAGAGAAAAACGACTTTCAGATAGAATCTTGGGAAAAAAAACATTATTATAATATTTTTTATTATTATTACTCTTCTTCTTAGGAAGGAAGATAGAGAAGAAATATTCTATTAATGAAACTTGGGCCCAGAAAATTGCACAACTGTTAATGTCTTTTTTTAGTTTAGTTTAGAAAAAAGCGACTAGCAGATAACCAAACTGGTTCTGAAGTATTTTATGCAGAAAAGATATCTCAAAAAATAACCTTGAAGCCATAAAACAACTGTTTACCAAGTCTTGCTCCACTTTGTTATGAACACTTTGACTCGGTGCTAAATTAAGAAATACGCCTCAACAAGAAGCAGCCCATAAGATACGTTATCAGGTTGTAATGAAGCAACAGGCATATCCAGCCACCAGGAACAACAACCTGTTATGAAACACACTTGGAAAAACACATCTCAAGCTTTTAGTTTGACTGGTCTTTTCTTGCCAGCACAAGCTCCTGGCAGAAGAACTAACTCTTTGTTGACCATGGATCCCTGGTAATGAAACCATGATGTATTTTATGCTGCCCTTATAGAACCTACTTCAATAATGTGAATTACATCCAGGAAACTCCAGTAAGTCACCTATTTGCAAAGTTTGAAAAGTGGAAAATGACAGAAAATTCAGCCTTTTGCACAGTGGTTTGAATTTCAGACTTCATAAAACCCTACAGTTCTGAAAGGCGGAGGATCTTAACTACATTTTGAGACCAGATGATGACAGACTAGCTGAGCTTCCGGTGAAGTTCTATCAACACTTTGGTGGTTGACAGCACAGCTACTGTGATCAATTAGGTTAATTAAAACTATATGCCATGCAGACTTCATGAACAATTCCTAGCATGGTTAGAAAGGAAGCAAATGTGTTACAGCATGACTTTTACTGTAATGGGTACATCATAAAGACTTTTGAATGCAGGTCTCGAATCCAGAGAATAAGAAGACAGAAAACTTGAATTTACACAACCCCTTAACATGCTCTCAATAACATTGTCATTCACAGACTCAATGAGGTTAGAAGACACCTCTAGAGATCATCTAATCTAACACCTTGCTCAAAGTAGAATCACCTAAAGCAGGCTGCTCAGGGATGGTATACACTTGAGTTTGGAATATCTCCAAGGATGAAGACTCTACAGCCTCTCTGGGCAGCCTGTTCCCACATTGTGGCACTCTCACAATGAAAAAGACTTTTCCTTTTTATGAGAATTTCCTGTACTTCAATCTGTGGCCGTCACCTCTTGTCTTTTCACAAGGAACTGCTGAAAAAAATCTGGGTCTGTCTTCTTAATTTATACACCTTGATAAAATCCCCCTGAGCCTTCTCTTCTGTCTGAATTATCCCAGCTCTCTCAGTCTCTCCCCAGTCTGAGAGTCTCCTCACTGAGAGATGCTCCAGTTCCGTAATAATCTTGGTGACCCTTCACTGGACTTGCTGCAGTATGTCCATGTCCCTCTTGTATTGGGAAGCTCAGTACTGGATCCTGCACTCCAGATGGGTCTGAGTAATGCCAAGCAGAGGGGAAGGATCACCTCCCATCAACCTGCTGGCAGCACCTTGCCTAATGACCCCCCAAGGGTGCTGTTGGCCATCTTTGCCACAAGGACACATTGTTGGCACATGGTCAATCTGGTGTCCACCAGGACCTCTAGGCCCTTTTCTATAAAGCTCCTTTTTCAGATGCTTCCCTGTGGAAAGACCCCACATGATATGTGACAGGAGTGAAACACAGGTTAAAAACCTGAATATAAGTCACACTGTGGACAGAATCACAGAATCACAGAATTGTAGGGGTTGGAAGCGACCTCAAGAGATCATCAGGTTCAAGCCCCCTGCCAAAGCAGGTTCCTTTGGACAGTATTATGCCACACCAACCAGACATAAATGAAAACAAATAAGTGAATGGAGCATGGATTAGAGAGGGTAAATTTGTTGGGCAATAGGAGAAGCTAGCAAACTATCCAATCCTCATAGGCAATATAGAAAAAAGATGGAAAATTATTATCACAAGAATTAGGCCAAAAGCAAAACCCTGGGCCAGATGTCTCTGAACTTGTGATGTCTCCTTCACACTCAGAAATGAGTTTAGCAGTGTGATTCACATATTACCCATACTTAAACTTAAGCCCAACTCAAGGATTTGAAGAAATTAGGGTTTCCTAGCTGAGCCAAGATTTCAGTGCATGAGAAATTCCTCTGGATGTGGAGGAAATCAGGTTCCACAGTTCAGTACTTCCTGCAAACAGAAAGCTTAGAAGTGAGGTTAAAAGCAAGTCTGTGTGGACAGAGGTCTTCAGTGAGTCCACAAACTCAATGTTATATAAAATCTACACACTGACACCAGACCTAGGAGGAACAAAGACTTTTCCTTTATGTCAGGATCGGGATTGTTGATATTTTATTTTGATCTTGGTAAGATAGACTGAAGATGAAGCTAAAAATGTTAGAGATTGACTTGGTTTTCCTGCTTCAAGGTTGAGTTTTCACATTGCTTATATTAAAAGTATCTATTACTAATTAATCTTCATTTAAATTGCTGCTTTATGACAATTATAATTATTTATTTTAGTGCTGCAGTGCTGAGCCAATACAACCCATGACCTTACTGTCTAAAGTACAAGAAGAATATTAAACAAAATTAAAGCTTCTTCCTGAGATACTAATGAACCATGTGAGGGCAAAAGGTAAACACAGAAAAGAAAAGGAAATGCAAAGAAAAAATGAACACCAGTATGACTGATAATCAGCACGCTGACAACCTAATTACTGATAAGGTTTTTGTAAGTGTTGTGAAAAACAGGAGTGTTTTGAAGGAAGTATTTGAAGGACAGTAAGATAGTTTTTCATATATTTATCAGTTCTTCACAAGCACAAGGGTCTGAACATCAGAAAAACTACTTTTTTGTTTGTGGGTTTTTTTAAATACAGTTGTATAAGTGGCCAAACAATGGTGAAGTAATTAGTCACAAAGCTACGCAATCCTGTTTCCCCCCCATAACAAAATAATACTATACATAGATTTTTCCATATATACAAATTAGAAAAGGAGGGGACGTGTGTGCATGTGGGAAACAGTCCCGTATTAATTTGGGGCACTCCCATCATTGCCTTAATATTTGGTGTGTAGTTTGTTTAGTGACCATTGAAGGCTTTCATCAATGGAGACATGAAGGTTGAGGTTTGGCAAATACACCTCTGACAACTGGTCTACCCACCTCAAAATTTGAACATTCTTCTGGTCATACTGTTTCCTAAAGCCATCATGGTCACCATGCCACCTGTGATAAGCAGGTGTTTGCATCCCTCCTCCACCACAAATTCATTCTTGGTTAGAATGGAAGACAGAACAAGGTTTAAACTAACAGATCATCTCGTTACATCCCCAGGAACAGGAACATCTACCATTTTTCAGAAACACAGCATACAATTGCTGATGTTGGAATTGAATGTTTTTTATATATACATTTTAAATATGTCAAAGCAATTTGTGTAGGGGAAGATTTTAGTAAATACAGAGTAAAAATACATGTATGTGCTCAGCATTTACATTTAGTACTTAAAAAAAAAATTATATTACAAAATAATACGGAGCCAAAATTTAATGTAGTCTCTTCCACACACTGAAAACTTGTGTGGGTATATGCATAAAGAATACTCAGAGAGAGACACTAACATCTTGTAATGCAATATGTTTCTGTTATACACACTCCAGACTTCCTAACAGCTGCATATTTTAATATACATAAACCCATACTTGAAAAATAATAAAATGTATTAGTTTTCCACATTAGGCATTTATGACCTAATTTAGGAGAGTATTACATCTTTATAACTTTTAAAAGACCCATTTTGATAAAACATCCCCATAAACAGACTGAGAAAATCAGGGTAACAAGCATCTGTTGCTGCGTTGTTTTCTTAATGGGGTAATAAAATAACAACACATTTTTATAACTTTTCACAACAATATAAAGTATTAAAATTGAAACTGATATTGAAAAATGTTCTCATGGTCCATTTTATTTTATTTTTCCACTATGTAAAGTTACAGTACTTACCAGATTAATATTAATATATCTTAATTATGTTGACACAATGGAAATTTGCCAAAGACATTCAAAAAATGGAAATAACAAGTTATTTCCACTACTCTAATTAAGGTGGTGCATTTAGCCTATTTTATTCACAATATAAGAATGATGTGAATACTTATAAGAATGTAGAGATACCACATATAGTAATGATGACACATATTTTCTGAGAGCTTGAAAAAAGGGTTGTTCCACTGAATTTTAAATGAAGTGCTGATTTTCTTCTAATCTACTTATCCTACTGTGAAATTATAGAAATTTTCTTTCTAAAACCAAATATCAATATTACATAATCAACAGCTTCTTCCCAAATATGTATGTTAGACAGTTGTGATGTGGGCTTGGGGTTTTTTTTTAGAGAAAAAGATCAAACTGTGATGTGTAACACAAAACTAATCAAAAGATATTGAAAACTGTAACTCTGGAGTGACACTGCTATATTTGGAAAGGCAAATGACCACATATTTTGCAGATTATTCCTCTAGAAACTATGCACCTGAACAACAGAAATTCAAATTGCGTAAGCTGCTGACATGCATTCAAAATGTATTTGCACATTTACAGTTTACCAGGGCACCAGCAAAGTCTGATTCATAGCTCTTAGTGAGAGAAAGGACCATCTAGCTTTCCTGCATAACACAACCCACGCCCACACAATTTTCTGGAATTGTTTCTCCAGATCCAATAGCTGTGGTTGTACTTGAGCATGGCTTTTACAGACACATCTCATCTTGATTTTTAAATTTCCAGTCATGGACAATCTGTCACAATCATTGGTTAAGTTATTTCAGCACTTAATTATGTTGTTAAAACTATGCATGCTTTATTTCTAGTTTGAATTTGTCTAGCTTAAATTTCAAGCTGTGTACTAGGAGGAGGACTCCTCTTGCCTAACCTAGAGCTCTGCAATGTCAATATCTCCACACATCATCCTGTCAAGGTAGAGAAATTAGGCATTTCCACAGCATGGTTCATTTGACCCCTCTTAAACATCTATCTTAGGAAGAGATAAATTACAGCCCAGAAGCACTCGTTTCTCTCAATTGACTAGAAAGGAAATCTAGTCATTGTGCTACAAACAGATGTTTGTATCTAGCCAGAGGGCTCACACCCTGGACTCTCTTATAATTGTGACTAGGACTAAATAACACTAACAAGTGAGATTTTTCTCCTTTGTTGGGCCCTTAAAGACTAAGCACACAACACTTCAGTTTGACAAACTACACGAATAAAGCACTGTTTGTATCTCTACGTTGGGATTCTCTAGGCTTTCACAATTTCTTCTAGATTTCTGAGCCCTCTCTAATTATTCAGGTTTTCATTGAAATGCAACCACTCAAACTGTAACAATGTTTTAGGTGTGCTTGTCCCATCACAGCAGGAAACTCTTCTGATTTACTAGAAAGAGTGGCTGGGCATTGGAGCAGGTTGCCCAGGGAGGTGGTGGAGTCACTGTCCCTCCGTGTGTTCAAGGAAAGGTTGGATGAGGTACTTGGGGATATGTTTTAGTAAGCAATATAGGTGGTAAGGAGACAGTTGGACTGGATAATCTTGGATGTCTTTTCCAACCTTAATGATTCTGTGATTCTGTGAAATGTTGCCCATTTTCTTAATTCACAGATTGAATACTTAACATCTGGCTCTTCTGGAATGAAAATAGTTTGCTTACACTTCATTTATCAAATGGTAACTCAGTAACTCTCTGTCACCAACTTGTCCTCTTCACTACTTTACAGCCCCAAATTAACTTTTTTTCTAAAAAACTTGACAGGGAAACTAGACCTTAAATAAACTACACTTGGAGAACTGGAAAGTTTAAAAGTTGATGGTGTAAATGTTCCAAACCTGCAACACACACTATGAATGCAGAACTCCAGCCACTCCACCTATATTTATACTATTAAATAGAGCAGCATCAGGAACTTCTCAGGGCAACGAGCAAAACCTTATTGCCTTTATGTTACACTGCACTTGTCTCCAGATTTCTTCTGCACCCTGACAAGGTATCCAAGTCCAAAGACATAATATTATTCTGAGTGTCTGCTTCAATTCAAAGTATATATAATGATGCTATGCTTACCCTACCAGAATGACATCTTCATAGCATGAAATGGAGGTTATGTGTTGACAGGTGGCTTAAAAATACATGATGGTGTTTGCATGCACAAGGCTTCCTGGCATGGTGTTAAAGAACACCACTGATGAGGATATCCAAACCTGGATAGCCTGCATTTGTCCCTCTAGGAAAAGTTTCTATAACTTTATATTACAAGGTCAGTCTCAATTATAATTGTGAAAGTTGGAACTTCCCAATACGAAGTGCAGTTCTTGGGGTATGTGTCAGTAAGTACTTAAGCCAAAGGGCTGCTTTTGACTACAGGCAACTGAATACTGCCACATCAGTTTAAAGTGAAATACTACCTTTTTTTGGAAAAGGGCATTATTCAAAACCCTGAACCTTGATTTCTTAAAAATTAAGTTTGTGAAGTTGAGAAAGAATTCTTTCCATGAAAAAATAAGAAATATAAGGGTTTGCTTCAGCAACCTAAAGGAAATTGTGCTTTGATGAATTGGGAAGTGTGTAATAAATTAGTGGAAGCAAATAATACTATGCATTGTAACCTTTGCTCACAGACACGGCAGTAAGTGTTTCTTACCCTACGATACAGCCAATCAAGACTCCTGGTTGAATAGTTCAGGTCTCACTAGCTATTTAAATTCCTCTGAGAACTCTCATGTCAAGCTGCCAGCTCGGGCTCAATGTGGATAAACCAGAATTCTTCATCTCCCGCCTATTTCAAATCCATCTCTGTTCATTAAGGACCTTGTGACCATCAACATCAAAGTGTACAGCACGACTGTCTCCTCTGATACATCATGCTCTCTATGTTCACATTTGGACTGTACCTATATTTTATCTTTTTCTTTCCAGATAGCAATGCTAATACCTTCCTTATCCTTCCTCCAGATTCTGATCTTGTCACTGAGGAAGGTATAAAACCACTTATGAATCTAGCTGTGGAAAACCCCAACATTTTATTGTTGTACCAAGTCATAAGACTGATGCCCCAGCCATTTCTCTTGCTTATTGCTTTGAATTATCCTCTCATCCCAATGCATTACAAGCAGCTTTTCACTTTCCTACTTGGCACATCCCAGTCCTGCGCAGCAGCACATCATGGAAAAGTCAGATTCTAACCTGGATCCGTGCATTTGCCACCCTTTGCTGTGCACACAGCAAACACAAGCCAGAGTATCTTCTGCTTCATCTTTTTTGTAGGAACATGAAACCAGCAGACTAACTTCATCACCCGCTGTCACTTAATTCTTAAAAAGCTTCTGTGCTATGACTCCTACTAAAACAAAATCTTATAATAATTGGATAATTTATGTACTAAGACCACTTCCTCACAAGCTAAACAACATTATTGCCCTGTTACTCCCCTCTTTATCTTGTCAAATCTTGTAATTTGTCTTATATGTATATTACAAAATCTATAATGAGGCATCATTACCTCCTGGTTTGCATTTGTACATTACAAATAATATACAAATGCAGAGGAGTCCTGGTTCTTGACTAACGTTCTTGCATTGAAAAGCATGAGTAATAAGAAGGTGAATTTTTTTTTTTCCTTTTCTAAAGTTAAATGAAAATTTATTTCAGTTGTTGAGACTCTAGACAAAAATCCCACTTTCAGGAAATACTATTATATACCTTTAAAAATAAAGAAACAAAAAAAGCCCCAGCACACTGTCTTACATATTTCAGGGTAAGCATTGAAAAAACCTAGTCACTTTTTTGAATAACAATAATAATTTGCAACTACTTACAGAAATATGTCTCAATGTTAATCTTCCTTGATAACATGAATGGCTTTCAACCTGTTCTAAAGAGCTGTGATTAATAGTTTTTTATAGATTTGTTAAGCCACCCAGTTTCTCTCTTTCATACCATACTTTTTATCACTTAAGTATTACCATTGTAAAATATGCACAAAGATGGATGGTATCTATCTAGTAAACTATTAAATCCCAAGTTTCTTAAAGTGGCAACAAGCATATACCTTTCTTCTGCACCATATGATTCTTTTTAAAGAAAACATCCCTGCACAATGGTGAGATTGTTTAAACTTTCTTGTTAGCAGATGCAGAAAAAGCTGTATGCTTTTTCTCAGAAACACCTAATCTATACTACAAACCCACACTATATCTTCTGATGGTAATTTAGGCATTGTATCTAAACACCAATTAGAACGACAGTCTTCTTGATGGTAAATATTCATAATTTGTCCTCCTCCTTGCAACAAAAAAACCCCAAAACACCCAGACCCTTCATCACTGACAGAATTAACCTAGTGAAATTAATATGCCTCACTTCCAGGCTGTTTGTATTGCAGTAATTCTGAATGGAGACTGCTTGCTTCCAGCAGTTTTATCACCTTCTGCAGTAAAACTAACACATGTAGATCTCTAGAGAGTCCTATTTTTTCTTCTTCTTTTTTCCTGTTCTTTACCATCAAAAATGACAATACTGTCAGCATATCACCACATTTAAAGACCGACTTGTGCCCATACATAGCTTAAAATGTTGCATTTGTACTATTTCTCCAGGCTGGACATTAGCCTCTTCTGCTCTTACCCAACCTGACAGTGTTAGCCACCCTATGCAAACATTTATTGTGTGATTATTTTCTTATGTTTATTATTATTCTCTATTGTTATTACCATCATCATCCTCCTAGCATTATTGGAATGTAAACGATGTCAAATAAGAGGCATAAAATTCTGGTAAAATGGTAAAACAGGATAGGAAGTTTTTTACCACTCAGGTACATTTCCAGGTTCTGTAGTCATTCAGTAATTGAACCCTGAAGGAAATCACCTATTTGACAGATATTCTCAGGGCTTTGAGGAATACTTCAGGATAAGACCAACACACTGCATTTTTATCCATGTCCTTATTAACCAACAGAAATACTTTCAGAGACACAGAAGAGTGTCTTGCCAAGGAATCCCTTCTTATGTCCTCTCTCCATGACTAAGCAACATGGATGAAAGGGTGTAATTTCTACTGATAAATAACTAAAGAACTTAATCACTGGAAAGGGAACTGAATTATCCAGGGTGATATAAATAGGAGTAAGAAGCTCTTGGTTTAAAAGCAAACAAAACCCCCCCGACATCCTGTGAAATTTTGTCGTTGTGGATACAAGGGATGTACTTGAAAGCCTTGACTGAAGCTTAACTGCAAACTGGGCATCACAGAACTAAAAATATGACTGGTATGTGATTGTTTTTTTCCAATTCCAAGAGTCTGACATTCTGTTTAAGAATTTCCCCTTATTTCATGATTTTTTTCTCTACTTCTGCTAACACCACAATATTGACCCATCTGTACTCTATTGAAATTCAGATTCTTGTAGTATCTTCCAAACCTTACACTGAGGCGAATATTACAAGGCCAGAAAAAGGGTCTGATTTCATTTTCATCACATTTTATGCTTATTTCTAGTACTTTTCAAAGGACCCTGAGCCATCTTCTTGAATCCTGGCAGCTACCTTTACAGTACATACAGATACATAATTTGCACTTCCAGTATGGAGCAGCTTCCATGCTTATTTTCAGAGATGGAAGACAGAAGAAAATAAACTGAATCTCAAATTTCAATCCACCTCTTGCTTAAAGTATTCTCTCTCTCTCCCCTAAATATACTTTTGAAACATTCTACTTTCCATGCCCACAGCAGCCATGCCAGGATCTTGTCGTCTTCATCAAATCCACTACTGGTGCCTTTAAGGTCACCATTGCTGACAGAAGAACTACCATAAATTAAATCTTCAGAGAATCCAAGGTGCCAGGGAGAATCGCTTTATGTACAAATAAAACATGTTAAAGCTTTTCACATGGCAAAAACTATTTTCCTAGTTCTGCCTACTAATATACAATTAGATATACATATATTTATAAACTAAAAAGATCTCTTTGCCTTTCTGCTTACATCCCTTAAATCCATCCCACCTACAAGCTTCCTCCATCTTTTTCTCCTTTGTGCAATAAATTTTTAGAAAAATAACATTGAAATAACAGATGAATTGAAACATATAATACTAATAATACTGAAAGCCTCAATTTAGCAAGTCTTTGCTGGACTGAAGGTACAGTGTAAAACTATGATGATTGCTTTGCTGAACTGAGGTTTACACAACCTTGAAGTTAAAGTCAGAAAGCTGGAATAATGCAAAACCTCAAGGAAGGGAAGAAACACAGAAACCCCAAAATGAAATTCATAAAATGTGTTCAGTTGCCTCAAGCCTGGTGTTTTCATTTGATTCTGCTGGAGAAACACTTGCAAGCACTACCAAGGGCACAGTCAGGGTCCTGAAATGGGAAAAGGAGAAAGAGTTTGGAGAAAAGGAGAAGTTAAGTGTTAAAAGACAATTTCTAGGAAGGATATAGCAATGTTGTGTTCTGCTGCCTAGAGGCATATCCAAGGGATAAGGGGAGAACAGCATCATTGCCATAGGGGATAGAGAGGACAAGGGACACCAAGCAGAGGAAATTAAGCACCAGTTACACCACTGCTCGCTAAACAACTTTTTTTGCTGTAGTGGTATCAAAGATTTAAATGAGAACTGACATCTCACTGTGCAGGGCATGATAAATGGACAGAAACAAAACACAAAGTCCCTTCAGAAATCCTTTGTCTTCTGTGTGAGACACCTAGCTCAACAGCTACCCAAGTTTGAGTAGCATTATGGGACTTCATCAACAAGAGAATAGGCAGCTAGAATGGAAAATAACAGATACCAAGTCATAACAAATATTTACACTTGGTCCCGGGGTTCCCAGATTATTATTTATTCCTTTCCAGATCTACCCTGTTATTGTAGAGATTTCATGTTCTTTATCTTCAAACTGACATGTCAGTGATGCCAGAGATGTTCATAGGTATAGCTCCTATCCAAGTTCAATGCAACAGGACAAGACAGTCCAGTGTTAGCGGTAGAAATATCATTTAAATGGCGATTCTGTTCATGAGAAATTGAGTTCCATGCAATTTTCTTCCACCAGAGATTAATTCCAACTCAAACAGTTAAATTACAATGATCCTAAAGTTCCCATCATGTTTCATCTAGACAGCTCACATCCTGCTCTACAAAGCTGTGCAGCACTGCTGCAGACTTACACAGCTGCTGCATTTCACATCTGAGCCGGTTCAGTCCAAGCTATCGGTGAACTGACTAATAAGAGCAGTTTTAGTTCGTAAAGCACTTCTAAATCTTTCAAGGAGAAAAATATGAATGAACGCTTATTTTCAAGAGGAACCTTAAAGACCTGTGCAGAATACAACTACAATACCCCAACTTGCATTATATAAGTACATAATGTTTTTCATAGTCTAAGAGACTCACAAAAATGTGAAAACTACAGGGAGCTGCACAAAATTAACCTTTATATCTGAATGTACATGCTACATGGATGCGATGTCAAAAATTAATGTAAATTATTGGAGATGAGCATGTGTATATATCTTCCCTTGTGTAATATCTTGGAACACTTAATTAAGTTACCTCTTTTTTCCTAGTACTATATTTGCTCATCTTACCCTTGAAATACGTATTTAGGTAGCTGTACTACATGTTAGATTGCCTTGAGCAAAATACCAGAAGTCAGATTCTCATTTATAGAAAGGTCTTTTAAGCCTCTCAGGAGGCATATAAGAACATACACTTCATTTAAAAAGTAAAGGATCCCTCGGATCCTTTTATAACAGCATAACTGTGCATAAAATGTCTCTAGTATGGATTTGAATCTGGCCATACAGATAGAAAAAAATTATTATAAAAGTCTTACGATATTAGGAGCTGTTTTATGTGGGTGATTCAGCTGCTCGCACATTTCATAGCTTACTTACCATCTTCTCACTAATAGAGCTAGTAAATTCATTTCCTACTTCGGCATTGGAAAAATTATTAGATATGAAAAGTATTAAAATCTTACACTGCAAGGCCTTACATTTAGCAAGATGCACATGTTTTGTTTAGAACCTCCAGTGTAACGTGCTCGAATGGGCAGCGACACAATGGAGGAGCAAACCCTCCACACGTTGTGCAGGCTACATTAGCAGAGTCATTTCATGCCAGTATCTTCTACCTCAACAGAACCACATCTATACTGCCTGAAAGCCTGGCGCACTGCTTGCAACAATTCATGTACTGTGTTGTGCAGCAAGACACTGATGTATGTGCAATCCAAGAATTTTAAATGTCCCCGCAGGATATCAAATACTATCCAGACCGTTTGTAAATACTTTCCCAGCGCTCTGCAGAAAATGAGCTAGTTCTTTTCAAATCTACTTAAATGACATTTTTGTCTTATCTAAAAATCTGTGTTCCCGTTTAATAAAATCATCTGGGCAACTTACTGTTTCATCAGTACTGCGAGCTTATGCCTTCATTAATAAATTCTGTCTGAGCGTTAAGATTACCCCCAGTAGAGACAGCTGGGAAACTGCAATATAAAGTCAAGCAGCACATTTAATGACCAACGAACTTCTGGAAACTTAGTCCAAAATGATACATCATTGTGTCAGACACTCTTAAGCAATATGCAGCTTGGTCTCCCTCTTTAGAAACATGAAACCCCCTGAAACCGCTACCACAAATTGTGAACCTTTTAAATTACTGCCAAGCCACCTGCTTTTCTCCAGGAAACTTCATAAAACTCTCCAAATTAGTAATGTCATTAAGTAAAGCTTACAGAACTGTTGTTATTCTGAAGGAGTATTAGCTGTTTAGTTTAAGGAAACCAAAGGGGATTTTTATCATGGAAAGAGCTGTCATGTACATTGTATATTCTATTCCAAATGAAATGCTTTAAAATACTCTTAAACACACTATTCTTTTGCATTTTTGTCTTTCTGGGAGAAAACTATATGACCATATTCTCAGGATTAATCTCATATAATGAAGTTCAGCTCAGGAGAGGGTATGCGTAAGATTCTCAAACAGTTTATATGTCTTCCAATGGTATTAAGAGCTATATAAATCAAACGTCCGATTTTACATTTTTGAATAGCACTGGAAGAAATAGTGTTCAGATCGAAGAGGGAGCCTGATTTCCCCTGTTCATTCTCTTTTTTGAATGGTTCTACACAGAGCGGGCAAGGATGGATTATAGGAATGCCTTCTGTCAAGGACTCGGCCAAAACCGTACCATCTCATCTTGGAGTAATTTATCCAATAAGATGATTTAGAGGACAGTTCAGTGGCACCATTTTTGGAAGGCAAAAGCAGAGGGGAAGGAATATAAATCAAAGGTGACTGGCAGGTAAAGGATATATGCAGCAATCAGCCAAACCATGTGCACACTGGCACAAATTCAACAAGATCATTTATAAAAATTTTAAGTCAGGAGTACACAAAAGGGGGTCTGGTGCTAACTAAATCCACAGATAGATTACATGCCACTGAAATAAACACTTCCAGATGCTGGCATACAAAAACCTTTTACAGAAAGAAATGTTTTCTTTCATAAATCTGAAAGGAGGAACCTTGAGCTGGGGGTTGGGAGAGAAGGGAACAAGATTTCCAAACCAAGATTTGACTTCCTACCGGTTTTATAGAATAATAACTCATATTTTTCAAATGCCCAATGCTAAAACTACAGAATAACAAATAATTACCGACAATAGCTTCAAGTGTAGCAAAAGACATCATATGCATGTAACTGTTTAATTAAATAGAATGGGTTTTTTTTTCTTTCAAATTGAGAAACAGTAAAAACATCAATTTGACTTTTTCTATATCAGGAACTGACTGCAGAGCTAACAGAAAAGTTTTCAAATGCCTTTTGACATAAATACACATATTTCATTTCTTAAAACCAACTAAGAATGAAATGCCGGTTTCTTCAATTGATTTTGAATATCAATAGGGGCAGTATGTAGTATACAGGACCCTCAATATCAGAGATTTTAAAAATTGGTTTCTAAATACCTAATTTTTTTCAGATACAGCTTTCACAATTTTTTTATCAAACAAGTGCTTTTGAAAAATTTAGATGTCAATGTATCTACATTGTGTGTATCAAAGACTATGTTCCAAAACTACTTCTCACTACTGTTTCAGTCTGAAACACGCAGAAAGAAATTTCTTTCAGTTAAGAAGACTAAGTTGCAAACCAAATGTGAAGCTGATTTTTTAACTCAAGTTTAAGGCTCCTAGAGCAAACTGCTTTTGTGTTTATCTCCAAAAACAGGGTAACAACACACTATCCTTTACGCTTCCAGAATTTCCCTATTCTTTCTGCACCCACAATGTACTATTAGCCTCAGCTTTGTCATTTCTTCAGCTACCATTCCAGAAATTTTGTTCTCCAGAGGAACTCAATAGAGTGAATATCATCTATATTAAATTAAAAATACTAAAGGTTTGTGATGAACTACAGGGGTTTTCTTTTTGCAGCAGTAGAATTGGATGTAAGCATTTGCATAAAAGTTGGGCTTGATCAGGATCAATAGATAGCACTTTTAAAACATCAGAAGTGAAAGTTCTTGACTAAGGATATAATTTGATTGTGAAACTCTGTTATTTACATGTACGCGTGTATTGAAGCCTACATGGAATATTTGCATTTATTGTTCTTAAACAAGAGTAGAGGCAGGGCTGCATAAGGCCCAAATAATGTAAATCTCTGCAAATAGCATTCTCTGGTGTTACATGTTCTTCGTGTGGGGAATGTCACAAGCAGTATCATAAACATGGTTTTGTAAATATACATTGTTTTATGATGCTTAGGCCATTTTATTGGACTGAAATTTTTAACAAGAGAAGGTTTAGACTAGCAGGTCTTTTCATGCTGAAATTACTCAGAGCCTGAAGGAGCATTCTCCCAAAAAAAGTAAAGACCCAAACAAAAGTTGGTTATACCCTCTGTTTGTTCAATATGCTCCATTTACAGACGCATGCACCACTGAATAATAGTGCCTGTTTTAAACAGGTCTGTGCAGCATTACAATTTATATTTATAAACTAAGTTTCTCTTCAGCTAAGCATCTAATCCACTTCATTTCAGGACTGGCATAAACTTGAGGGACAAAGAATTGGTTTTGGAAAATAATTTTTCATTCTTTTTGCCTGTGGTCTTCCACACCTTAGCTGACCACTTTGTTCTTCATATCAGGTGAGAGGGAGCTGGCTGTATTTTGTACTAGAGTTGTTCTCTCATGCTCACAACTACTACTTACAAACTGTTTGTGTACTACCTAAAGCCATTCATAGCAAGTTTTCAGTTAATCACTACACACTGATCACAGAATAAATCTTTTTAAAGAATTGTTTACTGCTTGTAACTCCAACCATTAGAAATAAAATTAATTTCTTTAGAAACATTATGCTTGTATTCTTGGTAAGAAATATACATCTTGTATTTTTGTGAACACCACTGAATACATATTGTTTAGAATAATATTTGAGTTAATATTAGGTCTATATGTACAGGTCCAGTCAAGACCACAGATCATTTTTGCTATGCACTTTACAGTGTCGGTATTTTTAAATTAATGCACTTTAGAGAGTTGGTATTTTTATATTAATGTAAATCTAAAGAAAAATAATATCTATTATCATCACCATCATCACCATCATAATTTTTTTCCACTCTGTAGTAAGATTGAGCTTGTTAGAATTTGTTTTGGTGTTGATTTTGATACCATTTAAATCCTGAATCTTCTTGAAATCAATGATTCTGACATGTTAAAGAGTCTAGAACCAAAATTCCATGAAGAAAGAGGAATGTACCTAGGTCCTGTTACAAGATATTGTCATTTTCTATGTCTCAAAGAGACTTTCCACAGACTTCCCGTTGAACTCCAATACATTCTGAAGAAGCAATCCTCTTACTCTCTTCATTTTAGGTTGCACTGCCTCATCTGAACAAACTATGAAATGATCTAATCATGGGGTTATAGTCTCCATGTAAAGGGTTGCAGTACCAATATCATTGTGCTTGAGATCCTAGGATAAACTGAGATGATGTTTAACCACTAGGCATTCAGGATTATTCTACCCCTTAACTATCTAAATGCATAATAAGAAAAAGACCCACATGTGTAGAAGAGTGCAATTAAAAATCAATGTTATGAAAAAAATAGAGTATTAATATATACTGGTTATATATTCAAATACAAGTTAATATCTTGATATAAAATGTCTGTTAATCCTATGTAGACAAATTTCCTTGAACAAGGAAAAAAGATTTAGCCTGCATTTAATTAATACATAGAAAATATTTGACTTCCTAAACTTAAATGCATAGAGCATTTTACTTTGAAAGTCTGGACCATGATTTAAAGTAGGCAGTACTGATTAATTATGTTAGTCATTTTGACACAGCTATTAAGGTCAAAATAAATGCAAATGGATCATTTTCACTAGTTTAATAGTAGTTCTCATATACTATATGATTATAAAACTTTCAAAATGCTCTTGTTGTCCAAACCAACATCCATCAAGTGATACTAAAGAATAAATTATACAGCTTAACTCTTCCTCCAAAACTACCTTACTAGGAACACTTGCCACTAAATGAGATGGAAGAGAGGGACAGCCATGATGAAACAGCAAAAAAGGGAAAGATGTCACAAAACATCATTTTTTGTGTTTACAAATACATATTAACTACCTTAAGAAAATAGTCCTGAAGGAATATGTGAGAAGGTTTAAATTAAAAAATATTTAATTGTTTTTAAACATAAATAAAATTTAATTTCTATGTATAAGGTTGAGTTTTTCAGTTGCAAAATATAAAACCCATATTCAGGTTTCCATTTTTGAAGTAACACTAGTATTTTGATGTGTTCTACAAGATGTAAGTTGTTTGCATGATTTCCTTCAGAAATCTAGTCATTTTGGAAAGAAAGTATGATTGCAGCTGTCAACTAAAACTTATCTCAGTTCCATCAAGGCTCAACAGTCAAAGCCAGCAAGACTCAGTGAAACCAAAAATAAAACATGAATCACATCAGTAAAACTCAGCAATAGCAGGCTTCTGCTGCAACAGCATGTAAGCCTCAAACTGCAGCAAAATGCAAAATCACAGGCTTACAATCCTTGAGCACAGGTCAACCTATATCAACATGTTGTCTAAGCTGAAAGAATGAATATGACAGGAGTCCTATCAGCATTAAGATCCTGGATGTTATGGCAGGGAACATAGAAACTGTGGAATATCCATATTGGGCATAAGTTCCAAATTCCTTTTTATACACACCATGACCTGAAATCAGAGAAAATTCATTATCCCATATCATGCTTTGGTTTCCTCCCTACCAGAATCTGTCAGCATGTCCAGTCAGTAAGGATGCAAGTCCACGAGTCGCAGGTTCTAGGAGTAATTCAGTATGGAGAGGGTTTCTCATGGTCAGGAAGCATCCTGAGATGCATATTTCAACAAATTTTGATTTGTTTCTGCTTTTCCCTTTCCCTTGTCCCTCCTGATGTCACAGACTCAAGATACAATGCACTGGAATTCTTTTCATTGCCAAACACAGCACGTCAGATATTGCCCCATTAATACCAAGAGAATGTTCAAATAGATCTTACCAGCAAAATGTTTGCAGTTTGAGATGTCTACAATGAAGGTGATATTAAAATCCAAGTGTTGTGGCAACTATTATTGCTACCAGTGCTCTTCACCTGTCACCCGGTTTAATGTGTGAAAATACTGAGTATCTCATATTTGTAAAAAATATAGCAAAACTAGTGGTTATCTAACGGTCTTGAAATATTTACTTGTTCACTTAGAACAATTTACATCGATTCTCAGGTAGTGACATAACTGGTTCTGGTTGCCACTGGCCCACTACGTCTGCATTTAGGTGGCACATTTCAATTCTGTTGGGAAACCTATTCACATGAGGAAGCAAAGTGTATCAGGACAACAACATGGTAAGTGTAAACTGAGATTCATACACAGTTACACACTGCATGCTGAGTACAAAACGACTCTTGGTTTATTCAGGAATAGCTCCTTCCTGAAATACCAAGAAGACATTATGATTCCAGTCAAGTGCAGTTGGTTTGTTTCTTGGTTTCTTGGGGTTTTTTTGCATTGGCTAAACTATCACAAAAGCCCTTTGTTTGTCTTCCCCTGGGAGTCTGAAAAAACTGAGAAAAGATAGGTAGATAGGAAAATATACAACCAAAATACATGCAAATCTATTACGGAAAATTAACCTCTCCTTCAAGGAATTGCTTCCATGCATATTCACACAGTGCATGACTCTAATGACACAATTCTCTATCCAGACATACAAGTGTACCTTTGAGTTTTCATGCAATGATAATAACCACTGCATCTTAATGTAGTAATAATATAGTGGAGAAATAAGAAGTCCCCTGCAATCTACATTAAATCCTTGGAGCAGTATTTTATAAGAAATGGAGCTAAGTAATAAGAACCCTGACACTGAGAACAACTTGTGAGATGGCACATGGAAAACTCAGATAACTTGTTCTGAATCCCATGTGAGGAATTGGAACATAGGGCAAGATCTACATCAGTTTCACCAGAGAAATGTATCTGAGAGGGATCCTGGACATGAACTACTACTTTCTAGTTAATATCTAAAGTGGCAAGGTTGACTTTCGAAATTCCTGATATGGAAGTAGCCTATGAGATCCACTCTTCCTGTCTCCTCCATCAAGCTGCAATATGAGACCTTGACTGATGGTGCTCAGGAAAGAAATCAGTCTGCCTATGAGTGAACCTCATATTGAATACATCCATCCCAAAGTTAGTACTCCATACATGGACATTTCTTGATGAAAACACCACCTTGCTGACAAGACACGATTAGAGCCAGTACCTACATGTGCAAGGTTCTCATGGTCCTCTGATCTGTTTTTTCTGCTCTCAACAGAGAACGACCTCAAGGAAAGGAAAAACAGCCTAAGAAAAAGGCAAACAACCTACACCACAATGAAAGCTCTGTACTGGTAGGAGAAATACAAGACCAGAAGAAGATTCTTCTATCAGTTCATATCCTCTTGCAAACTGTGCCAGGAAAACAAGTAAATTTTATTCAGTTTAGCAGAATCAAGTTCTTAGACATCACAACCTCCACAAAGAGTGATTCAAACACAGAGACCTTTCTGAAGAGTTAGCTTTATGTGTGCTTGGGTCAAATCTGATTGAATCATCACTGAAAAACATGTTAATCAAGTCTTAAAGCAAGGCAGATCCCTACCTGCAACCCCACAGGAGAGAAAGAAGGTAGGGGGTTTTCATGTTTTTGGATTGTTGAATATGGAGAAAACAAGGATGTTTTCCCAGCTGGAAATCTAGTTAAATATCTATACATTCATCTGTCTATGAAACTATGGATGGGTCTTGCCACTACTGAGAGTGAGTTTCCATACAGTGAAGAAATTAGCTGTACTCTAAGAACTGAGAAGTCCTACCTCACTAGAAGTAAGAAATTATAAGAACAGGAGAAAAAAAAGGTGAACAACAGTAATAAAAGCAGAAGGAAAAGAGAAAAGAAAAAAAAAAGGAACTGACAAGTTCTGTATTTTAATATGAAGAGCAGTTAAGAATATTCTTGTCTGGTTTTGGTTTTAACTGCAATCATCTGTATGGGATTTTTCATATACAGAACATGGATTTTATAGTATCTTGCAATTTTAAATGGGGTAATATTATCAGATATTTTGCAGGTCCAGATTTTTATTAATTTCTCCAGATGTACTGCTGATTTAAACTCAATCCATGTGTACAGATGATAATCTTTCAAAAAACAATGTTGTTAAATCATAAATATAAAAACTGATATACAACGAATTTCAGAGAGACTACTGAATGCCTCACACTAGGCAGCATGGCAAAAAGCCAAAAAAACACAACCCCTATAGCTAAATTAAAAATAATCTCCCAAATGAAAAAGAAAATGTTTTGCTCTCTACCTCGTATAATTGGCTGGAATGAGAAGGAAATTATTTAAAATTAAAAAATGCTCCAGAGCTGTCCATTATTTCTTACTATTTTACAGCAAGGGTAAAATTTCTTCTGTAAAATCCTCCTTCCTGCTCAATAGTCACATATACAAAAAAAAAAATCAGAATAGCATAGTCCTACAAGGTTAAAATAATTTATTAAGTCCCAGTAACTGTACTGTGCTAAAGTTCATACATTATTACTTTTAAAGACAGGAAGGCATTTAAAGTGATCCCTTTTTTCTTTCCCCAATCTTTTCTCAATGGTCAGCACTCAAGGGCATTAACATGCTCTTGTTTTCAACAAACTTTTCTGGAAAACTTTGGATAACTTATTTTGCCTATTATTCCTTGCATAAGGTTTCCTGTATGCACCTAACACATGTGATATTATTCAGGACAGATGAGGACACAGTTAGGTTTCTAATACTGGTTCTACATTCTTCATTCTTCATAAATTTTCTGTTTCTTCATTCATTTGCATCCTCAGCAAATGTATGATGATGCCAAGCTGAGTGGTGAGGTTAATGTGCCAGAGGGACAGAATGCCATCCAGAGGGACCTGGATAGGCTGGAAAGTGGGCCCAGGTGAACGTTGTGAGGTTCCACAAAACCAAGTGCAAGATCCTGCACCTGGGCTGAGACAATCCCTATGAGGAGATGATGTGCTTAAAATCAGCCCTGAGGCTTGGGAGTGCTTGTGGATGAGAAGCTGGACATGAGCCACCAATGTGCATCTGCAGCACAGAAAACCAACTGTATCAAAAAAACCTGTGGCCTGCAGATTGAGAGAGATGATTCTGCCCCTCTACTCTGCTCTGGTGAGACCTCACCTGGAGTACTGTGTCCAGCTTTGGAGCCCTCAACACAAGAAGGACATGGTCCTATTGGAGTGAGTCCAGAGGAGGGCCACAAAAATGATCAGAGGGCTGGAGCACCTCTCCTATGAAGACAGGCTGAGAGAGTTGAGGTTGTTCAGCTTAGAGAAGAGAAGGCTCCAGAGGGACCATATAGCAGTCTTCCAATACCTGAAAGGTGCCTATTAGAAAGCTGGGGAAGAACTGTTCACAAGGGCATGGAGCAGTAGGACAAGGGGTAATGGTTTTAAACTTGAAAAAAGAAGATTTAGGTTGGATATTAGGAAAAAGGTTCTTCAGTGTGAGGATGGTGCATCACTGAAACAGGTTGCCCCGAGAGGTAGTGAAGGCCCATCCTTGGAGACATTCAAGGTCAGGCTTGACAGGGCTCTGAGCAACCTGATCTAGTAAAGACGTCCCTGCTCACTGCAGGGGGGTTGGACTAGATGACCTCCAAAGGTCCCTTCCAACCTTACACATCCTATGATTCCACATTCTACATTCTTCCTGTACAAGTATCATAAGGTTACACCAGAGTAATGCAGCATTAGCAGGCTCACACTTTTTTCTTGTTACTATTGTTAGAGTGCATAACCAAGTCTTTACTTAAAGTTCAGTTTAATCTATACATTTTAGGGACTGAATTGTACATGTGTATAGGTCACCAAGTGGTGGTTCATTCCTTTCTTTGATTCTCTAGTAGAACTGTTAACAAGAACAGTAAACTGCCACCAGAAAAAATTGCATAAAACCTTGGGACATGCACAAAAATCCTTCCTCCTCCCCTACAGCAGACTCTGTCAGGGCACCTATTGACTATAAAATTGGATCTGATGTGGAAGAATGATCAACGGGCTGAAGAGAAATGAAAGGAATGATTTACAAATGTATATTTCTAACTTCTCTACATGACATTTAGGTCAGTGTTAAGGGTGGAAACAGCTGAAAGCATGACTTCACAGACTCTAATGAGAGATACTCAATATTTCTCTCTGCATTTTTAAAAATGTCACCACAGAATCACAAGAAGCACATCAAGTAAAGCCCCCATTCCTCCTGCTTCTGTCATCCTGTCTATGAGGACACACAGATGCACACAAATAAAATACTGTGAAGATAGTGGAAACAGGATAAAGCAGAAATCATTCAAAAGAAGTGTTGCTGCAATACTGTTCAAAATGCCATAGATGGTGATAGCAATGTTGAACCCTACACTGCCAATGAAGGCACTGAAAGGAAAAGTGGGAAGATTGGCAGACCTAAATGTGTAGCCTGTAACAGTCCTTTTCCTGAACTTCCACATTAAAAAAAATAAAAATCTTATTATAGCTTTCTGAAATATCTGTATGCATCTAGATGACCCAAGATTCCCTCTCTCATTCTTGGCTTGTTGAGAGGGAACAAGATCTGCTCATCTCATCAACCATGTTGAAAGTAGGTAATGTCAACAAATTAAATTGTTCAGTTACTTATACTGTTTGGGAAGTTCACAAGATGGAATGATATTTAAAAAAACCACCCCAACAACCAAAAAAAGTTTTTTTCATGGTTATTTTATTTTATTTTATTCTATCTTACCTTGTGGTTGGAGAGAAATTTCAAACTTTGGTTAATAATTACCAAACCACTTTTAGTGAGGAGCAGGGAAGGAAGACTTCCCTCACTGTAACTGTTTATGTGAGCCCTCTGGTTCTATAATAAAATTAAATACATTCTCTGCTTTCAGAAGTTATTGTTATACTCTTAGCTACACTCTTAGCAAATTCTGCTGAAGACATTTCCCTATTTTGGTCTGCAAATTATATTATATTACTCTAGCATTTCTGAATGGCAAAAGAGAGAGGTAAAATTATCTAAAGATATTTGACTGCAAATATGTATCAACTATCACTAATAAACCTAACTTTTATTCCCATTTTAAAAGTATTGATCAGCTTTGATGCTATAAAAACTGTAACTTCATATACTCATTTACTCACTCATTTACTCTTATTTTTTCTTTTTCCTTGTTTCTGAGGTCAAGCCCCACTGTTTCCTTGATATTTGTGGTCTTCACATACATCTGTATAACTTTTATGTAGATTAATTTCCTCCAAATTCAGAATAATTTTCCTTTTTCCAAATCTCTCAAAATATGCACAATTTCTTCCTAAATTTTAGGAGCTCATATCTAGTTTGGTGGGTTCTATTTGGTTGGTTTTGGGTTTTTTCCAATAATGATTTCTTTGAGATTCATTCTTTCCTAAATGTAGGTATTCTGAGGTAAGGAATGATATATGCCACATAGAACAGAAGATCAGTAGAAAATTACATTGGAGACAACCTACTTTCACATTTTTATCAGCTAAGAAATTTAGATAGAGCATTCATTTGGCGGCTCTGAACAATAGATTTGAAATTTGCATAGAAAAATATGGCAAAACCTCATAATCCATCAGTGTTTGACCACAAGCTCAGTTCTATTACATTTTAGTGACGGTTCAAAGTTGTCTAAAGAAACCATTCTCTTCTTTCTCCAACTGTAAATGTGTCACTTGAGAGTTCCACTTCCAATAGAAGTATCTGACATACAACTAATTTTAGAATATAAAGCGCTCCTCACCATATTGGAATACATATAATTTAAAATAACTGTAAACCTAAACTTTGCAAAAACAGAAAATTCAAGCACTAACAAAAAAGCATAATTTGTAATTGAAAGAAAATAATATTTAAAAGGAAAAAAAAACTTTTTTGTCTTTCCAAAAAGAGACAGAAATTACTAAGTTTTATTTCCCAAGAGAATTATGCCACTTTTATAAAGAAAATTACAGTCACCACAAATTGCTCTCAACAATTCCAAAGCTTCTTCATTTGACCACTTGAAAATCAAAGTTCTTTAAGATTATAAATATAACTTTTTATAACTCTGTTATTACGTACTGTGAATGGGGAAAGGGGGCCAATCTTGTGGCCATAGCGTCGAATGGCCTCTCTGATGTGGCTGGGCTGGATGGCATCGCTTTGAGCCTCTATACCACAGGCTGCAGTGCTCTGCAACAGAAAAACACATAAATTGTTACTAAATCAAAAACACACAACAGACCTACAGTGCATAAAGTATGAAAATAAACCTTTATAAAATGGACCAATTTTTTTTTTCCTGAGGATACACATCATTGCTGCCACACACTACATTAGAGGAAAAAAAAAGCTATTAACAAATCAAAGAGGACTTTTACATGAACTTTACTTAAGAGACCCAAAGAACACCATATTTGTCCTCTTAAATCTTTCACCTAGTGCTGCTGTATGTTGCAATTGAAAAGAGCAGAAAATGTTCAAACTAAAATGAAAGGGTCATATAAGTCATACTGCAATAACCACAGAAACTATTTTCAAAACATTTCAGGCTCTCATTATGATGTCAAGGGGTGGGGAAAATATTGAACAAGTACCCAAAATGGAAAGTAATTTGACACCAAAATCGCCATTGAATAATATCAGATCCTGCTCTGGCAGGGGGGGGTGGACTAGGTGATCTTTCAAGGTCCCTTCCAACCCCTAATATTCTGTCATTCTGTGAAATTGGAAGATGAACCATGTGACATGATGGTATTAGAGGGATGCAAAAATATTTTAATTACCTCAAACTGGAATGATTTTAAATTTCAAATGACTTTCTGGATTAAGGACCCTACATAGGAAAAATAAAAAATTCACTGCTACTGGTCTACTGATTGTACAAAAATATCCCTTGGATATAAAAATAAAAATTTCTTCTTTTCTCCTTGTTAGTCAAACTGAAGTAGTGGTTTAAGCTCCATCTAGACAGAGCTGCTTGCCAGAATACAGACAATTTATCAGAATGATGGCTGCTTGGTAATAAATTCATGAAAACGATACTAGTGAATGCTCTAAGAATGACAAAAAAATTAAATGTACACACATACACAGTCCCCTCATACATTTACACTAATGCTTTCAAAAATGGGGTATTTTTTACAAAATGTTTTATTTTCAAGAGTGCTGAGTCCACTGGAGCCTGTGTACACACAGAATTATTCATAATACGATGGCGAATTCTTCCCTTGCTGATTGACGTTCATAAAGGGAATATGAAACTCAAATATTTTCAGCTGGACTGAGCCTTCATGGACTAAGAATAACATTCTTCACCAAGTTAACTCTGTCTCAATGCCTCAGTTATATGCAGTATATACCTAGCCAAATTGGATAAGTCATGGGAACATTTCACAAAAACTGTGCCCTTTCTAGAATATAATTATTTCAAAAGAAGCTAAGTCAAACATTAAGAATTTAAAACAAACTCACACGTGAAATACAATGTATTAAAAACTACATCTCCAGGTAAATTCTTGTTCCTAGGAATTCTAATGAAAATCAGCCACACAAACAAAGAATGATCAAATTTAATTTATAAAGGAAGACAGAAAAGGAAAAGTCTTCAGAGAGGTTTTTAGGATTCACTGAAGGCTTTCTAAGTGGAGAATAACAAGGGCAGGAAAAAAAAAGCTGAATTTATTAGGAGTATCTGCAGCACTGATGACACTATGAGGAGAAAATAGTTTTCTATCTGTCATTGTAAAAAAACCAGTAGTAGAACTCCGTAAAAAAACTGTTGTAGGAGAATAACACACATGAGAAAATCCCAAGTCTCTATGTTGCTTTGCAGCAAAATGAGTACTGCAATCACACTTTTTTGCAAACAAGCCCTAAGTGACTAACACAGTGCTTCCTATCTGGTTTATTTAACCAAATCTATTTCCCTTGTGTTTTAAGGTACATATATCCCTCACAGACAGAATGGCAAGGATCCACAACAGAAGACGGGAATTGCAATATTTACATTTCACACTCTGAATATGAGACATCCATATTTTATGCAAAGTAAACAAATATTTAGATTGAATGCAACCAAAAGCAATAAAAATAAAGCAGGTCAGGCAAAGTTGTTATAGGCAAAGAAGGCAGTTGCCTAATGCTGCTGGGAGCAGGAAAATCACAAACACCTCTTTGCCTGCTTTGCTTATGCTTTGACCCTCAAAACCTCCATTACCTGCCACTGTCAGGGAAGGTGATGATTGTTCAGGGTGGTATCTATTCTAGAGGAGGAGCTCATCTTAGAAGCAGCTGTTGTTACCTCAACAAAATTTAGTTTGCAGGCATTACTGAGAAGATTTAGCCTAGTTCTGATAGAAGAACCACCAAACCACACATGTGGTCTGACTGACAATAACATTGGTAGTTAACATGTGATACAGGTTAAAATTATTACTTAAAATGAGACACATTATTTCCTGCTGATTTTCCTTTTCCTTTTAGACTTGTGCACCAAATACCTTCTTTCTTTTCCTTTGTTTGGACTTGGTAGAGTCCTGTCCAATTCCACCATTCCCCAGAGCTCCTGACGGGGTTTTCCCAAGATGTTGCTGTCCTGCTGAAGCTGGAGGTGTGGGTGTAGCAGGTGGTGTGTTTTCAGGAGAGTCAAGACTGGTCTTCACACTTGTAGATTGCCCTAAGAGATGTGGCTGTAAAAGCAAGATGTCAAACATTCATTAGATAATCAAATCCTGAAGAGAAACCAAATTAAATTCAACAAGGGCAAGAGTAGGGTCCTACATCTTGGGAGGAATAAACCCAAGCACCTGGGTCTATTCAACCAAGGGGTTGACCTGTTTGGAAGCAGAGAAGGACCTGGGAATCCTGATGGACAATAAATTATCCATGGGCCAGAAACGTGCCCTCGTGGCCAGGAGGGTCAATTGTGTCTGGGTGAAATAAGAGCATGGACAGCAGTTTGAAGGAGATTCTCCTCCCCATCTACTACTCTGTGATGGTGAGGTCAGGTGAGGTCATATCTGGAAACTGTGTCCACCTCTGGGCTGCCCAGTTCAAGAAAGAAAGACAGGGGACTACTGGAGAGATTCCAGTGGAGGGCTACGAGGATGATGAGGGGACTGGAGTATCTCTCACATGAGGAATTTTGAGAGAGCTGGAGATGTTTAGCCTGGAGAATATTGAGAGTCTTACCATCTAAATCCATATCTTCAATGTTCATAAACTCCAAAAGAGAAGTTTTTATCAATGCCAGATTTAATAACATCTACTTTGAAAGCCACAATCTACCAAATACACGTAAAAGTAAAGCACAAAATGCATTAATATGCGAAAAAGCAAGATTTACCTCAGTAGAGTTGTGATACTGTATGAAGGTGGCAGATATGGCGTGACTGAATGGGTCACCAGCTTTGGGAGTCATGTCCTGCTTAACCAAAAGGGCCAAGTCCACCAACTGAAGGGGCAAAACCAACAAAGAAACAGGTAGGTTTACTGACAAGGTACTTACTACAAATACCATAGTAACAATGGAGAGAGAGGAGTTGTGAGTTGAGGAAGATTATTCTTAGTTGAAAACAAAGTTATTCAGTGCTTTTTCAGCCCAAGGAACCTTTCTTTTCCACTTCTGTAAATATATGGAGTAATCTATCTGCCCAAGAGGGCTTGGCTTGGCACTAAGGTAACATTTTGTTTTCCAGGAAATCCTGCTTTTTAATCCAATTGTGCAATGGGGTTGAATGAGCCTCAGTGCACTGCCAAAGGTCACATAGCGAAGTATGTGGTTTCAGTTTGGACTTGAATAAAGTTCGTGCTGGACTCCACTCTATTCTGTAACCATTATAAAACATTTCTATTTGTTTATCAGAAGGATGAATAGGGTATAGTACACATCTGTCATATAGCAAATGAAAGATAGACAGGAATCCAGTTATCTTGGTTAGCCAATGTAGTGACTGCTTGCTTCTGAAAGGGGCGTACATCGCAGTCACCTGGGGCTGAAGTATACCCAAGAGTAATTTAATTGATATTGTTTAAACAGAGTTCAATCAGTACATCCCCTTACCTGTGCCACAGTCTCGTATGCTAAATACGCCAAAATTTCCATTGCAACTGCATTTGGCTTTATTTCCATACTGCTACAATCCAGCCAGTCACGAAACTTAGATGCTTTCTTTGCTGTCAGTCAAAACCACAAAGGGAAATGTTAACAACAGGTAGGCCAAAACAATGCATTTTTTCCAGCCATAGAAAGTACTGTATACATGAAATAAGGAGTATGAATGTGATTCAATTGGCCAAGGGAGTAATTATCAAAATAGAAGTACTGTGAAAAAGACTATTCTTTCATACACAAAATTTTGGAGACCCATAATTAGTTTGGAGAAAAGAGAAAAACACACAGTTAATCAATCATATGGGAGAATTCGGAACAAGGAAGGGTCTGCCTCAGAGGACAGTAGACAGGACTAACCTGATTTTGAATATATTATTGTAAAAGATATGTTATACTACATTTTTGATGAAAGAAACCACTAGAAGAAATCAATACAAATCTGAGTCTAGATAAAATGATAATTGTATTAACAATAGCATAGACAGATGAAGGACAGAACAAGGAAGTCCTTGTGTTACCCATGTAGGGATTAGGTGCTGACAAGCTAGCTAAAATGATTTGTAGATGAGCGTTTTTAAAATGTGCTTTGGATATAAAGAGATAGGGAGAGCTGTACATCTGAAAATGATCAACATTCACACAAGAAGTTCACACTGCTAATAGGTAAGTTCACCTAGGAGAAAGTACAGAGAAAAATAAGGGACAAAGAAACATGATATTTGCTGAGAGAGTAAAAGAAGAGGGAAAAAAAGATGGTCATAGGTCGGTGGTGGACAAGCTGATCACAGAGACTTGGACAGAAAGGAGCTAGCAATGTAGAAACCATAATGAGGGCTGTTTGTGAATACAGGACAACCAAATGAAGTAAATACAAGGTGAGAGAATGATTTGAAACAGCCCTTTCAGAGACAGTCTTCAGTGAGGGCTAAATGATAAAGACAAGTCAGGTGTTAAACAGAAAACAGGTGTGAAAATGGTTTATTTTTAGGAGGTAATGAGAAGGCTACATTGCGTTGCTAAAGACAAAGGAAAACCCCACCAGCAAACAACAAAGGAAGAGATGAAATATGAAGGTGACAGCAAGGCCACAAAATGTTCCCTAGAATGCAAATCTGTACAAATGTAGTACTTGATCCTTTGATAGGCCGTTTCTACTGCCTGTCTTTAAAACCACACAGAAATAAGTTGAACTGTAATTAGGGATTTATATTGTTAGAAGAGGCTTCTTGAAGTTCCTTCCAGGTTTGTTCTCTTCTGACACAGTTTTCATGGATTTATAGTACAGGAAAAAGGTTTGCTACTTTAAGCACAATACCTTCATTTTTTACTAAAATATAAGAAAACAAACCCCTGTTATGCTATTTCTGAGCTTTATTATGTTCTATATTGTTGGGTTCATATTATGCCACCGAATTTGTACATGAGTCTTGCTACTATTTTCTAAGCACTCTAATTCTCTTATTCTTTAATGACATTAAATGTCAGTGAAAAAACAACCTTCATAGACACGGTCATTTAAAAACACCGTGAAAATACCACTGAGACATTTTTATAGATCACAACCTCCCTGGTCAGCAACATTCAATTTTATTACTCAAATTTAGGATTTCTATTTGTTCTGTCTCTGGATGATAATTTTGGGGTTTTAAAAATGAGTTCATCACAAACCTCTCATTTGCTGAAGTCACCCTAATCTGAAGTATCATTTATCTAATGGCTCACAGATGTGTGATGCCAAGTTGTAACTAAGCTTACAAAACATACTCAATTAGGAAAATAAATGCTTACAAAACATGTTTTCCTACATTTCTGACATTTGCTGATACAGAACAGTATTTCAAATGTGTCATTTATTTGCCATGAGTCACTTTTTCTTCGAATTTAAAAGGAAGAACAAGATAAGGTCTCTCATTTAAAGACACCATTGTATTCAAGTCAGTGTTGTAGGATCATGTGCTCCTTTGTCATGATTTTTACTGGCTCCTTCACCTCACTTTCACTGACATTTGACCTAAAACCTTAGTCATCACTGAACCGCTTCTGTAATGATGTTTTGCTACATGATCAAGCCCATTAATTTACAGCTCATTATAGTCGTGGCCCACAAGTACTTCTAGTAAGTTGGTTTTCAGTGCTAGTAAAGCCCTAATTCTGTCATCATGTTATTAGTGTTGGAATGGCGTATACTGATGAATTTGGCTAATGTTGAATAAATTCCACAGCAGAAACTTACAGCTTAAAATAGAAAAGACGCTTTACTAAGTTCTTTGTGTCTCTGTGGATAGGGAAATAAAAGCAAAACTTGCTCTTCTCTAATTTTAGATGCATTTAAAAAAAACCCCAACTGTACCATGAAACTACTCATATGCTGACTATACCACCATGACAATGGACTTCATGGGTGTTTATCCATTGACTCTTTACCAGTTCTATCTTTGCAGTCACACACACCAGCACAGCAGTGGAGCATATAGAAATCTTGGTAGATACTCAAATAAAATATGCTGCCTGACAGCCTGAAACTAAGCTAAATTAACTGTTCCCAGGAGTTACGTGGACAAAGAATTTAAAGTGTTGTTATTGCAGATGAAACAAAAGTGCTTTCAAAAAATATGAGGTTCTGGTGTGTTCTCTATTACATGAAATAATAACTGAACATCTTAATACAGTGCAGTCATTATAATACTTACAAAAACTCAATTGCCGACTTTCACAAAATTCAGCATACTGGACCGAGTCCATCATTCGTGTTTGTCTTTCTGCTCTCTGACAAAAGAGTAGAAGTACATGATGTACCTTATTCCAGCAAGAACTGCATTCCAAAACAGAAATTATAGCAGCAAAGCACCCCTGCCATAACCTTGAGGTAACCCTCCCAAATTAAACATGCACTGAACAAGTTAAGATGCAGAACTATAATAAATTTCCCAGATGAAATTGTCAATTCTTATTTTAAAACTCTGCTTGCCCACAGCTCGCCTATGACAATGATGAGGGCTGAGTTAGGAATGGTGCTGAGCACTCTTGCCCCGACTGAAGTGCACATTTAAATTGAAGCTTCTGAGTAGTCTGCCTACATATTTATAGATGATCAGAGAAGTAAAATGTTCCCTTGGACTGAGGCCAATGTGTTCTGCACTGAGCAGAATTGAACCTGTTCACTTTTAAAATAGTACTAAAATGAATTAATTCCATCACATAGAGGATATATCAGATAGAAAGGAATTATAAAATCATCATGGTTGAAGAAAACCTTCAAGATCAGCAAGTCCAACTGTCAGCCCTACACCACTGTAGTGTCTTATCCATCTCCTGAAGCACCACATCTACCTGTTTTTTGAACAGCTCCAGGGACAGTGAATCTATCACCTCACCAGACAGCCTGTTCCAATGCTTCACCATTTTTTTGGTGACTAAATTTTTCCTAATATGCAACCTGAACCTCCCCTGGCACAATTTAAACCCGTTCCCTCTTGTCCTGAGAGAGTGATAAGGTCTCTCAGGGAGGAGAATCTCCCTTGACCTCACGTTCTTCTTAATGCACCCCAGGACCTTGTTGGCCACGAGAGCACATTGCTGGCTTAAGAGTACTTTACTTCTGCAGTGAGTCCATACAGCTCAAAGACCATGCTCAATGAAGTTAAAAGTACAGGTTGGTTCGCATTAAAGACAAAAAAACAAGGAAAAAAACACACTCATGCATACAAATGTTGCTCTGATTCCCTGAGCGCTTTCACACCTGATGAAATTGAAACTGCAGAGTCCTTTAAAATGATTTGATGGAAAAAAGATGACTGTTGATAAGTGTAGTTGGAGACAGGCTACCTAACCAGTTTTTTCCTCAGCAGTTTCTCAAATCCGAAAAGCAGTTAATAAAATCAGTGTTTCAAATACAGAGTTTATTCTTCTATTCTCTGCCTTTTAGATCACTCTTCTATGACAGTCCAATGCAATTATGACATCTCTTTGACAGTCAACATGTTCAATTTACTTGTAAACTAAACCACTGAGTGTCCAGGAACATACCTGGATATTTTCTCTTCCTCTTCTTTACCCAGTCAAGCATTTCTACTGTGTTCTGACTAGTCACCAGGATAGAAACTTCTGTTTAGGCATTTCTCAGTTCTCCTATGTGTGCTTCTAGCATCTTGACTACGTTTCAGATAAGTAAAAATTTTCGATTAATCTATTCCATCAAGACATTAAGTAAGTCTAGACTGATTTTGTATCCTTTAAAAATAACTTTCACAAGACATGCCATAACTTCAACCCTCATTTAACATAATCATAACAGTGATCTGTTTTGCCTCTAAATTAATTCAGCCATACTTCTGAAGACAGAAGGCACCACCAGGATCATCTAATCTGAAGCTCTGCATAGCACAGTGTATTTCTCACATAATCCATCCTAGAAATGGCAGTCCCAGAGTTTCTTCTGCAATTTTACTGTATGTTTTAGAAAGGCATCTAATTTGGGTTTATATTTTTTCTCATATCAATAGATAACTTCTTCAAATAATTTCAAATGCTAACTTTTTATGCCATATGCCTTAAAATCTGTAATAATTTTGGTCGTTGTTTCCTAGTCAGAAATTACTAGTTTGGTACTGCCAGGTAATAATGAAACAATTTAACTTCAAGTGGGTAATCAAGCAGACAAATTTTCTGTATGAAAAAATTTACTTCAATTTTTTACATGGAAATGTGCAAGCTTTCTTGTGCAAGATCTTTCTCCAGCAGCTCTTCCTATAGAGGTCTCTAGCTCAACCTCCATCTTAAAAGAGGATTAATCCCATAAGCACTTCAATTAAATGATTTGGGAGTGGCTATTCTCGGCAAATAGACTATAAAATTCTGAAAATGCCTGCTCTCAAAGGCTAGTCAGTATGCCTTACAGTACGTTCACCATCAAAACATTGCAAGTTTCCTTATAGCAAGTGAAACAAAAAAATACTAATTGAAGTATTATTAAAGTAGATTAAAAGAAAGGTGGTGGTGAGGGATTTTTCCAGCAGGGACTTAATTTCTCTGTACAAATTGTCTACAGTAGTTGTCTAAGCATTTAACTTAATTTTGGTTTTATATACTAAATTAATATTTACACTTACTTTTTCTCTATATGAATATAACTTATATAGTAAAATTACCTACACATCTGTGAGATAAAATTGCTTTCTCCCTTCAATTTTCCCTTTTAAAAGAAGTCTTACTTAAAGGTGGATTCTAGAGCGATGCTCTAAAACACCACCCAAAGGAATCGCTTTTATCATAAGTAACTACTATATTCTCTTCCCAGTACAGTTTAACAAAGAAAGCCCACATCAAGGCATGGGAACTCAAAGTTCAAGGGATAAGGATAGCCATAACAAGGAAATGCAAGAGAAATAGTCACATGGATAGCATAGGTATATCATCTTTAAGGGAACAGCAAAGCAGAAGACAACAACAGATCATCTTGTCTCTTCACATCCCATGATTATAAAGAGTAATTATTATCTCCTATATCATCCCTGCTTTGGGAAAAAAAAAATATGTTGCCTGATGTCTACATTTCTAAGGTATTTTTATAAACTCATAATTAATCAATAACAGGGGATGAAAAGAGAGTGGAAAGAGTGAGCACATTACTGTGAGTACAGTATTAATCCAGGCCACAAGAGTTTAAAGAAAATGGCATTCAGTGTTGGCTAAGTCTTTGAAAATACTATAATCTGTAAGTAATTCTTTAATTTAAGTCTACAGAACACCCCCTTGATCCTTCTCAGAGTAATTTTTCAACTATTTATTCTGGAAAACAAGATAAAAATGCAGGATGTTTTAACTAAAACACAACTTCAGTTTTATACAAGCAAAATTTCCTGAATTCTGCTCTTGGAAAAAGTAGCAAGTCAGTCCAACAGGACTGAAGCCCTTTTTCATCAGTGTTAAAGACAATTTTCTGGGAATCTTTCCTACATGGAGAATCATTGAAAGCCTTGAAGCAATCTCAGCTTGAAAGCAGATACAATAAATGACATCAATGATGCTGCCCCACTGATTTATCAAGATAATTAAAAATTCTTGGGTTTTACTCCCCCAATAGTAGTATCAGTCACTCTAAGCAGTTAAGAAGGTGAGTTATGTGGTGTACAGCAGAGTTAAAATACTTTGTGTGCCTTCCTAGAAACATGCCAGAGGATGCAGTAGATAAGACATGGCATGGTGAATGTGTGCTTAGTCTTCCAAAAATGTGTTGCATTATATCTTTCTTTCAGCATGCAGCACTGAAAAGGAAGACTAGAAAGGGAAAGAAAAGGTAAAGAGTTGGAAATGAGGAAATGTGCTGTCTAGCTGCTAAGCTGGAGCATTTGAAAGGTAGCATGGCTGGACAACAATGTTAATGATCAAGATGTTGGCATCCCAGATTGCTTCCATATTCATACTGTGGCATGATTTCACAATTTCCTTCACTAAGGACCTCTTCATTGTCTACCTGCCATGGCTTCAAAGGAGTTATGTGACTACCCTAAGGAAAAAACCAAAACTGCCCTGCAATGGCTGAGATTACTAAAAGAGTGTGTTAAATAATTTTAAAAAATTATTTAGCCTAGAGAATAACAGGGCACTTTATGCTATACCTGACTTTTCTAGGTTTGTAGGTTAAAAAATATCTGGATTAAAAATAAAGCATTAGACAAATAAAGCAAAAGTAAGTTCAGTGTTTACAAAATACGCTGAAACCAGATTTTTTAGTCTTCCGTATCTTGAAATTATCTGAGGATTATCACTGAAGATTTTTGTTACATAAAGGAAATGTATTTAGTCTTCTAAGAATCACTTGAATTGGTAAGCAAAGAAAAAGAAAAGGGTTAAGAGTAAGCATTTTTGAAGACTAAGCTTACTCAGAGTATTACACCAAAAATATAAATGCCACTTGGGGAAACATCAATAGCTTTTGTAATGTAATACTTGGTTTGTCTGTAAAGTACAGACAAGCAGGGAACTTTTATCATTTTTACCCACCTCTTACAGAACATACCATACATTCTGCAGTAACCATTAATCTGAACAAGTCTGCATAGCAAACTTGAGGCCTTTAATGTAATACTGCTTTTGAGTGCTCATGTGTTCAGTACAAAGTTCCCAATATTAGAAGAAAAGATGAGATCTTTTTCTGGCAGGCCAAGATGATCTCAAGTTTAACGTATTTTCACAGTTATGAATAGTAGAAATAGTTTCGCTTTTTTTATCTACAATGTTATTAACCCAATAAACAGAGTTTAAGACTTTAAGAGCCTTAAGAATCTTAACAGTTAAAGAGATGTTAATGATCTACAACTGTAAACGACATGAAAGGAGTCTGTGGATTATTAAAAAAAGAAATAAATTAAAAATATTTTTAAATTATAATTTTTTATTGTAGGAAATTAGTGATTTTCTCTCCAGGTACAAATGATGGCTTTCACTTGAACAAGTTAGACATCTGCAGAATACTTATTAGTCACAGTCTTTTTACAGTAAAAAAGATATAAGGCACTTTTAGAGGGCAACTTGATGGATGTAAAGCTCTGCATGACCCAGCAATGCATGTCCACAGGCCAGAAAATCAACTGTGTGCTGGGCTGCATGAAAAGCCGCGTGACCAGGAGGCCAAGGGTGGGGATTCTGCCCCTCTGCTCTGCTCTGCTCTGGGGAGACCCCACCTGCCGTATTGCATCCAGGTCAGGGGTCATCAGCAAAAGAAGTACATGGACCTGTTGGAGTAAATCCAGAGGAGGCAATGAAGATGATCAGAGGGCTGGAGCACCTCTGCTATGGAGACCAGCTGAGAGAATTGGGCTTGTTCAGCCTGGAGAAGAGAAGGCTCCAGGGAGATCTTACAGCACATTCCAGTACCTCAAGGGGCTACAGGAATGCTGGAGAGCGACTGGTTACAAGAGCAGGGAGTGACAGGACAAGGGGGTTTAAACTAAACAAGGGTAGATTTATAAGCAAAAAAATTCTTCACTGTGAGGGTGGTCAGGCCCTGGAACAGGCTGCCCAGAGAAGTTGTGGCTGCCCCTGGATCCCTGACAGGGTTCAAGGCTAGGCTGGATGGGGCTTTGGGCAGCCTGGTTTAATGGAGCATGCATGTAATTGCCCTGTCGCACCCAGAGGCAATGGAACTACATGATCTCTGAGGTCCCTTCCAATCCAAAGCATTCTATGATTCTATGAACTTAATCTTAAACTAGATGTTTCAAATAAGTCAGATGAATTACATCTATGAATTTGCCTGAAGTTTAACTGCAGACATCAGCAATGCAGCCCTAGGGACACTGACTTAGGTCTACATGTCCATAGTACAGAGAACCTCAAAGAAGCAAGATGAATCCTACTCTGATGAGTGACGAGTGAATAACACCATCACCAATAGGGCAACTTCCATTTTAGAGCTAGGCAAAAGCCAAGACTAAAGAATGACTCAGTAAATTTGGTTCCTGCTCTACAAGTATATACAAAGGCAGCTTTGTACCCTGTGTGTGTGTTAACTCCATTCATCTTCCTCAAAGAATGTGAAATGTAATCTAACAAAGTATGTACAGATAAGTAGGGAGGGGGGGTTCTGGCAAGACTGTTTATTATGCAAAAATTTCAAGGGAAACATGAAGAAAGAAAGACAATGAAATTGCACAGACAATAATGAAATGAATGGATTTATTCCCAGCAGTCATGATCTCATTGTTTAAGGAATAAATATAACTGACCTCCTGACAGGGACTCGCTACCCCTGTAATACTTTGCCCTTGAACATATGCAAAATCTACACATACTGTATTTATTTGAACCAGCTCCATATCGTATCCAAATTCCTTGTCTAAATTTATTACTGCTAGCCTGAAATGTGGAGCTGGAACCTGCAAACAAAACATTTCCATTTCATGGGATACCTTTGATTTCTGCAGGAAAATATTTTTTTTCTGCTATAACAAGTATCATCATGAATTTTGTAAAACTATGTGTTAAATTTATGGCTATCTTCTACCAGTGCTTTCCAAAAAAACATGAAATGATTTTGGATAAACTATGCTACCAAACTTTAAAAAGTTATGTGGAATTTATTAATATATTAAGATGACTGACCTTCCCTCACTTTTCTGGTTGAGGACACTGTAACACCTTTCTGTGGTTTCCATCTGGCTGCACATCAAAAACTTCACATACCAGGTTAATATTAGGATACTTTTATGTCTTCTGGATAGCATTCTTCTGAACTCTGTATCCTGAGTCTGTATCAATTCATAGATGAGGTTCAGAAAACCAGCTTTAGCATCTCACAAGTAAAAGTTGCAGCCATCAAAACAGGCATCACTGCACTGTCTGGGAGATACAAACAGCTCCTTTCTGCAGAATGTGTTTTATTTTTTTTTTCTCTTATTTACAGTCAAAATCAGGAATCACATTCTATTTTATGATAACATAGTAATTATAAGATGTCACTTTTAAGCAAAAGGAAAATATTATAAGTTGTGAGAAATTTTTAAAATATTTCTTTTAGGTTTATAACTACAGATATGGACAGATGGACAAATAAAAGGACGACAGCTCTGAAATGTGCATTTACTTAATATTTATATTGGATTCTCTTCAAATTCCCTGTAGTTATCATATTATGCATCATCTCAAAAAATCTCCAAGTAATTCTCGCCCTTATAATATTTTCACCCATCGGCATTTGCAGATAGTTTGGGTTTGGATTCAATTTGGGTCCAGCTACTCGCATCCAGGATAGGTAGTTTAGCATTGAACAGCTAGACTTGCCTTACAAAAATATGGTTCCCCAAAACTCCTTCCACTCACTCAAATCCTTCCCACACTAGTCTGAAGAATTCTTTAGGACTTGTGGCCAGAAAGTCATGGGGTGTTTTTTTCCTTGAAGGCTGTTTATGGACTTGGATGGAGGTTGACTCAGAGTAAGAGACTCTACACACCTCACATGCTTGTTCACCATGTTGGACTTGATGATCTTAAGGTCTTTTCCAACCTTGTGATTCTGTGATTCTGTGATAAATGATTCTATGATTCTATAATTCTATGACTCTGTCCACTCGACTACAATACGCTCAGAATTATTCATTTTAAAACCATGACATGTTAAGCAATGCATTCAGTAGAGTTAGTTACACTGAACAGTAGGTAAGTTTGGGAACAGCTAGGAATCAGCCTTCCCCTTAACTGGCTATAACTGGGAAATGCAAGCAAGAGAACAAACATATAAGTATAGAATCATAGAATGGTTTGGGTTGGAAGGGACCTCAAAGATCATCTAGTTCCAACTCCCCTGCCATGGGCAGTGACACTCTTACTAGACCGGGTTGCCCAAAGCCCCATCTAACCTGCCCTTAAATGCCTCCAGGGATGGGGCTTCCACAACATCTCTGGGCAACTTGTGCCAGTGAATTTAATTTAAAAAATCTGCATTGGAAAACTCTCTCCTGTTAATAACCAGCATCAATATACACTTCTGAAAATACATTTGAGGGTTTTACTAAAGTTCAATGAGAAATGAAGAAGGAAGCCTTCAACAACATTGTTCTTACATTCTCCATGTTGAAAAAAAAAAGAGAAAGCAAAATGAACCCAAGGTAGATTCTAGCAAGCAATACCTGTGATAAAAATAATTATCCTGTGATATGGAATATCTTTGGGCATCAGGCCTGCTGACAGACACTGTGAAATGCCCTCCTGAATAATCCCCTGGAGCTCCACTAAAAGGAGGAGTTTAAGAAGATTAAGGAAAATTTTGATTAGGAGAACCTTGAATGAGTTTCAGACCATATGACCAATACATATTCATTATACACAAGTTATTTGTCTTTTCCTTTACCCTTAATAAAACAGATTTGTGTTATGTTAACTCCCAGTAGAATAGTCAGTTCTCAAAGAATGTGCCATTCTTTGGGATACCCTAGAATCCTAGAGAATAAATTACCATTCTGCACAGGAGATTTACAAATGCTACAATGCTAGAGGCATATCCATGGCCATCTTTGGCAGGTGATGCCCTTTCTACCAAAGTAGAATGAAAAAGGTTTATAATTACTTTTTTTTTTTAGTTATGTTGGTTCTTGAAAAAATATTTTTAAAAAGCTCAGCTTCCAAAAAAGCCAGGATGCATATGCAAAAAAAAAGATATTTAAGACACAACTTTTTTTTGCTGTACACACCAGTAATTTGGTGTACATATTATAGCAATCCAATTCATACATCTGAAATCAGTCTTACAACTGATAGATAAAATCCTGGTTCTAAAGTGCCCCTAGAAAAGCTTCCATTAACTTCAATAGCTGAAGGATCTCACCCTATGGACTTCTCTCCTAGCTGAAGGACACACTTAGAATTGATGGTTATCACCTTCATGTCAAGGGAAAGCAGAAAAATGGACTCTCAAAATGGGACACATCCTAAAAGATTTTTCTTTATATGCTCCCACATGCAGATTAGAAATCCAACTTTAACTCTATCTATATAAAGGTATTTTGGAATGAATCAGGTCAGTCTGGCTCTAGGGAGAATTCCAGCTACTGCTAAATTGGCTGAGTCCTTACATGAAGTCATTACAGCATTGCCTCTTGGGCTAAGACTCAACTTGTACAAAATTGGGTGTTTAGTGTAGTCTAGTCACCCTTCCTAATCAATGGGAAAAGAGAGGAACTTCTATAGGATGATCACACCTATTTCAGCTCTGGTAAGAGAACGTGTCACCACTGGATGCACCTTTCTCTCTGATGGATGCAGAAATGCAGATGACTGATAGAAATAGATGTCTGAGAACTCCATCATTTAGACATACAGACATGTTACTAACACAAACTGGAAGATTATAAACTATGGGATGCACCTAGCACACGACACTGATCTGGGTTTTGAAAGGAAGGCCACTAATTCCTTAATTCACATACCTATTAACTACTAAAATAAGTAAAACAATTTAGCTCAGATATTTTCTATGACAAATCCAAAGCCATCAACTTTTATGGTAAATTTATGTAGTGTATTGATGAATGTTTATAAGCATTAAAGTTAATTAATTAAAATTAAAATTAAAATTAAAATTAAAATTAAAATACATGGTACCAAGTGTATGTTGATGTGCTCTCCTTGGCATGTGGCTAGAGAGTGCACAGTTACTCGAATTAACTTTTACTGTTAGAAAACTTTTCCTGCCTGCTGTAATCAGAGAACAATACAGAGCAGTGTTCAGAAATGTATTCTTGCTTCCATAGCACAAGAAGGGTGCATATTGACATTGCACATTCAGCTTGTGGCATTTACACCACGGGGTCTAATTCTGTGGTTAGGTTTTTATTCTTTTTGGAAAAGCCTTTCTAATTTGGTAATTGCAAGACATGGAGCTCCAGATAAAGATCACACTGCAAAATTCCAGGAATAAGCGAGTCACACATCGAGTTACAAAGGAAATGCTTCCCCTCAGAAAGCCAGTGACCAATATGCATTACAGATAATCTGCATGTGTTTTTATAATGACAGAGCACACTTCTCTTTAAGCTCAAAGTAATTGATAAGAGAGATGTTTGTCTCAACCTCCCAGGCTGAATTTGGCTGCCTGCTGCCTCATGAACAGCCCAGGCTTCCCGGCCTACAAAAGAACATTATTTCAATATTCAAAACTCCTACCTGGGTTTTGCTACTAATTTGCCATCTCAGCATGACTGAGTACAAATGAAGGCTGAATTAAACACCTTTTAAGGCTCATTTCACAATTGTTGGAAAGCTTATGGGGTTATTTGGACTGACAGTACACCAGCGCAAAGTTTGGTCATGGTGATGGCATGATGCACATGTATATCCAGATTGCACAGGCTGGGGGAGAGAAAAGCAAACCAAAGCTGCAAAACATGCCCAGGTATGAAGAGTAAGAGATCCTAAAAATCACTACCTGAATTGAAAGGATTTGAACAAAAGAATTAATTTTTTTTTTTTTTTTTAATTGGGACTTCATTCATGATACTGAGAACAAAATTTGACCCACTGTGAATATTTCTTTAGTCAAATGTTATTGACTGAGTGACTTTTATTTAGCTGTGGAAAATTTTCTATGGGGCTATTCATTATTGTGTCTTAATTTTTTAAAATAAGACTAAATTCATACTCACAGTAGCCTTGTGAGTATTATCTCCACTACATCCATGAGAAATAGAATCATAAAAAAAAAAGAAAACATTTCACAAAAGCTGTTTGTTCAATTGGCAAATGCTTTTCTTTTCCTCCACTTTCTCTTTTCTCTTTCTAATCCTAGTGAGGAAAAGGAAAACATAAAGATACCAGGATTTAACAAAATGATTTAGCATTTGGAATTAAGTTAATTTGAACCATCAGCTAATTTGGCTAATTTGGAACAATCTATTTAGCTAGTCCCTTACACTATGCCTATTGATAAATGTACCACAAAATTATTAAGCATTTACATAAAACAAAAGAAACATATGCTGTCATTAATTCAAAACAATCGCCACCATCCAAAGCCACTACAGGAGTTCTGTTATTAAACATCCCACTTCCCTTCACTGGGAAAAAAAGGGAAATCTCAAAAAATACATTTTTTATTTGTGTAAAACTTTCACAGTAATATTTAGACCAGTTACATATATAGAACAGAAACTTTTAGAACAAACTTTACTGATGTATCATTTAGAAGCAGAAAAAAAAGTTCTAATTTGTGAACAAAATTTGCCAGATATTTTAAATTTAGGTAAGATCAGAGGAATACTTAAAGACTTTCAAGGCTGAAAGTCAAAGTGAAACTTACTGACTTGTGAAATTCTAGATAAACATAGAGCAGCAGCTTTTACTCTCTGAAATGTCTAAGTGCTATACTAGAGAAACTACAATTACTTAATAATGACCTTCCAGTTAATTATGTCTTAAATAATCTCAGCCAATTCACAGCAGAACAAACAATGAATTGGTGTGGGAAGCCTTGAGTCATCACAGCTTACCTTTAACAGAAGAAACAGATCCTACGTGTCCTGGTCTCTCCCTCTGCAGCACTGATTGCCTGCCCAACACCCATTGCTACTATAGACTTTTCATGCATTTATAAAAAAATAAAAGAGGTGCCATTACAATAGCTTTGATGGGAATATTATTACTTCTTTTAATCCTGAGATGAGGGGAAGGAGAGCAAAGAGTGTCTACTGTATCTGGATGCATTACCATAAGCTTTACTGATAGTTTATCCTGTTTCCTAATGAAAGCAAAAAAAATACCTCACCGTGTCTCTATTAAAAAGCAATCAGATTTGGTATCCTGGTGACACTTTAAAGAGCACATTATGTGGGAAAACAAAATAAACATTTACCCTGGCAAATGAAAGTGAAGTTGGGTTTTGACATACTTGGCAGGAAGGTAGAATTATATTCATGTCAAGTATGCAGAAAAACTAATACAATATTTAAATATTTGCTTAAGTAATATAGAATTTAAAACAACACATTAGAAGAAACATTTTTTGAGAAATATTTTAAAGTTTTTTAGCATAAGACATGCCATGAAAGCAATATGTTCAGCAGAAATTTCAGGCTTCTACAACCTTTGTTACACATTCCCTTCACTCGCAAAGTGGTAAAGAGTCTTCATCTTCTACTGACACGTCTTTATTTATATTTCCAAGACAAAGGCAGTTCTTATACTGATGGTTTCATCTGATAATGAATATATGCAGCTTTCCAAAGAAACAACCCTTGAGAATCTCAATCTTACAAATCTTGATACAATGAGCTAATGTTAACACTATCTCAGCTAAATGCTACAGCTCTTTTCTACGATATCATGTGTGCAATTACTTTAAAACTCCTTTAGTTTTATAACAAGACATAATTCAGTGAAGACAAACCTTTATATTGTTCAGAAAGTATCTAAGTGCTGTATGTCACTGATCTCTGAAATTCTAGATATATTAATGTAGCACTAATTAATAAAGTGAGGTGGATGCTGGGCACTAGTTTTAGTTCTAGAAGTATTTTGATGTGCTGTCTAAATATGCAGACACTGGACTTATTGAGTATAAATCTAAATTAATATTAGTCACATGTATCATAAACCCCAAAATTTACCCGTGTATCAGATGTAAAAATAATTATGAAGTTTGATTTATAATACTCTGAATTACTAAGAGTATTTAAAAATATTTAAGAAAAGGCTTTGCTTGATTTTATCTGTTTTGGAGAGACATGCATAGTTAGAAAATCTTTAGAAACGTTTCTAAATTGCCATAATACCACAATAATTCAAAACTATATCACCAGTCTTCATTGTAATTGTACATTGCAGAAATGTGTAATTTTAAAATCACTTGAAAAGAATTCATGTCAATGTAACCTGATTTTTAAATTTAATTATGAACTATTAAACCAACCGCTCAGATTTTCAGTTCTTCTAAAGCAGACTCTTGTGAGTCGTATTAAAAGACAGAAGCCACTCTTTATTTCAAATGAGCAATTAAAAGTGATATAAAGCAGTAAGACATTTACAAAAGGGCTAGTTTGGGGAATTTGATTTTCAACCTTATTAATTTGCAGTGCCTGGTACACAAATTGTTATGCTGCACTAATAATGGCTTTTGAACATAGTATTCATTCAGTCAGCCTGCTATAGAAATAAATTCAAGAAGACTCTATGACCTGTGCACATTCTTGCAGTGAAAACAATACCTTCCAAAGATGTCACCACCATTTAACATGCAAAATTTTCAGTCACTTCCAAAGGGGAAAATAGAGAACATATTTCAATATGGAAAGAATCTGGGTTTTCCCAGTTGGTCAAATGATTTTCAAAAGTTAGAAAGCTTTGAATTCAGGGGCTTAGCAAGAGATATCCCAGAATCCCACTACCAGGATATCTGAACATGAAGCAATGGCCCTAATTCCTGTTTAAAATAAATTATAAAGATATTGAACATATGCCCTAGTTCAGGTTGATATTTTTAATGCTGGTCAGTGACAGCTTTGTAAATTTAATCTGAAAATGAAAATAACTTAATTTTGGAAATGTCAAAACCTGTTCAAATTTCTAAGGATTTCTCTCATTCTATTTAGATTCTCTTGGAGGTTCAGACTGACTGAAATGGAAGGGTCAGGGTTTTTTTGGGAGGTGGAAGGGTTGCAAGGTGAATCAAAGATCTATATAAAAAAAGAAAAATTGAAAGAATCATATAGCCCTAACTCCCAGAATAATGGAAACATTTCTTTAGTTCAAAATAAACTTAACAATTTAACATATTTGGGATGCCAGATAATGCAATTTTTGAAACACAGCTTTGAAGTTTGAAGTCTATTTAGTATTAATGGTGTTTATAGCATAGCAACATCAACAACCACAGTTTGGCGTCAATCACTTGGCTGCACTGTTAGAAGTGGCATCATACAGGCTGTTGAAGCAAATTTGCTCTTCATTGTTGGTTGATTGGCTTCCTTGGGGTTTGTGAGTTTTTCTGCATTTTTAGAGTCAGACCTAGCATTTAGCAAAGATGCCAATGTCTCTTCAGCATCTTTGTCTCATTCTTTAAAATACAATTCAGGGTAACAATTTTACCAGGCACGTCAGTCTACTCACTGATACATTTCTTTAAATACTGGAACTAGAAACCAGACCTCCAGCCTTGGGGTATATCAAGAGTTAACTCTCATTTTAAGAAGGGTGTGATTAGTAGCTGGAAATCTTCCTGACTTTAGTACATCTGAGGATGCTTTTACAATTTTCAGATATAAAATAATTAGCTGATGATATGAGCTGACAGCTAATACATCTACAACAAACGTTAAAAAAAAACCCACTTCGAAGCGGATGTAGAGTATGTGTTCCGTTTCTAAGCTGTTTGATATGGTCTGTGTAAGGAGCTAGGACACGATACCAGATGCTGTATGTTCTACAAGGGTTTTTTTTCTGCAGATGTCTGCAGCCTGAGAAAATCAACAGTGCTTTGAATAACACTCCTAGTAAAAGCATCTTCTTGTCAGAGTCACTGTATGATATAGGATATGAATCCCACACAAGTGGATGAACTGATTTTAAATAATACCATCTGACAACGGTAGAAAAAAACTCATAGTAGGTCTGACACAGTCCTGGAAATGGCTGTTAGCCTTGGGAAATAAAATCCAGCCCTCTGACAGAGACTACCCGTCCCTCCTTCGTTTGATCAAATGGAAAACCAAATTTAATGATTGCTTCCGAAGTTCCAGAGGCAAAGTTTCAACAGCACTTAACACCACTACCAAGGAGTCCATATCTTTGTCCCTTACATCTGCCACTCAAAAGAAGAGTCTGGAAAAAGTGCTTAAGAATTATGTGAGACTAAAATATATGCAATAATGTATTTTTGATGTTGCCACTTTACATGGCTTTTTTTGTCATTGCTTCTAATGGAATTTCTTTTTGAACATGAAAATAAAAGAAATTTAAGCAATAACAAGTATATAGTGTTTGATACAGATACAAATAAACTAAAGAAATTCTAAAAGCCTGTCACTACATGCATACAAAAGTGAAGAGCTACACCTCAAACCACAAATCTATATGTTCAGCTGAGAAGAATACTGTTTTTTCCCAAAATAAATTGGTGTCCATCCCCCATGCCACTTAACAAAGATTATACTGAATTCATATAAAGCCATTTCTAAACTTATTCTCTATGCAAAAATCAGTATTTTTCTAGCAGTAGCATTATGGTCTTATCTTCTCTGAAAACACAGGTCTAGTTGTAGATGTACTTTGTCAAGCCAAAGCAGCATCAATGCCTGATTTTGCCATGTTCAATGCAAAATGCTAAATGTAAACCCTGGATTATCACAGGAGTCAAATGTTGGTCTATTTTCGAGTGAATTGAGCAAGGACGCACCTCGCACTTCATAACGTGTAGAACTTAATTTTATTGCTTTACTATTTCAACAGACACTTACAATGCTTAAATCTTGCTGCTTCTGATTCCACAGCCCTGACACGTGTGAAGCTATCGCTGAATGCAATTTTGCACAGCAGCCAGACCATATTCTTACGGAAGAATACAGCAAGCAACATTATAGATAAAATAAACCACAATGACTGAGCCAAAATGAAAGACAGAAATGCCTGTTCCTTGTATATATAAAACATCTATTCCAGGAAATACCAGCAGTTACAGATTACAGAAAGTGCAGAAGCTGGAAAGTCCAATTATATGCTACCTAGATTTTTAAACAGTCTTTAGAAATTTGAGATGGTTTATCATTTATGTGTTTTATAAAAGTTCTTCTATTTCTATCCCACCTGCCATTTTACTATAAAAAGTGGAATCTTCAGGAGAGCATCATGGAACTGTACAATAATTTACAAGGAAAAATGTTTGGGAACTTCCCAGAGACCTTTAGCTCAACTTATTGCTCAAGAAGCACAGTTAGATCAAATGGCTTAGGTCCCTGACCAGACAGGTTTGGAATATCTCCAAAGTCAGAGACATCCTCAACCTGTCTGTCCAACTAGTTTAAATCTTTGATCAGAATCTTTCTTTTTTTCTATTACATAGCTGCCCAAATGCTGTCCTTTACCTCTTGTGTGATCACTATGCACATTCAAGCTGGGTCTGGCTTCATCTCCTTTGTGTCCTGCTATTAGTCAGTTGAATAAAGTTGTCTCCCAGGCTTTTGTCATATGTCAGGTGCTCCAGCACCCTAAACTTCTTGATGACCCTCTGCCAGACTTCTTTCAGTATGCCAATATCCTTCTTGTATTTGGGAGCCCAAAACTGGACACAGATTCCAGACGCGGTGTCACAAGTCCCAAAACAGGGAAGCATTATGTCCCTTGACCTGCTGGCTAACCTCTTGCTAACACAGCCCAGTATGCAGCTGACCCACAAGCTGTACTGTTGCACGGGTTTATTGCATCCCACAGTTTCTTTTGTTGAACGTCACGAGGTTCCCATCAGCCCATTTCTCTGGTCTGTCAACACACTCCTTCTGAATGGCAAGCCTGCTTTCCAGAGACTTGAGTGCTCTGGTAACATGACTCAGTATTTCTTTGCCATGCTATGAATTACTTCTTTTATGAGATTCAACAACTAATCATTTCTGAGTTTAATGCATAAAGAGAAAAACGCTTCAAGAAAATGCAGCACAAGGGGAAGCAGCTTCCCTGGTTAAAAGATGTCCTATGCTCACTCCAATTCCTTGTGCATTAATTTACACAGAAAGCTGATAAAACCAAAATTGCATTACCACAAAGACACTGCATTCTTCATTGCACTTGTGTTCCTATTCTTATTCTCAGTACTAAAAAGAAATGTCCTCTAAAAATCTGCCATAGGATCCTATTTTAAGGATAGACCATGTGTCAGCTCACAAGTGTAGTCCTATCACAATGAGCTCTGAAATAAAAAAACTCTCACTTTTCTATTATACTACTTAATTCAATAGGAAGCAATGTTTTTACTATTAGATTGTTGCAATGAACTTCACCTTAGGCAACAGATCACTTGACTTTCCCAATGATATCTGAACTCTTGTGTCAATGTAAGTGGGAAACTTTGGTTGTTGTTGGCTTTGTAAATGGGAACAGAAAACGACACCACTTGTACTTACTACTGGGTAATAAGTAAGCAAATCTTGTGACATGCTAGCTTTTAGGCTGGAACTTACTCAGAGGAAAGTAGTGATGCATAGATAGTGACTATTGAATGAATCAAGTGATTCTTTATTTTTTCTTTAGTGCCTGTCACGAATGTTCACAAAATCCTATCTGAATTCAATATAAGACCAGGAGCTAGCAAAATTACCTCTTTAATTCCAAGAAGAAAAATTGTATTAGTCCAGGCAAATCCTGTGGTCAGAAGGAAATTTAAAAAAAAAACCCAAATCTGCAAACTAACCCCAAATCAAATGAAGAAAAGGAAAAATCAGTTGTACTAAAGGTGGGATAGACCCAATCTCTATTTAGCCCAGGCTCCAACAGCAGCTGGCCATGAAGGCTTAGGGAATAGCGTAACTACATGACAAGCTTATAATAATTCTATCTTTGAATAATCGCACAGCACCCGGTGATCTGTGGCTCAAGCACTTCCTTAAGTGAATGCAGCGCCTTTGTGTTTGATAGACTTCAATAGCTTTTTGGGTTTTTTTTAATCCCATTAAGCTGTGCAGTTCAATAGATCTGAGCTCATTTTGGCTATATTTAGCTGGAGCACAGCCTGCAAATTACTTTCAGCGCTCCTCTATACTGTCTGTGTGCTACAAACTGTGTATGGGAAGGGTCCAATGACACACCGCTTGCTCACTCTGCTATCAAAGGGGAAATGCCAATTTAAAAGAAAGGGATTCTTAGTAATTTGACAGAAGGTATCTGCAGGGCTGCCCCATGAATGTGATTAAAACTAGGTTTTGGTTCCTGTCTGGAGTGACCAGGAAAGCTATTGCCATTCCCTTTGTGAATATATGGAGTCAGGAGAGGGAAACAGGGGCTTCTTGACTGTATCTGTCATGTCTACAAGCAGCAGGTAAATCAACCTTCGGATAAATTAAGTTGGCACTACCTTAGATTGAGAGGCAGGCACCAGCTTCCTACAGATGATGCAGGAAAACATCCTTTCCTTAATATTGGTTTGTAAATGTTCTCATCTATCTGCTAAATCCAGGACTTAACTCTCAGAATCCTCTGCTGCTGTTGAAACAGAACACCACCAAACCCCCTTCTATTGCATGCCACAGGGAACCTTCCCCTGTTGTCTTCACGGGTGAGAAGAGCTTGCTTTCTTACACAGAATGCTTTTTGTGATATTAATCCTTCAGTGGAAGGAGAGAGACATTCAGGAGTGCACACTGAAGCTTGGCCCAACAGTGGCTATTGACCCAAGGTGCTCCCACACCACTAAGCTTTGCAGGGGAGAGGGAGGGAAGCTGGTGGATGTGAAGCTTTCTGACAAAATTGTGATCTGTGCTGAGGTCTCAGTCTCGCTTTTCACAGTACTGTCAGAAAAACCTCATCTTGCAAGAGGTGAGAAGTGGTAATGTCACAGAGCAACCGTGTGCTTCAAATTTGTACATAATTTTAATTCATGTTGCAAATCTATGGATTTTTCTTTTCAGTCTATTTTATGTCTATTCGTTTGCAGAGAATGTTTTTATCTAAGAGGCCAATTCTTTCAGGAAAGCTTGAGATTACAAAACTGTTCTTTGCATCTTTACCATCTTATCTTAAGAAATGAAGTGCTGCCATTTTTAATTCATGCAAAAATGACTTAAATATTTTTCTAATGGAGCTGTATATAGTACATATACATAGGTATAAAAGACTAGTAATTGCTACATACGGGTTCAAAAATCTGAAAAGATCACGCCCATCCCAAAGCATCTGAATTACACCCTGTCTCTTAGGAAAGATTTGCATTATTGCAGCTCTACACCACCTCAGAAATACAAAACCACTGATCAATATCGGGACTGATTTGTTTAATTACTTTAAAGCAGGACAGCAATTTCAATAACCTACTGCCAGTGGGACCTTAGTCAGACTTCAGCATCACTCCTTCTTTCCAATTCTCCAAAGACTACATAAACAATAACTATGTTGTAAGTACCAATATATGGTTGCTAGCATATCTAAGGAACAAACAGGTTCAACAGAAAATATGGTATTAAAATACACTCAGAGAACATTCTTTTAGTCTCACATTTGGTTCCCAATGAAATGCTCCATGGAAATCTTTATATTTATGTCTGTCTACATTTAATGACAGATATAAATAATATATATATATAAATCTTTGTTCCAAATGTTAGAACACAGTCATTGGGATGTCAAAAAACCAAAATACAACAGACCATTTTTTCCCCCTCTTCCTCAGAGAAAGCAGAGAGTCACAAAAAATACTCAAAAAGAGTTAAAGACAGAAAATTAAATAACACCTTGTCCTCCTAGCAAAACCACCTAAATTTGCAGTATGAGCAAGGTTCACTAAAATGCTCTAAAACCAATATTTTACCAGGGCTGAAGACTCAAACAAATAGCACAGTTTATGTAACCATAGCAATCAACCTCAACATGACAAAACCCTAATAATCTTAGATTTGTAGCAGTGTAAAAAGTCCATTGATATTATTGGATATAACAAGAAACCTTTTCCACTTGATAGCTTCTTCCCATTCCGATGGGAATGACACAATATTTACAGACATATAGGTAATAATAAAAATAGTTTCTGTTTATTTTCTGTTTACTTTTAACCAATTCAACCATTACCCGTGAGAAATGGTGTTTTCCCAGTATCCCAAACATTCCCAAGCAATGTGCAATCAGAGAAACCATTAATACCAGCAGGCTTATTTTTGTACTGAATAACGCTTGCAAACACTTTGATGCCCAGACAGCTAATTTACAGTTGAGACTCTAATAGTTGTGCGATCTTTGCACTCATCTGGAAACACTGAAGTGATGCAGTGAAATGAATTCCCTCTATATTTGGATTCCTAACTGTGGTAAGGTATGTTGTGCAATATTTAAAAATCATTGCCTAGAGAAAAAAGGTTTTTTTTTCTTGATTGATGTTCTCTCTACGTTCTTTTTAATCTTTGCATCTATGTGTATCAAAAGAAGTAGACAGTATATAGGGAGCTGGTGCTGACCTTTCAGTCTATTAGAGATCATCATTACACTCTTTTTTCATATCAAGGTCCCACCATGAACAGAGAACTTCAGTCTCCAAAGAGAACCACCCTGAAGGCACCAGAAGTATTTTTCCTAACATCTGATGAATTCCACTTAAATGTGATTTAAAAGTCTGGGGAGGGAGGAATGAAACAAAAAGAATTTTCTCTCTTAACTTAAAAGTTAATTTCCCTCTTTCCCCCGATTTGTTTCTCTCTCATTTCTGAGTACAGAAGCAGGACTGAGTTACTGCGATGTTGAAATTCAGCCCAACTTGTAGTGATGCACTGAGCTCTCAAAGCAGTTTTAAGAGGGTGGGAGAAGGAGATGCTGGGTTGGGTTTTTTTCATCACTGTAACAGGAATCTAGTGTCCTTGGGCAGAAACTTTCCCATTCCTATTTCAGTATGTGGTTTAATGTATTCTAATGTATGTATGTATTTTAATGGTATGGCCTGTCCTGTTTCCCATCACTGGCAACCTTTTGCCCATATTTTATAATGCCAAGTAAAGAATAAAGAACTATATTTGCTACCCTCTTTTTCAAAACCTAATGTCTTAAAATGTAATGCTATAGCTTGAACTGCTGGTATAAATGCAATAACGTTAGAAAGCTGCAATTCTGTATGTGCATCCACACAAGATAAATGGATAATAAATGTGTGAGAGAATTTTTAAAGGAAGCACAAAAATGCAACAGGGATTACACCCCTACTCTCAAGCGATCCTGAGAAGCCATGTGTATATATTTATATATAGGCATATATACTCCATCCCTTTTACCAGTTCCGCGAAATTCAAGCCTTTTCCACTTCAGTACTCCTTGTCTTAGTTTTTCAGTCTCCAGTCCCCACATATGGCCAGGATAGAAACAGAATGGTCACTGACAGCACAGAGAAATTCCTTGCAAGATAAATACATCCAAGAGTCTACTGAGCTGTGTTGCTCACTGTAAAGAAGAGTCAAACATTTGGTCGGCTGAATAGCTCTCTGAATTCCACTATTTGTACTGCCTGGATCTCCAATAATTACAGTGGGAGAGGAGACACTTAGCTCACATGCACACCCTGTACCCCCCCAAATTTAAATATTTTCATCTGTAGCCAAATCTCACCCCAAGATGTATTCTTTTATAGGGTGTGATTATTAACATCTAAGAAAGGTAAATGCATTTAAACTGTGATTCAAAAAATTAAGAATTTATTAAATTTGGGCACAACGTAAAAGCAGAAGTCACCACTCAACTAAATGGAAAAATTCTGTCCCAAAATAGAAATTCTGTCAACATGAGCCTGAAATCAGTAAGAAAGGTAAAATAATTCCTTCTGAAGAAAACAAACAAACGAAAATTTTATCATTAAAAAAATATACTGCAAAAGAGAGAAACAATGCATATAGCTCTGAGAAACAATGCCCCAACGCTTAGTAACATAAAACTTTTCAGTTTGCCTTCTGGCATGCAGTTTCTATTAAGTATGTGTTGTCTGTGCTACAGCACTAAGCTTTCCATATGGGCTTTAAATCAAATTCCGGTTTGTTATTGATACACCCTGCATGAACAGATACTCCCTGAAGAGCAATGACCCCACCCAGCACTTACACTGGCATAATTTTTGCCAGTGAAATGAGCACAGTAGTACTGAAAGGCCTCAGAGCTCTTTCTAAATCATTTCCTGCCTTTTTTTTTGTTATAACATCTTTTCCATATTAGTACAATGAATTTCAGTACTTCAACACCATCTGAAGAGAAGGGCTCATAGCTTTTCTCTGAATTATCTCACCAAATTTTAGCTGTCTCAACTAAAAGATGCCAGATCCATGCCCGAGCTCCAAGAGCAGTCAGCATGGGGCAACCTCTGTCTACGCTCCTGCCTTCTGAGCATCCCAAAGGGAATGGCCACATCCAAACTGTGCCACAGAGAGGGCTCCTGGCCCAGGCTGAGTCCCAAAGTGTGCAGAGGGATTCTGTGGAACAGGGCTACCTGGCTCATGTCAAAGCATGGCCACTCAAAAGTTGATGAACATATTCCAATTGGAAGGAATCTTCTTGGTCTTCTAATTTATTACTATATGCCAAGTCTATTTTACTTCTGTGATTGAAACAGAACGAGGACTTCCTTGTATTATCTGGTAAATCCCACAATGCAACTGTGTCTGATGAACAAAAATGATTTGTGTAAGACAAAATTAAATGGGAGGAAGTTAACCTCATGTGAAGAAAGGGTGTGTTCCAAACACATCCACACTTCATTGCAACCTCCAGTAGTTTGCACAGGACCCATTGCATTGCTGTGAGCTGTGTATAGAACTGTACCAATGAAAGATACAGGAAAAGTCACACCCATGATGAGCTTCCTAGAATAAACACACATATGAGTAGTTTTTAAATACCCATCACAGTTTGTAGGACAATATACACGAAAGAACCACGAGTTTATGTCAATCCCTTTCTGTAGGGGCATAACTTAATTTTAACATTTTGCTGGCACGTAGCCTGCTTTCAAGGTAGTGTATTCCAGGGAAGTTATTTCCCTCCACTGTTTATTCAAACTTGCAATGTACTATGAAAGCATTGTGGTAGCTACTGCAACTCAATTATTGCCATATAACATCTGAGCGTTGGAAATATATCCCTAAACTAGCAGTCGGAGTGACAGATGAATGGTGTTTCTCCTAATCCTAGGGGAAGAAAAGTGAAACAGAGCATTCACAGCCCGATGCTCTATGCATTCCTTTGTATGTCAGTTCAGATTTCTGATGGGAAGACGTTTTCCTGGTGGGGGAGGTGGAACTATAAAACAAATTATTTAAACACAAAAAAAAAGTCTATTTACAGAATGAGGCAGAAGTCTGCTATGCAACAACACTGAAGTTTTGAAATAGGTATACTGGATTTTAATGACAAGTAATGGTAAACTTGACAGTAGTTCTGATATGAAAATTTAGCAGTGTTGCTGTTACTATTCATAAAATCATAGCCAAACCTGCAGCTCTGTTTACTATGGACAGGTCACCCAAGAGATGCAGAGTGACAACGCAAAGACACAAACACCCAAAACTGTGTCTCTACCCAAACTACAAAACAAGGCAAAATGCAAAGGAACATGCAGCTTCTCCCTGATGATTCATCCATATCCCACAGGAATCCCAACTCTTTCCTCTAAATGATTTTTAAGCAAAACTGAAATGCACTCGCAAGGTTTTGTGTCTCCTGTATTCTGTCATACCACAGGCAATAAAAGGGAAACTGAATTCCTGAGCACCCCCTGAGTGCTAGTGGTTCCAGAGCATAGCCTGTATAACCAAAAAGGGGTGTCAGAATCACAGAATCGGAGGGGTTGGAAGGGACCTCAAGAGACCATAGGGTCCAACACGATGTCAGGTAGATCATGGTTATGTTTTTATTATCAAGAGACTCTCACCTGTTATGAAGAAAACTTCTATGATCCAGATAGCAGTCCTTTATGTGCACAGTTCATTTACATCTATGAACCAGAACAGTTTGTTCCATCTATAACTGCTGTTTGAGGAACAGCTTTTCACTGGTATTTTACTGTCACCTTAGGAGGGCAAATACTAACTAACTGCTACGCAGAGAGACAGAGTTGTTACTCCAGCTTTCCTTTTGGTTTGATTCTGCCAATACAGTTGGTTGGTTTGCCACTCTTTATTGCAATTAAGTTCTCATAATAAATCATTACTATGCACAGCTAACATAACCACGTATTAGAAAAAGTAAGGAGAATTTAATTCTTAATTTTGCTCAGTATTTTAAGAGTATTCCACTTTCTTTTGCACATTACTGTTACGACTGTTTTAAAGATAGCTCCTTTGCCTCAAATTAAAACCACAGGCTGCATCAATAAGTTTGATATGCAGTCCTAGAAGAATGCCCTTTCTTTTTAATATGACAGCATTAGTGGGTGGTTTTCATTCAAAAGTGTAGAATTGTTTGTTCCCCTTTAATGTTTGAAGGGGGCTCAGAGCTTTGCTTACTCCTCTGTGTTACAGATACGGAATAGACCTCACAGAACAGCAAGATTTCCCATGGAGTCTTAGCTTTAATTTCATAAAATGTTTTGAAAGAAATGAGCACAAACAATATTTGCTTTTTGTATCATAACTGAAACCATACCACTAAACAATCATATCCTGTTTAGCCCATAATGACATCAGAAATATATGTTTATCATCTGGTCTGGACAACTTAGCATGATTTTGGCCCAAGGCAAAGTGGAACTGAAATCATTTACAGTTGTCCAAATCAAGATAACCACACGTTTCTGAGGTAATTGATACCTAAAAGGAACACTGCTTTTAGATCACAGCTCATGATTTAAGTATACTAATTCCTTAAAGAATGCTGTTAGAATTTTTTAAAGTGTCTATTGGATTTCCTCCAAAACACAGCATGGATTAAACAACCTACTGCACAAAGAAAATGTGATACACGAGATTAGCCCATCCACTAACAACTCTTCCTTTAGGAATGGATCGCATTTCCTACTATCTTTGATTCCTTTCCATCCACCTCAAAGTGACAACAAAATCCCAAAGAAAACAAAGTTAAAATATGTTAAACATTTTGAATTGCATGTGTCAAGTTATCTTTCACGTTTTCTCATTAGGTTTTAAAACAAATAAGAAAGAAAATACATACTGACTTCATACCTGTATATAATTCTGGGATCTACTCTAAAATAATAGAGCTTGATTTTTGTCTTTTTCTTTTTTGTAAGATGGAAGCAGATCAAATGTAATAAAGTAGAGCAATAAAGAGAAAAAAATACTTTATATATATATACAGACATATACATATACACTACAGCTCATGAATTATAGTTTAGTGAGAAAAAACAAAGCATGTAGTCAGATGAAAGATAAATATTTGATTACAGGAACACATTCCTTGACAGACATAGAGTCAGATTTTTTTATTGCCTAGGACAGGGAACTTCATACTTTTAGCAACTTGCATAGGATTTTTAAACCAAAAAAAATACTATACTGGAATGATAGAAGAGACTGTAAAGTCAAGCACATAGCCCTTTCATTCAGAACAGTGCTGATATGTCTTTTTTGTGCATAAAAGCTCAAACATTTTGCCTGCCTTTATGCAAAAGATAACATTTTTCATAAATAATAAGAAAGAAAAGAAACCATCCGTTTCCAAAACACAAACAGCAGTTGGGAGGGACTGCTTTACAACACTGATTCTCAGTTGGAAAGAAATGGGACTTGTTTCTAGCCGAATTCTTAGAGAGAAGGGATTCTTGATTAGATTTTGAATAATTACAATGGGGAGAAGGAAGGAGGAACGGGACTGGGAAAGTACCAGTTCTGAAAAGGGGCTCCATTAAGAAGAAAAAATAAAAAGTACAAAAAGATGGTTATTTCTTCACTTCTACACAAGTATTAAATGCACAAATATTACTGAATGCACCAGCCTCCTCAGCACTGAAAAGAAAATCAAACCTAAGGAACCAGCTTCTGCCACTAGAAGGGTATAACAAGCACACTAAAACCAGCAGGTTTCCAACAGCCATATTTACTATACTATTGATTGAAAAGGGTAAGGACTGGCCCAAACACTAGTAAGGAATTGTAAACATGCTCGTGATACTATTTTTCCTTTCACATCCAGTTGCCCACACAAGACATGAGGAGGAACTGAGCAAGAACATGGGCCATGGAATAAGAAGATGCTCTCTTGAGAGGACATAGGGTTGATAAGATCTGTAAGGCATACTTACTAGGATTTAGTGTCTTGTGCCAGTGTAGATGAACCTCAGCAAAACCATGTAAAAATGCTATGAAAACCAATTGGCATTAAAACCATCCTTCTACAGACTTCAATGCTAGCACAGCTATACTGCTTCTTGATCTCACCTAGCTTTTTGAGAGTAATATGGCACTACATTCTGTAATATAGCTATTATTTTTCATAAATACATAGATCATTAAAAAGGACTTGAAGGAGGTATGGAGAGAAGAGTATATACGGAATCATGTTTGCACGGATTATTTTGATTTTATCTGTAAAGCTGTGTTATATGAGAAGATTCTTCAAACACTATTGAAACAATTTTCTAATGAGAAAAAAAAAATACTGTGAAAAATTTGTGTGAAATGTTTATAAATAGAATCTGCTTTCTAGAGGAAGGAAATACGAATGCATGGCAGACAGAAAGATCCATAACTATCCTTTCATAATCTTACTTCTCAGCCTGCATGTTTAGATAGGAAATATTTGAAGGAATAGGAAAAATATGGAAATAGGATTCCTTTAGACCATCTGGGCAAAAGGAATAAAAAAACAAAACCCAAATATATGCAGCATGAAAAAGACATCATCATTGATGATCAGAGGGCTGGATCATCTCTCCTACAAAGACAGGCTGAGAGTTTTGGGTTTGGTCAGCCAGGAGAAGAGAAGGCTCTGGGGAGACAGCAGGCTTCCAGTACCTGGAGGGGACCTAGAGGAAAGCTGGGGAAGGACTGTTTGTAAGGGCATGGAGTGATAGGACAAGCAATGTGTTTAAACTAAAAGAGGGTAGATTTGGATCAAACACAAGGAAGAAATTCTTCACTGTGAGGATGGGGAGGTCCTGACATAACTTGCCCAGAGGAGCTGTGGCTGCCCCTGGATCCCTGTCAGGGTTCAAGGCCATGTTGGATGGGGCTTTGGGCAACCTAGACTAGTGGGGCGTTAGAACTAGATGGGCTTTGAGGTCCTTCCCAACTCAAACTAGTCTAGGATTCTATGATGACCAGACAAGCATGTGTGTGAAGTACTTCACAGTTTGCTGGAGGTGGGTATCAGTAAAAGAAAAGAATTACCTCCATCCGCTCTTGCTTAACATCATCAATTTCATCATCTTCAAACATGGCTAAGAGCTCTCCAGTCTGGTCAATGGAATTGAGAAAGTCTTGAGCAAGCTTCTGCCGTTTGTTGGTATTATTACTGTTGAATTTGTCTTCAAAAAGGTAAACAAAGAACAACAAACTTAGTTATTTGGCTTCTCCAGTCATCAACTTATGTTCCTAGGAGGGACATGCTTTAGAATCAGATGCACTATGCAGAAAAGGTCTGTACTTACTTTCCTTCTCATACAAATTGTGCTACCAGACCAAGGTGATGTCACTGCTGTGCTGCAGTATCACTAGAAAACCTTTAGTGCTTTCTATACAACTTAGTGTGCTATAGTAATCTAGAAAAAGCTAGTTATTTCTCATGGAAGGATCCACAGTGGACAGAGCAGTAGGAAATACCATCTTTCTTTGATTGTACAAAATCCTCACTTGTACGACAGAATATAGAGAGGAAACACTCTTTCCTGAGAGCGTGTAGAATATCCTCATTACCTACAGCCTAAAGCAAAACATAACACAAACTAAGATGCAGCTCCACAGGTGATGGACAGTTGCTCTACAGTAAAACCTTGAGAAACCTGGTAAAGTGACCTGTGCTGGTCTAAACAGAATAGCAGCTATAAAGATGTTTGCTTCACAGGACAAAATTACTGTCTTAATTACCAAAGCAAAGAAAATCTTTAATTCCCAGATGAACTGTGTTTAGGAAGCATTTCATGAGCATCTAAATGCCTCATGAAAATTGTTTCTTTGTTTTAAATAGTGACACAGACTTAAGTATTATAAACCCCTAAGCTGTCAGCTGGGAAGGTATATTGTCAGACCTTCTTGCATGAAACAATATACCTTCATGTGTGGTGAAAATAAAATGCCACAAGCAAATTAAATCTCAAATGAATTGACAAAATCGTATCCATAGATTGCCTAAGTCAGAGCAAGAAGTATAATGTTTATCTAACACCAATGAGGATGCTCAGAGGAACCAAACACAGGAAATTCATTGTAAGAGAAAAAATAAAAAAAATAAAATAAAATAAAATAAAATAAAATAAAATAAAATAAAATAAAATAAAATAAAATAAAAATAAAAGGCTTTGAGAAAGGAAACAAGTACAAAAAGTTACATAGGGACATTGCTAGATGTTATAAAAGTATGTCAAGATTTGGATTTGCTCTGCTAAGTTTTAACTGAACTTTTAGAAAGGGAATGCTAATTCTTCTATTAATATAAATCAACAAAACTTTACATATATAAGCAAATTATATGGCATAAATTGATACATTTTTAATTAAAATAATTTTTCTTTTAAATGAATTGGTTATAAAATCTGTGACTTGCTTAGGGAATGGGGAAACAAAAGTGTTTGCCATTCTTTAAATTACACATTCAAAACATAAAATATTAACCCACATTGGAAACAAGCCCAGGTTATGTATTAGTATTCAGTGACTTCAGGTTATGGGTTGAGGTTTTTTTAAACATGTCAAAACCCTTTGATAATAATTTAACAAATGTCCATTCGATTGCACACGGTAGCTGCGGCATTTAAATTACACATGCTGAAATCAATTAGCCCTTTAATCAGCACTAGATTCTGACTTCAACCGAGTTCTGACATTAAGCAGTCTTAACTAACATCTGGTTGGTAGATGCCAATACTTATTTTTTAAGTAAATGGAGATTTTTTTTTAAAAGTGGAGATTTTAAATCAAATTATTGTGAAGACAATGTTTTTCTGTTTTTAACTATTAGGTAAGACATGAACACTTTGCATTGACCTGTTCAGCACATTTATAAAACACCAACCCCCCCCCCCAAATGAAATAATATTTTTTTTCTACCTTCAAGGAGGTCATCTTCTTCTATTCCTTTGACAATTTTAGATTTATAGTCTCGAAAAAACATGTATTTAAGTAGCCTTCTAAGCTTCTTCTAAAAGAAAAAAAACACATTGATATTGATTAGTATCATATAGTTATTGTTTATTTAGACTAACTTTGCAGCACACAAATATACACATTTTTGACTCTGGAGAAAATCCACACACAGAAATTACATCAAGGTCAGTGGCAACTCCAAATTAAAAATTATCTATTTGAGCTTGTTGGTAGTTTGCTTGCCGACTGTGAGACAGAAATGGGTTTGACTTTCAGAAAGGAGGAATTCAGAAATCAGGCTTCTTTAGAACACTCTGAAATCTTCACTTAATTTGGAAATTCCAGCCTACAAATACATATTTCTATGATCTGGGATATTATTAACCACTGTTTTCAATATAGTCTTACAGATCATATCAGATAGAGAAATTACAACTGGTCTTCACATTGTAGAGGTTTTTAATTTTGATATGATTTTGGTCATTAGTTTTCACTTATGAAACAAGGAGGGAAAAACAAACAGGAGAAAAAAAGGGAATAGAAAGGGAGGAAATAAAGAATAAAAAGAGATAAAGGAAGAATAAATAATGTTGCCAAAATAGTTAACCAGAATTTTTTCACAATTTCAAAATTTGATAAATTTAATCTTTCTGTGGAAACCGGGATTTTTAAATTATTGACCTGCTTTTTTTTACTATCCAGAGAAAGCAAGAAAATCCCTAAATGTTGAGATTTTACTGAGATGCACTACAGGAAAAATATTACCATAAAAACCAAGAAAGGGTTTAGTGATAGCCTAGACGAAAAAAAATGTAATGATCACGTTGTCAAATGTCACATCTGCACCCTGCATTACTGGGGGAAATTAGAATTATTGATTTTTAATAAAAGGGGTAGAAGGAATAAGGATCAATGTTGGGACCTTTATTAAGAACTTGTTTTGACTTCCAAGGTGCACTACCCACCCTAAAGCTTATTGAAAAATATCTGTTGATAATTGAAGTCACAGGAAAAATGAGAATTATTTAAAATGTCCTACAATGATCATACTGTGCACAATATAACTGCAGAGCAGCTATACGTTTAAATAAAGCCAGTCATGATGATGGATTCCTTTCACATAGGTTAAGCAGGCACTTAAAAACGCGATAAGCAGCTTGCTATGTAAAGTAAGAAATTTCTCGCATTACCTTATCTTTGCGCATTAAGAACAGGAGATCTTCAGCAGAGATGACTCGAGCTCCTCTCAGCTGAGAAACTTCAGCTGCCTGCTGCAACTAAAATAAATAAATAAATTAGGGCGTTCTGTTTCTGTGTTAAAAAAAAAAATTGTATTCACTAGGGTTTGTTTTAAATAAGTTCAGATAATATTTTGCATGGTGGTGCGTAACAGAATGGAAGCTATGTGCTAAAACACAAGCTGGGACTCTCAAAGGTGTCACTCACTTGGCTTTTGTTAGCTAAGAAGTGAAGCAATTTCACAAAAAGACTGAAAGACTTTTGACAAATCTCAAGCAAAAGCTTTTTTGTTTATATTTAAAATGATTACTTTTAAAAAGCTCTACATCCATTTTTTCCCCTTTCCTTGCACCACATTAGCCCAAAAAATGAATGCATAATTCTCTCAGGCAATGTAAAAATGCCAAATTCTTGCCATAGCACTTTATCTGCAACTGTGGAAGGGTGGCTGATCCCTCTCACAAGTTTTTAGAATAACAAAAATTAATTTTAAACAGCTTACCTAAGTATTTTTTGAAAGAAACTCTACCCCTACTTGACTTATCATTAGTACAAACCAGACCCACATGAAGAACTTTTTAGGCATGCTCTTATTACATTTGAGAGAAAGAAAATGAATTGATAGGAAACACCAACTCTAGTCACAAAGTAATAGGAAAAGCTATATTGAGCAGTCCAGGCCATTCAGATCTGAAAGAGATAAAAGATGGGATTGAGCAATAATGCCACAGAAATTGATAAGAGGTTGCCAAAGGACCGTGAAGCAAAGAACTGTCTTCATCTCCATCGTGACAGCGACTTTAAAGGCCCCAAACTCCTCAAATTGTGCTGTAAAAATTTCTTTGTAGGGGACTAAGCTCATCAGCCTTGGATTCATCTTCAGAAGGTGCCCCAAATTGGGCTTGTTTATACACAAATATATTTGGATCATATGAAAACCAGTACAAGATTAGAAACCAAACTTGCACAAGCTGATGCCTATCAAACCACTGGGGTGAGGAGGTCAAACCCAAATGCACCAGAGAAGTCTATGAGATTTGCACCTTTCTTCTCACTAGAATTTGGTTCTGGTGTAAGATGATACTATGGAGTAGGTGGGATAGAAAGCATGCTTCACAACATCGAATACACCTTATCCTCTAAATTGTCCAAAAGGCAAGATTTAGTCATAGTTTCTTTGCTCTTATCCTCATTAACTATTTGATGGATGAACTGACAGCAAACACAGTACAAAAGTTATCAAAAGGAGAGATATCTTAAAAAAATTCTTGATATTAAAACTCATACAAACCCATAACATGATCAATAAACAGCAATATGATTTATTTTCAAATATCTCCATATTCTTCTTTCAGAAATGCATTAATGCACCTGAAAATAATTTAAAGAAATCCTATCCTTCATACTCACACTAGCAATGGTTTCACTCAGTATCACTGGCTGAATAACTATATTATTAATCTGAGCTCCCATGCTGCTATGACTTGAAATAAGCCTATTCAGAAGTTAAAAAGATCAACAAAAACAGTAGCTGTTTCTAATATCCAAAGGAGGGGGGAGGGGGGGGAAGACTTTCATTTTGGCAAGTGTTCAGTGGGCAAAAGATTCAGTCCATAAATCATAATACTGGACTGCATTAATTTTTTTCCACACTAATCACACACATACAAAACGTTAACTGTATCTCATAGGCACAACACAAAACATACTGCGTGAAGAGTTTCAGATTTTCTCCTTGAAACCTCCTCTTGGCCCTTGCAGTCACAAAGACCAGAGAGATTTCAGGAATTCAGAAGTCACAGTAATACAATCTTGCTTGAAAAAAAAATAAGAATGTGGAAAGCGATAGTTCTATTTTTTGGCATAAGAAAAACTGTTTCTTATTCTGATTAGTTTGAGGGCATGCAAGCTACTTATATTTCTAACATAAAATATAAAGAGCTGGATAAAAATAAATTTACCAAGAATGCACCAATATTCATCTCTGGTGTAAATCTATTGCAGTTAATGGATTTATGCCAAGGCTGACTTTGGCCCCCTAAGCTTAGAAGTGTTACAAAACCTGACCTTAGTGTGGTGATAACACAACACACTATTTCCAAATAACACATAAAATAATGGCAGAAACATCTGACTTGAAAGCATGCTCTATTTCCCTACATAGATACAGGACCGTAACTATAATCTTGGAAGGTCCCTCCCAACCCAACCCACTCTATGGTTCTAGAAGTCATTGATTTTCTTACAATTAAATTTAGATATGTTAATTTCTGCGTGTGGATGAAATACATTATCCTTCCAAATTATAAACATGTGACAATGTCATTTAAAGCAAAGATTGGGTGCAAGCTTCTTACATGAACCTCCCAGCGAAGTAAGGGAGAGAAAGGTGAGGTGGCCAAATTCATTTGCATCTCAGTAAACCCTGAATAACACTGTTTACTTGAATGGAGTTATTCTGGGCTAAACACAAGATCAAAAACCTGGAATAATATTCTCAGTTTCTACCAAGACAATGACAACTTTATTCTCACATTGCCTCGATTTTAGCATCTATTTTATTTTAAGGAAAGAACACACAGCATTTAATTTCTTTGGCTTAAAGAAAGCAAAATATGAAAATAATTACTTCCTGTACAGTTATAAAATATGGATTATTTATCCAAACAGACCATAATGAGTTCTGCATTGGTACACATATTTACCTGGGAAACCAGGATATGCTCAGGTAAATATGTATCCAAGCAATTAAAAAAAAATTACGTACCACACAGATGAGGTGGAGGGGGGGGGAAAGATGTATTTATAGTTTTAGCACACATATAATTGACTCATTCAAACCACAACATGAGTGTTTTGCTATAATTAGTATTATAACAAACTGTCTTATTTCACTGTCCCAGAGTTGCCATTAATATGCAATAAGCCCCGATGCCTTAATTTCCGGAGCTGAAGGCCTTGTTGAGTCATTACCGTGGCTGCATTACATGATGAAGGGGTATTTCAGGAAGCCATAGCAAAGAAACGATCCATCTCTGAGCACCCGAGCATTTATCATTCCAGAAAGGCAAATTTCAGCTATGCAACGTTGAAGTCAGGAGATCTTTCACCTTTCACTGCAGTAGCAGTGCTGGGATTTTTTTTACTTTGAGAACAGCAGGTCTTCTGCCCATGACTCCAGATCATTGGTGTGATATAAATGCTGCAATAAATATTCATATACAAGCAGCAGCTGAGATAGGCAAGAACTTCCCACCATCTCCCTTCACCGAGCCTCAGCGATACTCAGTGCCATTCACAGAATTTGGGGCAGCAGCAGTTCCTACACACTATCTTTTCCTGACTTTTTTTTGGATCATTAAAATTAATTAGTCCACATTACAAAATATTTTACTTGGGATTACCTTGAAGAACAGCAAAAATTCCAAATTGCTTAGCTTTGCAAAGAAAAACAGGCTAAATATCCTAATAGCAGCAAACAATATTTGAGACCTTGGAGTCTGAATATATTTTTTATTACAGCCAAATTATGAACCCCGAAAAGTGAAGTTTAAATAACGGAAGTGTTGAAATGACTTTAACTATAGGAGCGCAAATAGCTCCGTTAATAATTAGGAGTTTATGAAAAAGAAGTGTATTTTACAATTTTTTCACATTACAAAGAAGGTAGTATATACAGCAACTATATTTTAAAGTCTAAGAAGAAATGGCTGGGGAATAATATTTTAAAATGTAATCACTGGTTTAATGACTTTATGAAGTTAACTTTCTTGGCAGGATGAACTGAAGTATGTTAACAGTCACCTTACGGCTATTTTCTTTTTGCAACTTCTGCAAATTATAGATTTGTTGAAAGGAGTATTCATTCTCCAATGACAGAAGCACAGTTACTTCAATAGTACTGTCTGCTCTTTTCTTTTTTTATATAATTATTTTTTCTTCCACCACCTCCAAAGTCAACAATCACCGATACTTCTACAAAACCGTCTTGATGGACAAACAGACAAAAAGCTGGAAAACAAACATACTATGTTGTGACATAATCCTTCCAGTTAAACTGCAAGACGGAGCCGAAACGGTAATGTTTGCATGCCTTGAAACTGCTGGGAGCCAAGAATAATGCTTCAGGAGCTATGATTTTGTTTTCATTATAGAAGAAAATTAGATCATAGTTCACCTGGCCAAAGTCTTTTTTTTTCTAAGGAAGGAAGGTTGTTTTGTTATTAAGTGTGCATTAAAATGACCTGTTTTTTCATGTTTTCTAGATCAAAAGTATGCAACTATAAAAATACCAATAGAAGAATCTGAATTGAGATATAGTGTGATAAACATGTTCCAAGCAGAGCACCCCAATAATTTTTTGAAAGTAATTAAACGTTGTTTTTCACTTAAATCTTTCTATGTAGTATCTCACGTACTAGGACTGCTGACACCTGAGCTTCTGATCCTGACATACATGGGAAAAACATAAAATTAGTTTCAACTAGTCAGCATAGGAACGTGTTTTACATAGTTACTACATCCTGGGAGGATATTATGGAGTCCATCAGAGCTCCCTAATAGCTAATGATTTAGGATGACCACAGCATGACTTAATCATCACAAGCTAAAACATAAAACTTCAATCTGCAGATTGAAAGACAATAAATTTTCTTGTGTTTAGTTATCAGTTTTCAAATCTGAGCATTCTTTACTAAAGACTACTTAATGTAACACCAGGTGATGATGTGTGACTTTGACTAGACAAAACTCTGCGTATCATTAGAGGCTTTAGAGGACCACTTTCTTGCTTGACATACAGTGAATTTCAGTTCATACAGATTATAAGAACACAACAGTTCATACCCCATGGTCCCTGGCATTTACTGAAAATTTCAAGAATGTAATTTGTTATATGTGTCTCTTCAAAATAACTTGCTCTTGAAAGGAAGATTGACTGCTTCATCTTGCCTTCTAGCAGGTCGCAATGGCTTTCGGTTTCCAGAGTACAGCCAGCCCAAAAACTGGATCTGGATACAGAGTGTCTGCAGCCAGTTAATAGTAGCTGAAGCATAAAGAGTATATCTACAGGACAGATGCATTGAGAGCACCCCTGATAAGAAAGATTTGGGGATGTTAGTTGATGAGAAATTCAACATGAGTCAGCAGTAACTTTGTGCAGTCCAGAAGGTCAACTGTGACCTGGGCTGCATTGAAATAAGAGTGATCAGCGGGCCTAGGGAGGGGATTCTGTCCCTCTACTCTGCTCCAGTGAGACCACAGCTGCAGTGCTGTGTCCAGCTCTTGGGTCTTCAGACATCCTACTGTCAATATCATTAATAAAGATATTTAAAAACATTAGTCCCAGCACAGAATCCTGAGAAACACTTCTTGTCACAATCTTCCATCTGGACTTTGAGCCATTGATCACCACTCTTCTGAATACAACCATCCATCCATCCTTATCCACTGAACAATCCACCCATAAAAGCTGTATCTCTCCAACTTAGAGAGAAGGATATTGTGGGGGATTGTGTCAAAGGCCTTGCAGAAATCCAGATAGATGACATGCATCATTTATCTGAACAGAGTTCTGATCAGAGCAGCTTGCTCTGGTCTTACATACAAAACAAAGAAAGGGAAAAAAGTTCATTGCCCTTAGAAAACTACATCAACTCAGCCTGTGTAATTGAATGAGCCGACAAGAAAATGCACACTGCTCCTAGATTATAAGTGCTAGAAATCTTTGCAGCTGGAAGGAGACGACTTATAAGGACCAATGTCATAAAATTTAACATAACATTTCTTCAAAAAAAAAATTATAAATTATAAATACATCATCAGAACAGTCGTGGCTGTAGATGTAGATGTAGAACTATTGGAGAGGGTTCAGCGGAGGGCCACAAAGATGATCAGAGGGCTGGAGCACCTCCCCTACAAAGAGAGGCTGAGGGAGCTGGGCTTGTTCAGCCTAGAGAAGAGAAGGCTGCGGGGGGACCTCATTGCAGCCTTCAAGTTACCTGAAGGAAGCATACAAACAGGAGGGGAATCTTTCTTGTATTGCGGGCCCCAGATCTGGACACAGTACTCCAGCTGGGGTCTCATGAGGGCAGAGTAGAGAGGGACAATCACCTCCCTGTCAGCCACCCCTCTTCTGATGGAGCTCAGGATACCATTGGCCTTCCGAGCTGTAAGACCACACTGCTAGCTCATGTTCTTTCTCATTCACCATGACACCCAGGTCCTTCTCAGCAGGGCTACTTTCAAGGAGCTCTTCTCCCAGTCTGTATCTATGTCTGGGATTCTTCTGGCCCAAGTGCAACACCTTTCACTTTGCAGTGTTGAACCTCATTAGGTTCACCCAGGCCCACCTTTCCAGCCTGTCAAGATCTCTCTGGATGGCTTCCTTTCCTTCTGTTGTGTCAACCACACCCACTCATCTTGGTGTCATCTGCAAACTTGCTGAGGGTGCACTCAATTCCATCATCGATGTCATTGATAAAGATGTTCAAAAGCACCGGTCCCAAGACAGACCCCTGGGGGACACCGCTGGTCACCGGCCTCCACCTGGACATAGACCCATTGTCCACCACCCTTTGTCTACGTTCTGTGAACCAGTTTCTTATCCACTGGATGGTCCACCCATCAAATCCACATCTTTCTGTGATTCTGTGAAACAGCCTGGGCTAACTCAGCTCACCTGGGCTGGCTGCTTGGGAAGGTTGACTCTGGCCTGGCCAGAACCAGGACAAACAGTATCATTACAGTTATTCCATGTAGAGAATTTCAACTGTAACTATTACTTCCATCTAAGTTATGACTTTGGATGCCCATTTGGTACTACATGTTACTTTGAAAGCAGAAGAATCTGCAGTCCTTTTAGGAATAAATAGATTCACATTTCCTTCTCTAAAACAAAACGAAAAAAAAGTAATTAGAATTTACCCTTCTCAAAAACAATAAAATTTCTCAATATTTAGTCTATTAGCTCAGATTTATTTCCTCTCCATCAATCGTTTCTATTTCTTTTCTTTCTCCAATAATACTATGGCATACATGCCAGTAGAGGTTTATATTAAAACAAAGCTTCCTGTCTTTTGGTTTCAAATCCCAGAAGAAACCACCATTTAGGATTATTGTTACACACTTTCCAGTGCTGCAAGCAGAAAAAACCCTGTTCTCTTGTTGATTGAGAGACCATCTAGTATAAACAGGTTTCTTTCTCCCATTGCTGCAGAGAGTAACATTTGTTTAAATTATGCATCCTTGCATTGCTCACACAGGAAAATAATTATTGCCTTATATTAGTTTCACCAGAACACTAAATAAATACTCTTCCTTTCCATATGACAGCAAATTGGAATCAGGCTTCACTGTTTGTCATAGGGAAAATAAGACATATATTTACCTATTCCAAGCACAGAAATAAAGTGATTTTAGAGTAAGCCTCAGGCTAATGAAAGAACTGCAAAGCAAGTATCAGTGCACTGAATATAGAGAAGACAGGACCTTGATCCTCTGGATGAAGTGATCCCAAAGTCATAAAAAAAGTTTCTTCAAACACCTCAAAATGAAGGACAAAAACATACTTTGAAAAATTAAATCCTGCAAAGGACATAAGCAACACATCACTTTGAAATGTTAGACTAGGAGACAGTGAAAAGGGATCCAAGTTCAATCAAAAATATGAAAAAGGCAACATTTTCCATTAGACAGCTCTGAAGAGATAGGCCATTATGGTCATACTTGGAAAGACTATGCTAGTGGTGGAAGACTTTGTAAGCTAAAAGATTTTACCTGAAATCATATAATCATAGAAACATAAAGGTTAGAAAAGACTTCCAAGATCATCCACTACCACATATATTACTTACTAAACCATGTCCCTAAGTACCTCATCCAACCTTTCCTTGAACACCATGAGGAACAGTGACTCCACCACCTCCCTGAGCAACCCATTCCAATACCCAACCACTCTTTATGAGAAGGAATTTCTCCTAATTTCTAACCTGAACTTCCTCTAGAACAACTCACAGACATTCCCTGATTCATTCCATTATTCACACTGGTCTTTTTTACTTTTTATGCATGTCGACCAAGTGGGAACTTCTCAGTTTGCATGGTTGGAACTAGATGATCTTTAAGGTCCCTTCCAACCTATGGTTCTATGGTGACCACAACTTAATGCTACAGAATTGCTCAGATTAAACAGTGAGACACATAAAATGTGTATATGACTCCTGGTTTAAGTGGTTTTGGATGGCAGAGAGGCCACGTGCATGTTTGTTTTTTTTTTTTTAATTTATTTATATGAATTGTAATTCTCAGAGCTTCAAAAAAACCTCCAAAGCCAGGTAAATTGTACAGATGACGAAAACGACAGATTTTCTCTTTGGAAGTTGAAAGAAAGAAAAAGGAGGACTTCTCACTCAGAGAAAGAAAAGGAATCAACACGAAGGAGCATAAATGTAAAATTCGAACAACAGATATTTGTGTCTGAAAAATGGCACTGGTTTCCTAACTCTCATTTAATGTTCATTCTTTAATTAACATTCATTTCCCAAGGACATAAGTTTGAAAAGGCTGTTTCACATTACTTTAGCACGAAGAGAAAGAATCACTTTAAAGCCATGAAAAAGCCAGGGGAAAAAAATAAACATGCCTTCTGAACATAATTTCCTCTTTATTGCTACTGCAAAGTTATGAAATGAAATCTATTATTTAATTACATTGGATCAAGCAACAGGAAGAGAAGGGAGTGTTTGAGTCACAACATCACTGTAAGGATAAATTACTACACTTCCTCTTGCTAAAAGACAATTTTAATGGGCTGAAACTGCAAATGGTTAAAATCAAACTACTGGGAGGTAGGAAGACCTTCTTGCTAACATAAAAAACCCCAGGAAATGTACTATGAAATTCTTAATAGAAACATTGGTAACAATAGGGGGAGGAAGTAGCAACATTTTCTGCCAGAACATCAATAGTTCAAAAATTATTACATTTCTCTCCAGAATCTGAAGATAGTTTAAAAACTACACAATAGCTTCTGGGTCTGCTTTGTTTTATGCTTTGCGTTGGAGATGTTTAGATAATCTATTATGAAAACTTCAAAATTTATCTGCTATTACTACGAAAATTTTATTAGCCATAAGGGATTTCCCTTAGCTGTGCTTCAGTAGTGTTTACTAGATCCTTCAAATTGAATGCAACTGTTGGAAAAGTTAAAGCATTTCATTTCTTAAGTATGTTCTTGGCATAAAAAAAATGTGAGGGCTTTAAACTATAATGAAAAGATAGAATGACTTCTAAAATGTTAGAATAGATAACTTGGCAACTGTTATGGAGTCCACAACTGGGACATGAATGTGCAAATGCTGTGAACTTTTACATAATTTAAATTCTCTTTGGCTTATGTGGAGATGCTCTGAAATAACCTTTCATGGAAATAGTATCTTTTCTCAAAACTAGAATACACTGAAGTATGAGGGCATTTCACAGATAATTTGAAGAACAATGGAAATTATCTTTGAAGTCGTTCAGGAAAGCTCCTCCTAAGCCTAAGGGTAGTGCGGGAGAGAATTTCTTTGAAAAAGCTCTCCTAGATGCAAGAGAGTGATTTCCTAGGCTCATCAGAGACTTGACTGGCATCTCAAGACTTCAGGATGGATGTCATGAAGGTGGTGAGTAGAAGCCATGAAGATTTTTGGGAAAGATGCAGAGAGGTTTTGAGAGGGATAAAGGAAACAAGATAGAAAAGACTGCAGAAATTTTCTAGATCTAAAATTTTCACAGTATCCTTCTAGTATTTGGTCCATGGTCTGTTTTTAAACTTCTAACACATGAAAGCAGTCATAAAATAAAACCTTTCAGTAATGTGGTGTCTCACAGACCTCCACGATTCTTTTATTTTTTAAAAAAGTCTGATCTTCAATGGAACATGTTAGGAAGCTACTTGTTCCTAATGAATAAAAGTCATTGCATCTAGAGAACATCGACTTCATCTGCTGAATGTAGGAAACCTATAAAAGGTGCCATGAATCTCATCGTACATGGTGTATTTCTTCTCTTGAGACGTGGGTTATTGGTTACTGTCAGACTTAACTGACTACGGGGACAGCTGGTTGGATTCAGTGAATTTTCAAATATTTTACCGACCAATGTGTCACAAGCAAAATTAGCACATTTTCAAAATGGTTCTGAACCAGGAAGGCATTGTTGGACAGTCAGTCTAGAATCAATCCAAAAAACTACCAATTGACTGAGCAAGAAGTCTGATAAAATAGAAGAAACAAAGACATTCATGTTAAGGAGCAGAAGTATTTGTTATTCTGCAAAAATCTCTGTACGAGGGCAACTGGTCCAAGCTGTGGACCTATACACATCCATTAAAAGACAATTTCCCCTGCCCTGAGAAGATCTCTGCTTTCGGAATCCAACTGTACAGTCTTCTAATTAAATGCAGCTCTACTGAAATTTCTCATGTGTTAAGTTACTAAGGTTGAACATAAAGCCAGGATATCCATTACGAGTACCAAGGATGCAGAAAACAATAACGTCAATGGCATCAGTATGGAGGGGAAAACTCATGTTTCCAGAAGTCACAAAGGAAAGCATCAGCACTACAGGTCTGAGTTCAAGAGACATGGAAACATCACCAAAATCTTCAAGATGAAAGGAGGGGCTTATTGCATAAAACCCCAAGGATACTCCTTTTTGGGTTGCTTTTAAAGTTGATTTCTTCATTGTGGAAAAACAAGGTTACCTACACGAATTTTGCAGTTTTGTTCCTCTGACTGTTTATCTGTTCTAACTCTATTTTACAAATCGGCCAAGTGAGGCATGGAGCATCTCACTGCACAGGGTGAGAATGAAAAAATACTCTGTTTGCCTCCCTCACCAACCAATGATCAGCACTCCTTCACTGCTAACAATACCGCCTTAATGCAATAGGAAACATCTGCAAAATAATGCAGAAATATTAAAAAGACAAAACAAAACCAAAAGAACAAAAGAATCAAACCTCTTCAGAGCTTTAGCTTAAAGTTTTTTGTATCTAAACTTGTGTGCACTCCTGAGCAAACCTATAAATATTCCCTAACGCTTAAAGCTGTGAAATGCAGGTGATTTAGCGGGCATGCAAACCATAAAATCTGTGCCAAATATATTTTTCTTCTAATTTAGTGTAAGTGGACCAGCCTCATATCATATAGAATCATAATTCTCAGTGACATTTAAACCAAAAACCAACTAAACATTTAAACTAAAAAACCTGCAAGCCTCCATAAAGCTTTATAAATAGTATCAGTCATTTTAATATAAAGCTAAGAGACAGTAGCATAAACAATGTCAACACAGTCACCAGTTTGCAGTTCAGAACCTAGACCTGGAATACTATAAAAGTAAACCTTTACATTCATAAGAAATCACTTTCCAATCAGTGGACTTCTGAAGAGGTATAGGATCTGCAGCACACAGCGGAGCCTTATCATTAGAGGTTAAGAAGTAGAAGGAATAAAGACCTACCAAAATTAAAGTTTAATTAGATTTGCAAGTCCAATTAAGAAGAAAAGCAGAAGGGGCTTCAGAAATAAAATGGTATGAAGGGCTGTGCAGAATGAAATAGAGACAGAAGATCTAAACAGGTTCCAAAATGGGACAGTAATTTTCACTGAGCATTGAGACAAATTGAATTCTTGAGCATGGGAACAAAGGTATGACAACTTCTGGAGGAGGTACATGGAAATAAATTCTTTCTGATGGACTGAATGGAAGTAAAAATAAAAAATGTTAATGCACTGCAGTCATCAGCACGGGATATCTCAGATGTGAATGAACTATAAACATAACTGAATGTCTGCTGGCATTAATATTCAAATAAATCAGGAAAGTTTTGGGAAGCTAAAGGGATCAAATAATTACAAGCTGCTGCCTAAAAATACTCAAAGAGTAACTAGAAAGGTGACGGATCCAAATTCTTCTTGGTAGTGTCAGATGATACCTTGAGAGGCATTGCCAGAAACTGCAATTTGGATGGATGGAGTAGGACATTAGGAAAACTGTCCTCACAGAGGGGAGAGAGCAGCCCTGCAGTGGGTAAGCAGGAGAGGCTCTGAAAAATTCCTCCATGGAGCTTTCAGAGCCCAAGCCAGATGAAGAAGCCATGGCTGACCAAGTCTGTTACTGATGACAGTCCTTCTTGGAGTTGGTTGAACTAGACATTTCCAGGTGTTTGACTGTGTCCGGCCCCCATGTATTTTGTATATTGTTACAGAGTTTTTAAGTAAAGGGAATTTACCAACATTAAAATTCTTATCAAAAAGTGTGTGCCAACAAATGGGTAGAGCAGAAAGCCAGTCCTGAGGGCTCTGCAAAAGACAGAGGAAATAGGTGGGGTGGTGAGACAAACCTCATCACATCTTTGAGTTGCTGTTACAACCATCAACTCCAAGTCAGCTGTGGCCAGCTCCCCCCATATATCAATCATGAGGAAAAGCCTGTAAAAGCAGAAGTAAGGTCTGATCCTTCACTCCAGCAGTCCCACTGTGAACTGAACAAGATGTAGGACAAGATGCAATTTGCTGACTCCTTCAGTAAGAATGAATAAACACATAAAAATAACGGGTTCGTTTGCAGCAAGTAGTCTAGGCTAATGAATGGCAGTTGTGTAAAGCGAGTTGAGCAAGGTTATTGGGGATTCTTTTGACACAACTTGAATGAAAATCAGCTTCTATGATGGTGTAAGTATTCCCAGAGTAGATTCCTTAATTATTTGCAGCCTTGATTTGTTCAGATAAATAGGCTGTGCTAATACATGTTTGAGATTCATTTGGAAAAAAAACAGTTATTCATTACAGATGGGAGTATCTCTGCTCTGTATATAGCCACATACTGCAACTAATAATAAAATGCAGAGTTGTTGAGTTCATACTCCACATATTAATTTTATAATTTCATCTAGTTATGAATTGCCTTCTTAAAACCCTGTAAGGTAAATCCTAAACACCTAACACAAGTTTTTACAGAGTAGGTCCAGAATTGAGGCATATTTAATGGATTCATGTGATTTATAGTCCAGAGTTACTATGGGGTTTTTTTTATTCTTTCCAGCATTTTCTTTAGAAATATTTCCCTTTACACCTTACAGATGTAATAAACCATAATATATCAGATAATGAATGAAAGAGAATGTTTGTCTCATGAGAAGACAGCAACATGGGGAGTTTTTTCTGCTTTTTACAGACACTTGCAGTGAAATCAGTGGAAAAGACAATGGAGCTGAGACTGAGGTCCCCTGCTCCAGGACAAATTTCAAGTTGTAAATAAACAAACAGCACCACAAAATGCAGATACTACACCACCCTTTTCTAATAGTCTCACTGTGCTTTACAAGGAAACTCAGTAACATTATCCCCCATCATTCTAGTTTAATACCTGAAACACAGAAATAGAAGCACAGAATTCCAGACAGGTTTAATTTGGGTTGTCAGGGACCTCAAAGCCCATCTAGTTCCGACTCCCTGGCATGGGCAGGGACACCCTCCACTAGCTCAGGATACTCAAAGCCTCATCCAACCTGGCCTTGAACAGGGATCCAGGGACAGCCCCAGCTTTTCTAGGCACCCTGTGCCAGGGCCTGACCGCCCTTACAGGGAAGGATATCTTCCCAATATCTCATGTAATCTCTTGTCCTTCAGTTTAAACCCATTCCCCCTTGTCCTATCACTCCATGTTCTTGTAACCAGTCCATCTCTAGCTTTCCTGTAGCCAGTTCAGATACTGGAATCATAGAATCATAGAATTGTAGGGGTTGGAAGGGACCTCCAGAGATCATTGGGTCCAACCCCTCCTGCCAAAGCAGGTTCCTTAGGACAATTCACACAGGTCATCATCCAGATAGGTCTTGAATACCTCCAGAGATGAAGACTCCACAACCCCCCTGGGCAGCCTGTCCCAGTGCTCTGTCACCCTTGCTGTGAAAAAGTTCTTCCACATATTGGTAAGGAACTTTCTATGCTCCAAAAGGAAGGTGCTGTAAGGTCTCTCTGGACCCTTCTCTTCTCCAAGCTGAACAAGCCCAACTCTCAGCCTTTCTTCACAGGAGAGGCACTCCAACCATCTGACCATCTTCATGGCCTCCTCCAGACTTGCTCCAACATATAATAAAAAATAATTCATATAAGGTCACTTACTATTTTAGTGATACTGGGTCATCATTTCATTATCTCACTGCTTCCTGTGTGTGACCCACTGAAGAGTATGCATAAATTTTATCTGCTACTTGTCTTCAGAGACAAAAAAATGTTTCAGATATCTCCCTCTAATCCTCTTCAGTCTAATTAGTAGGATGGTAATCTGCAAGTAATTCTGTAAAGCACTCCCTGCTGTCTACCTTTTATTGTCCTGCTGACAAATTTAGCAATACCAAATGTATACTGAGTTGATGAGCCCTGAATGTTGTGTTAAATGACATTTAATACCATAAATTAGATAGAAAAAGATAATTTGATATGCCAGTTTCCCATAACTATCTCACAGTGCATAGAAATATGCAGCTGGGTTCTTCCCACTCTAACCTTCAGTCAGTCATAGAAGTTCAGGCTTGCAGAGTCAATGCAAAGAAAGGGAGAATTACCAAAAGAATTTACTTGTCCTGTGTCTCTCTGAAATGTATCATGTACATCAGTTTGTCCAGTGAATCTCCATTTATCCTCTTTAAGAGTATGTTCAACAAAATCCAGGCAAGGCTAAATGATTTTTTTGATGGATGACATTTGGCCCAAACACAAAGTTGAGTGTTATTCTTTTCACATAAACTATATCTAAACCTAGGATGAAATAGTGGCCAGTTTGAAAATCAGTGGATTTGTATCCTTAAAAAGATCAAAACACTTTTGCTAATAGTTTCTTCTGTATAATCAAGTAGAAATAGTGTTGTGTTCTGTCAACTACAGACTACAGCACTGGATCTAATCATATAAGTAATATTAATTTTAGATGTAAAGTAATAAATTCCTCATCTAAATATTAATAAGCAGCTTCTACAAATAAAGTGTGTTATCCATTTGGTGCATAAAATAACATTTCTGGCTGTGGTACAGTTATGCCTACATGAATCCTAAAGTTAAATGTATTCATTCTCAAAATTCCCTTTTCATTGTACTACCAGTGAGTAAATGCCAAGTATTAAAATAACTCTATAAATATTACTTTCATTTTCAGGGTTTATACCTATGTCAGAAGGAGTTTCCTGCAATCTCACAATACACTTTAACTCACACTTAGCTAGTAGAAAGTGATTCCCTTTCGTCTCAGCAGAGCTAAACACTAAAATGTCCTGGTCTTCCATGTTGTATTTATTTTCTGCATTATTTTAGGCAGGTGTTATTTCTGATACATAGATTGTGCTCTAGTGCAAGGCCAATTTTGCAATAGTGGTGTAGCCCCTGGGGTGTCAGAACAGCTATTTTATAGTTGTATGTCATAATCCCAAGTGTGCCATTCTGTTCATCCACCTAAACTGGCATAATAATGTCACACAGTCTACCTCTCTGTCAAGAAAAATAATCTAACCAGTGTTCACTTTGATGGGGACTAGGTAATCAGAGCAGTCCCCTTTCTATTTTTATCTGTCCTTCTTTCTTTCCTACCCACGTTCACACCTCCCACATCAGCAATCGTTTTAATAATGAGTAAAATTAAGGGAAAACTGTGTTGCACCCTTCCCTTTCACCACTGGGGCCACAACTCAAACTTGATTTAAAGCACTGAATTAAATCAGCACCTGATCTTTAGCTGCCATCCCCTTAAAATTCCTTGTCCATAGTTTGCTGCAGGCTGACATCAGGGACATCCTGTGCTCAGAAAAAGACAAGTACAGCACTAATTATCACTCAAGCCTAAACCATGGTTGAGGTTGTGGGCAAGGAAGTGTGGGAAATAGGACTATGTTGGCATCTCACCTCTTGATCTTCAAGTTTCTAGCACAGTTCCACAAAACACAGATACCGATTTTCAAAAGGTCATCTGTGGTTTATAGTATTCTTAAAATTGTCTACTATTTCCTCCACACATCTCTTCTAACAGCACCAACACTGGCTAGTAAAACATGACCTCTATTCAAAAGGATTCCACACTCCTGTTTTTCAGAGAAAATACAAGAAGAAAACAAAACCACAGCACAGCTATGTGTGACTGGATGTCCTGGTTCTGCCCAGGCCAGATTTAACTTCCCCAAGCAGTCAGCACAGGTGACTGGTCAGAACCATGACACTGGATTCATATGACATATCAACTTGAATGTCACTTCATGTTTTTGGTTTTGGTTTTGTGTTTGTTTTTTTTTAATATTCTAAAGTTTTTTATCTTTCAAAATGTACTACCAAGTTTATAAAAGCAGATTTCTCTATAAATCCCTTTTTCATTCTCATTTTTCTGTAATTAGCTTTTCTTCTGCCATGTTCTATGGTTAGTTTCAGTTGGGAAAAACATTTTGGGTTGAGTACATGAGAAAAATTCACTGCCATTTGTAAGTTAGACAAGATGAAAATTGGTTTTTTTACTTCAGAAATCGTATAGGTTTTCTATGTACTCAAATAAAATGACTTTTTAAAAAAACTAAATCTTTAGTGAAGAATCATCACCAAAAAAAATCAATGAAGTTAGAAAAACAATAAATCCAATTAAAAAAGTCTTTCTAAAATTTAAGTTTTTTTCTGTCCCACCCTTTTCTTTTGGAGGCTAGAAAAAAGTTGCAAAGTACTGAATATTATTAGGCTGAAAGTAGCAAGTATGATTTTGATCACAATACTAACACTCTTATTGAACTACAAAAATGGTCAATTGCTACCCTGCAAATATAAAGAGGAATGACTCCAACATATCGAACCCAGAAGCAGATGACAGTTTTGGCAGTATGAAATATTATGTTGAAAAAGTGGCAAGATTTAGGTATGGCCCAGAATACAGAGAAAAATTATACAGGTCCCAGGTCCCAGGGAAATTACAGCATTAATCAATTCTCACAATAAGGGACAAAAGATGAGGAGCTTGGTTTTGTCCCTCCTGAATTTCTATGGGTAAAAAGGTACTTCTAGGAAAACATGGCAAAATGCAGGCATGGATAAAACATAGATGAGTCAAGAGTGGAAAGACGAACATGCAAACCACCAGTGTTAAGATGATATTGAATCCTAGAAAGCAGAGGAGGCTAGGAAGTCCACTGATGAAAAGGAAATTGGATAAGAACAGAAATTTGTGGGCTGTCGAAAGAATGTAAGGAAATTCTGTTGAAAGATACGTTGAATTACACAGCAGAGGGACAGGAAGATTAGAATAATATGGTGTTTCTCCTTAGATTGAAAACCTCCACTTGTTAGATTTAGAAATGAGGTAACCCCTGTAAGAAGAATTCCTTCTGTAGTTATGGAATCAGAGATCAAAAGTGTCTCAAAAATAGCTCTACCCTCCAAACACAAGAAGGAATATTTGCTATTGCTAATGCCTCCTAGTTGTCACCGATGTGGTGCACATCATGATTAGTTGTCCTTTCTCTTTAACAGTTCATGGGGTAAGAGTAAGCCCATTCACCAGAACATGTATTTCTGATGGAAACTACCAACCTACTCCCCTTCTTACAACGTTAGGCTTGCCAACGAGTTACACTGAACATAAAGTTCCATATCACCTTTATCTTCTGTTTGAGTTAGTACTGAGGCAAAGTGCTTTGCACCTGCAGCTTTTATAAGGCAGGGGTGGGATTTTAAAGGAACTGCTGAAGTGACTGAACATTTTTTGTGTGAGCCAGCAAGCGCTCTACATACTTACATTTGCTTAACAAATCATTATCAGCCAAATTAAATTGAAGTGTGAAATATGGCACTCTGAAAAAAAATGACATATTCCACATTTGCCCAGTGGTGGAACGAAAGCAGCAAGAAAATAGGAAAAGATCTCACGCCATTCATTGGATTTTGATCTTTAAAAGAATCATAGAATCTCATGAGTTGGAAGGGACCCAGGATCATCGAGTCCAACTCCTGGCTCCACACAGGGACAGCCAAGTCAGAGCATGGAACTGAGTGCATATATCTTAATAAAGTAACGCCTAACTCTTTTAATCATGCAAGGAGTGGGTTCAAAGACCTCCATCTCTTAATTCTGGAGGACTAGACATTTTCTTAAGGCTTTAGTGTTCCTCATTCTCTTTCTGATCATCTTCAATTCACAATTAAGTACAGACATCTCTCTCCAGCGCATGTGAATATAATGGCATCTTAAGCCAAATGCAAGGCTTTAATAAATCTGTAAAGAATGTTAAGAACTATTTACACGTATAAGTGTATGTGTTGTATCTGTTGGGCTCACAATAACCGAAAAACTGCCAAGAGCTTTGCCATGAGAATACACAACTGCCAAACTGGAGCACATTAACACTAAGTGTAGGGTATAATGAACAGAGAAAATAAAGCCAGAAAGGCCAAATAAAGCATAGATTCAATTTGCTACCAATTTTCTGACAAAATGCATTTTGTTTTGGAAATACTGATTCTCCAAAGCTCTCAGAGGAAACATGCATAGCAGAGACTGTGACCAACCATCACTACTGAACGCCAAAACCGAACTGAGACATGGGCAATCTTCCCCTCTCTCTTTATGAAGGACTCCTCTGTGTATCAGTCCTTCCCTATTTTACTGGAACAGGAAAAAAAACCCTCTTTTTTACCTTTTCCTGTTTAAGCATATTATATATGAGCAACCAAACTCTGGCAGGATAAGGACATGGTCCCTGTCATTCTACTTGACCAACAGACATTTAATTCTTCACAAAAAGTGAAATGGCTCACACAGGGAGAAAAAAAGAACAAAAGAGAATCAGGGTTCTATAGATCTCAAGGAGGAGAGATAGAAACCTGGAGTTAAATTCCCTTGCTTGAAATGGTAAAAATCTTGATTGTCAACCTCCAGTGTACACCAGGCAACTATGCACACTCCTGAACCCTGGTGTAGAGGAGATTCTTTGCTGTATTTCAAGAACATGTCAAGATATTTTCACATACGGGACAAGTCTCTTTTCAAGCCTTATAATAATTTTTGTTCTGGAAACCTTATACCATGAACTTGAGGCCTGGTGGCCACTATGTTCCAGGAGAAACATGGATAAATTAATTTCTCTTAGGTTATTCCAAGAAAATAAATAATTTGCCTACAGTTTGTTTATTCAAAAATACCTGTTCATGACAGTGCAAGTACCACAGCTAATGCAATATTGTGTCTGATGAGATTCATAAGTCAGGTATAGAAGAAAAAGTTTTCATTGCTAATACAATGCCATACAATGTACATACGTTCAGTTACATCTGATGGTTTTTCAGCATAATTTTTCTCCACCAAGAGTCATCAAATGCACATTCAGCAAATCCAGTACTCAAAAATAAATGACACACATCGATACGCATGTCCTGAATCCCTCCGTTTACCAGCATGGGTTGGAAAGCTCTCAAAATCTTCCTTGGGTTCTTAGAAATTACTGCCCCCTTCAATTTTATTACCTCAAGATCATTACCACCTCTAGTTGCAGAGATGTGAACGATGAATCATTGAATTGACGGCCCAGAAAGGATTATCAGTCATCTGTTAAAATTACAGGCTAGGGAGGCAAGGCAGTCTGCAGTTAAGGATAGGCCTGATGTGCTTTCTATAATTTTGATTCCTTTAAAACACTTGAGATGAAGTGTAGTAGAAATAGACACTACTTTACTGGCATTGTTTAAGGAAAAAATATATATCTATGGTAAACATTAAAAACTCATGCATTCATTTTTTTAAGAATTACAAACATCTGTATTCTGCTGAACAAAATGTTGCCGTCATAAAAAGGCTTTTGCAATACCTGAGAAAAATCAGCCACCAGATGTGGTTGACTGGCTTCATGAAAAAAAAAAACAACCCTGCATTTCCACATGCCAGAGGATAATTGTTTGGAATTCAGAAGCAGAATCTACAAAGTTTCCATCTGCGGCACCCAGAGGGCTAGAAGTTGAACAGAACCCCCCTTCAGTTTCTTCTCCTAAAAGCTCTCCCCAGCCGCTCTGTGTAGCATTAGGCATATGAAATAAAAAGGTAGAGTTATTTTTTCTTACATTCTTAGTGCCTCCCCTTCTGTATCCCTGAGCAGCCACCTGAGTGGCACACATTGAAGAGACTGGTGGAAGAGACTCATTAGGTGTTTCCTCCTATATGGATGCTTAATGATTAATCCTTAGATAAATTTTATTTATGTTTTTGAAGGTATAGAAGTACAGACAGAGAAATGGAGCTCAGAAGTGCTGGGTCATTTTCACACACTTGCACAATCAATCAACAAGGACACCCAGTGCAAAACTCAAGAAATCAGTTCTATCTCCACACATACAAGACACAGCACCATCTCATCAGCAGAGCAGTAAAAAGCCAAATGTCTTTTCTTGTGATTTGTCATCCTATCCCAAGTATCCTGAGGGATTATCAGTACAGGCAGCAGAAGACCAAGGCCAGAATTGTTCAAGATCTCAGCTAATTAATGGAAGCAAAAAAAGATGGTCAGTTGACAAGGGAAAAGAACCAGCTATTGTTCTGATGATGAAAGATGCACTTCAATAGGCAGGCAAGTTCTCTCCACCCTCCCATTATAGCTCAAATAGTTTTGTTGGTGGCTCTTTTATAAGAACTCAATTGTTACAAAGATATATCATCCAAGGTCAAAAAAAGTAATAAAACTCTACCTTAAGAATTTTAAATCTGAGAATTTTCTCCTTTCATGCAGCATATTGAGACAAAAAACAATGTCTTTTCATCAGCCAACACTTAGTCAAGCACCTTGAGAAATCAGACAATGAAACCAGAAATAATGAACAGGCATAATAGAAAGGAGGGAGAACTTAATTGTAAAGTTCATGACTGAGAAAACAAGGTAGAAAAAGCCTAACTTAGAGCAGTGATGAAGCATGGCATATGTATAATATCTTTACCCTGTTGGGGCCTGCACAGATTTTATTTTTAATTAAAAGCATTATTCATTTTAATTAGAAGTCATGATTTATAAGTGATGCTTTCTTTGAAGAACACAATGAGCAATGATTCTAGACCATTCAGTTGAATTTATCTGTGATATAGCTGGCATACAGTCCAGGAACAAACAGATAAAAATGCCCTAAGAATACAGAAGTAGGGCAACCCATTCACAGGTCAAGCATTATATGAAAGTCATGTATATAAACAAGACATTAATATTTTAATATTTTTCAGTGTGACAATGAGCACAGTCCTTTTCATCATGGATATATCCCAGTCCAGTTCTAAAAGATGTGATAAACAGAATTTGTGCTTAAATTATTTCAGCTGTAATGGTTTTGTAACCAGGGCATCTTTCTTTTCATTCTTTTTTTTTTTTTTTTTTTAAAAAAAAAGCACCCATTGACCCATGCTGTTAAATTCAGGGTTATAATCCAAAATCAATTGTGCCTCAGCCAGCTTTCTATCAGCTGAGTCTTTTGTTTGGCAAAGACTCAACTCAAAATGAAGGGAATTCATTGGGGTGATAATTTGCCATATGAGCACCTATAGGGTTGTTAAAATAAAGGTGCTGTGCCATATGCAGGTGTTCCAGCGTTCTTAAACAGTTCATCCAGTATCCCCAACGCACTTGCAATTGCAAAGTAAGCAAACTCAGTAACAGCAATTCTTCATCTAGCATTTAGTTTGGAGCCCCGTCTGGCAAACATGACCGATTCCCACTTTAAAGCACATCCCTTCTGTTCAAGTGATGATGATGTACTGTGAGGAGCTGCATTAAGGTCTCGGTCAAGTAAATTACTTGGGCTTCAAACTGTCAAGTAAACTTTGCAGCTTTGCACTTCATGTAGTACAGTTTGTGATAAAGACGTAGGAGCCCCAGGCTGCTGGTTTTGGCCATAAAACCACCCACTGAAATAATCATCCAGTTCAGTATGCGATGGGGGAATATCATTTACACAGCAGAGTCGCACAGTTGGTGAATTGATATAGTTCCAAACCTACTGAAAATTGCCTTTGCCCACCTACCCCCAAAATCCCTCCTCCTTAAAGTTTCATGGGACTGGAATCTGGGACAATTTTGGTCCAATAGCTATCTAATCACAACTTTGCCAATTGCATTTTTAAAAATAATTATCTGCTTACATTCCTGTTAGCACTCCAAGAATCTTCTGAAATCATGAGATTGTATAAGGAAAGAAGCTGGAGGGTCCTATAGCTTTTATACATGTACCTAAAGATATACATATTGAGATATGTTTTCCACTAACACCCTTTCATCCTGATCAACCAAAGAAAGGCACAGGATGAGGCCAGTGATGTTGTTTGCACTCACATGGATTTTGTGCTTTCTGCCTGCATCAATCCTTTTGGCTGGTCTATTTGTGTGTGTAATTAATTCCATATGGCATGTGAGTGTGCCCACAGATGTGTGTGAGTGCCTAGCGGGAACCCATGCTAGACCTCTGTATACTGATCAGACCTGTGGATGTGCAGCCTCCCTTCTCTCGTGCTACAAGATCAGTCAACTCCAAACACCTCGTGCAATAACACAGGCAAAAATTTTAAGCTCTCAGTGAGCAAAAGAAACTATCATAAGATACTTTAAGATAGGGTTAAAAAAGAGCATTATTTTTTCTCGGCTTTTTAATGAGCAATATTAGCCGTGCTGAAACACACATTCCCCAACAGGATAGTGAGATAAACTGTAAATCTCACTAGTGTGGAACAACATGTTGTTTTATTTTCCAAATGATAAAATACCTCATTGACTTTTCAGCAGACAAGATAAGACACTGGACACTTCTCAGTACGGATAAGGCCACTAATAGATGAAATGGAAACCGTGTTACGCTGTTCTAAGAAAGTGTTTTTGTGCTGATCAAGTCTCCTTGAATAAAAATAACTGTATGTACATACCATAGTGCTTGCTGCCCTTGCAGTTTTTATGAACTTTGGTAAAAACATAATAAAAGCAAGTACTCAAACTGGATGAAACTGCTTCGGGAAGAAGTTTGCATGCTAGAGATGAGAACTGCCCTTGGCCATTCAGCCTGCGTGGTATTTATGAGCAACGCTTCATTTTCACAATCTCGGAACACTTACGATAAACAACAATGATAATAATTTTCAAAACACTTGCTGAATTTCAAAATATTTTCCCAGAGAATAATGTTTGCCTCTCTCTGTTTTGATACATGGATCTGAGTCAGTAAGTTCCACGCCACTTTGGAAAGGTAAGAAGCTTCTGCTTATGATACTAAACAGTAAATCTTGAGCAGCAGCCTCTTAGGTCTTTAAATAATATTTACTATTGTAATACGCATGGGTTTATAAGTTATTTTAGAAAGTAATTTATAATATGAAGAAAGTACATAACCTTTTTCAGCTCAGCTGTGAAATTACAATTGCATTCTCACTCTAACTGCATAAATAACACCTTTCTCTGTCAGTTCTGGGATGCACAAATCCTTCCTCTCCATAAAATTTACCAACCTAATAAATACTGACCTGGAATCAGCAATTTTGGTATTTACTAGGGACTCCAACTGAATTCATAAATCAACATAATACCTAAGTGGGCAGTACTACAATCATTTTATATATTCCATATAACTATTTTACATAATATATTTAACGGTCAGAAACATTACACATTTGGCTGGCAAGCCTCTCCTTGGGCATTTACTAAATGACACACTTTTACATAAGAAATTGTATTTCAATCTAATGTTTATATTTTGACTGCACCTAAAATGTGCTTATTGTAGCATACTGCATCAATAAATGAACAATTATTTCTCAGTGGCATGTAAAACGCATAGTGATGTCAGCAGCATTAAATTCTAGTGCCAAGTAGGTAAACAGTTAAATGTAGTTTAACTATAAAATTAATATTATACTAATTTTAATAAAAGGAAAAGATTTACCTTATTAGTTTTAGTTCAGACATGCAGTCATGTGCAAGGTAATTCAATACCCACTGTATAAAATATGAACTATGAAAATGTTTTACAGATGTTTTTAATCAGCTTCCTTTGTTTAACATTAGACGCTAACCTCCAGAAGATACATACAAGCTGCACATCCTACAGGTAATGCTGTCCAGATGGGATGTTTTCCCTGAACATCACGCTTGATAACATACGGACTAAGGAATAACATAAGGAATATGCTGTGAAGAAAAAGCACCTTGGCAAAAAATTTGTAATGTCATTTCTTATTCAGTGGCATGACACATCTTTCCCAGCTCGTCTAGGGTACATCTATGGAAAACTCCCAAAACATACAGCATAAAAACGTCTTGAATCCAGACAGCTTTATGTTGACTGCCTGGCTCTATCAAATACTGAATACAGGAGTGATATCATCTTAATTATTAACTCCTTCCTTTGGTTAAATTGTACAACTCTCCAGCTGTCAGATCTTTAGGTTATTCCCACAGTCCTACCCTGTACTGAATCTTCTCAGCCTAAACCAATTTCATCAGGAAGATGCTGTTGCAATGAGTGAAGCAAGTACATCTTTCCTGGCAACACGAAATGAGCTTTCCTTGCCTGGATGCTCGCTGACAGGAATAAACCACCAAGCATCTTAAATTCGTTATTTGGTCATGAGTAAAGAGTAACACTGGTAATCAGCTAGGGTATTGCAGCTACGTGATGGAAGCATTCCTTTTGTGTCACACCACTAGATCCATTTGCTGAACATCATTATCTCAATATCTTGTTCAAATATTGTACATTGAAAGGGAAAAGCCCCCAAATGCCCAGAAAACTCTATTGATTCTTGCTGAAGAGTACCCCATTATAGTCCTTTGCTCTGATGCTTTGAGTAAAGGAAGGAAACAAAATTCTCCTTTAACTTCTCCAGAGTGACAAATCAAGCAGAGACTATAATTTGTCCAGTGTAAGGACCTAGTCCATATCCATAAACGTCTCATTGGTCCTCAAGTGGAATAATGGGAAGAATTGAAGCACCTATGTTTTTGCTACAGATATCCGTTGCATTCTATGAGTTTAGCTAAATTTTTTTGCCATAATGATGTCATTGTAGTAGGACTGAAATGTTCAGGGTCCAGCCTGTCGCATAACAGCTCTGCCCCTCAGAGTACTTTATCCTTTAGATACCCTCAATAAGCACTGGGAGCACTGAGTTTTGCACAAAATTCAAAAGTCAGGGTAACCTTAATTAAAAAATACATACGGAGGCAAAGATGTTCCCTGAAGTGAATCCCTTATGGATCATCACCTGGCAATCAGAGTCGTCGACAAAGAGGTGAGTTTTAATTCCTTCCTCCAGTCAATGGAGATCCACAACCAAAACACAGACCTCGGGTAGTCCTCGAGACAGAAGCCATAAGCAAGGTAGAGGAAGGGGGATCTCACCCCTGTCCTGAGAGCATACACGCACATGGTATTTGCTGGATCTGAAGAAGAGTAAGAGGGAGAAAGACCCTGCCAATTAGCACTGCTGGGGGTTTGGTTAAGACAGGCTAGCTCAAGGTTAAAACTGTAACAGCTAGAACTACTTGGGCATATAATTTCATGGCTGGTTGCATGAACATACAGGAACAAGGCTGCAATTAGTACAGTAATTAAAGAGAAAACAGTGAAATCTACAGGTTTAAGTCAGTGGCTATGACTCATGATCGCTCATTATTGCCTGTTTCAAAACTACCTGAGTTCATATGTTCAAGTGGATAAAAGTGTGAAAATTACACAGTTTTATGGAAGGAATATTCACTTTAAGATGAGAGGAAATGTCAATCTCATTAACAATAAGGTGACTATAAACAGCTACCTCAGTAATGCAGGTCTACCTGCACGTCCCATCAACTCAGACTGAAAAGCATCATAGCTAGGAGAAAAAGCCTGCCCTGACACACTAGAGATGTTGTTTTTTCTTCCTACCACTACAAAGTACCACTGAATTCTGTCACCTATTCCTAAATATAAAGGAATGACAACTGATTGTTTTGTAGAGCTAAAGTAGGCTTTGCTCAATAGCAACAGCAGAAAAGGGTATCAAATATGAAGGAGCTAAAGAACGAAGAAGTCACAAGTTAACGCACACTTCCTCACCTGGACAACTGTGTTCAGCTCTGGGACCCCTGTTGTGAATAAGCTCTTGCTCAAGCAAGTCCAGAGGAGGTCATGAAGAGGATGAGTGGGCTGGAGCACCTCTCCTATGAAGAGTGGGAGAGTACCTCAAGGGGCTACAGGAAAGCTGGGGACAGGCCTTTTAGTAGGGCCTGCTGTGACAGAACAAGGGGGAATGGTTTTACACTGAGAGAGGGTAGATTTAGATTAACTATAATGAAAAAAATTCTTCATTCTGAGGATGGTGGGGTCCTGGCACAAGGTGCCCAGAGAAGCTGTGGCTGTCCCTGGATCCCTGGCAGGGTTCAAGGCCAGGTTGGATGGAGCTTTGGGCACCCTGGGCTAATGAAGGGTGTCCCTGCCCATGGCACAGAGTTGGAACTAGATGAGATTTGAGGTCCTTCTCAATCCTGTCTGGGATTCTTCACTTCAGCGGTTTGGAATGGGAATTTTGGACTAGAATTCAGCTAGAGATTGACACCTTAAATTATGTATGTGTAATGTATGTTTCAAACAGTAAAAGAAGCCTGGAGGCTCTTCAGCTGACTGGACAGTAGATGTTGACATAGATGCATAGTTGACTCTGCTTCAGCAGCTACAGCAGGTACTTAGATATTTATAACAGACATATAGATGCACAGATATACCTGAATTTAGGTATCTGAATGCAGCCTGGACTCCTACCTTTCTCTTATCACAATGAAATCATGCATACCCTCTCCTGTCAATCAGGATATAAAATATCTCATTCCAAATACATTTCCAACTGCCCATCCACCCCAGGGTGTAACCATCAGCCACAGCTTGGAACATAAAAAAACCAAAACCTGAACCCGGGGTCCCAGGAAAACCACAAATATATTTTCAAAGACTAACCATGGATGTAAGTAGCTACATTTTCCATCAGGCAACTAGATCTTCCCAGAAAGGGTCCTGACATCACAATAAAAGCAGATGTGTTCATAGTTTCTGTAAAAAGCCATGCATACCTACAACAAATAAGTTATAGGTCCTTGTTTTGAATGCATGCAATTCTTAGTGTACAGTCAGCAAAACAGCCAGATATGCAGCCTTAAGTTGACACAAGCCTACCTTACAGGGTCCATATACCTTTGCAGAGCCTGGAAGGAACTCCTAAATACTAATAAACACTAATTAAAATGTTTCCTGCATCTGAGAACAGTAGCAGCTCTTGCATAAGAACACAGCCCTGTCTCCCACACTTACATTACTGAAGCATTTTGAAGTTTAATAAAAATTTAGATTTGAAATGGGTTGTGACAGGTTAAGATTAACATCCTCCTACTGCGATTGCTTAGAAGTAGGGAGCTGGCAAGACACGGGCTATTTTTCAACCCGACGGGCATGTTTCTACTGACAGTGACAGAAACATTTCCACAAAAGAGCCTCCTGCTGTCTCCAGCACTAATGAAATGCACTGCGAACAGCGGCACGACAGCAAGGCATTTTCCACAGAATATGAACTGTAAACTCGGCGTTAACCATCTTCCAGAACTGTACCATATCTGTAACCTTGGTATAACATGAAGCCTTTGATAGATTAATTGTTGAAGGGCTTCACTGCTCATATAAAACCCACCTCCCCCTCAAAGAAAAAAAAAAAGATAAAAAGGGATTTGATATAGAAATCCAACTAGCCATACCTCTTACCCACCTTTTGTGTTTACATGGTAAGAAGGTCTGTAGGAACTGGAGTTAACAGATATGAGCAAATTAACTAAATCTACAAACAAGGAATATTCCATTCCTGCTCCCCAAAACAGGTGTGTATACATGTTCCTGACCGCAAGTATAGGTATTATACATACAAAATGCATAATGGTGAGATGCAAACTTTTCATTACCATGATTCTGAGCAGCTGTTTTAATCATGCAGAGTCCTGCAAGACACTATTAAATAGCTTAAACAGCCTAGGTGTATTAGACCATAGTTATAAAGAAACATGACAACAAGGTCCTAGTTGGAGGCATTTGAAGTGCTTTACTTCAAATTCTAGTATCTTCAAATATTTTCAATTAAACAATAAATCCCTTCATTTATTTATTCATTTTATTACATATTGATTCAGTTGGTTATTACTTATATCATAGCAGCATATAACAATATGCTGCTGATACTGGTAGGTCACAGGATTTCAATCACAGAATCACAGAATGATTTACATTGGAAGTGACCTTAAGGACAACCAAGTTCTGACCCTCTGCCATGGGCAGGGACACCTCTCACTAGACCAGGCTGCTCAAGGTCCCATCCAACCAAACCTTGAACACTTCCAGGGAGGGGGCATCCACCACCTGCCTGGGGACTCTGTTCCAGTGCCTCACCACCCTCATAGAAAAGAATTTTTTCCTAATATCCAATCTCAATCTATCCTCTTACAATTTAAAACCATTCCCCCCCATTCTATCTCTACATGCCCTTCTAAAAAGTCCCTCTCCAGCTTTGTTGCAGGCCCCTTGAGGCACTAGAAGGCCGCTATAAGATCTCTCTGGAGCTTTCTCCAATGTTGGTCATCACACAGTTACATAAAAAGGAAGGACATTGGCACAGAAAGCTCACAATCCAGGATGACAGAGAGCAAGTGACAGACACACAAACAAACATACCAAGCAATACGAATAGTAGCAGTCTTAGAAATTCAACTGTTGGATGTTTTTGCAGATACTAGAATAGAAAGGAAGTTTAACAACAATTTGGAAGAAACCAATATTTTATGTATAGAATAAAATAAACTTTACAATACTGACTTTATTCTAATGGAGAAAGTTGACATAGTTCTTTTAAATGGAGGTCTCCAACCCATGACAACAGAATATAGCAAAGGATTGTGACAGACTTCAAACATGCAAAAAAGTAGTATTGATGCAATAAGTCCACTGATTTTTTTTGAAAGAACATTATTTGTTCCCCTCAGATTTAAATAGCTCAGATTTAAGTTTTCTCTATAACAACCTGCCCTAATATGAAACTACGGAGAACAAATGGAATGCTAAAAACAAGCAAATATTCTTCATCTATAAGCAACATCAGAGGACTGCATATCCTAAAAAAAAAAATCCCATCACTAGATCACACTACCAATAGTTATATCTAATATTGAATCATATAATCTGTTCAGACAACACTGCATTTGGTATTGTACTATAATAAAGGAACAGATTTAAACCAGCAAAAAGTTTAAAATAACTTTTTGTAAACAATGAAGTTCACTACTAATATGAATTAATTATCATTAAAAATTAATAAACACGAAGCAGTCAGTCAAGCTTTTATAAGACCCTGGAGCTACAGCTAAAGCAAAAGATTTATAAAAATCACGTTGAATTTTTGAACTACAAATAATCACTATCAAGTATTATTTGGGATTAAATGCACATGTGAAATATATGAATAGTTTAATCATGAGCACTGGTCAGTACCTTGAAATATTTTTCCATTGGAAAGAATCATATTTCTTGAAACAATTTTGTATACTGGTACTGAGCAATACTTCACAGGTCCTTCATTAAGATCATAAGGAGAAATAATGATGTATTCATAGGTGCTATATTACAGCGCCCAGTGTATCACAGAATCACTAGGTTGGAGATCATCCAGTCCAAATGTATCTGTCCTCTACTAAACCATATCCTTAAGCACCTTGTCTACCCATCTTTTAAATACACCCAGGGTTGGTGACTCAACCCCCTACCTGGGCAACCTATTTCAGTGCCTGATAACCCTTTTGATGAAGAACTTTTCCCTAATGTCTAATCTGAACCTGCCCTGGAGCAGTTTGAGTACATTCCCCCTCATCTTATCACCTATCACTTGGGCAAAGAGACCAACACCCAATATTCAGGGGACACTCAGTTTTAGGTTCACAGTCTTCTTGCAAGCAGAAACTTAAACACTGGTCTTTCCAACACTGTTGTGCCACCCACCAGACCCACTGGCAAGATCAGATTCTTCTTCATCTCAGAGATTTTTACTTTTTTTTAAGGCTGAAAAGCTTTTTTTTTCTGATGAAAAGTAAAGCAAATTTCAAAACCTTTACATTTTTCAGGAAATGGAATTCTTCCTTTCCAGACAGACACAGTCACATTATAGAGACCTCTGAGTAGGACACAAACCCTGAAATGCTTATGCAAGAGCCTGGACTTTAGGCTTGCATTGTTTGCCTGAGTTCAAAACCAGGTATCATGTGAATCAACTTGAACATCAATAGGATAGAAATGCCACCACCTCCTGTTGTAACTGCTCCCATCCACAGAGAGATTTGAAGCAGTTTCAAATGTATGGATAAATACTGGAAAAGGACCAGAATGAACACAAAGGAAATTCAAGTCCTAAAAGCTATACTGAAGCAATCTGAAAGACTTGCTTTAAACCTTGTTAAGAGAAGGAAATTCATAGTTATGACTGAAAATCCTGGCTGAAACTCCAGCCTTCAAATACATATACTGCTCTGCAGAAACGAAAAGGGGTAGGTAAACCATACAAATCAAGACCACAGCGTCAGACTGGATTTCCAGTTTTAACTATGATTTGTGACATATTAGAGAACACTTTATTTCATTCTGCTTCCATAAAGTTGTAGCTTTCAGATGGACAGGCTAAGAGTAGTCAAACTAGCTAAGGGTTTATTATAGAAGCAAAATCACTACTTCACCTGAGGTAGTAAAGAGATTTCTACACATCCATAAAAAGAAAAAAAGAAAAAACAAAACAAACCAAAACAGCATCAATACTTCCAGAAGTCACAACACCAGAATTAACAGCATCACCTTTCCTGGTATAAATTCCTTTGCAGTACTAGTACTTCCCAGAGCGGTATCAATCATGATATCCTGTGCAAGTGTTTCAAAGCAATTACTGGTAGCTTACATCAAACTTCAATTAGGTAGCTATCCGTAATTCTTCAAGGAATTGGGCTCAACTCAATAAATAATGGTATATACACATATATATCTACACATACCTACACATACCTATGCATATATATATATATTTAAGAGCTTTCCTGAACAAAGGCCAGAATTAGCTCTGGATCAGAGATATGGCTTAGATGACCTCTTGAGGCTTCTTCCAGCATAGTCCTTCTGCAAGGTTCAGGACTGCAGTTCCATAACAATCAGGGTAAAAAAATGTGTCAGTAACCAAAAGGAAATGCTCAATTTATAACTGTTGTGCCACAAACTCTGCGTGTTGAGAGGCCATGGATCAGCGTGGGTAGTGCAGACATGGGATCAGCCGGCTGAGTCCCCATACAGGTGTCAAGATCATTAAACAACTTTAGGCAAGTCATCGAGCTCACGTTTCACACGTGAACAGTACAATTCAGGACTAGTGTGAGGATGAACTAGTTACTATTGCAAAGTGCCTTGAAGACAACAAGCACTGAGTAAAAATGTCAAGTATTAGTGGGATGACTAATAAAAGCTGTTAGTTACAAGGAGCGAGAATGAAAGGTGAAGGGGGGTACCACAGAAATCCAAGACATCTGGAGAGGAGAACTGGTGCAATAAAATGAAAACAAACCAAAACTGTGTTATTTGGCAATCTGACGTGCAAACCACTTGAACTCTACACTTCTGGAGCTTATGTCATCATTGAGCCACCACCTTCCATCTTTGAGAAAGCTGCAGTTTAGAGAACTATTATTTTAACACATAGTAGAGAGCTGTAATGGAGCAGCTATTAAAAAAAAAAAATCAGATAAAATCAAAGTTGAGTCACTGTTGAGTCACTAATCAGAACACTGTTAGAGTCATCTTTCCCCAGAAATCATTGCACTTCTTCCGGTACTTATAAGACAGGATGTAGAAAATCACAACTACTCCTGAAAGTTTCAAGAACCTCTTCTATATTTGGAGAATGCAAGTGTATTGTGTATTAAACAAAGAAATGATACATGCTTTTAAAATATCATATACAGCCTGCCATAAATCCTGCAAAACTTCTCATTAACGGTTATGGTATGATTAATGTTTGTACTGGGCCATTTTAATTACTTAAACAATTCAGAGTTCTACCTTAAAAAAGCAGCTTTGTGAAACTGCAGTAGTTGCAGAATATTTTACTCCTGGGCTTGATAAAACACTAAACCAGAAACTGCTTTAAAATAACTGCCTGCCACAGCACTTTTAGCCAACTTTTGCACCTGGTGCCGAGAGAAAAAGCCAAGTGAACTTTCACTCACTTGTTGCATGTCAGCTTCAATGCAATGTCTTTCTTCTGTTGTGTTTGGGTTTCTAACTGGAAGAGACAAGTAAGCTAAACTAGCAGCCAATCAATCCCTAAATTCTAAGAATGCAATAAAATTTGATACCAATAAATCTTCTCTTTTAACAGCCAAAAGAGATTAACAAAGTTATTTGAAATTTTATCCTCTTCTGTTCTTTCAATAGGACGATTACCTGACAATCCCATTGAATCAAATAGCAAAATTCAAAGAGACACAATTAAGCTTGTATATACATAGGAACAGGATACACATTTATGCATATCCCTAGTAGGTCCTCCATTATTTATTAGCCTTGATGTATTTCTCTTCCTCTTACAATAAAAGTTATTACACCTCTGGATTGTCAAATAAAAATCCAATTGGCTGAGACATAGACCATCAATATAAAATAGCTTTGCACAGCTTCCCTCTTAACTACAACTACTCAACTTTTTTTCAGCTCTGCCATTTGTTTCATGGCATGGGGAAAATCCACTTCGTCATTTTTGTACTTTAGTGTCTAAGTGATCCAATCTTAGTGAACTTAGTGATCCAATTTTAGTGAATTTAGTGATCCAATTTTTTTCCCTAATCAGAATGATAATGGCACGACGCAAGACAAAAAAGTCAAACAATGTAGCAACATATTCAAGTACTGGAAATTATAAAAAATGTAGTTACTATTAGAAGATTGGTTTCTAGAAACAATACCTCATGGGTATATCACCAGCATCAGGGTGTCTATTACTATACCAGTGCTCATTATTAATATGCATATACATATGCACTTGCATGTATGTGACAGTGCAATCATACATGCATTCAGACTTCCACGTGTATGGTGATGTCCACAGAAGAAGCACTTGTCACCACATTTTCCATTTTACCATGAATTCTACAAAGAAATGCAGGATCTGTCTCTCCCTTTCTTTTTATTCCTGTGCTGTCCTTCACAGCAACACCAATGGCCATGTTCCACTTGTTTCAACACTATCCACCTACTTTCTCTGGCCTCATCCGAGATTCAGTTTGGGAACAACATATCTGCTGATTCTCACTCCATTTTCTACTTCTCAATGCCTACCCTGTGATCAGGACTTAACGGCCTGTAGAGACACTTCCCAGACTCATTCTCCAGATCAGAGCTTCTGCAAGCTCCAAAGCACCAGACACAGTTTATCATTCAAACCTCTCTGCCACTCATTTCAATTATTCCCATTCTCTAGCTATTGAAAACTTTCAGAGAGAGTCATGGGAACCTCGTCCAAACTCCTTCCACTGCGAGTTTGTTTGCATCTTTTTTTCCTTTCACTTCTTCAAACAGCTCTTTGCTGAATCTCCAGGTTCCTGTTCCTTATTTACAACCTGGGTTCCTCTTTTAGCTCCATAATTTTTATGCTACAGGAGCAAATATATGCATTCCCACAAAGTTGCAAAGTTTTTGTTCCTGCACACCTCCTCTTGTCATAAATCTCTAGCCTTTTTCCCCAACTCTGACCACCTCAGCAGATGCCTACTTAGTTTTCAATTTTTCTTAGCTTTCTGGAACTTTTGTACACAGTCTACAGATGTCTTCAGTCTATACCCTTTTAAAGAAACCATATCTCAATCCATCCGGTCTCTCCAAATCTTTTCCCATTTCTTTTTCTCTCTTCATTTGTAAAAAAACATAGAACATGCAATTTCCAGCTAATGCACAGACTTCCCCTCTTCTAACTCTGTCTTGGATCACGTCCAACCTGACTTTTCATAAATCCCGTCCCTTGAAATTATTCATATATGGTACACTGTGTGCCTCTTCCTGGCCAGAAATCTGGGCCTCCAGCATGTCTTTATTTTCTCTGACTTTTCCGCTGCTTTTGACACTTTTTCTTTTTTAATAGCTTCAAGGTTTTTGTCATGGGGGCTCTATTACTCTCAGGTGGGAGGTATTTGACTAAACATATATGTCTACATCTGAGCTGGTCACCCAAGGCATCCTTTACAGTCACTAGAGACCAATCATCATTCTAGTTCCAAGTTCATCTCACACTGAGAATAAATGCCTGAAAGAAGTCAAACAAATTATATCCTAGAAGTAACATTTCTCTCTGTTCTTTCTAATTATTTCTGTGTAAGTACACCACATCTCAACCACAGGAACGTAACTATGGATCACAATGATGCAGTATAATATCTAATATGCCCCATACACACAAGAGAAATGCGATGCCTTCACCCCAGAGATAAGAAAATGGGCTGTCTAAATTGGTAAGTTACATATTGCAATTTAAAGGATGACTGCATGAAAAGCAAGCTATCTGAGTTGGGTAAGACTTATGAAAATCACAGATACAACCACTGCATGGTCTCCACTGCACTGGCTGTGCTGAAAATAATTCAGCTGAAGTAGATTGACTGCAAAGTATATACTCTTTTGCGAGGCTCATCCTGTATCAATCAGTACAATGGTTCTGACATTTTCCCAGATTCATTTTCCTTATGGTCCCCTCTGACCAAGCCACTTAGGCCATCACTTTATACAACAAAGTCTTAGACCAGCTGCACTGTTCTTTTAAATACCAATTATCTTAGTAGCACAAGAATCTACAGACTGTACAGGCGATGAGTCTGGAAGGAAAGAGACATCTCTGGAGGGAAAGTTTCAGCCTGAAGTAGTAGAACTAAACCGTGACATCTGGCAGATACTGTTTACTACTGTTTATGAGAAGATGATGTTGTTATAGCCAAATGCTGGACTGTTGGGAAATTGGGTAAAAATCAAGGGTGTCCTCAAGAGGAGACCATCGTCTAGGTGGGTATTCAGTGCATAGTGCTGGTTCTGGTTCTTCTGATTCTGAGAAGGCAAGGTAGTAAAGGCACAGGAAACAAAAGACATATGACTTGGTGCAGAAAGACAGCTTTTTGGTGCACCTACAGGAAAAGCAATGAAAACAAATCAAGGATGTTTAATATGCATTTTCTCTACCTGAAAAACTTTAGTTTTCTATAGAACCCACCACTAAACCACATTGATACTTTTAGTTATAGCCGTTCGAAGTCCTTACTATATTATCTTAAATGATCAAAGATCTTGAGTTAATATATGGAAAAGCCAGAGGTGTAAGAGTTAGAGTGTAAGTTTTACTCTCTCAGGTGCCGTCTTTGCCAGGAATGGGTTCAGTCCATACTTGGATTGCTCCATTTATTTGCAAGTCTGAGATAAATGACTGTGCCAGTGTTTGTGTATAAGTTATTTTCTGTGCACTCAAGGACTGTGCTGCCATCAACACTCTCATCAGGTAGAACTCGTGGCTTGAAGATAAAAGAACACAGAAATAAAAAGCGTTGACATCCCCCAGAATTAAATAAGTACTGATCTAAGGGTTTCTGTTATCAGTTATCACTGTTTTTGTTGGCCAGTGACACTTACAGACACTGGCCAAAATTTGCCAAAACTAAAGCACTTAAAATTTAAGAAAACAAATTTTGCAGTGCTTCAAGAAGTAAAAAATAACTTTTGCCAATTTTCCCAGTAGTGGTGTACTATTTGTATTTCCAAAGTAAAATAGTTTTGAATTATGGTAGAACACCTTTGCCTCCAGTTATTGTTCTTTTGCAGAAGAAAAGAAACGGTCGACATTGACAAAGGTATTGACAGTTATCTATTAATAACAAAGTGTAGTATTAAGAACTCAAGACCTCTGAACACTAGGTGTCAGTGTAAGAAATGGAAAAATATCAAAAACCTGTTGTTTCCAATCAGGTGGATTAGCTAAGAAACCAGAACCAGCTGTGACCACATTTCCTTGTAACTGCATAACACTGTTAACAAGCCAATCTTCCTAAAAAAAGTTATTCTGAAACTATCAGGTTTGCTTGAAATCAGATAAGGTGATTTAAAAACGACAATGAATTTGCTCTGTTAAACACTCTAAGATGACCTTTAAGGTTTATAAGTTACACTCAAAGACCATGCAGAATTTTACTACTCGTTTCTCACCACAGATATCCATAAATCACTTTGTGTCTTTCACAGCTTAAGTTTACAGATTTGTTTGACAGAATCGATGAAAAATGAAATATCAAAAAAATACAGCCAGTGCCGACAGTCAGGGAGGTGAGGTGCTTCCCACTTCATTCAAGAAGAATTAGATTTTAAGTGGACAGACAGAACGTTAAATGTTAAATAACTACTTTAGGACATGAAGACGTCCTTTAACACATCTTAGACGTGCTGATTTATCTCCCCTGACACAAAATATGATCTGGTATCATTATCTCAGGTATGGAAAAATATGTTTGTTTGCCTTTATGTTTGTTCACGTGAATCCACTCAGAATTTCAGAAGAAAAGCAGGAAGAATGTCCTCCTCCAGGCACTGACGTTGAACACACTTGGACAATTATTTGAAACAAAGGAAGTTGGTCTACTGGAGGGTGTCTCTGCCCATGTCAGGAGGTTGGACTTAGGTGAGCTTTGAGTTCCCTTCCAGCCCAAACAAGTCCGGGATTCTAAGTTAAATGATAAAAATAGTATTTAAAATCCCATTGTTCATTGGATTCTGGAACTGCTTTCAAATATACACAGATATTTGAGGTCCATCTTCCTAATCAATATCCACATTGCAAACAAATGATAAATTTCAGATTCTTTTCATTTAGTTTACTAATTGCTGCCAGAATCAGACTACTAAATGAGACGGTACTTTGCCTGCAGATATGGGCTTTACACACATGTTCATATGCTTATAATAATCACTTTACGTCACACAAACAAGTTAAAGAAAGAATGAAATCCTGAATATCAGTTTTCCATTTGACCTCTGAAGCTTGGGATGCAATGAATAATCATTCAATGGAATGAATAATCATTCACAGAGATACTTCTCCTTCATTTTGGCCCAACAGAATGATTTGAGACATCTTTTAAGCTATGTCAAAAATATTCTTGGCAAAAGCCTGTTCAGTCATAAACACTTTCAATGAAGGAGACAAAATATTGATTTGCCAGAGCACATCATACTGTTCAATGAAAATGTAATGATTACTCTTCAATTTCTTAACTTTTTCACTCATTCTTGTCTAAAGGGCTAATCACCTAGAATTTCACATGGCTCCAGCACAATAAGAAGTGACATCGATATAAGTAGCCAACCCTGGACACACTGCATCTGTACACTGAATGCCTCAGCTCACCCAAGATTTCAATAGTTAATTTTTTTTTTTTAAACAAGATACTGAGAAAAGTGTCTTCTGTCTGAAGTGGACCTTTCTAAACCAGCGTCATCTTCACTGGTCACACACAGTCACTGGGTTCCTTTGGTACAGCAGTAATAGTGTCTGATCCCTGCGGAATGGCAGTGAATGAGTTGAGTCTATTAAATTTTTCTCAATGCAGAGAAAACATATACTTTGAACAACAAAACCAACTCTATACTAGTCAGTAACTTGAAGAAAACATTTTTTTGGAAAAAGAGGCCTTCCTGTTAGAGTGGCATAAAAAAACTTACAAAAAATTTAAAGACTACAAATTGCAAATCTCAATGTCAAAGATGGAATTTATGTAAAAACTACTCCTACCAACACAATAACAATCTGAACAGTGACCACGTTTAAATTCTGTAAATGCACAGGGAATGCTTGAAAACTGCTTGCTAGAGGTACCATATCTGCTCTTCCATCACACATGAGCCATGCTAATAAATGCATGTTGCTGGTACCCAGGAAATATACATTACAGATTCATTTTCCAATTTGATTTTTATTCCAAGGCAGGTGTGCCATGTGTTTGCTGCAAATGCATGTGTGTTGTTTAATTTACTTTACAGTAGGAGCAGAATGAATAGTCAAAGGATTTTTTTCCCAGATGGTTTTTGTGAACTCCTTTATCCCATTCATGTAAACACACAGTGTGTTCCGGTTTGCTGAGCTGTATACACACCCTACGACTTAGTACAAAGTCTGAATGTTTAGTTAGCCAGAAGATTGTTTCCATCCTGTGATTCATTAGGTCCCTGTGGTACCTTCAACTTCCTTTATTTTGTACAGTCACAAATTATATTAGTTTGTCTTATTTTGATAACCCCTCTAATTAATGTCCTGTACAGGAAACCTTATTACTGTTTTAAAACAGACTCATAAAACAAGGACTTTTCCCGTTACTAGGGTGGCACAAGTGACAGTTGCATGTAACTTTGGGATCAAGAATGAACAGTGCTTCACACGGTTTGTTTTCATCAGTCGGCAATTTCTGTTAATGAACGAGCTGGTTTCAATTCTTTCTTTTAAAAGCAATGTAAGAAATTCTGTCATAACACAGAGAAAAGTTACCAGTCTAACAGTTCAAAACCACAGTAAACAAACCTGGAACCATACGATTTCGGAACAGCATAGAGGTTACATATATTAGAATAACTAGTCCACTTTGTGAATGAATAACGAGTGTGAATAATGAGCTTAAAAAACACCCAAACCTGTAGGAACAGGCTGTAAAGAACCAAGAAAGTTCTATCCTTGTTTCTGGTTACATCCTCACTATTCCTACTCCACTCTCCCATTATCATTGTCTTTTTCTCTTAATGGGCAAGTGAAGGTGAAGTTTCCCTCCTCCTTTCATTTTAAATTGCCACAAGTATCACAGAATCATATAATGTGTAAGGTTGGAATGGACCTTTAGAGGTCATCTAGTCCAACCACCCTGCACTAAGCAGGGACATCTTCACTAGATCAGATTGCTCAGAGTCCCATTAAGCCTGACCTTGAATATCTCCGGGGATGGGGCCTCCACTACATCTCTGGGCAACCTGTTCCAGTGATCTATCACCCTGACATTGAAGAACTTTTTCCTAAGATCCAACCTAAATTTCCCCTTTTCAAGTTTAAAACCATCACCCCTTGTCCTACCACTCCATGCCCTTGTGCACAGTTCTTTCCCAGCTTTCTTACAGGCACCTTTCAGGTACTGGAAAGCTGCTGTAAGGTCCCCCCAGAGCCTTCTCTTCTCCAAGCTGAATAAGCCCAACTCTCTTAGCCTATGTTAGCCAAAGTATGGTTAACAGCTGCAGGAATAAAGCTGGGCACACCACATTCATCCTGAAAATGCACAGCCCTTTGAAAATATAAAATGCACACATTAAGCTCTTTGCATTTTGTATCTGTAAACCTATCCTTAACACTTGTCTGTTTTTTCTGTAAAATTTTTACCATTCCTTCTCCTAGCTGTGGCAAATGACTACCCAATTTTATCTAAGTCCCTACTATACAAAGCAGTTTACTACAGAGGTTGGATTTACTGTGATTTACTATGGACTTACTCAAGACTTGGAATATTGTTGAATATCTGCAGGTCTAAGTGTTCTACCTATGAATTACTGCCACAATTTAAAATAACCTACATATTACAGTATATTATTCTTCTGCTGACCAGTGTTCTGCACTATGGTTGAGAACAAAAAAGACTGCTTCAGAATATTATCTGTGCAAGAGATCCAATATTAATAAACTAGAAAAACTTAAAATTATCCACATGTATACACAAAGTATTCATCTACACATATATATGTAACATGAAACCCAAATCCTGCTCCTTCAAAGGGAGCAAGAGTGCAATGTTAATAAGTATTAAGTAGCAGCACAAGTTTTATGAAATTGAATTCTTCAATAGGAAGCCAAAAGTAAGTGATCAAAAAAATCCCAACAGATACCATGTACAACATGATTTTGCACAATCCTAAATTCCCTTAACTTGATACAACTTTCTAAAAAAAACATACCAAGTGAGTTTGACTTAAATCATTTGACATCAATTGAAGAGATCAGAGTCCATCTTCTAGCAGACACATTAGCTGACAGGGAGAGTAAACCACAGCTCCATTAACATGAACTCTACCACTCATGACAGTCTGCAATGACTTACCACACTTTACAAAGAAGTCTAACTGAGAAAACATTTAGAGGATGAAGTCCAAGGCTGTTGTGTTGTGCTACGGCCTTTCCTCTGCACAGCTGGTCTTCCATGGACAGATAAGGTTACTAAGCAGCAGGTAAGAAACTTTTGGGCTCTGCTGTTCATAAGCATGTCAGTATTTTTGGTGGAATTTTTCAAAATCCCTTGCTTAAATCTGTGCTACTGCTAAAATGTCTGTCACTTCGTAAAAATAAATCTGATGTCTTCCAAGAAGACATCTGATATCTTAGAAAAAAAACATAAAGGACTTAAGTTCAGATCAAGTGCTAACTTGGATATTCTAACTCTGTGAGAGCAGGTGTCAGTACTACTACTAACATACTCTGCATTCCTACTGAGTAAACTGCTCATAGTTCCTCCTGACGATAAATGCGCAGTTGATACCTTCCCAGCACAAGGATGGTAACTCCTTACTGGTTAAAGCAGAGAACCATGATCTTACTATTAGCCTTTGACCAAGACATCTGAAGCATGAACATGCACCTATGGGCACTATCAAGAGAAGATACCAAGAGATCTTTAGTTTTTAATATTAGTCTAATAATACCACATCTTCCTATGATCTATCCCAGCATGATGGAAATTCTGCATGGAGATGGTACTTTTCTGAAGAAATTATTCCTCTTTCTTAAATAGTACATGAAACAACTTTCAGATGCTTTTACATTGATTTTGTATTGCGAATAAAAAGCATTTATTTTAATTACAATACATGCAAACAAATTTCAAACTCATGGCAGCATTCTGACACGAATTGGATGCAATTTAATTCCAAACTTTCAAGCTTATCTCCCAGATATTCAAATCTCCTTCAAGCTGCCAAAGGACACCTTTATTAGCCAGCTGAGGAAATAAATTCCTCAAGAGATTCATCTCATCTAACTCAGAAACTATTCTTAGGATGATGTGAATCATCTTCTCAAGATCCTCAATCGCTCCTACACACTGATATATAGGTTTAGCAGAATTTAACTTAGTGTAAAGCATTCAAAAACACATTCAAAACACACAATAAAAACCCCAAACCCAACCATAAAATGTGATGCAGACTTAAAAAAAAGTCCACTTTTCAAGAATTTGACTTGTTCCTGCAGTCATCTGGTATGGCAGCTGGACCTGATGAAGTATATAGTGGTTTGAAGCAGCTACAGTATAAATCTGTCCAAACCAACCCCTGATTTAATAGAGTTCAGATCAACTTTGAAAATAGGAAGCTGGAACTATAAACCTCCCAGATATCAGAAGTCAACCGATCAAAGGTAATCACACTGGCAACTTATTTTTTAATTGAGAAGCTCAAATCTGGACTTAATCAATAACTCTGAGCTCTTTTTACAAATGTTAGCTCTGAAAGGTGCATGAAAAGTGCTAGTTTTACTGCAGGCATAAAGGTTATTTCTACAGTTTAGCATTATACACATATTATGGGTGGCAAAATAGGCATGAATTTTGAGAAGAAAACATTAAATTACATAACAAGGACTGTGTAGTCCATTAACATGAGTAATATGACAAAATCCAGGTAGTAAGCAATAAATAAGCAATAAGTAAGCTGCAGGAAGCTTCAATTATAAAAATAGCTTTTCTTTTTTCTAGTGCTGCATATATGCCCACACAGATACCTATATCTAAAGTGAAAAATTAATATAACTACCCAGTAACAGCTCCATAAGGTCGTGCAGTTATAAAGGATGACAAATGTGCAAAAATCCCTATCAGAGGTCCGGAGCATGTAGAAAGCTCCTGATTTAAGAGTTCCGGCATGCGAGTGTCAGAGGTCAAAGCAATGAGCTATTAAAGATACTTTCACTTCCTCAGAAATAAAGCGCTGTCTCGGGCTGAGAGGGGAAAGGTTAGAAAAGCTGTTTATCTGCCGCTCCGTTCCCATTCTTCCTTCTGTCAGGAAACCATACACGCTCCTACACCCCACGCAGGGTTAACCCCGGGTCACGGGCATTCCCCAAGTAAGTGCCCGGCTTTGATTTAAGTGCAAAGACCACATGGCTGCGGGTTGCATTTTCTCAAAGCACCAGTTTGGATGTAAAGCTCAGCTCAGCCTCGGTGGGGCATAAAAAAGCAACACGGCCTCGTCACCACGTTATTGGTGAAGGAAGAGTGAAGCCACAGTCATTGGTTTGCATAAATTAAAGGGGGTCATTAACAAAAAAGAAAATGTTATTTGTAGGAGTGTAGAGCTAGAATAAGTATTACAAATATATGCCTGGAGCAGTGTGCTTAACCAGTGGGAAACCTCCGGAGAGGGGAAAGAGGTTATTCCCTCCCCAGGAGCTGCTTGGGACAGACTGAGGAGAGCATAATAAGCAAAGAAGCCGCAACACAAAGACTGTGGAGACAGGGACACACTGCCGGACTTCCTACGTATGAGCAGAAACTACCCAGGAGCCAAGCACCAAAGTGTTTGTTGCAAATCAGGAAGTCAATAAATGGTCGTTGGATTGAGTGGAAAGCTGAAGGAAAGCACCTGCCTGCAGGCTAACAGTGGGCTAAGAGGAGGTTTATTTACATTGTATTTTTATTTAAAGGATTTTATATGTACAATATATATTATGCAAATAAATATATAAAATATAAATATACATTATACATATACTTATGCACCCATGTACATATATATTTAAAACATGTGGTTTGCCTCACTTCGAATTTTCTCAGTTTGCAAAAGTTTTTCATTCTACTTAATGTAGTAACAGAACCTCACTTGAAACATAAAGCCCTTTCTGATTGCTGAAAAGACACATTATAGAGAAAAGATCCAGGAACATGCAGCTCAAAGCTCTAGGTGATCCAGGGGATCATCACGTGTAAACACAAGTTATGATATGTATTATATGTATTATGCATTATATTATATATAATATATCAATACATTAGTTCCAGATAATGTCTATACCCATACATACAGATCATTTCATTTGAAGAATCAATGTAATAAGAAAAAGCCTTTCATTACTCTTCCCAAGCTACAGGTGACATATATGAATATACCTTTATGTAGAAAATGTCAGACAGCAGATTTGTGCCATGGGATAAAATACCATCACTGCCTTCTTTAAGAGAAATTGTTGAACTTTAACTATAAACTTTAACTATAAACTTTAACTATAAACTATGGAAAAGTTTAAATTTAGAACTGCTTCAGACAGATGAGATTTGAAACAGCTTCATTTACACAACAATCTCATAGAATCATAGAATCATAGAATCATAGAATGGAATCATAGAATCTCAAAGAAGGAAAAATATTTCTGCATTAATTTTTGACAGAAATGGAAACATCAAATAATAACAATATTAGAACATAAATATTAAGCAAATAATCCATGAACATGAATACTAGAACAGGAAAAAAATAGCAGTGAGGTCTCCAAGTGTCCAGCCAGTCTTTTCTTTTTAACAACTTAAAGTTTTTAACCAAAAAAAAAAAAAAAAAAATCAGCTTTATTGCCAGGGTTGGGGGGTTGCAGATATCACACCAATTCAGTATATAACCATAAGCAAAGTGCAAGGCTAGCAGTGGCTTCCCCAGACTTGGGGAAGCCAGAACATAACCCTCCATTTCTGCAATTTTTTTCCAAAAACAGAGCAATCTGTTATTAGTCATCGATCCTGCAAATTTCATGCTGTTTCAAGGAGTTTTAGAGTGAATATTCTAAGTTATTTTCTTACCAAATTGATCAGCTGAGTGTGGACGATGTCTTCCACCAGTATTGCAGTTTCATGGAGCGGCCTGCGAGCATCTCCCAAGGAAAACCTGGAAGAAAGAGGGTTATATTCCATGGTTATAGAAATGAGTCAAAAAGAAACAAAGTAGGCAGCCTCCAGAAAAATAAAATGGAAAAAATATGAATAATACATAATAATTCATTATAATAATAGCCTAATGCACCTGTATATACAGAAACAGATCACTCACTGTGGTCCAAGGAGTATAAACCAAAGGAACGTGATTAAAGGAACAAAAGAGCTGCAAGAATGTATGTGAAAGTACATGGTAAGAAAAACTGAAAAATTAAGGAAACAGAGGAAAATCCAGTTTGTAGGAACAATTGAAAAAAAGAGGGGCAAAGCTGTACCATGTGTACTACTAGGAGTAATTCTGTATTTGCAGTTATCTTCACTTGCGAAATTACCAAATAACTATCTTAAAAGGTGAAATGTTAGCAGGTATTTTATCCCAAATCTAAATGCTAATGCTAAGGCATGGAAGGAACTACTACAAATTAAACGGGTTTTTTATGCAATAGTATGTGAGAGGCTCTTAAAGTCTATACTGCAAGATTAAATGACAGGAGGTCATAAAGAGATGATGGTCTTCATATAATATCGGAACCAAAAGAATAAGTCATTGCAGCTGGAGTCAATAAAGGAGAAATTATGACAGTGGGATTTTTGCAAGGCTTCTTCTCTAAGAAATACCTGAAGTTGCTCTCTACACCTGTATTAACTACAAGCTAAAGCTGGGATTGCTCCTTTGACCTGGGATGGGGAGTGGCCATCACCAGTCTATTAAAAAGAGACTAGATGCTGCAGAAAATCTGAATGCTAGACCTTCGGTTTGTAGCACTTCTGACCCACTGCAGAGCCTGAGCAGTTTCCATGCAATGCCCCAAAATCCCAGAATCACAGAATGTAAGGGGTTGGAAGAGACCTCAAAAGATCTAGTCCATCCTTCTAGGACACTTGAACAGGCTTCCCAGGAAAGTGGTCACAGCCCCAAGTTTGGCTGAGTTCAAGAAGTGTCTGGACGATGCCCTCAGTGCCATGGTCTGACTTGGCTGGCCCTCTGTGGAGCCAGGAGTTGGACTCAATGGTCCTTACGGGTATCGTTCAGCTCAGCAGATTCTGTGATTGATTCTATGAACCCCCTTCCAGAGCAGGATCACCTACATTATGTCACACAGGAATGCATCCAAGTGTTCTAGAGAAGGAGATTCCACAACCTCTCTGGGCAGCCTGTCCCAGTGCTCTGCCACACTCACAGTGAAGAAGTTTTTTCCTTATGTTTACAACAAGTCATACAAAACTACCCATCTGAAACTGGGTTGGAGGGCTTCAGCTCCAGACCCAGTCCAAGTACAGGGGCATTTTATTTGGAATGGCTGAGATCCAGGTGAGGCTCAGAATTTCTTTCACTTAGTAGCTGCACCCTTACAGAGAGGCACTTGAATCACAGAATCACAAGGCTGGAAAAGACCTTTGAAGATCATCAAGTCCAACCGATCATCAAGTCCAACCAGTGAAGACCCAGTGAAGGTTTCTTAGTACCCCAAATAACTGCAGGTTGGAAGCAAGCTCTGTCTCATTAGTCCAGCTCAGTGAATCTAGAGAGCTTAAGCCTTCCCTAAGACCTACCTTCATCTAGGTAGCAGCACTGCAGGTTAGAGAAAGGAAAAGGTATCTTAGTCTATGCAGCTTCCATTCATCACATGAAGTGCAAAAAGATGCTGTTTGTTCTAGTTAACTACTGTCTGTTCTTTGCTTCCAAACCCTATATTTTCAGTCCATGTAGCAGAAATGGGGTACTCGAGGATTTTAGCTATGGTTCTATCTAAACTTGTTGAGACTATCAGCATCTTACAGAGATGGTCATGTTTTATAATGGGTTGTACGTCTCTGAAATGAGTAGAACGTTCTATTACACAGGAGTGCACAGGCACATGAATTATAATGTCAGAGACTTCCTAGGACTACAAGCACAGCACAGAAGACAATCCAGGTCCTATTAAGTATTTTATAAACTGCAAATACCTGGTTATTATATGGGAAATACATATAAAAACACAAGTATTTATGACCATATTATACCGGAACATAAAATTATATTAAAAAAAATAACAGATTCAAAACAAGTGCTCATATAGGATAAAACTTAAGCATTTCTTTTTTTCTAAAGTAAGGTGCATATGTAAATTAATAGGAGATTTTATCTTTTTTTCTCTAATCGTACAAGGTATACAAACCCAAACGGAATTCATTTATCAGAACCATATGTTGTTCCTTCTTATTTACTGGCCTTTTCATATTCAAAGTAGTTTTTCTTTATTTCTAAGACTTAAAATGCAAAATAAAACAACTTTGCAAGAAAGAAGCAAATGTCTGCTTGGCAGCATTATCATCTTCAGCATAAATTTAATTTGGTTTTACGACTCTCTACTTTCATACAAAGGAAAGGGTTTTGGTGTTCCCTTCCAAAGACAACAAAGCACAAGAACGGAACTCTGTCTCTGAGGCAGGATGCTGCCTCTGCATTGAGATGCCCTCCCTGTCCATGTTTAGAGGTCTCTCTCACAATTAACTATCACCTCCCACGGGAAGTAAAAGAGATTCCATCAAGATGCAGCTCCTTGATGTGAGAGGAGACAAGCATCAAATCTGTTTGCTCCATCCTGATGCAAAAGGGTATGTCAGAGTGGATGCTGCCATGTGGTGAGATGCAAAATCATCTCGATTACACAGAAAATCAAGTTCCAGAAGCACCCACTTTTTTCCTCTTTCACTTGCTCTCTTTCTACCTTGAAAAGTTATTTCTATCTCAGTCTGCCTTTGCTGCTTTCCCATGTAACTTCAGCCAGCTTCTTTCCCACACACAGAAATAAAGATACTGGCATGGTGGGTTCAGCAAAAAGGAAAAACCACCACACGTACCCACAGCCGCTTCCTTTCTCTTTGCAATGGATTCAGGAACTTTTTAGACGCCAAAAAAAAAAACCTGTAAAGCTTTAATACTTGTTCACTGTATTTATACAGCATTTGATATGTTTCTTGATTCTAACATGCTCATAGGATAATATACTTTGAGATACCAAATACAAGCTTTTTACCCCTTCCTGCTACCAGAGGTAGTAACTACAAATGCACAAGCACTTAAAGTAATAAACTCTTCCACGTTTTTCTTCACTTTTGCCACTGTGCATCTCCATCACAGAATAAACACTCAACTAAGACTCAGGGGGCTCAGATTTTTTGCCAAGTTACAGAATATGAGGTAGGTTAAGAATCAAAAGAAAACCCTAAAAACAAACAAAAAATAAGACCCCAAGATTTGTTGCCCTCGTTTCTGGGAACTGAAACTGAACTTGATGTTTTAATATAACTTACAAATTTCATCTCACGTGTGCTTTACTTTTAATGGTTCATTAGAGAGTCTTTTAAAGAACCTTCCATTCCCTGGAAGTATAAATAATTCTTCCTATGAAACATATGAAAATTCAGTTGAAAATAGAAAAGAGCTGTTTCAGGTTTTCTGGGAAATCCTGAAGAGGAAATATATGAAAATATAACATCAGCAGTGCATCAAATCAGTAAAATGATATGGAAGACTGTCCTGATAATTGAAGCACCTACCCATTAGACATGCCACACAGCAACAAACCTTCTCAGTAGATCCGATTTCAAAAGTTTGTCCATTTTAGAGAAGCATTTTTGCAAGGGGGTGATGAATTTACCCGGATTTGCATGGGAGGATTAAAATAGCAACACAGAGAAAGAAAAAGCTGCTGCAGCTCTTTTATTGTTTACTTTTAGCTTCTATTTCTAATTTATTTAAGTTCCTGTAATGATGTTTCCAGGCTCATCAAAAGGGGTAAATGTCCAAGCCACTAAATGCCTATGTGAAGTACCATGGCATACCGTGTGCATATACTTGGCACATGCTAAGATGCAACAGCTTCTCATGGTGCAGGGACCTACAGTTGTAAGAACCTCAAAATCTTGGGCAGCTACAGAAATAGATAAAGTGCTTTCTTCCTCCACCCCCCACCCCCTCCATTTCTTGGGGTTTTAAATGCCTGCGAGAGGTATTGGACCAGGCGCAGACTTGCTTCAAAACCCCCAATGCAGAGCTCTCCAGGTGGCCAGACCACCAGGAGAGCAGACTGTGGAGACAGAAAGCTGCTACAACTTCCCATCCTCCACAGCCTTGAAAAGCTGTCCTGGCCAGAAAGGAAGTATAACCAGGGTGGCTGGGAGTGCACTAAGCTAGAATAAATAGTTTCTCTTACTGGGGCTTCTATTGAGTTCATACCATAACAAAGCTACCCCGACTCATGTGGAATTTACCACCTTGAATAAATTTGACAAATCTAGCCTAGGAAAAGTATAAAATCAGTGAGGTAGACTGGTGGGAAATTCCTTTTTTTTTAATAGAATTTTTTTATTTCTTTTCTAGAAACCCCTAACAATTTTCCTCTTCTGTTTCAACAGCGATTTGCAGCAGCAAAGATGGGACCTCCAGACTTTATTTTAATGCATCTCAAGATCTTACATAGATGAAGCAGATACTTCTGTGCTTAGCACAGTGGGACTGTGGGTCACAGTGGTCAATGTGCCTGCAGTGCCAGCAACTGGAGAGACTTGAATGGATGCACACTTGTATGTGAGAGTGTAGCCCATGAGAAGAGTTTGGGGATCCATGTATCCAACTGGTCATAAATATGGGCTGGACACTGGACAGACAAGAGGGTCTGTGAGTTGGCTGCTGGAGGGACCAGGAGTTCCACACCTGCTGCTGAGGAGAATGTGGTGACTGGAGCTTGTTCAAGAGACCCATTTACAGGTGTGTCTGCATATGAGGGTTGAGGATCTCAGCACTGACTGTGCTTCAGGCTACTGGATTTGGCAATTCCTAGTTTAGGACATGTGTTGAAATATTGGACTCAGACTAGATGTGTCTGTGAAGGCGAGGATTTGCAACAGACAAAAATCTACTGAGGAGATTCAAAAGAAATCAAAGGAGCTTGGAAGGTGTTCAGCCAATGTATAATGGGAACCTAGAGACAAGACTTGACTCACACGTAGACCACTACTTGGCTGACATCTGAACCTGGGTGTCTGCAACAGCAAGCTGATTCCCATCCTGCATTTTTACCTGACCAATCGAGCAAATACGATCAAGACATAATCGCTCACCACATACAGGATCAGCTAATTCACTATTAAAAATCTAAAACCAGGCAAGAATCCCATAAAATCACAGAGGACAAATCCAGTATTAGATATATTTGGACCGGATAATATCTGGGCTCACATCTCCTCAATATTTTAAGACTATACAGTAAATTTCTTTTCTGTCAGCTGTTTGGCCAGAATGCATTTGGAATATGCAATATATTAATTCTCAGAGATCTTTCTATACTATAAGCATATGTCCTTTTAAATATATGAATTATTTGAGACCTGAAAGCCAGATGGTAACAAAAAAAAATCAGTTTTACAGTTCTGAGCACAAGAACATCCAGAAAACTTCCAACAATTCAAATACCAGAAGAATAAATATGGCAACTCACTAAAAAACCCCAAATAAAACCAAACTTTGAAAAATCATTAACACCATTAATGTTTTGGGGGTTGGACTCAATGATCTCTTGAGGTCCCTTCCAAACCCTACAATTCTGTGAATGCATTGAAGTCATTCACCTTGGTTCCATAAGAGGTTGACTCTGAAGAAAAATATTGATATCTGGTCTCTAAGGTGACAGAAAATTGGGAAACTACAGGTTTCTTTCTGAGGAGAGTGGGACCAAACCTATCACTGCAGGAGATACCTCAGAGAAAATAAGATGAGGATAGTATCTTTTTCAAAGTCTTAAAAGCTAAAGCAAGCTCTTCTCTCCATTTGGTTGCTGAGCAAATAAGGCAGAAGCTGTGTCTGAAAAGAAAGAGATGACTGGTGCCAAACCAGAAAATTGATTAGAGCCACACAGGAATCCACACTGTATGAAAAGTAGAAGAGGAAAGAAAGAATAAAATACAGGAGGAAGAAGTTGCCTGAAGTAAAAGGATGACTGCGATAGGGGAGAGGTGTAAACGATGGTGTTTCAAGTTATTTCTATTTTATGTTAAGACACGTTATATCAGAGAGAGATGATGTGACAAATTGCTGTTTTGTGGGCATTGCTCCTTAATATCACCAGTGAAGTTAGTAAAGGAGCCTAAATTAAAAAATTAAATAATCTTCCTTGCTTATCGCTTCAGCTTAGTGAAAAAAACGATCAATTTAGAGCACTGAGTTAACTAACCAGCACATTTTATCAGTGCTACCTGAAAGACCGCTCAAATTTACTTTGCTATTTATACATTTATCTGCTTATCAGGTGACTTCCAGTGAAGCCCGTTTAAAAAGAAAAGAGAATCTTAATTCCCATCAGAGTTCATTGGTTCAACAAGTTTATATCACTAGGCAACTTGTGAATCAAACTAGATACATAGCTAGGTAGATAGATAGCTGGGTATATAGTATTCAGCTAAGTGGAAAACAGACATTACATTATTTGGTATATGAAGTTGGGTTAATCAGTATTGGTTTCAATGTCTCTTCCAACATTGCTTCTTCTAACAGCTCTTTTCCGTCCATCCATCCCACCATTGCATCACCCCAAACTCCTGAAGTAAGACGATGAATTTCCTTTCATTAGACCTATACTTTGCTACACAATATAATCCCATTTTCTTGTCTAATAACTGAGGAATGTAACTCACCACCCTGGCAATGTGAACAACAGAAATCCTGACTCTTCTACTCCTATAAAATCAAGAGAAGTTGTAGGAAGTTACTAAAAGTAATTACCATTTTCTTATTCAGTAAGTGGAGATGCCCTGCTCACTTGTTTAAATAATATCAACACTAAGAATTTTATTACTAAATTATTGAATCTTTATTAAAAGGAACTCAGCTTAATGTTAAATGCTTTTTCCAAAATGTGTATGGCAGTGAGAATGACAAGCACAGGAAGAAACTGAAACATCAGTTGCAAAATGGGTTTTTTTCCACATAAAATTAAGCTTTGATGATGTCTGCAGATACTGGAAAAGCATAAACAAGAAGAGAAACATTACATAATACCTTTTAATTATTCAAAAGTACATAGCAACAAGTAAAGGGATAAAATTTAGAAAAGGAACATTTAGAGACAATTAGAAGGAAATCATCTGAAAACGGGAGCTAAAACCCTCTGTAGCCATCTCAGAAGGAAGAGAAGTTTCTTTGCTGAAAATACTGAAAACTAAATTTAAAAAGGAACTGCTGGGTCTTGTTAAGAAAGTACACAAAAACAAATCTTGATCAAGTGACTTGAAATACTTAAAAATGAGATACAACATTCTAAACTGGTATGTCACCTGCAACTAACATACAGTTGTTGGAACTCTGTATCTGAAGTCTGAAATAAACTTCACTGATGCTCATAATAAAAAAAAAATAATTAACTCTTTTCCTGGTTTTAGAATTCGAATTATTTTATTTAAAACTTACTAATGCTTCCTTAACAGCCTTTAATACAGATACTTCTCAATTACAATGATGGAAAGTAACATCCAAAGGCATCAGTCAAGTTCATTACCCTACTGAAGAATGATCTAAATAAGGTAGGACCTTTTTAAGAGCAACTTTACCTGAAATTGAAGTAGCTTGTTTACATCTCACACGGTAAGGTCTGCTGGACAGCAGGATTAACACAGTCAAAGATTCTGCCAAATCAAAAGTCTGATTTTTCTCACAGAAAGACAAACTCTGTCCTCAGTGATGCTACCATAAATCAAGAATAACATGAAATCATCAGGGAATGAATTTCAGAGATGCTAAAGTCTCCCAACTACATGGGAGGTCACTCTGTCTTGATTCAATGAAGTTCTTTTTTAAGCATGAACCTCCTGAATCATGTTCTTAAGCTGAGACTGTAATGGTTTAAATAACTTGTGGAAACAAACAAACAAAAAATCTTAAATTTTCCCCTTTAAAAAGGGCAACTATTATTAACATTTCTTTAAAGGCACCATAATATACACAGTAAGAAATGTGTATCCATTTTTTGCCTTCATAAATTCACACTCACACATGGAAAATTACTGTGTTGCAAGACAGAAGGGGAAAAAAGGCAAAAAAGATATCACCACTCTACTACTGCTACTCCATAAATCACAGAATAGGTGAGGGAGGAAGGGAGACATGGAGATACCTAGTTAAATCCTTCTGTCTCGAAGAGGTTTGCTCAGGGCTGTGTCCAGATGGGCTTTGAGTATCTCCCAGGATGAATGCTCCACAAGGTTTTTACACAGCCTGTTCCCATGTTTCGCTGCCATAACAGTAAAAAAATATTTTTCCTTATTTTTAAGTGGAATTTCCTGTATTTCCATCTGTGCTCACTGCCTCTTATCCTGCCACTGGCCACCACTGAAAAAAGCCTGGCTGTGTCTTCTTTACACCCCCTCAGTACTTTATGGACATCAATAAGATCTTCCTGAGTTGCCTTTTTCTCCAGGCTGAATAGTCCTAGCTCTCACAAGTCTCTCCTTGTATGACAGATTTTCCATTCCTTTAATCATCTTAGTGGACTTTCACTGGACTTGCTTCAGTATGTCCATGCCTCCCTTTTACTGGGGAGCTCAGCAGTGGACCCAACATGCCAGACAGGTCTCACAAGTGTTGAGCAGAGAGGAACTGTGACTTCCCTTCTCTGCTGGCAACAGCCTGCCTAATGCAGACCAGGATGCTACCACAAAAGCACATTACTGGCACGTGTCAAACTTGGCATCCACTGGGACCCCCCACAACCTCCTCTGCAAACCTCATTTGCAGATGACCAGTCTCAACTGCTTGTGTTGGCTGGTGTTATTCCTCCACAGGGTCACAAATTTAGATGTCCCTTTGTACAACTTCATGAGGTTCCCGTTGGCCGATTTCTCCATCCTGTTGAGGACCCTCTCAATGGCAGTGCACTCAGTCTATCAATCACTTCTCCCAGTTTTGTATCATCAACAGACTTGCTGTGGCTGTATTGTGCTCCATCATCCAGGTGGCCCATGAAGACATGATACAGTATTGTCCCTAAGATTAACCTCTTGGGGCACACACCATCAGTAATTGGTCTTCAGGCTGCTGATACCAACTCTTTGAACCTAGCTCTTCAGACAGGTTTCAGTCTGCCTCACTGCACATCCATTTATCTGTTTCATCAGTTTGCATGTCAGGGTGTTATAGGAGACAATGTCAAAAGCCCTACTAAAGTCAAGGTAAACAGTATTCACTGCTCTTCCCTCACAATGCACCAGTTATTTCACCACAGAAGACTATCAGGCTGGCCACACATGATTTCCCCTTCGTAATTCCATGCTGACAACTCCAAATCACCTTGTTACCCTTAACAGAATCAGAAATGGTTTCTAGGAGGATCTGCCCAGGGATCAAGGTGAGGATTACTGGTCTATCATTACCCAGATCCTCCTGCTTGTCCTTTGAAAGAGAAATGGCATTTGCTTTCTTCCACTCTTCAGGAAGGAACTTCTACCAGTGGCCATGACTTCATGAGCAATGTCATACATAAAATCAAAGCAGAATACTGTGTATTATGTTACTAGTAGAATAAATATGTAAACTAAAATCTGATTTCAAGCAGAACAGGTTGTAAGAGTATCCATATTTAAATTTTTATGACTGTAGTTAAGCCATTAAAAATTAATTCACATATATAAAAAAACAACTTGGAAAATGCATTTGAGCAAACTGGTTTTAAAGTATTTTTCCTCCCTCACCATCTATTACTTTATGAACTGTCAATATGCAAAAATATTGTCAATTCTGAACCTCTACTTCCACCAAACTGTTAATAGGTACATCTCTTTCATGGTGAATATGTCTAAATTCCATCAAAACCCAATTTTCTAAGTTCTCCTAAAAGCTCTGAAGAATCATCTTTCTACACATGGTTTTACTGAGGAAACTCGGTTACTCTTCACCAACTGTGGCAAGCACAACACCCACGAGCTGAGAATGAGGGAGAGTTTTTAAAATAAGTAAAAACGAGAATATGGGCAGCTATGTTGTTCAGGTGCTTTCAGAACTCTTGCTTATTAAAGAAAACAATAGCCTTCAACCTGGTTTGTTTGTTCAGTTTTTTCCTTATACTATTGTACACACTTTCTAACTGCTGAAAATCAGCAGAGTTATCCCAACACAAAGCTGTGGCAAGAATTCTTTTCAGTGCCATTGCATACTAATCAGAATACACCAAACTAACAGTTAAGTGTCTTAAATTAATTTTACAAATCCTTATGACTGGCAAAGGAAAAAGATATAATTTATTCCAGTTGTAGAACATAATATGTTCCATTCTCTCATTCACAAAGGGTTTCAGTTTTTTCAGGAAACAAATGAGACAACTGTCTTTCTAGACTATGCAGACTGGACTCTGATCAGTCATTTTTGCTCTAGGAAAAAGTTCATCTCAACAATATACCCAAACATAAATGGAATTTAACAAAGCCAAGAAAGAGGAATTTTCAGTCTGCTCTCATGAGGACATGGCAAAAAAGTGATGAGGAGAGCAGGAAGTCAAAACATCATTTTACTGTATATATACATTATAAGTGTTAACCAAATGTGGAAATCCCTAGCTATTTTAAATCTAGATTAAAACCACAAGACAATTTAAACCAATCCACAAGATACAAAATATAAATGAGGATGAATGCTTTACACTAATTTTTTGAGAAATAATATTATTCTTTTTGTACCATCCAAGACATCAAGAACATTTTTCATTGTTCTAAAAATTCACATCACAACTTTATGAATGAGATCTTTGGGTGTTAAATGATGAAAATTATATCAAATTCTCAAGTAACACACTTCCTTATCAGATGTTAATGCATTTTATAACATCAGGTTTTTAATTTTACACCCTTCCTCAAGTCAATGCCTGGAGAAGGGAAGCAACTTGTCCACAGTTGGTTTGTGGCAGAAAAAGCAAGTTACTCCCACTACGTCTCCCATAGCTGGGTGCTCTACTGACAAATCAGGCTTTGCAAATGAGTTTTATTTTAATAGTAAATTAGTAAATTAGATTTAAATTTTAACAGTAAAGCAAAGTGATATGAAAAGTCCACCTATGCATGTAGAGAACCTGTGTACTCATTGTTGCAGTACCTGTGTCAGACAGATGTTACAGTACTTGCTGTAATGACAGTGAGACACAGAAAGAGGAGTCAAAAAACCAACCCACCTGAAAACATTTGAGACCAAAAGAGCATTACAAACTTTAAAACTTAGCTATGACATTAATATTTGCAGTATTTCTAGATTTATTTTTTTTTTAACTAATGAATAGAATAAAAAAAACCTGCTGTAAAACACTTAATTTGACTTTTCAATCAGCAGTGGTCCACAAGTCATAGCTTCGAAATCTGTGCTCCAAAACACCCTTAATGACATAGGGACACCACAGTTCATGTCTTCTACCACTAATGAAGCACCACAACTTCCTAGTTACCAAAAATCAAACCCGCTCTGAACTGTTCCAGAGTTACTCTGTGTTATCACTGAACCTGTGAGCGACAAATAGAATTAGAAGTTATTTCCCCCAGGGCACCAATAAAATAAATCTACAAAGAAGAAAGAAAGCACAACAGTTAAAATGGAGAATTATTCTGCATAGTTGGTTATAACATAGGTTTAAGTTTGAAATGCACTGAGTACACCAACACTCTTGGTTTTTCTGCAAGTAAAAATCTGCCATAAGATACATTAATTTCATTTGAAAAGACCATGCTTTAAAAATGGATTTTATTTCAGAAATAAAAATAAATAAATAAAAATGCAACCTTCTCCCTAGAGTAAGAAACTAGAAGTTCTGTGATAAAATCTTTTCTGGAAAGTCAGTACAATTTCATATCAATAGTGTGCTCCTTTTCCTGCTTTCAAATGGATTACTTAAATGTTTTAAAATGTTATAACCCACAATAATCTGTTCCAGGCACCAGCGAAAAGGAAGAAAAAAATTACAGAAGTCAAGATGTCGCCTGGAAGCACTTTATGGCAAACATTATAAAGATAACACAGAGCAGAGAAGCTCTGGTTCAATCCATTATAAATACCCCATTCTTCTTAAAATCACAAAAACGTATTTATAGTAAAGAACTCTTACAGGCTTTTTCCTCAGAAGACTTCATTTAAGTACAATTTGGCAGAATTTTTGGAACCAGAAAAGAAGAGTTTGCTAAAATATTGATGTTTTACAGTCACCCCAGTCTTGATCTACTTGCTACAAAAACAAAAGCAAGGACTTTGGAAGATGACCACATCCGTGTCTACTAATTACACTTTAGTTTTTCATTTTGACCAAAATGTGCTCTCTAGCAGTTATACTGAGCACAGACATTGGAATGTGTTGTCCAGGGAGGTTGTGGAGTCACCGTCCCTCAGGGTGTTCAAGGAAAGGTTGGATGAGGTACTTAGGGACATGGTTTAGCAATATAGGTGACAGAGGGATGGTTGGACTGGATGATCTTGGAGGTCTTTTCCAACATTAATGATTTTATGATTCTATGACACCAAATCATCACTTGGACAATTAAAGCCTCACTAAAAACACACGTTATTTTCTTCATTTTTATTACTGATGTACTGTTTAAGGAATTATATGGTTGATTTGGTTTTGCTTTTTTTTAAAAAGGTGAAAATACTGGCAAAAGATATTCCTATATACACAATCTATAGATCAAAGCTCTGTTTTCCACACATCCAATCGGCACTCCAGATAGTTGCCCTCTCTTCTTTTACCCCAGGTCCCTCCCAAAATGCAGGGACACTTGTGTACACACAAGCAATAGGCTACACTGACCTCCTTATGCACTAAACCTACTAAATAATCACTTTGAGCACTCAGATGATCAGAAATAAGAAAAAGGGGTTTTCAGATTTCTCAAAATAAATAATTTTCTTTTTTTTCAATGAAAAGTGGCTCAGTGTGAAGTCAGAGACAGAATATGTGAATAGCTGGAGTTTAGAAAGATGTTCTCATAAATTAGGGATGAAGCATGGGCATTATAAACCTTCACTCAATTTAATTTTCAAAAACATGAAAAATATTTAGTTTACAATGAAAAGAAGCAAAATTACAAGGGCTAAATACATACAGTCTGTTTAATAATAATAATAATACAATAACACTAAAAAGAAGGATCTCAGGCTATAGTGCAGCATGACAAGCGATGAGTCAAGAATAAAAGACAAAAAAGGGGGACAAGAATGACTCTCATAGGGATCAACAAAATGGTACATGAAAGAAAAGGCTAGGTAATTACTTCACTTTATTGATGATTGCTGAAGGACAACTCGGCATCCATTCAAATTTGCCTTTTTTTTTTTTAAAGACTGTTTTTTTCCTGACCTTTCTCAATAAAACCAATAAAAAATAGACAAACATGAGCTGTGCTTATTCAGGAGAAATGTGCATGACTATTGCTGCTTACTGACATGCATTTAGATGTGAATAATTGGCATTTTGAATAAAATTTATTATAATGCTATAGTTGGATTGAATTAGTATCTTCATATGAAGATACTATAATTTCAAATTAATACTTTACAGCTGGTAAAATGGTGGTAAAATCAGTAATAAAATGCAAGCATTAAAAAAAGTGATTGTTTAAACACACTGTTCACCCAGCATTATACCCAGTACATGAGTTCACAAGGAAAATCATTATTATGGATACCGTACTTTGCTGTCTTGCCTGTATCTGTAGAATATAATGTGAAATTATATCAGGTAAAATCTTAATTCCCTTATTTCTCAACACAGATAAGCTAGACAAAAAATAAAAAAAGCATACCAGAGAGTCCAAAAGTTATTCCAATGAACACTTCTGATTCTTATAGCACATTTCTATGACTGAAGAAGAACAAATTCTTGAAGAAATTAAGTATACGTGAAGCATCCTAACCAACAGTGACAGATGCTCAGTAGCAAGCAGTTTTCAAAAAGAGCCACACTTTCAAAATAAGAATTAATCTCTACAGAGAAAAGTCAGGAATTGCCATGCTTGAGACAACGGTATTCAGCATCCCGTCTTTCCCTCTCTCTTCTTCCTTAGGAGCCAAGGAAGCAACGGCTGGAGTCAGGGAAAGACCGAATTCTCCAAGAAAAGCTGCGGTTTCACTGAATCACACACTATGAAGGCAAAAGCAAATGTAATTTTTGGTATCGGAATGATCTGTTACAGGAGAGTAATTAATGTCTCCCTTTGTGCTGCAGTTATTGAACATTTCTCTTTTCCTTCCTTTCAGTTTCAGAGCCGGAGAAGAGAGCAAGAGCTGTGTGCTGGAGTACCCTGTGCGCCACGGAGGGGGACAGCCACGAAACACCACGGTATTCTTTCTTTTTTTATATAAATAAAAAAACATCCTGACTGTGCTTCTATATCCAGGCACAGTCGTCGCTTCTTAGAGCTCCAGCTTGGCATCACTCAACACACAAGCCATGGTGCTCGTGGCTGAGATTTGTGTGGTCTACGGTAAGCTCTGCTTCCTCGAATATGCGTGGCACGATACAGAGTTTATTTAGAACCTAAGTCTCTGGGGCACGCTATGTAAGTTTATTGTTTATCATTTGCTGGGGAAGTCTTCTGAGGTCAAGGTAAAAAGCAGGAGGTGATATTTGATGTAAATGTTCCAAAGCACGTTATGTGGTTGCATGGTTGCAGTGGCCCCCAGAGCACTTTGCTGGTGGTCCATGGAGATCTGGCCGGTGGAAGGTGCTGGCTCTCCCTGTTTCCAGCTGCTATATCATATTTAATGTATTTTTAGCTTCACTTAATATTTTCCTAATATTCCTTTTCCATGTAAGCAATTAGTGTGGTTACAAGGAATGGCAACAGCAGCCAGTGGGAGAAGAGGTGGTCTTTACAGCTGCGTATGGGTGCAGATCCACAAGACAATCTCATTAAGAGGTGGCAGGGGGAACCCACCCAAGAGCCACCTCTATTTCTCCATTCACTTAAATGAACAATTTGAGGTTTTTCCCTCAGAAAATTTTGCTGACAAATTCACTATCATCACTGAAGATGAAAGAACAAACAACAAAGTTGCAGATTTTGGCCTTTTACTATGAAGTAAGATCAGGAAGAAAAAAAAAACCCTCACTAAGCCATATTTGCTTTCCTAATTAAGTTTAGAAAAAAGAACAGACAAGCTATAAATGGGATTAAAAATATGCATGAAATTGCTGGCCTTCATTTTTGTAGTTTTATATTTTTTAAAAAACTTTAGCTTTTCAATGCAACTGGAGATCAGTAGGTACATTAGAAATATCTGCAGAGTTAACTTGCCAACCTAAAAAGCAGAAAAAAAGTCTTCTGAAAAACATTTGGCCATGACCCTCTTGAATTGTGCTATTTTAACATTTATTTCTTGAAAAAACTGTAAAGTTTCTAGAATTCAAATTAATTTTCCAGTTAGCCTCCGCTGCCTTAATTCATATTTACTGACTTTCATCTTGCCCTTGACTAATCAAAAGAGACTCATCAAGTCAATTGGAGGCAAATTAAAAAAATATACGAAAAAAAATACTAAATGGGGAACATTTGCTGAACAAAGGAATGTCTCTTTTTATACTTTTAAAATTTTCATTCTTACTTAATTATCCATGAAACTACGCTGACTCCAACCTGCTTGCGAAGGAACAGATGAGAGAAGTCAGTCCCTAACCATGCAAACGTGCTTTGTGTTATGTTTAAGGAAAAATAGACTCAATATTAGAGAAGTTACAAATTAACGCGTTCAGCTTCTGAGTTCTGCTAGCTGACAACGATGCTTATGTACAAGGGAGCCTTATTTAGGAAAACACTCCCCGGAGATGGGGATTAAAGGGAGTCCTTGCCTCCCTCTGAGCTGCAGCAGAGCTCAGCCTCCGTATGTCTCCTTCCTCCTCCAGATAAGAGACGGGTATTTTTTTACAATTCTCAAGAGGTTTTGCCTGATGCCTGGAAAACACCAAATCCCTTATTGGCTTTAGACGTCTGTAAGATTTCAGTGGAGCAGCCTCACTGAATCACTTTCCAAGACTTTGCAACCGAGGGCCTTCCTAAACCTCAGCTTAAGAAGGATTTAAGGAGACTAAATTTGCTCATCAACGGCTGACAGAGTAAAACACAAAATTGCACAAAGCTGGATGGAAAAATCACTTCCATGTACGAGGGTTTTCCTCTCTTTTCTTCCCCAGAAGCTTAATCATCACCTAATGGTTAGTGTTCTTCCATCACTTTGACAGCAAGCAGCAGGTAATGCTTAAAAATTAAGCAAGAAAAATAATAAGGGGGGTTGGAGGTTGGGGGATGGGGTTGTTGGTTTTTTTTCTTTCTTAAAAAAATATATATAATAAAAATAACCACCCTAACTCATACATCCTTGCATATATCCTCGCTCTGGCATCTGCCTGGACAGTTACAGAAAAGTAGGGAGTATAAATATGTTTTTAGAACTACACAATCATTTTATCTCTTCCCCCCCGCTCTTTCCCACAAAGGCATTATCTACAAAGGTAGGTATGGTAATAACACTAGTCTTGTAAGTCCAGCATGATAGAAGGAAATCCAAACTGCAGGGAACGCTGTTTTCAGTGACATACTGTGCAATCATGAGCCTGCTTTGTACGTACAGGAAATTCTCATGAGTTTTCTTAATGAAAAAAAAATCACTAAAAAAAGATTTGCTGTAAATATCTCGCGAGCCATGACAAAGTACCTTATAAAATATAACTATTCATAAACAGTCTAGCCTCTGGAATTAAAACACTGACAGTTTCTATTAAAAGGTGCTTAGTCACAGTTCACTAAATATTTACAACGAATCATTTATTCTCTAATTTCATTGACTTTTACTGTCGTTAGCAAAAGTCAAGAAAACTTCCTGCATGTGTGTGAATGGGTTGTGTATGTAAACCACAGCTTGCAAAGTCAATTTTATGGAGGCAGAAAGATTTTTCACATTACACAAGCAGGTCCTCCTCTGCTGTAGAAAACTATTTGCTTCAACTTCAATTGGATGCAAGTATCTGAATAAACTGGAATCAGAAGGCACAAGAGTAAATTGCCATCATGCCTTGCAGGAGAAAAGGGAATATAAAAAGACACAGTTTGTCAACTTCTTCAACTTCTTATATCTAAGTTTTGCAAACTGTAGCATTCTTTCTCTGCCTTTCCAAACTTGGCAAAGGAAATAGAAGCTCAAGCAAGGAGAGGATGAATGAAAACTGCATCGTGTGACATTACAGAACACGTGTTATCAGAAAGCAGCGTCAAGACTTGAGCTATTGGTGTTGACAGGCATTTCACCAAACGAAAGCCAAATTTTTTTCTGCTGCTGTTCGGGTGGAGAGGGAATGCAACTTTTGAGGTTTCTCTTTGAAGAACCTGATTGAGATGCTGTCCAAGCAAGGAAAGCTCAAATGGCTTTGTAGGGAAATGGGGTGCTTATAAAAATAAACAGGGCTCTACTAAAAAAATGCAGACTTTAGTACTATCAGAAAGCAGAAAACCTCCCACACAGCACTGACAATGACATAGCTCTTCTATGGGTTTGTCAAAGACTGAACAGTGCAAAATGATGCAGTTTTATGACACACAAACACCCTTCCAGTGAGGCTTACATTAGAATCCCTTAATGGGTTTACATGGATACCAGTATCTAAATGCAGCCTCTGCATGGAGGAGCATTTTGTAACCCAAACCTTACCATGGTTTGATATCATTAATACGTATGGTACCACCAAGGTTATTGCTATCCTCTTGTTGACATCATTGCTGATAAGTTTTCCCGTTCTGTCTCTTAGTTCCCACGATTACAGAGTCACTGAACTGTCAGGGTTGGAAGGGGCCTCTGGAGATCATCCAGTCAACCCCCCTGCTAAAGCAGGATCACCCAGAGCAGGTTGCACAGGATTATATCCAGGCAGGTTCCAAATCTCTTCAAAGAAGATATCTCCACAATCTCTCTGGGCACAACCTCTATTGTTGCTTTAAATTCCCCGATGCACTTGAAGACACAAATAGGTTTTGGGTACGTGTCAAGATGACTGCATTTCCTCAGAGAGCTTGGATCATGAGTTGGCTGGCTTCAGACTACAACAAGATCTATCTCTGTCTACAGTTCCCTTACCAGGACCAACAGCAAAGCTGCCAAAGAATTAAAAGTGAAGATCTTGTAGGATAACAGAAGATCAACCACTAATCCATATGCCTGGAAACAGAAACACAGCTAAAAGTAGATGGCACTTCCTAAATTTTTCAGCAGCAGTTTTGTCGTAGAGGAACCAATACACAGAATCACAGAATCACAGAATTGTAGGGGTTGGAAGGGACCTCGAGAGATCATAGGGTCCAACCCCCCCTTCAGAGGAAGGGCCTGATATTTATTAATTCATCTTCTTGTTCAGAAGATGAAATAAGGTTCACATCAATTCTTTTTTAAGGCTCTGGGAATAACTACCATATTAAATGTACCCATATTTATTAGAATAAATTCCTTAACTCAAAAAATGCCCACAAACAGAACCCAAAGAAGTGCTTGAAGACAAGCTGTCTCCAATCTGTTACCAGTAACTCCAGAAGCGAGGAATGCAAAAGGCACAATTTCCAAATTACTCTTATTTGTGCCCTAGCTTGTCTCATAAACACCCAAGAGATCTTGGCTGCATAACCCCGGCTAGAAATCTTCTGGTGACCATGGTACATGCAGACTTCCCACAAGAATCCTGGAAACAAAATGTCTCAGTAGTAGGAAGACAAACAGGACTCTTCCAAATCTCTTCCTCTGAAACAAACAAAAACACCCCAAAACAACCCACACCAGAGATCTGTGGCCTTCATATTTACCTTTCCCACTGATAAGACAGAAAGATTTTCTGAAAATCAGGGAAACCTTCAGCTGGTAAAGGAAAAGATTTCATAGGCTAATGGAAGTGTGCTAACTCATAGTTGCAGCTATCATTTTCTTGAGCTCTGCTTCTTAAAGGTTTGTTTGTGGTCAGTTTAGACCTAAGGTGGTTGAACAGACTATTCAGTAACAGCCAATACTGCTTGGAAGACCTGCTGTAAGGTCATCAAACTGGTTTTAGAAGAGACCTAACCCCCATGGGGTGGCTCAGAGAGCATCTGTGTGGAAATGGTATGATGCTCAATTAGACCATCATTGTGACACTTTCAGGGTATCAGTCACACAGGTGATAACAGTTTAAGAGGAGATGAACCCAGATAGGAAAACACAGGAACCATGGTGGTTCATGGGTTAAGCAACTTTTGTTTTACTTGTGATGTGGTTTTGCTGTGCTATCGTTCATGCCCTGTGTTATTCCTTGCTTCTTACAACCAATTCAACATGTAACTAATATACAGTTCAGAGCTACTGCTTCACCTGATGGTATTAAACACTTGTGCATGGTTTGGAAAGCTGAATACCCATTTATGAAAATTGTATAAAATGATAAAGAGTTTTTTTCTAAGCTTTTCTGAAATACTATCTTTTCTCAAAACCACCATGGGTCCTAAGGCAATCCTTGAGTCATGAGTGGTTTAAGAGACTCATTGTAGAACCTTTGTCACAGAGATTGTCTACAGCTATGGGCCCCAACCTGTTGAAACATTCTGCCCACAGCAGTTGTGTGAGCAATGCATTAAGAGCAGGACCAGAGCTACATGGAGTAGGTACAAGCAAAGGCCTATCCCTCATTGGGGTGAACGTGGAGTCATGCCAAAATTTCACTGGGTGCTGTGACCCTGAACAAGATAAAAGAACTTCCTGAAAAAAAGACTGTTCTACTGCCCACCGCCAGACCATGAGAGACTTGGATCCCCAGGACACCTTGGACCCATGGTGGTGACTATCCTTGCAACTCTATCTCAACTGCTTGCTTAATTTCAACCTTTTCATTCCATTCTGTCCTATCGCTGCTATTTTCCCTTTACTTCTATGGTAGATCACTGGGACGGGTTATCCAGAGAGGTAGTGGAGGCCCCATCCCTGGAGATATTCGAGTTCAGGCTTGATGGGGATCTGAGCTACCTGATCTAGTGAAGATGTCCCTGCTTACTGCAGGGGGGTTGGACTAGATGACTTCTAAAAGTCCCTCCCAACCTAACACATACTATGATTCTATGATTTAGGATCCATGAAATCTCAGTGCAATTTTGGATGCAACAAAATAATGTTTTAAGTTACCAGTTAAAGCTTTCATAAATAAGGAAAAAAAAAAAGTATCTACATTACAGATTATGCTTCTTGTAAATAATGCTGATTATGCTGGTTTCAAGATGGTAATAATTCAAACAAACTCTTCCGATGCTTCCTGTGTCTTCCAAATACAGTCCTCCTATATTTTATGTACCCTTCCGCAATTGCATCAGCTATTCTAAACATTGACAGTATCCCTTAAGTATGCCACCTAAAATACAACTGATCTAAGTGCTTGTAACCTAAGATGGGTGACTTTCTACAACTAGAAAAAAACACCATGTCTGAAAATATGCCAATTTGTATTTTAAACTTTAATCCAAACATATGTATAAATCAAGAGAAATTTTTAAATGTATTAAATTGCTGAGGTCATTCCTAGATTCCTTCATATGCTGAGAAAATATGAGAAAATATAATAGAGAGAATAAACAGAAATATATAAAATACATAATATATACTTGCCCAAATGTTTTTATAGAGAAAATGTAGTATTACAGACATTGTCATTAGATAAACTGTTAAAAATATAATTTACTAAAATGAATACAGGGAAAGAGAAAAAAAAAAGTCTCCGTTATTTTTAATAATTACTGTTGTGGTTTCTCATGCTTAACAGGAGGGAAGCAAGCTTGAACTCCAAATATCACAAAGACCTTTACAACTAGGAAAAAGAAATCAGGTTAGATGAGGATACAAAGGAACCATTTTGCTCCTCTCTTTCCTTGGGTTTCACACAGCCTGTCCACTCCAAAGGCTTGAATCTCTTCACTACTGCTTCATTAGCTTCTCTGCAGAGATTCAGGGTGTTTAGAATATCTGGGAGGCTTTCATATGCTAGAACTGAAAAACTTCATATGAAAAACCAACGCATCCTAACAAAATAAGACTTGGCATAAAATACAGTGTCATTTTAAGTTTATAACTTATAAGCACCTTGTTCCCATGCCTGGCACTGCAAAAAGTTGTAAAAGAGCTACCCTAAAACATTGACCAGAGCTGAAAAGAACAGATATTCAATATAGAGTGTAAATGTCTATAATCACTTCACCAGAGGAAACACACTGACAACCCACAGGCCTGAGTTCTGGTGGAGCACCAGGGAGGAACAGACACCACTATAAAAGCTTCACAGCAAAGATGATTCAAGGGAGATGTTAAAGTTCTTGTGAAACCTCCCTTTAAGTCCCCCGTGAAGAACACACTAAGCATACCCTGAAGACCATTTATGTGCACTTGGTCCTTACTTGTCACAGGAAGCTCCCTCTATCCCATTCAGCTTTCTAAAGGCTCCTAAGGTTACACAAAATGTTTGCTTCACTTTACAATGTAACATTTGCAAAGGAAAACCCACATTGGGTCACATCTGTTCATTTGCAGAATTCTTGCCACTCAAATAAATGAGTTTTAACAAGATTTTTAGGGAATGGTATAATAACTAGGTTGAAGACATCAATGTCTATGACGCACTCAGAAAATGCAGAGGAAAATTTGTAGTTTGGAAAGGGAAATAAATGTCATTCGGAAGCCCTCTGTATCCCAGCCAGAGCTACAGGCTGCAATCCTGCCACCCAAAATACCCCCTTTTAGTGCTGGGACCTGGACACCATTCTCAGAAGGCAATCAATGAGCCAGCAGTCCCTGCATTACCTCCGATGAGGGACCTTTTCAAATATCAACCTCTGGGTAAAGTAAACCCCATCTTTTTCTTTTGTTTCCTCTCCCATTCATATGTCAACCCCATCCTATTTCTTTTTCACCTTAAACAGCATTCAGAAATTTATCCATTTTCACCAGCACCTAGTCCGCAGTAACCAATTGCATGGCATATAGTTAACAAAACATTAAATACCACTAGAAATGCTCAAACCCTTTTTTATGATCATTACAGGATTTACATCCAGGGACAGGACAAAGAGCAGCCTTTTCTTTACTACATTTAAATTATTTCATTTCAAAACAGTTAAGTAAAGAGCAACCAGTCTGGCATACAGGAACCAGAATGAAACTGCTATCAAATATCAAGATATTGAAACAGCAAGTGACTAGATGCCTATTAAAGATTTTGTTCTATGATGCCTTATATTCTGGGGGAAAGAAAAAAAATCACTACAAATATGAGCTAAGCTCTTTGAAGATGTTTAATAAGTATATCCTACTTATAAATTAAGTTAGTATTAAATTACTTAATTACATTACTATTTACTTAATATAAGGTTGCTGAGAGACAACTACTTCTTATGTGAAAGAAAAAAAATAGCACATCATTAAGAAGTTTGTACTCATAAGTCAAAGCCTTATGAAAGGATTTTTGAAATGCTTCAAAACCAAGACATTACACTTTGTTGTATGACCTGGTCTAGAGAATTCATTGTTGGCCATTAACACCACTGACACTGAGCCCGAAAATGTTGAGTATTCATGTCATACGAGGACAAGCCAGAGGTCACGCATCCAAAACGTATGCAAGATTGTAGTGCAACTACAGGTAGCTCCAACCCGCTGCCCATTTTGCATACCCTGCCTGCTTCCCCTGCCTTCTGGATGTAGCCAGCCCAAAGAAACCCACATCCTAAGCCGCAGGTTGGCAGGCACCTGGCCTAACTCTTCACACAGGATGAAAAAGTGCTTTAAATCTACCAATGTCAGGTGGACATCCTCAAAATTTGTATAGTGTTTTTAAATAACAAACTTAGGACATCCTTCCTGACCTTTCCTGCAACAAAGGTAATGCAAAAAAATTATTGGCTCTTTCCCTAACCCTTACCATCACATTTACAAAAGGGGAACTTTCAGGGTGGGTAAAGCACAAATTTTCCCTACTCTTCTTCAGCATAGCTTTCACAGAGTCACAGAACATTAGGAGTTGGCAGGGACCTTGAAAAACCATCTAGTTCAATCCCCCCTGCCAGAGCAGGATCACCCAGACTAAATCACACAGGAACGCATCCAGGCAGGGTTTGAATGTCCCCAGAGAAGGAGACTCCACAACCTCTCTGGGCAGCCTGTCCCAGTGCTCCACCACCCTCACAATGCTCCAGCTTGCACCCATTGCCCCTTGTTATATCACTGTCCATCACTGAGAAGAGCCTGGCTCCATCCTCCTTCACATATTTATAAGGTCACTCCTCAGTCTCCTCCAAGCTAAAGAGGCCCATCTCCTTCAGCCTTTCCTCATACATATGTTCCACTCCCTTCATTATCTTGGTGGCCCTGCGCTGGACTCTTTCAAGGAGTTCTATGTCCTTCTTGAACTCAGGGGCCCAGAACTGAACACACTATTCCAGGTGTGGTCTCACCAGGCAGAGTAGAGGGGTAGAAGGACCTCTCTTGCCCTACTAATCACCCCCTTTCTAATACACCCCAGGATTCCATTGGCCGCCTTAGCCACAAGGGCACACTGCTGGCTCATGGTCATCCTGCTGTCCACCAGGACCCCCAGGTCCCTCTCACCTACGCTGCTCTCCAACAGGCCAGTCCCCAAACTATACTGGTATCTGGGGTAAGCTTTAATGAAGACAAATGACCACTGCATGTGACTTCTCAAAACACTGTGAGGTCTTAGGACTCAATGACAATTATCTTTTTCTTCTCTTCAGCAACCTTGCTCACATAGCTGGGGGAGTAGATGGCTTTCAGCATGCACGCACATTAAGAGCAAAAAGATATTTAAAAGAGGCAATATCAATGAAATCTCCTCCCAAACTTTCATCCATCAGCTGAATATACAATTAAGAGCTCTAATGAAGGATTACGACACCTCCCTTGAAAAATGACACATTATCTTCTGGAAAGTTAAAAATGTCTACTATTAAAGTGGCTGATTTTTAACCATTCTTTAACAGAATTTACTGGCTTGCTGCTGACAAGATACAAAAAAAATTAAAATCATTGATATAAACACACCTCCTTATACTCTCCTTCAGCCTATAACACACATACAAATATGTAGGAAGAAATCTGCTATTAATTGGCTTGACTGAAGACCTTTTGCACATAAAGTATATGTGCAAAGTCCTTATTTCAAAGGCTATAAACAGAAGTTGTCAAAAATCGTTTTCATGGTGGCAAATTCTGTCAGCCCTCAAACATTTTACTGAAAAATATATAGTATTTCGTTAACTGTCTTGCAAAAACTAAACACAGCAAAATGTTATGCTTTTTTACATAAAGAAGCAGATTCAAAAACATTCAGGAAATCAAAGAGATTTAACTTTATTTTACTCAAGACATTTGGGGTCAGAAAGCAAATAATTTAACAAAAACAATGAAATGCATTGAATTGTTTCATGTTATCACATAACTTTCTTACTTGGCCTACACAGACCCTTCATTTTTATATTTGCCTTCAGAGAAACTATAAAAACTTCCAAGAATCGAACTTCTTGGCTGAGGAAGATGCTATAGATAATCTCTCTTGCTTCATATCTAATTTTTAAAACATTAAGCTGGGACAATTCATCTCTAAAATGAAGATTTTGGAGTACATTGAGCTTCAAAATCTGAATTTACTAGAAATTACAAATTTCTAGTAAATTCAAACAGTTGCACTTTAAAAAAATCCAAAACAAAACAATGTTAAAAATGTTTTAGCTAAATCTAAATAATGATAAACAGGTTTTGTTTCTTTAAAATAATAAATTATACAGTCCTGTTAATAGGGGAATGAATAAAACTGATTAGACAGGTGTTTTTTTAATTACTATTATTGATGTGATTGAATTTTCCAGACTTCCTTTCAACAAAGCTAAGTTTGCTCAGCTTCCTGATGCATGCTTTGTAAGTGTACTACTGGTTATATACAGTACCACATAAGCTCTATTTCACATTTACTATATATAGAACCTGTTATAGCATATATGATATACATAGAGCATAGATATACATATCATTTATGATATATAGTATCTGTTAATCATAGAATGGTTTTGTTTGGAAAAGACGTTCAACATCATTGAGTCCAACCATCTATCCAGCCGTGATAGGTCCAACACTTGACCATGTTACCAAGTACATCTACTCTTTTAAACATCTCCAGGTATGGTGACTCAACCACCTCCCTGGGCAGCCTGTTCCAGTATCTAACAACTTTTTCAGTAAAGAGATTTTTCCTAATACTTCCCCTGATGCAACTTCAGACCGTTTCCCCTTGTCCAGTCACTAGCTACCTGGGAGAAGAGACCAACCCCCACCACACTGCAACCACCTTTTAGGTAGCTGTAGAGAGCAATGAGGCCTCCCCTCAGTCTCCTTTTCTCCAGAGTAAACAATCCCAGCTCCCTCAGCCTCTCCTCATAAGATTTGTCTCCTAAACCCTTCATCAGCTTTGTAGCCCTTCTCTGGACACTCTCAAGCATCTCAATGTGTATTAATCTCTCTTTACATGCTTTAGTCACAGTGAGCCAGGTAATATATTTATATTCTAATGAGCAAAACAAACATTACCTGGAGATATACAGATAAGTTTCATTGGTCCAATCTCTGAAAGAAATGTCTCTGCAATCATATATATTTCATATTTGGGAAAGGTTGTCGACACAAAATAGCTGAAGAAGATTTTGTAGCTGCTCTTTTCTAGTCATCCTCTGTTTGCAGCTTTCCCCAAGTAAATCCTGCTCTTGCTACCAGGCTTTGTGGTACAGAAGTGTCTGATCACTATTTAATCTGTTTTCATAGATGTAAGCTCAAAAGTACTGATTTTTAACTTAGTTGAGAAGTGTGCAGGAGCATATGAATGAATTAATTAAAATAGGTGATGTTTCTTCAAAAAAAATGCTGATGGATAATTTAATGTGGATAAATCTGTGACACTTGGGCTTGTTTAGCTTGGAGAAGAGAAGGATCAAGGGACACCTAATTACAGCCTACTAGTACTTAAAGGAGTCCTACAGGAAAGTGGGAGAGGGGCTGTTTATTGGGGAGTGTAGCGATAGGACTAGGGGTAATGGCTTCAAGCTAAAAGAGGGTGAGTTTAGATGTTAGGAAGAAATTCTTCACTAAGAGGGTGGTGAGGCACCACTTCATATCTGAATTTCTCAATAGGCTTATGACAACTTTCACAACTTTCTACTTTATGTGCTAGGAATACAAAATAAACACAATTATTAAAAAGATCCCAAATCTCTGGCTGAGGTTTTCTAAGCTCTTGTGCTACCTATACTCCATTTGGACAGGGCTGCTAACCACCTTCCTATAAGACTCCCTACATGCTTCATTTTAACCCTAAGCAATTGGGCAGAAACATGATGGAAACCAGCTCACAGCCTGTCGCAGAGTCTGGTGGAACTAAACCCCAGGTTTTAAAGAGAGAGATTTGTTTTCAAGCAAGAACACCACACTGAGTTATTTACACCCCATTCTTTTTGTGTTGTGTGGAATTTAACTTGAATCTAAACGTAAAAATCACAGTGAAGGTGCATCTTTTACATGCAGGTCATTTTCTATCCTCTGACTCATCTATTATCATCTACAGCCTCTAAGCCTCCTATATCTGTAAAAGAAAACAAATATTTCCTTCAGTTAAAATTATTTTCAGAACAGATTTAAGACTTAAATTTTAACCAACTGAGCATTTATTCATTTTTGCCTCAAAATCAATTTTCTTCCTTTAAGTCCATGGTGCTTTTATCAATATCAAGATGAAATTTAAATGAAGAGAAAAAAATTATCATATCCTTCTTAACTGACCTGGTGCCAAGCTTTGCTTCCCTTACCAGGAATGACCTGGTTACCATAAACTCACTTCTATGTATACTTATGATTTAATTCATATTTGTAGTATAGACCAAGTGTCCTAAGCCAAGGTAAAAATAAAAAAAAATAGGATAGCAACTCACATATCCAAGTATGCACTTTCAATTTACTCTAAAATCAGATTTCTATAAACAAAGGTCTCGATGTAAAGCTTTTCTATAAAAATGGATGAGAACAACATTGGTGGTTTTTGCAGAGCATAGCAGAACTGGAAACTAAAAATATTATTTTAGGTGGTGAAAACAAAACTTTTTGCATATGTAAGTGAATTATGGTGGGTTTTCCTTCTGCCTGTAATTTAGCTTCAGTAATGAACAGCTTTTTGGGGCTTTTTGTGTTGTGGGATTTTTTTTTTCCCTGGGGAAGGGGGGATTTTAGCATTTTTTAGAAGTTAACTGAGAGGAAAAGCATTTGAAAAAGATAAAAACAACTACTGATAAAATAATTACTTTGATTTCAACACAGAAGCTATGGAAATGCTGTTGTAGAATACAAAGGGCAGACATGTGTCTTAATTATAAATCATAATCCTCCATTTCACTGTTCAGCTTTCAGTTTAAAGTATGTTGCATGGAACTTCCAAAATTCCACTTAAACCAGCTTATTATCTCCTCCTACAATTTCTAAATGATGGAAAAATCACAAGTCTTGGTAAGCACTGCCTTTACCAGAAAGGTATGCTTTTAAAATAATTTCTCCCTACCTCCTTTAGTAATGATCATATCTGATACTTCAATCATGTTCTGTAAATTAGGAATTCACTTATTAAAGGTGAACATTCATTGTCCTCAGTGAAGTATGGGAAAAGTACTGTTAAAGGGAAATTAAATAATTTTTTCAAGATCACTTAATGATAATAAAAAATTCAATTAGAAATAATGTCCGTTTTCCAAAAGACTTTCCCATTGCCAAACATGGGCCACATGTAAGACCAACAAGATTTTTAACAGCCTTTTTTGCACTCCTGTTTTCAACAAAACTCCCAGGAAGAAGAGCGAGAGATGTTTTTTTAAGCAAAGAACAGGGACTAGGTCTGCAGAAACATCTCAGGTGGAGATAAACGTTTCAAGGAAGGCTTCCAGAAATTTGGGTCCACAGCAAACACACATCTGTAGCTGAATCAGAGTTTGTGACAGAAAATGTGTCACATGAACAGAATAGCTCATACTCATTACTCTCAGTAGCTCAGTAAACAGCCAGCAGTAGAACAGGGACACAATTTTGCCACCTACTCATGAGAGAAGCACACAAGCAGAGTGACACAGGGGAATTTACCCCTTCCAGTACAGTTACACCTTGTAAACTCCTTAATTGCTAAGCTTATACTGGTGTTTAATGAAGATATCAGTAACACAGGTTCATCAGACTGAAACAAGAGTTTCTATCTGACTTGCCAAGATTTGAGCATCCTTGGTGGAAAAGTCTACATCCAAAGAGCAATAAAAAGGTTGACTGAAAGCCAGAATTCAATTTCCTTTTCTGAAGATATTATTTTACAGTACGCAGAGAGCCATTAAGGTCCAATAAAACAATCAATAATCAATGTACCTTTTTGCAAATAGTGGAAATAAAAATAAATCATAATGGCTAGCAACAACTTTAAGGAGGTATATCAAAGACCAGTTTTACAACAAAGATAGAATCATAGAATGTGTTAGGTTGGAAGGGACATTTAAAGGTCATCTAGTCCAACCCCCTGCAGTAAGGTTTGATCAGGTTGCTCAGCACCACATCAAGCCTGACTTTGAATATCTCTGGGAATGGGCCTCCACTACCTCTCTGGACAGGTTGTCCCAGTGATCAAGCACCTTCATAATGAAGGTGAACATTTTTTCCCCATCTTTCTTATAGGCACTTTTCCAGTACTGGAAGGCTGCTGTAAGGTCTCCCCAAAGCCTTCTCTTCTCCAGGCTGAACAAGCCCAATTCTCCCAGCCTGGCTTCACAGGAGAGGTGCTCCAGCCCTCTGATCATTTTTGCAGCCCTCCTCTGGATGTGCTCTAACAGGTCCATGTCCTTCTTGTGTTGAGGGCTCCACAGCTGGACACAGTATAAGAGGCAAGACCTCACCAGAGCAGAGGGGAATGAGGCACTCTAGGTGCTGGAGATATTCCCCTGTAGCGCATGGAGAAGACCATGGTGAATCAGGTTGTCCCTGTGCAGCCCATGGATGGTGTGATTCACAGACCTGTGTCAAACCACCACAATAGCAAAGCTACACTTCAGAGAGACATGATGCTTGTACTCTTGGTGGTATGGTGGTTGCTTGAAAATGCATTTATGCATTCCCAGCAGTGGGAGACCATTCTGGATTTCTAAGCAGCAATGCTTTCATATTAAAGTTTACCTGAGCAGCAGAATCTCTACAGAGCTTAAACTGTTAACTGACCACAGGTAAGAGGTAATCTCCCTTTTCTTCCTCTGTGTTGAAGTATTCTAAAGCTATGGTTATGAAGGCTGCTGATTTCAGTGCAGTGACACAAATATTTCCCTGGATTATTTCAGAAGCCACAGCAAGACTTCTGAAGATTCAAGTTTTGAAGGGCATCTTCCTAAAATACCACAGCTAGCAGGAAGGATTAGTTAAATAATTTCCATCATTTTCAGAAGCATAGAGGTATAATCGGGAAAAAAAAAATCAAATGAGAAAATATTGCTTGAGAGTACTTATCCTGCTTGAATAGCAAAATACAAAATTTCCCAGCTCATCCACAGTCATCCTTACTGATTTTGATTGCTACAAGGGCAGCAACAAATGACTTCGTACAGGTCTTATGCACCAGCTCTTTCAGATCCACTTCTGTATCTGCAGCAAATCCCGGCTGGATAAGACAAACTCATGCAGAACCAGGGAAAGGAGCACAAATGGCAACAGTGGCACAGGTAGGAACAGTCTTTAGAGAAGGTTGTAATGGAAGTGCTAGTGAGATGTTACAGGCACCCAACAGCAGCCAGAGCAGCGCATGAAAGACAACGCCAACTGCTGACTACCCTAAAGAGCCTGTGAGTTCTGAGGTGTAGGGTTGGAGAAATTTTTTGGAATTGTTTATGGTAACACTTTATTTTAGAAATTCATATTCGAGATACACATCCATAAAGCTTGCTGCAGCTAGGTAGAATTAAAGAAATTCACAAAATCAAACTCTTTGGAGTGAGAAAGGGAGATAAAGAGGAATAGAAATCTCTTGCTCCCATGCCTGACCCCAGACTGGTAACAAACCTAGAACAGCTCTTCAAGGAGATCTCTATCCTCAGTCCTTAATCTACATCGCTCACCATACACCGTCACACAGAGAACAGTGCAAAGAAGTCCTGAAAAAGAGCTTGAGCATGCAAAAGCTTCTCACTTGTAACCAGCTGCCTCATATTATGCAATAAATCGCCTCTCCCTACAAATCCTGCTTCGCTTAAATCAATCTCTATAAGCACTCAATGATCACCTATAGCACCTAATTTATTTCAATGTTTTGGAAAGAGGCCATGATTGTGACTAATTGTTAAGGCTATGAGAGGATGGCAAAAAGACCACATTCAGTACAAAAATCACAAACAATTCTTAGGACTCCTTTCACATTACTCCTAATGTAACCAATCTAACTATTTTTTCTTTTTTTTCCTTCTTTTTCCCACCCCCAGTAACGTTCTGTGAAATCCATCACTGCAACAAAGCAGATGAAAAGGGTTCCCAGCTGGCCAGCTCTGGTGCCCAGCTCTTACAGATGGGGTTTCTGCTGCCAGAGAGGAGATCTCCTCAAAGGAGATCCCAAGCAAGACATGGACATTGCTTGTTGGACAATACAGAATATTTCCTTCTCGTCAAGTGCAACCCCTTTTTAGCACAGTCCCATGAGCCCTTATTCACCATGCAACAGGCATCAGACATCCTCCTTCTCAGTGAAGAATTCAGAAAACTTTGTCATCTCTTTAAAAAATATTAGTACGTCAGTACAAGAGGAGAAAATACCTGATGTAAGATTGCAAAGATGACACTAATTCAGATGGAAAAACCACATTCCATCACCAGAATGATGATTAAGAAAGAACCAAATTTGAAGAATTTGAAGAATTTTGTACCTATCCCAAAAGAAATAATTATTTAGTGGATTTTTATTTGGTTTATTTCTATCCCAAGGTCTTTTTTTTTTTTTCCTGGCCTCAAATTATTATTTTTTTAATTCCTTTTCATGAAACTAATTTATTGCTGGATATTTTACATCTGTATTTTCATATTTTATAAAAAATGCAGTCCTCAATTCAAACCCCATTATCAATTTTCTACGTTTTTGAGAAAACTGTTGGGGTAAATTGATCTATTAATTCACATAGTTTAATGTTTAAATTGTTACCCTGAGTTTCAGATGTGTATCTTTTTTCCCACAGAATTTTTTAACTCCATTTGTATCAGAGTCATGGTCCAATCTCACTGGAAGGGACTAAAAAGCCATGTGTCATCATATGATAGAAACTCGTCCTCCTGCTTCTATCAAAGTTGATCCATAAACTATTTTAATTGCACAGACAGTTGAGCAGATTTGCTGGTTTTAGCAATTTATTTAAGAATTTCATAACTGCAGTGAACGATCATCTAGAAAAGACAACTTGAAATGTTGATTCCAAATTCTACACACACAAACATCAAACTAGTAACATCCATCCTTCTAGACCCTTTTTTCAGGAATTCATTCATCTGAAATTCTTTTGAAATTTTCATTTAAAGGATAATTCGTGCCCAGATCATTATGACTTCATTTTATGCTCCAACTACTATGCTTAGATGAGGAATTTGATCACAGTCAGTTCCATCCACCGTTAGTAGGGAGATATAGACATCTCCAAATTGCCCTTCAACCTACTTAGTATTTGACCACTCTCAGAATTTGTCCTTCTCCACTGAAGGTGAATAGTTTCATAGATGATGTGGGTTCATATTGAACGTACCACAGTACTCAGACACACGTATCTTTCTACTGTATGGTCAAGATGTTTGCAAAAACAGTCTTCTGAGACAGTATTTTAGATTACAGCAGAATTAACTTATTGTATCTAATAAATATATTAGCAGTAATATAATAAAGCATCCTAAAGACAGAAAAAAGATGAGCATAATGTTTATTTACATCACAGAGACCAACGCAGATGCAAAGCAAGAAACCAATGAAACCCAAATTTAAATGTGTAAGGTTTTGCTCATGCTTCTGTTTCTCTGATATTTTAAACACTGAACTGCGTTACACATCTGCTGCATAAGCAACTATCCATCCATCCACCTACTCATGCCTTTTGCCTACAAGGCAAGAAACAGCATGTGCCACACATCTAATCCACCAACAAGCAGACACCACTTGGCTGCTGGGCACACAAACTGCTCCCTGCCTATACATTGTGCCCATAAGGAGGAATTTAGTCACTCAAATCTTAACCACCCAGCTAAATGTGTTTAAAATACAGCAATGATTTGAAATGAGCAAGACAGTCCAACTGCATAAACTCACCCTGGCATATCACACTAGAATAGAAATCCTTTCTTACAACCATCAGAAAAGATACTTTCAACACTCAAGAAGTAAACGTTGTCCTTTAAACACACTTTGATGTTACCATGAAGTAATACCCATTAGCAGTGTTGCACACCTGATTTGTACATAGTGCTTTTCACAAACATATAAAGCAACTTTAGAGAGACAGGTAAACTGTGAGGAGCACAGCACCAAAGCCACTGCTCCAGTCATAATGCATTTTCTTACATTGCTGGACCTCAAGAAGGATTTTATATAAAGTTTGACTGGGCCCTAGGTACTTGCTTAAAAAAACTCAAAATTTATATTTTCTCCTTCTATACAGTCTTGCCCTTTCTCATTACCCAATTATTGCAGTGCATCAGTTACTCCCTCTTCCCTCTAGGGATTTGTCCCATGGTACTCTATCAAGCAGATCCCTGAAGAGGCCAAGTCTGTTCTCCTGAAGTCCAGGGTTGCAAGCTTGCTGTGCACCCTCCTCATTGCCCTAAGGATCTTGAACTCCACCATTTCATGGTCACTGGAGTCAAGGCTGGCCTGGAGCTTCACATTCTGCATCATTCCCTCCTTGTTGGCAAGAACATGGTCCAGCATGGCACTCTCCTCCTTGGTCTTCTATTGCTTGGAGCACAAGTTATCAACAATGTATTCCAGGACCCTCCCGGATTGCTTATGCCCTGCTGTGTTGTCCCTCCAACAAATATTAGGGTGGTTAAAGTCTCCCATGAGGATCAGGGCTTGTGAATGAGAGGCTACTCCTATCTGACTATAGAGGGCCTCATCCACTCAGTCTCCCTGGTTGGGTGACCTGTACCAGACCACCACTATAGTGTTCTCTCTTCCCACCCTTCCTTTAATTCTGTCCATAAGATCTCGGCGGGCTCCTTATCCATCCCCAGGCAGAGCTCTATGCACTCCAGCTGGTCATTGACATAGGGCATAACACCCTTTCATCTCCCCTGCCTGTCCTTCCTGAAGTACCTGTACCCTTCCATCCCAACTCTCCAGTCATAGTAGCAATCCCATGATGCCAATCACATCATAGCCCTGCAGATGTGCACACATCTCCAACTCCTCATTTATTCTCCATGCTACCTGCATTTGCATAGAGGCATTTAAGTCAGGCCTCTGATGAACCTAACTTACAGGCTGAAGTTCCTCTGTGCTACGTTAGGTACTCTTCTGCTGACCTGCAAAACCCTCTCCTGGCTCTGTGCACCTATTGCTGCCACTGGAATCAAACTGGTAGGGGTTGGAATGGACTGTGGTTTCCCTACCCTGGCAGCTTCAGTTTAAAGCCCTCTTCACCAGCTGGGCAAGCCTATGACAGAAGCAGCTTTTCCCCTTCTCTGACAGATAGTCCCTACCAGCCTGTAGTAGACCAAGTTTCTCAAAGTGAGTCCCATGGTCTAAGCAGCCAAACCCCTGGCTGTGAACCAGTTCTGTAGCCATTTGTTGACTTGTCAGATTCAATTGACTCTTTCAAATCCTTTCCCAGGGAAAGGATCTTAGAATCATAGAATGGTTTCAATTGGAAAAGATCTTCAAGATCATCAAGTCCAACCATTAATCCAGCCCTACTAGATCCAACACTAGACCATGTCACCAAGTACAACAACATCCACTCTTCTTTTAAACACCTCCAGGGATGGTGACTCAACCACCTCCATGGGCAGACTCTTCCAATAGCTAACAACCCTTTCAGTAAAGAAATTTCTCCTAATATGCAACCTAAACTTCCCCTGATGGAATTTCAGACCATTTCCCCTTGAAACCCCTCAGACTGCTCCTGGCTCTATCACTGGTGCCCATGTGAAACAGCAGCAGCAGGTAAGTCAGTGGACTGCAAAAGGCTTGGTAGTTGCTCAGTGACATCCCCCTTTTAAGCCCATGGTAAAACGCACACCCCACCCAAGTGCATCAGGTCATCAGATGGGTGCCTCTGTACCTCTCAAAAGAGAATCACCTACGACTGCCACCTATTGCCCTGTTTGCACTGATTATTATATGGAGAGTTGACTGAGCTGCCTAACTCAGCTCCAGTGTTTCTCCAAATGCAGCTTGTCTTTCCTCTTCAGTCTGTAGAGAAGCAAAGCGGTTCTGCAAGGGCACCTCAGTAAGGGTGAGGTCTTTTTATTTTTTCTATTTTTTTCTTTCCAAATCCTCAGGCATAAGACCACACAAAGACATTTTAACTGGTCAAAGCACAGAAGTTTAAAGAGGAAGTCCTCTGGACCAAAGAAAACAGCACTCTTTCCAGAAGAAACTATGGTGGGTCTAACTGAGGTCCTTAAAGCTGAGACCCTTTCTAAGATGCAAGACTGAATTGGTTCTTAAATACTGCTCTGATTTTAGAGATAAGAAGTTTATTGATTTTATAGAATACATTTAGTGAGTAGGGACCAATATAATGCCCTTAAAAAAACATAAAAAATTATGGCTAACTGACCTACAGATTAGCACTCATCCAATTGTCCCAAAGATAAACACATTTCTGAACCCCACCTGTTTAACAAGGTGCATGACATAAATCACAGAACTAACGCACAAACACAGCCCACACTGAGATCACCATTGAGCTCACCAAGACTTGCCAGATACCGATTTAAGATTCCCTATAAAAAGAAGCAATTAACTAGATGTCTTAAAACAGAAACCAGGATTTGGAATAAAGTTCTTTTCAACATTTAAAACCATTTGAACATCAATGGGATAATAAATTTTCAATCAGTGCAACAGTTGTCTTCACAAAGACAGAAGCAGCGGTCCACTGGGTGCCAAAGCTCAATACAGACCCAGACCCAAGCAGATCAGCTGAACTACAAGGTCAAAATATCTCAGAGGGGATTGCAGGCAGTTACACCTACCTAGAGGGTCACTGTTAGGATCACACATCTGGCAAATTACTACGTTTCTCCCTTATCTGTGTGAAAAAAATCCATTTATCATAAGCATTACATTGAACAAGAACTTGTTTTTCACACATTAATCTAAAATAGATAGACCCTATTAAGATACCAGTTCTCAGTATCAGAAATGCAAATGTCGTCTACATAACTAATTGGCAAGTATAATCAGGAGCAGAGAATAAACAGTATTCAAGTTTCTACCAAGTTAGTGTAAGATTTCCTTTTGAAGCAATGACATGATAAAGCAAACAGATTTTCACAGTAAGATCTTCTAAACCTTGTCAAATAGAGCATAATAAGACAAGAATGAATTATCAACAGAAAGGTTATTTTGATTTGATTTAATTTATCTTTAAGTATATTCCATTTTAAAGAACTTTCTAAACTGAGACATATACCAATTTACTGGAAAATCTGGTTAGAATGATTTTCTAAAATACAGATTACCATAAATATTGATATTTAAAATATCTATTTTCATACTGGAGGACCACTGCCATTTTTAAGTGATGTACCTTCAACTCTACTTTAGTTGTCACTCCACAGATTTCCAGCCTGTCTGGATTTTGGCATTCAAGTATGATTACAAATTAACTGAATTCAAACAGCAGTCAAACACACAGCCATTCTGAAATGAATTTCCCCAAAAATTCCTTTTTGTAGTATGATATTTGTCCACCTGAAAGGTCATAAACATTCTATTAACAATGCTTACTGAAATCGCAGCAAAAATGTTTTGTCAAGGACAGCTCCAATGCGGGCACGCAAAATATCTACTCGATATTGAATATGGTTTAATTTTCACGAAAAACCTTTCCATTCTTGACATTAATTAATATCAAGTTTTGAGGAGTATTTTTATTATTTAATTTTGATCTCAAAATAATTAAGGTTTTTTTAATCTCTTTTTAAAATTACAATATTTTGTTACAGTAAGAAAATTCACAACCTTAGAAAATAACTTTTATTTTTTACTCTTTGCTGACTATAATCACAGGTATGACCATTTCAACACCATTGCTACTCAGTATTAGTTTTATTAAATTTGAATAGGCTGTAAGCTACTACAGATAATGTTTACTGGTGGATCTCAAAATACCACAAATAGAACATGTGTTCAGAATAATTTTTTAAGCAAAACTTGCATCTAAATCCAAGGATGGTCACCTGAAATCAAAGCTGGAAGGCTGGATCCAAAAGCCAACAACTCCACGCAATTTGGGATTAGAAGGAAAAAAAAAAGGTAAATAACACCCTAGTTTGCAGGCTCAGGGCAGAAAGAATTCTAGGTAGCCAGCACAGTACTACAGCAAGGTAGTGTAATTGTATTTCTTCTATACATTGGAAAAAGATTTTGCAAAATTTGGAATGGTTCTGTAATTATAATCCAACTTCTAGAAAGAGTTGAAATTTAAAAACTTGTTATAAATCAGAATTAATTTGATTTGAAATGTATACAATTAAGTTAACATCCATGAAAGCCTAGATCAAAAACTGGCTACAACTAAAACCCAAATGTAATGATCAATTAAATTATTGAACCATGGTGCAATAAATGATTTAATTAGCACATTCATCAGCCTCCACAAAGGAGCTGCCACATTACAATGACGAGTTTCCCCTGAGGGTTAAACCATGTTATCATTTTGGACTTTTGCTAGGCTTATAATCCAAACTAATTATGTAATTTAATTCATTACTTGGGTTGAGTAAAAGAAAAAAAAAAAATATGTCTGCTATTTCTGAAATGTTATGAGAGAAAAATTAGAGCTTCTTTTTTTTTTTTTGTAAACAAAGGAAAATTGGAATAGTTGGTTGTTTCCAGAGCAGTATATCCAAAACGTAGTGTGGTATTATCTGTGGCAGGACTACATTCACCATTTAAATGGGAAAGAAATTAAACATACCTATTTTATCCAAATTATTTAAAGTATTACATGGTGCTATATCTGGAGAAATAATTTACTAGACAGGACAACTTTCAGAGAATAATACCGGCACGCCAAAATAAACCAGAATTTTAACACTGGATTTCTGGCCTACTTCAACCTTTTATTATTGATTTAAATAAGATTATAGTTATCTACCTTGAATGACAATTATGAGGAATAGTTTATCTCGAGAGAACTGGATATTGGGAATCTGATATAAGAACAGTTTCAACTAATTAAAATATCCATACAGAATGCACAAGAGCAAAAGCTAGTGAAGGGATTCCTCCAAATGTATTTGTCCAAGAGTTTGATTGCCCCAGACAATGCAGATGAAGGTGTGAAGAGAACACAATTCTGATTTCTAAAAGCTCTCTGCAGCATTCCTGTGCAGAGAGACACAGTTACAAGTCTGTCTTCAGAAGGACTCCTACCATTCTAAAAATACTGTCCCACAGCTGTTTAAAATTTATTTTTTTAGACCATAGCACCACTGTTTGGTTGTTTCCAATTTCTGAAACCACAAATAGTAAAAGTGTACTCAGTCTACTGCAAACATAAATAGCAAATGCACGCTTCAGCACTTTTAAAAGGATATGGAAATTGGCAACAAAAATGCAGTTCATGTTGAAAATTTACGAGGGCCCTGCCATATTTCTTCAGAAATACAATCAGGTAAAAATTAGGAAGATCTCTACCAGCTGGGTGGCATTTTTGTGTTTTCTTTACTTATTTTTTTTTTAACTGAAAGACTTTCATTATGCAACTTCTGGCACTTGATAAAATAGAGCATGGTACCTTTGCTAACACCACAGTTTCTTTGGTTATGTTTAGCATTACACAAACATCTTTCACCTTAGATATCCTCTTGCATTACTGTGTTTAATTTCAAATACTCTGAGGCACATTACTGTTTGATAAAATTATTTTAGTGGCGATCAGTAAATGGGATGTACAAATTATTCTTTCCCTCCCCCAATTTCACAGGTCATTTAAAAATAATCCAACCCTTCACAATTATATTTTCGTATATTTGGAGCTTTATATACCTATTTCTATTAAAAGCTAAAGTAGGCCAATAACATCATATTTTTACATGGATTTGTTTCAAGAAACACAGTAATGGCAAAGTATCTTCTAGGTAAAGGTAACAGCAGACATGTTAATAAATGTGATTACATTCTTTTGATGAACATCAAAAGTCTGAAAACCTGAAGGAAATGTCAATATTTTTTTGTCTGAAGTACACTTCTTGAAACAAGGCCGGATCCCAAGGAAGTTGATGGGAGTTTGAAGTCAATGGGGCTGAGATTTCAGCCCTAGCACGTGTGAATTCAAGTGAGCTCACTAAGAAAAATATCTATTTAGAGGGCTATTTGTGAACTATTTTATCCTGACATAAATGCAACTAAAAGTAGAAACAAGTAATGTTCCTTTAGATCAAAAGCAGCATTTTGGTGGTTTCTATGGCAATAGACTGTTTCTATCAATGGCATACCACCAGAAACCCTAACCTTTGAGATGTTGCAGTCCTAAAAAAAATATTCCGGTAATCTTTAATCTTTTAAAGTATATTTTATAGAGGATGGAAAGAAAACTTCCTTCCCCCCGATCACTTGCAGCTAAGCTAAGCTAGATATATATACAATTTGTTGCAATTTGGGAAGAATTTCTTTTGGTACAGAGGTTGGTTACTACAGCCTTTACTAGCAACGCAGTTTGGAGGCAGCAGAGACATACATTTACCTTCTTTAAAACAATCCCATATACTTCTGATTTTTTCCTGAGCAGAAATTTTGTGTATTCACAGAAACCAGTTTCATAGTAACCTTGAGTGACTTGCAGACATATCTGCATGAGTTTGTCACGTATGTCCCATAAAATAACCAACTGGAGATGAGATGATCACAGTCAGACTATGAAACCAAAAGTTGTCCAATAGCCCGTAACACATGAGATAAAAGCAACACATGAAATACTCTGTTAGGTATATTTTTGCTGTTGAATTGATATTTATTTTTCTTCTTGATTTATTAAATCTGAAACCATCCATGTTTCTGAGAATCAGTAGGATATTGGGATGCAAACAGCCCTAGAATATTTCCCCATACCTGAAAATAAAAAGAAAAAGGAAATGGAGCAAGTGCACTAAATTTCCCACTGGTACTGGAACCAAACTAAAATTCCCAAGCTCAGAATTGAAGTCTCAAGATGAGACGTAAGTCTAGAAATAAGAATGAAATTGGTATCATGAGCCTGCAAATGGTCCAGGCTGCTGACATGGGAACAGGTCGTGACCTCAGGCTGGCAATCGCAGCCTGAAAAGGTGGCGGTGTGAATTGAGCATGACAATTTCCTTCCCATTTTTATATGCATGCAAAGATTTATTTTAAGAATGCACCACAGCAGTTAGTGTATATTATATGAAAGACAAAAAAAGTCCACTTAAAATGAAATCACAATTTGGCACTTCTCTCTGTTAGTCTAACTTGAGGAAGATCATTTATATAGAGACCGCCTTACATTTTTTAATGTATTTTTTAATACAAAGCCTCACATTTTTTTAAAAGCTATTGATATTTTAGAATTAAAATCATGTCCTGCAGAAATAAAGATGAAAAGAAAATACAAAACCTTCTCATGAATTACTAAAAATAAATGGATGAGCACATCAATCTGGATTACTATAGAATTACCTGTAGGATTGGGACACTGGACAATTGCTTTGCTTCAAAAACTTTGTGTTACACAGGTATTTTTCACTGGCTATTATGCTTTGTGATGGAAAACCTTTCCTAACTGCTTATTAGAAGAAAAATATTAGTTTAAAATTTAAACTGTTTGCGAAGTATAATTTTAACTAGGAAAAATTCCTGTTGTAAATATAGAACTGAAATACTGTGATGTGGTTAACTGCACCTGCCACCCAAAAGGGTTTTGCAGTACTGCACACAGACCTTAAAGGAAAAATGTTTGGAAAGAAGCAAATAATGGCAAGAGTACTAATAAATGTTTGATTAAATTTATTTAAAGGAATCATTTAATTCCTTTAAAAAAATACTCCATCCAGTTGACTAATATCTACCTGTTCAGAACATAAGTACCTACTTCTGCACTTACATTAAGAATAATATTTAAATACATGATTTTCATGAGGGTCGTCTTTAGGGCTAACCTAGAGAAAAATGAATTTACCACAGAATCAATGCTGTTTATCCATCCGTTAATTGGGGATGGAAGGATGAACTACATTTGTAAGCCACAACCTAATGTGCTATGGAAAAAACCCAACCAACAACAAACCTTTAGGACAGTAAAAGACACAATCGAAGCCCACTAAACCCAGAGAAATAAAAATGTGGTGCTTCTAACCATAATGTATAGCAGTCTTACACAAGAAAATATTTTACTGTACCAGCTGTAGTAAAGTAAGTATACACTCGATATGCACGGTGCAAAAATTTACACATCTCATGCAAAGCAATAGAGAGAGAAGCAAAGGGCAGGAAGCAACAAATCTGTATCTTCACTGTAAAAATATTCTTCAGAAGAAATAACAGCAGAACGCGACTGAGAATCTCAAGGAAAAAACCAAAACATTTCAAGTCTTATTTCTTACTGGGAAGCAAAGCAGGAGATAGGGTATAGAACCAGTATGGTCAAAGAGTAAGTGTAAATGCCAGTACAAAGAGACATAAGACAGCACGGGCAGAGGGGAGACAGAGCAAACAAGGAAGCTATTGGCTTTTCCACTCCATTTTCCAGTGGCTTTCTCAATGGAAAACATATTTTTTTAACTTATTCAGTCTTGTTTTGGTTTGGTTTTTTTAAAGGAGAAAAATAATTAATAAAATTACTTCCTTCAAATCACCCTAAACAAATAATGATAATAAAAAAAAAAATAGAAGAGAAAAAGCAGGAGAAATCTTTATTCTTGTAAGAACAGTCACACATTTGGCTTCTAGAAATACGCCTGCTTAAACCATACCAGCAGCAACAGAAATTGGTCCTTTCTCCAGCTACAGTAAGTATCTGTCAGCAATATTTACAATTTAAGAAAATAAGTTATACAGTTTTCCTTGAATACTTTTCAAAATTTCCTGAGCAGATTCTGGAGACGCAGTGGGAAGGTACAGCGGCTAAATCTGAAAAAGCTGAATAAATGAAATTTATACATTACATTGAAGGGCTCTTTGGTGCTGAACATCGGCATAACTTCTACATAATAAATTATTTCCTTAATTTGATGCTCTTGAACATGCAACCCAGTATTTGCGAAGTTCTAACCTCTGAAAGGAAATAGCATCACCGTTCTAACAACGGACAGCAGGCAAATATTTCCTAATTCTACCAAGACCCTGTGCTGCAAATTAAAAAGGTAGTTTTCACTAGAAAAATGCGGAAGAATTCAGGCTCCAGTCCTTCAAAGACATACACAGGTCTGTAATAGCAAATAACGAGAAGCCCGTTAAAATTTACTGGCACGGCTCCAAGTGCTGAAGTTCAGCCTGCTCTTAAGGATAAAACCCTGCTAACATGTATGAGTTTGCTTAACTTGAACCATGCTAGCACACCCACCGTCTCGAAAAGGAACTACCTTTGCGCGTAGCATTTGGCACATGCTGAACCTTCCGGTACAAACCCTCTGGACCAAGGTCTGTCTTCCTATCTGCATAAAGACGCCATAATCATGACTGGGCTCTTTGAGCACTACCACAACACAAACAAATAAAATTACACACAAAAACTGCATTAAACGGCATTTAGAGTTGCAAAAGCCTGCATTCATAAATTGGGAAATGCCAGTCTTAAGATGGACTGTTTGTCTTAAGATGATGCAAATTTTTTCCCCTTTCAACTGAAAGAATGTCTGCTTCTGTCCCAGCCCATTGATGGAGTCCTGGTACATGGCATTACCTTTCCAGTGCCCAGCTTCTCATCTCAGTTTCATTCCTCTCGCCCAGCAAAGCATGGTCTCCTTACATCACCAATACAGGTCTTACCCCCTCCAGGTGCTCTCCAGCTTTCTCAAATAATTGTTTACAGCAAAAAAATGACGAGAATCACAGGTTAAGGCAAAATCCTGGATTCTTCCCCCACATCCCAGGGGGAAGTATGTTTCACTGCAAACAATTTATTTTGGTCCAGCAACTTAATCTATAATCTTTGCTTAAGTGTGATCTCATTCCTCATAGAGCAGATGCCCGTCCTCATTTTTTTTTAATATCCTCCCAATCATTTTAATCGCCCTCCCTGGTCCTGGGGCATCAAAAGAAGGTGTCATTCTTTTGTGTCTCTCCAAGCTGCCAGAAAAAGCATCTCCAACATCCCCACAGCCCTGAGGTCACACGTGCTCCATCACGATGCAAGAGCGAGTGCACTTCACTGCCCAACTAAAAACCTTATGTTGAGTATATGTCTCCAGCCTCTTCTCAGGAAACCTTTTTGTGTAAGAGATTTCAATTCAAATAGTTCAAGAGTAGCAAAGCTACTGAAATAGAGGAACCACAGCAGGTCAAGGAATATTAATACAGGCAACTGTGCTGATCTGAGCCATACTGCCACCATGGCTGGGTTATTTATATGAACACATGTATGTATTTCTGAGAATTAACGTTCTTTCTGACCATTTAACTATAAAGACAACAGATTTCCTAAGGCTGAATCGCATATTCCATAGTTTAGTAAGAACATGCTAGACTATCCAACATGAATGACAAGAAATATCTCACAGGATGAAGCAATTGCCTTATTTTGCAGTCGTATGCATCTTTCTGCCATGCAGAGAAGCCTCTCGAAAGGAGTGCCACAGACACATAGAATAAATGCAATAGCAAAAACACTCTCAAAGAAGTATCTAGTTAAAGTGTTAATAAGGTCAGCAAGTTGGGTTGGTTTATTTTTCTTCCTTGAGGGTGGCAGAAATGAGGAAAACATTAAATGCCCAATACAATGGGAAAGTATGGGTCAGTTGTAATCACATAGAAGTCATCACTTTAAAATAAATTAAAAAGTTATGCACTCAAAGCTATTTTATTTATGACTGTTTTCAAGCAACATTAAAAGATAAATGCCTAGATGAGGTATGCATGAAATTTTATATTTAAAAAAGAAATTGCAACTGCAATGTTAATGTAAAGTTATGTAATGTTGAGTAAAATCTATTTTAGCTAAATACTAGGGACAATGTCTTCTATATTAAAATCTATGCTCTTAACCAATCCCATAATACATTTACTCGTTTCTTATTTCTTCTCAGTTATGCTACAGCTGCTCTTTCAATAATGAAGTAAGTAACACATCTCCCATTTCCCTTTCCCTATTTATCTTTTAAAATTCCATAAATAAAACACTTTTACCTATTCGGCATATAAAGCACATATAAATCAAAAATTCTGCAGAACAGAGCTTTTGAACTCGTGTTTTTAAAGATCAGTTAAGAAATATGTTGCTCTAAGACCAAAGTCTTATTTATATGAGTTTGTGGCTTAACTGACAAGTATTTTTCTGTGACAAGTAAGGGCAGACAGTTTGTATCTTAAATACCATAATCCAGTTTTCAACCCATGTAGACGTCTGGAAGGGAACCAGTCAGTAAAGTAAATTATATTATATCCCACTGACAGCCCAAATACAATCCAGGAGATTCATTACTTCTACCAAAGACAAAAGAAAAATACGGGAGAGGTGTGGGAGGGTCAAAAATATTTGCAGCTCACAAGATCCCTTAATCGAAGTAAACAGAGTGCTATTTTTAAAAATACAAATAGCAGTTAGCTCTTGGTTTAAATGCAAAAGTGGAATATAAGCAACAGCTTGCTACATTTTTATGTGAGGCCATGGGCTAACTGTTTCAGTTTTACAAGCTGCCAGGAGTTTGACCTCTTTAATTTGCTGGGAGACATGGAAACGGCACCTCAAAAATTATATTTCTTAGCTAGCAGGAATATTTTCTCTCTGCATTTCTTTTACACCCGCTTCTGTAGTATTTATTCACAAGAGCTTTTCCAATTCTTAGATAGTGGTCTCTCACACATGACAGCCCTCATTGATCTGGAAGCCAAGATGTACAGATAATTGCAGTCAAAGCTGCAATTTAGCTTTTTTAATTCAAAAGTAACATCTGAGAGGGAACATTTCTGCATGAATTAGAATCTGAAGCTAAATAGTACTTTCTTTTCTTTCAGGAACCTCTTCAGCTAACAGCCCAAACTGGACATTTACAAACTGGATTTCACCTTTACCTTAAGTGGTTCCATATGTATGAAGACAAATTCACTTCTTTTTTTTAATGTAACAGGAATTACAAATACATTATAACTCATTCGTTAGTTTATTCATGATGTACATTTTTTTAAAAAAAATCGAACTAATCTAAACTTTATGTATATAGAACATTACTTAAACCATAGAAGATGCAAACAGTCCCTTCCCTCAGTACCAAATGAGAAACAGAGTAAATGCCATTTTTAATTGTAGTACTAGCCTGAATTACCACATGAAGGTCACATCATATTCTACAGAGCAAGGAATTGGAAATGAGCTACAAAATATGTAGCATTTATCTTGTCTGAAATGTACATTTTGATTCTACTCTACCTAACATTACTGTCTTGAAAGTTATTCACGTTGATGCATTTTACAAAAATTACTAACAGTTCAAAAATTTTAGCAGTAGAGAATTTTTCACTGAGCTCTACCTTTCCCCTTAAAGATGCCCACGCAGCCATCACTTCAGTTTGGTAGTGTTCATATATGTGCACCAATGGGAAAAAAAAATCCTTTGTTTTGACAAAACTGGAAAGGGAGGAACTGGGTATAAGTTTGGAGTTAGCAACTCCTTAGAAAATGTGTTCTGCATCGCAGCATTTCCAGCAGTTAAACTGAAATTTATTTCCATAACACACAAAAACGTTCCGTTTTTGTGAAAATAGGAGAAACCTCTTTATAAACTCGGTAGCTACAACTGTAAAAATATTTCAAGTTGATGCATAAGAGAACATGTTTTTATTCTGTAGGTTTGTATTATGGGAAGCTTAAATACAGATTATCTCATTCAGTAACTCCCCACTTTACAGTAGTAGCAATTCATTCTAATTGCTTGGGTAGCACACTCAGGAAAAAGAGCATTTTTCCTTTTCACTGAATAATGTTTCATGTTCGGTTAAATGCAGGAAGTTACACCACCATCGGAATGCGATTGTCTGCAACTGCAGAGTTACTTCTTATTCATAGGTTTGTGTTTAGCTAAATAGTAAAATGCTAGCCATTCAGCTTTACTCCTCAAAATGTCTTTAACTTCTAGCTAGCTAAAGGAAAAAGGAATCTATCCGCTACAATCAAAAGATTTTAAAACCATGCCTAATCATTTTGCACAGAATTTTTATCCTCCTGTATGGAGCGGATTATAGTAAATGTAATTCACACATGCTGGTTCTTATTCAGAGGAAAACACGGAATAAGGATGTGGAGAATTTCTAGCCAAATCTTCATTCAGATCCAAGATCCACGGACGCCACTGTAATTGAGAGACATTCACAACCAGATAGCTGTAGACTTCATTTTCGTTTAAAATAGTACCTCTTCTACATGGGTTCCAACTCAAACATTAATGTTATTTAACTTCTAGCAAGCTGCCTTGAACTGAACTTACAACAGATTGCAGTTTCTTGTTTTAATTTCGTGCAGAAAAGGACGCCGCTCAAAACCGTATACTTAGAGTTACATGTAGATTATGTAAACGTGCTGCTTCTTTTCAGACTATGATCAAATTATGTGTAGCTAATAACATTCTTCTCTTGGAACTTGATTTGCCTGGCAGCTGACAATGGAAAGTGAACTATTCCTCCCATACCTCAATAGATACACTTTACTATGGAAGTTATTCAAGTTCATCATGCGCAGCTTAAAAATGCCTACTCATAACGCCTTCACACAGAAATGTGAAATGGGTAATTAACTGTCAAAGAAGCAGTTTTATTGCTTTCAGATTTCAAATAAGTTGCGATTTAGTTCCACCCTTCTGACATTCTGCTTTGTATCAAGAAGAATGATTTCAAAAAGCCACATGTAAAATGTTATAATAAGGGGGGATACAGTGTTTGAATTATATTAACATGTGCAAAGCAAAAATAACCTCAAGAAATCCTGAGAGATGCATAGCTGCACAGTGGGTGTTACCAGAAGTCCCCACCTATACTAGAAACTTATTTTTAAGAACATTATCAATTTCCTATCATTTAAACTGTTAGCCTACACAGAAGAAAACCTGGTTAAACCACCAAAATAAGTGGATTTCCAAGGCAATCTTATTTTAAAATTCTCTCTAAAATAACAAAGAGCTGCTTCCTCAGCTCATGTGCTCCTTCTCAGCTTCACCAAAGGACACTCCCCCAAACATCTGCAGCCGACTGAAGTCACTTCAGTCCTTAGATTTCCAATTTGAAAAATTTATACAAGTATTTAGTCAGTTCTGTAACCTTAAATTTCTAACATGCACTGCTATTTTCTGATTATAAAATGCCCATAAAGACAATCACATTTTTAAATCCTTTATTTTTTCCTGTTTCATTTTATTCCTGTTTCTGATTTTCCACACCTAGAATATAAAATATTATTTACTAAATGTATTTATAATTTGTTAACCATGCCATCAATTGTATCAATTTCAAGCAATGTAAACCACTTGAAACTGATGTCCACACAACAAAAGAAAAGGGCATGCTTTATACAGTCACTTCAGTCTAGCTGCATTTGGCATAACAGAAGGGATCACACCTCATCTGTAACAAAATCCTCCTGATAACCAAATGCAGTGCTTTCCTATTTTCAGCTTCATGTATTTCCAACAAAGTAATACTTAAAGTAAATATACTAATTTTAAAAACAAAATCAGCAAAACTTTTGGCACATATCTGTACAACAGCATTTAATACTTTGAAGTTTGTAAGAACAAGCTACGGTGGCATCTATTTCCAAGAGGAAAAAAGGTGAGAAACAGTCAGTGATGGAAGGATCAGCAAGACTGCATCTCTGCCTCAGGACAACATTTTTAGATAATGAAAAATAGGCTGTTTAAGTATTATTTTTCCCCAAAATGTTTTCCTGCTGTAATAAAATTTAAATACAATTTCTTTTCAGAATTTTAGCATTATGACTAAAGTAACACTACCTGTTATGCTATAATCTCAGAAACTGTCCCAGCAAAATTTTAATTTGATTTATTAAAAAAAAAAAAATTTTGTGGGTACTTGCTGAGATAAGTTAAATGAAGTCAAATCCTTGACAATTTTATGTTGCTGGAGCAGTGAAATACCAAAACAGTTTTTCCAAAGGAGAAGCATTTTTTCAGTCATACTAAGCTTCAATCACTTCCCAAAATTTTTCTGAACTGTCACGTTTTAATAATACATAAATTCACACTTAAATAACATCTTAGAAAGCCAACCTAAATCTTAATGTTGCTTTTCCAATTTGTAATAATCACTAAATATCACACCTCAGTGTGCTACAAGGACAAAATTGAAACTATTATACTTTTGAATTTGGATCAATACGAACTCTATTCCTAATCCATCTCTGAAGTATGTTTTTATTATACAACCAAAAAAAAAGAAATCTGGTTGTATTATGAAGTCTAATTTAAATGCACTTAAAATAAAAACACATGAAACTCAGAAGCAGCAAAACATTTGAGCAAAAGATTTGTATTTAAATGAATACTGAAGAAGAAAATAGCATTGAAAGCAAAGATTTTTTAAAAATCAGTTTCTTCTTTTGCACCTCTTAAGAGAGTTAAGCTGTAAAAATACCTATAGATATAATAAAATATCTAAAAATGTATTTAAAGTTATTTTCCACTGTGATCAGCGGTTTTAGAAGTGAAAATAAATGACGTTATCACGTGACAGGTCAGCATGAGACACGTAGCTTTAATATCGATTTGAAATAGCCTTTTTAAAGGCACAGTTGAAATAACAGGGGCTAAACGTTCAATGTTTGAAGTAAGTGCTGCTAGAAATGGCAAAAAAAAAGTGTCAATGGAAATTCAGTCACCACACAGACTCTTCATTTTCCAACATCAATATACTGAAGAGAAGGTCTCAACTTCAATACTTACATTCAAAAATTATGTTAACAGCACTGAAACTACTGCATTTTAAATTTCTGTATTTGTTAAACTTGTTTTATTTTCTCTGCAGTACACTGCCCAGGAAGGAAAATAAAATTGGTAGCCTCTCAGTACTTTAATTTATGATACCACAATTCAAATCACAGCAAGTAACATTTCACATAGTCAGCAGTGAAGTAAGATCTGTAGACACTAAATTGAAACGTATTTAAAGAGAAAAGGAAAATAAGAGATGCCATGGACAAGGTAAACTTTGAAATTAAATGAAAAATACATGCCATTATAAATCAGACTAAAAGTATTAAGTATGTTTGACTATGAAACACACTACCCAATGATTTTTAAATTGTAGCATCTCAGAAGTAATATGAGTTAACAATAACAGAGTAACTTTTCTTAGCAACCATTACTCTATAGAGAATAAAACTACAAAAACCTCTTTATTCTTCACAGTAGCCTCTTATAATCCAGTGCCACACATGCTCATTAAATTTATTCTATCTTTCCTCTAATAATTTTCTGTCCTCTGATGATTCCACACCAGTAAGATAATACTGTTCCAAATCCAAGCCACCATAGATGTGTAGGACATTCAGCTGGGAAAGGTTACAAGCTGGTTCCAAACCACCTCCCTACCAAATATATTCACTTTAAATATAGTTGGATAAAAAAAGCTCTGCAAACAGGTATCACAACTCCAGCTTTCCATAATTTCTGTATGAGTGTGCAGATCATGAAGGGTCAGGCTCTCAATTTGGTACCTGTGACTTGGTGGCACCTTGGTACAGCTCAATAGGATCAAGGCACAGAGCAGCTATTAAGACGTTGTGGGACCTGACACCCACTCTGTGGATGCAACGCTAACCCCTGGGGCGCATGACCCATCCATCTAGCTGCAACTCCAGTCTATAACTCCTCCTGGATTCTATGAGGACAGTCTGAAAAATCAGGCATTATTAACCCTCCAGTCCATACTACATTTATCTGGAATATAGAGGCAGAATTCAAGTATCTGTCTTCCTAAACCCGTCTGTAGGTTGAGGCAGATGGGAAACAGATGCCCATGCCCCCAGAATAGGCATTTTTCTGCATATGTTGAGGAAGCAAAGCTAAGTATGCTATAAACTATCGTACTAAATATGCTGATAGAATAATTTAGGTTAGAAGGGACCTCTGATCACCATTCAGGTTAAATTCCCACAGGGGGTGGTAAACTATGGAAGTTATATAAAAGACTACCTAGTCTTCAAAAGCTCACAGGACTTAATCGCTGTCCGAGTCTTAGGTGGATTTCAGCATCCAAATCTCAACTAAGGCTGATTAAATTTTGCCTAATAGTGAGGTTAATTTTTCATTAATGCAATCCATAAGTTCTCATACATTGAAATTTCCATTTTTCTGCCTCAAGCATTCTTTATGAATGCCATTAATGGAAACATACTTACTTGCACAGGCCAGTGTCTTGCCATTGCAAATAAACATCAGCTATAAAGCCAGCTACAGTTTGAAATGCTCTACCTTCATTTCCAATAGACCATAGTAACAATTTGTATGTTCCAAAATCCATCTGTCTTTATCCCTACTAGCAAACCTTATGCAATTCATTTTCCACCTAAACTCTTTTTAACTTCTATTCTGGCTTGTTCTCTTATTCCAAGTTTTCCAAGTGCTGATGAAACCATTGTACACTGTTATCACTGCAAGGCATTGCAGATACTTCAAAGTTTCAGGAAGAATTTTTTTTTCAGTTGTTTACCCTCACCTTCAATTTTATTTTATTTTATTTTTTGTACTTAACTCTCACACTGTAACTTTGCTCCTGAAAAAAAACTTGCACCACGTTCCAACCCTCTTTCTGCCCTGTTCATTCTCCAGTATTAAACTTTTTATCGCTTCCTTCCCCCTGGCCACTCTGGACTCACCATCTCCACGAAAGTGCTGCACAATAGCCTCAGCCCCAACTATTTGCTCATGCTAATGCACTTTATTTATTTTGAAAGATCATATACAGATGATCCAGTAAGACTGAGAAATCAATCTCCTACCCACAGAGTGATAGGTTTACTCAACTATTTTCTCTTTGAAAGGTGACCAGATTTTTTGCCTATTAGGTCAGCTTGGACAGTAAGATTTCCAAAACAATATATTTCTTATTTTTTTTGCTGAGAATGTCACAGACTATAAGGGCAAAATAAAATATTAGCTTAAGGTATTAGGTCTTTGTGGTTAGTTATAATACAGAATGTGAGAAGAGCCCAGCTCCAATAGACATTGGTATGCTGACAGCGAACAAGAACAGTAAAAATCATCTGACATTTATCATCTCAAATATATTGTTGCTTATGGAGAACACTATAGAACAACCCAGCTATCACTTGGGGTATATATTTTTATTTTTATCATTAGCTGGTTTGGCCAATTCTTAACTAGTTAACTAGTTAAAGAGGCTACATAAATCACAGAACCCCAGAATGGTCGGGGTTGGAAGGGACCTCTGGAGATCATCCAGTCCAACCCGCTGCTAAAGCAGGATCACCTAGAGCAGGTTGAACAGGATTGTGTTCAGATGGGGTTTGAACGTCTCCAGAGGAGACTCCACAACCTCTCTGGGCAGCCTGTCCCAGCGCTTGGGCACACTCAGAATAAAAAGGTTTTTCTCAAATTGAGATGGAACATGGGAAGTTCCAGTTTGTTGCCTCTTGTCCTGTCACTGGGCACCACTGAAAACAACCTGACCCCTTCCTCTTGGCATCCATACTTTAGATGTTTATAAGTATTGACAAGATCCCCTCTCAGTCTTCTCCAGGCTAACCAATCCCAGCTCTCTCAGCCTTTCTTCATACAAGAGATGCCTCTATGCCCTCATCATCCTCACAGCCCTCTGTAAGACTGCCTCCAGTAGTTTCCAATCTGTCTTGAACACCTGGACACAGTACAATAATAGTAAAAAAATAATACAACCTGTAAGACAGGATGCTTCACCAAAGTGATGATGAGATACAGAGAGTTTGTACTTTCATTCCTTTTCCAATTTTAACCTGTGGTTCAAAACTAATATGGAAGTGTGATCCTCACCTTATTGAAGAGTTGTATATATATAAACATCTCAACATACATTTAAGTCCTACGTTATATTCCACAAAGGACATCCTACCATAAATTTGAAAGTGCATGTAAAAGCTAGTATAACCACTTTTCAAGGAGGACAGCTAAGTCCAATACCAAACAAATGAGGTGAACCAGACTATCCACATCCACCCTAGTAGAGAACAGAGCACAAAGACCAGACCATATCTTTTCACCTTACTTTGCAGAATACATAATATATGAGCAGGGAGAAAAAAGTATTTAAAATACCAGTCTGGTCTACACTATTCTAAATAACTGTGCAATATTTTTATGAACCCTCCTAATCACTGAAAGTATGTCTGATAAAAAAGATGTTACAGAAAGATGGATGAAAAACATATTGCCATATATACTATTTAATGTATTTTATGTTAAACTTTGCTGTACCATAATAAATTTAAGCAAGCCAATAGCACACTGTCACAAACTTTACAAACTTGAAAATTAAACCTTTACAAACCAGAAAAATGTCAATATAATGAGAGCAATTAACTGCAGGAAGAGATTTTAAACACTACATCCATGTATAAATGAGCAGCACGGCTCATAGTGACAGTATCTAGCCATTCAGTGACCACCCAGGTACAGGGAAGTTTAGAAGCAAGTAACATACTTCCTTAATCTCAAAACTTTCTGACCACACACAGGCTGTGTGGCAGAAAAAAAAATAATTAAGAAAAACAGTCAATTTAAATAAACAGAAGTTTATAAATGTGTTTTTTTAAAAATGCTAATTGATAGCATCCAAGAGCCTGAAATCTGAGTAGAAAAGGCCAGCAATGAAAAAGTGAAAGTAGCATAAGGGGACATGAACTTTTTCTCACTTTTGACAAAAGTCTTCGAGAAAGGATTGAAATGTATCTTGAAATTCAGCTACGAGTGAAATTCAAATATATGGTTATTATATGCATTCTATGTCAAGCAGAGCAATCTCAAAATACACTGGCATAACTCTACACAGATAGAAATATTCTATGTAGAATAGACAAGTTTGAAAAATATTACTCAAGACGCCAAAAATAGCATCTCTGATTATTTTTTTTTTTATTACAGTAACAACCTGAGGACTTAAAGGGATCATAGAATCCCAGAGTGGTTTGTGTTGGAAGGGACCTCAAAGCCCATCTAGTTCCACCCCCTGTCATGGGCAGGGACACCCTCCACTAGCCCAGAGTGCCCAAAGCCCAATCCAACCTGGCCTTGAACCCTGTCAGGGATGCAGGGGCAGCCACAGCTTCTCTGGGCAACCTCGGCCAGGTGGGATCTCACCAGAGCACAGGGGCAGAGTCCTCTCCCTCGACATGCTGGTCATGCTGCTTGTGATGCAGCCCAGGCCACAGCTGGCTTTCTGGAGAGCCTATAATCGTAAGCACAAGGACAAAGGGAGGTAAGATCATAGATGGATGGCCCAAAAGAAGACAGAAAGGTAGACTGAAATAGTTGGAAAAATAAGCAGATCTGTTAATACTAAGGAGTAATCACTTCTCAGTACTTGTCTAATTACTATCACCAGTAGTAAGGAATTACAGCAAAGGCAATGAAAGAAATTTAAGTTCTCTAAGCACTATGCTTATAAATATCCATGCTCCTCACCTTGACATTTTGCTGCTTTCTAGCACTTCAAATGACATCCTTCCTTTTTTACTGCAAATCATGGCCCATTTTTCTGTTTCATTCAACAGTTCTGTTCTGCCACCTGAATTTCCTTCATTATGAAGAAATAAGATTCTTGGAGAACCACAATTTCACTAACTGTTCTAACAATATTTTATCTTGTCTTCTGTGTGATGCCGAGCTTTGAATGACCAATACCATATCAGTCAGTGAATCTGGAGATAAATTAATCTACTTACCACCCTAAATACAAACATTTATATCACAGTAGCAAACAAGTAAAATTGAAGGGTAGGCATGAAGATACAACAGAGAAAATTACTTTATACACGCAGGAAGAGATTTTAGTAAGCTATAGCTTTAACATTAGGATAATCATATTCTTCAGTTATTTTTAATCCAGAAGATAAATACTCAAATCTTGTTACAGATCTACATGATGTTTTTCAAAGTGCAACACTATGCCTGTACAAAAATAATTACATAAATGTTGAAGTTCATTAATACTTTAAGTATACAGATGCACATGTGATTTTTTTTTTTTGTAAGTGGTCACAGCACTGAGCTTGGCTGAGTTCAAGAAGCACCTGGACAATGCATTCAGTCCCATGCTCTGACTTGGCTGCCCCTGGGAGGATCCAGAAGTTGGACTTGATGATCCTTATGGGTCCCTTCCAACTCAGGAGATTCGAAAGTTAGAACAGTATTCTTTTTCTTCTTTATCTATATACATTTCTTCTAACAACCTTATACTAACTTCAGATAGAGAGATCACTTTAGACACATTTTAAACAATCAAAAATATGTTTCAGGTTCATAGACATAACTTGTATTCCCTATAGTACATATTAAAACACACAATGAATACAGTTCTACTACTACAGACCACAATTTTCTTGACTGGCCAACTCCTTCAGAAATTACGTAAAGACACTCATTTAGTGTCAGCATTGTCCCTGTGCTTGTAAGTGTTCAAAGAACTGACCTAAAAGGAAATAACAGTATATTTTCCTCAACAGGAGAATAGGAGAAGTGCAAGTGTTACAAAAGTTCTCCAAATCTTGAAAAATATTATGCATATTTAGCCTTCAACTAAGGGCATGAACACATTGAATGCAACCAGGATTTCATTCTTAAGGTTTTACAGAAATGAACTTCCCAAAATTCATTTCTTACTTGTAATTTCCTCAAGTTTTGTGATGCTTACTTATTTCATTGGCTACAAAAAGCAACAGATCAAGACTATTAAGTAATGATTTTCACTCAAAGCAGGTATTTATACTCACCTACACTTTGTGGTAAACTTGCTGAGAATAAAACCTATTATTTCAGATCACTGAGTTGACGTGTTTGCTCAATTAAATATGTAATCAAAACATTCTCCAGTCTTCCTGAGTTGGCTGTAGAACTTTTCCCTCCTATATAATATACTTTGCTCTCTTTGCTGTCAGGAGAACTACATATTCAAAAGTAAATATTAACACATCATTTACCAGCAAGATTCATTTCATGTCTTAAGGACAAGGCATTTTAGGAAAGAATCTCTTACTTTGGGATATCTTCTCTGCCTTAAAATTCACCACATACACAACTTGATCAAAGAGATATTTCCATCAGCAATTGAGGAACATATTCAACCATTCAGCCTCATAAGGGGAAAAACTAATAACCCGTGGTGCACTATTATCCACTTAAAATAAATTCCAGCCTTGAAACATGCAACAGCATCATAAAAATAAAACTAGCACTCTTTATTATCTCAAACTACCAAAATGAACAGAAAAAGCTTGAAAGTGCTTACAGCATGGTTTCCAAATATCCTGATGGAGACTGTTTACAGGTTAGTTAAGACTTTATTGAATGCCAAAATTTAAGGAATAAGGAAAACATACATAACTGAAATTTACCAATGGTTTTTCAGATAATGATCCAAGAATGGAAATTTTGAATAAGCCTTTAAATACCAACATGCTGATATGTATAAAATATAATGGTCTCTAACAGCCAGTACAAAAAGAATGGAAAAACATAATCAAGCTATGCTAAATAAAGCCTCCCAAGTTAGCAAAACAGATTTTACATAGCCTTAAAGGGAAACATTGCAAGAAAGGATCTTTTCTTCAGATTTTTTTCAAATAAACTATGTCTGCTTCAAAAAAAAATTTAACAAATCTCAAAGATTTTACCATAAATTTGTAGCAACTTTCCTACATTATAAATGCATGATATAAAGATATATAGTGAGTGTCTGATAAGAAGTGATGAACACAAACATGGATTCTCATTTAAATGTTAATACAAACCATTAGTGATAAGACATCATATCCCCAAAGGAGGCTATTATCACATATGGAGGGACTGAAGGTTTACATAAACTTCAATTCTGTACTCTCACAGGCAGTTTTCAATTGACACTGGGCATCCTAGCCAGCAATGGGGAAAAGATTTAGCCACCTTTATTTCTTATCCAGTTTTTTTGCCATCAGAATGAATTAAGGTTATGGATTCCAGTTAGCAGAGAATTTTGGACAGACAAGTGCTTTGTCTTGCAAGGTAAGGAGTCTACTGCTTTAGAATAATTTCCTATAGCCATGCTTGGTGACTGCCTAGAGTCTATTGACTCACCAAGCACTGACGAAATGAAAGCACTGAGGTGGTATGTGCATTCAGACAGCCTCTCATTAAATACACATTGTTTTCTCCAGCCTTTGTAAGTAAACACAAAATATGGATTGAACTTTGCAGAGTACAGAAGATACAGTGAACAGGATAAAATTCAGAAGATGCAAAAGTTCTGGAAAAATATATGTCTTGCTTACTATAAATAAAAAATACAAGTTTATCTGTTGGGGTGAAAATTCACATCCAAGCATGATCAATGAGAGAAGATACCAAGACAGAGATGATGCTGGAAAACCCCATATTTGGAAAACCAGTGTCCTCAACATTTGGGTCTGAAATAACAAGACGACTGGTAGCAGATGTATCTATGCAAGTTGGAAAGTGGAAGGGATGACACACACAGTCATGGCCAGACGAAGAGGGCAGCATTGTTTCTCTAAAGAATCCTACTGTTATTCTTGGTAATTGTTTCTTGCAAAAGTTAACCGTTCATCCAGTTTGGAAAACTGGAATAAATCCTTAGTGTTCAGGTGCTGGGAGATAATTAGAAGTGCAATATACCATTCAGCACAATATTTTGCATTAATTGCCTCTAGTTCATTCTTCACCACACATGGAGATAAATCAAGGTCACAAAGGTAATCTTTATTTTAGTATTTCCTATCTGTTAGTGCTTCATTTTGCAACACTGATGATCTTTTGGCATAGTTCTTAAACTGCAATTTGCCATATTCCTCCCCCCCCCCCAAAAAAAAAAAAACCAAACCAAAAAACCAACAGTCGTGTTAATCTCATGGTAGACATTTACTGCATACATGGATCACAAGCAATTTTGGAACCTTTATTTTCAAAAAGCTATTTCTTAACAGCTGATTAAATGCAGTTCCAGGTAAAATTGAGAGGTCATTCATTAGCTCTGAAGATTTTCCTTGTGGATGTTTGACCTGAAGGATCTAAGTACTGAGACTCAGGATTTCTTTCTTTCTTATCTATCTTTCCATTATTTACTCTTAACATCTACTCCAGAATCCAGTGCTCCCTCTCTCTCTGCCCAAGCACATACATCACACTGCACCGTGCTCCATGCTGAGATCTATTTCCCTCAGAGGCATCAAAATCGCACCTGGCTGTCACTTCAATGTTTCAGCACCACTGTGTTGAGAAGGACCACACACAGAGAACAGGCAGGGATTTACTATCATCATCCATGTATCCATCACTACATATTTTAAATTACCATGACTGGTGTCCAAGAATGAAGATTAAACCCCAAAACAGTTTATAATGGTACAACACTTAGAAACCCATTGATCTTAACAGAACAGAGATCTGAAGTTCATGCAGCTGTCAATATGTTGTTCTTCTGTTTTGTACCCATTCCTACAAAAAGAACCTACTTCAATTTCTCTGGCCTCCCTACTAAATACTCTGCTGATAAAGAAAATCATATTAGTTCACTGAAAAAACGAGTGTTAACCAACAGGGAAGGAAATAACTTTCAAAACCAGTTGGAAACAAGATGATCTTTGAGGTTTCTTCCAATCCAAAGCATTCCATGATTCTATGAATATAAAGTTTAGAGCTTACATGACTAGGATGAAGCTCATATCATGAGAGATCCTAAATCACCTCCCTGAAAATAAAAATTGGATAAATTTGGCTTGCCTCACTCATCACAGATGCTACTGCTCAGAAACATCAAACTTCTATCAAACCTGCTTACTGCACATAGAAAATTTTTAATCTGTTCAACTAGAAGATTGTTTGATTTCACTGTCTTCTAAGCTACTATTAATGGAATTCTGTGCCATACATTACCATTAACTTATTCGAAATTCAGCCAAATTCCATAAAGCCTACAGTTGATAAGACAGCATCTTGAGTTACATTTGGGGAGCAGACAGGCACTGAACAACTTCACAAGGAACTGGTCAAAGGTTTTTACGTTGTGGCTGCAGCTGTACTTTTTTTGATGCACTTGGGGTTTAAGGCAAAGCTTAGAAAAAAAAAAGGCAAATTTTCTTATGGTAATTGACTTTTGAAAATAAACATTGATCTTTAGAGTATTAGAGACAGTTTAAGGCATACAATAAGAGGGCAAGCAGAATGTAGTCTGAGTGTGAAATACTAGGGGTTTACTGTTATTACTGTCAGTGTCCTCAAAGCAAAATCTGCTTGTTAACTGCTAAGGTAACATTAAAAATACCTACACAGAGACCCACACACCAAGTGTAGCAGTCACACTACATTCTGCATGTGATGTAAAAAGATAAGTAGCTCTCAGACCAGCTCCATCCAGACTTATCAGTGTATATTACCATACATACAGCATACTAAATGTGAGGTTTATGAAGATTTCATTTTATAAAAGAAGAAATAAAGTCATGTTGACACTAAAAAGTACAGGATGCTTTGCCCTTACTCTCCTCAAAGCCAGCTAGACATAAGTCAGCTCTGGCTCAGTAAACACTCACCTGCATTAACCCTACTATGAGTATCAGTGCTAGGATATTATGCCTCACAGAAAAGTGTCAGCACTTGATCAGGATTGTACAGTTAGTCACTGACAGGAAACAGAAAAAAAAAATATTAAAAAATCTCTTTTTTGGTGCCACTCTGAAGTTCTGGTTGCTTTATTCCTCATACATCAAACAGATCAACTGTTGTTACTAGACTATTTTACAGAAATAACAGATATAACCCATTACATTTTCCAAACTCTCTTCCTAATGATCAACAAATTTTTTATACCCATCAAGTCATGCTGTATAAGCAGGAAGAGGAGACGTACAGAAGTGAAGGACCTGTTGCAAGGTACTACTTAAAGTTTAGACAGGTTCAAACAGCAGCTGGATAAACTCATGGAAGAAACATTCATCGAGAGCTACTAAAAACAAAGATACCTCTAGCTCAGGAAGTCTGAACTACATATAACTAGAGGTTAGGAAAGCATCCTGTGGAAGTATCACTATATGTTTTTCCTTTACTCATATTATTTCCTTAAAATCCACTGTTGGCCAGCACTAGTGGTGATATAACAGGTTAAAGGAACCTTTGGTGTGATCCCAGTGCAAAGTTTAACAGACTTAGTCTGGATGTTTGGGAATGATTTAAATTTCTAATCCTACCATTTAAGGTCAGCTTAAAACTTATCATTAAGTTATATTTTTTCTCAGAAAGTATTCGTAGTGCAAGCTAGCTGATAGGCTATCCTATTCTTGTGCAATTGGTCACTACTGTTTTATGCCATACGGTGCTTTTCCTAAACAGGATTAAGTCATTGTCTGATTTAGTTTTGATTAAGATCACGAATCCTTATGTTTTGTCATTTTAAGTTGGTTTGATGTTGGTTTTTGAGGTTTGATTTGTTTTATGTCTACTTCCAAAAAACCTTTAACAATTTTTCTTCTTTGTATATCAACTCCCCTGGGGCAGGGGGGTTGGAACTCTATGATCCTTGCAGTCCCTTCCAACCTATGCCATTCTATGATTTGGTGTTTCCCTTGTATTTATCAATTTTTTTTAAAAAAAAAAAAAACAAATGATGGAAGAACTGAAGGCAAGTGAGGTACATTTTCAGAATTAGTGCAACATCCACTGTCATTAATACAGGTAAAATTTAGAGTTCAGATTTGGATTTCATATTCTTCCAAGAAATATTTGGATCTCCCAGTTTACACTACCCACTACCCAAATAAAATGAGGCAACGTAACTGGCACCCTGGTTAAAGTTCTCTAGAACGTCCTAAAACATTGCAAGCTTTGAATTATTGTGTTACACATTATAATCAGAGCACACGAGCAGAACCTTATAGAAACACAGAATCCATTAGGTTGGAAGTGACATTTAAAGGCCACCTAGTCCAACCCCCCTGCAGTAAACAGGGACATCTTCACTAGATCAGGTTGCTCAGAGCCCCATCAAGCCTAACCTTGAATATCTCCAGGGATGGGGCCTCCACTATTTCTCTGGGCAACCTGTTCCTGTGATCTACCACTCTTACACTGAAGATTTTTTTCCTAATACCCAACCTAAATCTCCCCTTTTCTAGTTTATAACCATTCCCCCTCATCCTGCTGCTACATGTCCTAGTGAAGCCTTCCCTTCCCCTGACAAAATTCTAATTTTATATTTGTTACTTTCACTAATTGCTTTTGAATAAGAATCTAGAATTATATACAAAGAAAATAAAATGTTTAAGGTTTTTTGGAAGTAGACATAAAACCAATCAAACCCCATAAACCAACATCAAAACCTTTTTTTCTGTAAACCTATTTGTTAAAATGCTTTCAAATGCTCTATTCACTGAGTCTTTGATTTATTAAATATATAAAGTTCTCTAACACCAGTGTCAAAGTAGATGATAGCATTACCTGAAAAATCAATTTGACAGCACCACCAGATTCAGCCCAGTTTTGACCCTAGTAATTGCACCATACAGTAGCAGTCAACTGAGATTAGAGTATTTTATGGATTTGGGTCAAAGGAATTGCTCAGTTCTTAAGTGTGGTATTGTGTTGAAAACCAGAAGTCTGTAGATCTAAAAATGGTCTTTTAGGACTATAGGTGCATCTGCTAACTCAAAATTCCAGATCTAGGATGTTTAGAGATATAAGCTTCTTCCCTATGCACATGGGAAGAAAAAATGATACTCCTTGAAGTTTATAAAACGCGTGTGTCAGCACATGACAACAGAGGTAGGGTTAGAACACCGCTCACTGAACTTCACATGTACCTTCATATGACTATTAGGAAAGGATTATGGTGAGGTACTGATGACTTGAAAAGATACCAAAACAATACCATTCTTTTCTTTAAGCACATGATCCTATGTATCACCCTGAGAGAAAGAGAGAAGCAACAGCACTACTGTTTGCAAACGCCCAAGATGTGGATTCCAGCCTAGCAGGGATGAGAGAGTTAAGACTAAGCTGGATGGTCATCACATCGAGAGCATGACACTTTCAAGGTCTGAAAACTGTTACAGAATTAAAGTGAATGAATTCCAGTGCCAACAGCTCGCAGTATTTGCAGTCCAGTTTTGGAGAAAGAAAAAAAAAAGCTTAAACAGTCTTCTAGTTATTAAATACAAGAATAGTTCCAGATAATAGAAAAACAACTGTTAATAAAAGATTGGTTAGCGCCCCATTGTATCAACATGGGTTTTAAAAGTGAGAAACTGAAAAATAAAACCTGATTTACATTTAATATAGCTTAAATTATTTCTCCTTGTTCTCCTTGCTTTCCATACTTGTGGAGCAGGTTATGCCAACTACAGCAGGAACTTGAGTCAATGTGATTGACCTCATTTAGCCTTCCACTTGTGCTTACATGAACCTGCAAGACAGCAGACTCTCTTCTCACATGGCATCAACATGTCTGCAGTCTTTAAATTACTTTTAAAATAAGAAAAAAAAAAATCAGCCATCTGAAAGTGGCTGTTATTTCTGAGAGCACTGTTCTCTCCAAACGTTAAATTGAATTAACTCCTAGCAAAAATAACTAACGATATATATAAAGCTGATGAGAAAACACCACTAAGGGCAAAGAAAAACATTTTAAGCTTCAACACGTACTTGTGATCTGCCACTCTAGAATACTTTCCTCCAAAGTACCATTTTTGGAGACAAATCACAAACCAAAGCTTTAGAGCTCACATATCAGTTAAATATTCATGTGTAACTGAGATTTTTCACATTACTTTTAAGACACCAAATAGTATAACACCACAAAAATGAACATTAAAAAGATGGTTACTTGTTACTACATTTATTTTCACCAGAACATCACTTTCAGGTTATTAGCTATCTTCCCTTCCTGTTTATCTGCAAATCACTATTTTTCATCTGAGTTTCCTCTCCTCAAATCCTCTTCAGAATTTCCTTACCAAGAAGAAATTCTGTAACAATAAGAGGAATAAACATGAAATGCTTTAAAAGAATTCATAAATAAAAGTCTTTCTGTTGCTCTTGGTAGAACTACAGCTACAGGATCTGTTATAAAAGTAAATGCTTGAAAAAAAAGACTGTTTTTCATGGGATTGAAACTACTCCAGAACTAAGCTGACCCTTAACTATTGAAGCTGTACATTCACTAATTTCCCTGCATTCTTTTCTCACATATGTTTCTGCATTGCTAACTTCAACACTAAAACCAGACAGCAAACACTAAATTCCATAGTGAAGGGGAAAACCACCCAATATCTTTTGAACATCTTACAGCAACATGAGATGTTGGACACTGCTCAATACACATCATCATGATCAAGGTACTTGCAGGAATAGGATCCACTGGCGTTTGCCATTTACCCTGAAGTAACTAAATAACAGGCAAGAAAATTAAATAAACAGAGGAACCAAAATGAAAGGAGAGATCAGCATACAAATGCTACTTGGGTTTTTTTGTAAAGGTGTCTCTCGATTTATGTGGTCCAAGTGACAGTTTATTAGCATCTCAAAGGTTCTGGGCTTCTATGTATCATAGAATCACAGAATTGTTAAGGCTGGAAGGGACCTCAAAGCCCATCAAGTTCCAATGCCCTGCCATGGGCAGGGACACTTCTCGCTAGATCAGGCTACTCAAGGTCACATCCAACCCAGCCTTGAACACTCCCAGGGAGGGGGCAGCCATCACCTCCCTGGGAAGCCTGCTCCAGTGCCTCACCACCCTGAGAGTGAGAATTTCTTCCTAACATCCCATCTAGATCTACCCCCTTCCAATTTAAAACCATTCCCCCTTGTCCTATCAGTACACTCCCTTCTAAAAAGTCCCTCCCCAGCTTTCTTGTAGCCCCTTCAGGTACTGGAAGGCTGCTATAAGGTCTCTCTGGAGACTTCTCTTTTCCAGACTGAACACCCCAACTCTCAGTTTGTTTTCATAGGAGAGGCACTCCAGCCCTCTAAATCATTTTTGGGGCCCTCCCCTGGACCCGTTCCAACAGTTCCATGTCCTTCTTATGTACTGTTTCCAGAACTGGACACAGTACTCCAGGTGGGATCTCACAAGAGTAGAGGCAGACAAGAATATATTTATGTATATAGATTCGTTTCTTTTCCTTCTCCCTCTGAACACCTCGTCTTCTTGAATTCAGTATTTAATAATCTTTACTTCAATCAGAAAGGTATTTTAACCTTGCTTTTATCACTAGCACACCCACACTGGGAATGCCATTTCTCCCTTGGCTACAGTCAGCTCTTGATTATCACCTGCTCTAGCCAGTAAGCACAGTACCAACTGAGATTTAAATGTATGATTTACGTGGAAATAAATATTGACTTCCAAAAGATCATTTACTCTGTCATAGTAATTACCTAGTTTTAAATGTCCCTGAAGTAGCACATAAAAAGGAAAACTGATCAATGAAAACTGATACATGATGTATTACACACAGTCAACAGCTCTGTTAACTAGTACTAATCCTGCTTCCAGATACTGCTAATTTCCTATGTGCTCTAAGTTTCTGAGTGCAAAGGAAACCTCAAAACTTAAAGCTTTCCAGGCATGTGTTCATGATAGATCATTACACATTCACAGCCGGGGAGGAGGGGAACACAAAGTAGGAACAACATCCTGTTTTAAGCCCTGAAGTCAACGTCTGTCGGAGGGATGGGTGAAAAAATTGGGTCAGTTCTTAAACATAAGGAAAAGCATTCAAGAATAGAAGGCAGTAAAAGTGTTAATGTTCATATAATCAACAATTCTATTCCTGAGCAATCTCTTACTGAGAATTAACTTCCAAGGCAATACATACTCCCTTTATTTACATTTGTTTATAGGAATCAGTATTTCTAGAAGGGGTGGGAAAAGACTGCTTCCAAATTAACAATAAAATTGCAGAACTCTCTCTCTTCTTTCCAGTAGGTAGGAAAAAAGTCCTGGAGTTTTCACCTTGCTGGATTTATTGTCAATTAAATCTCATCATACCTGCACAACCATAGAAAACAAAACTGCCAGTCAGGACCATTACTTATAAGCGTTTCCTCAATTTTCTGGTTTATTTTTTAACTGTTCCATGTCTAGGTACTAGACAGTGCCTGACCACAAACCAGCCAATGATGCAATTATTCATACTATTGGTAATAATCACGTCTGCAGAGTTGCAGCATAAACCTGTAATTACACAGGCAGGATATCCCCAAGGCTTGGGAAACAGCATTAGTTTTACAATATGAATTTAACAAGCCAAAACTTATCCATGGCTGAAAAAAGAATTTCAAGGAAAGCTTAAACCTTGCCAATTAGATCTGAAAAACTGAAAGTACAGCAGTGACAAAAACCAGAATTTGAGGGCTACGCTCAAAATCTTTTTCTTTCTTTTGGTTGTGGTTTGTTGTTTTTTTTTAAGAACACAGAGGTATTCCCTGAGATACAGTTCTGGAGAGAAGAGGGGTCCAGGAGAGCTGGCTGATTCTCATACGTCACCTCCTCTCACCTCAAGAATGGCCCATCGCTATGAGCAGCAAATCAAGAGAAGGAAGCAGGAAGCCTGTTTGGATGAGCAGAGGTCCTGACTTAACTCAAACATAAAAAGGAAGCATATAAGAGGTGAAAGCAGGGAAAGGTGTCTCAGGAGGAGTACAGAAATATTGTCCAAACAACTGGGCTAGGAAAGCCAAAGTCCATCTGGAGCCATCTGATGATGCAATGGACTGCAAAATCATGAAATTCAACTTAAAACATAAACCAAAAATAGCAAACACCACAAACAAACAAAAAAAACCCAAAACACCCTTTTACTGTCAGGGTGGTCAACTACTGGAACAGGTTGTTAAGAGATGTTTAGTCAATATGCATCATTGGAGATATTAAAAACACAACTAGATACAGTTCTGAGCAACCTTCTCTAGCTGACCCTGCTTTGAAAAGGCTGGGTGGACTATATGACCTCCAGAGATTCCTTCCAACTTTAACTCTTCTGGGACCCTACTTAGACAAGCTACAAAAATAGGGGGAATTTTGCCCCAAATAATTCAGTGCATTATACATGTCCTGTATTTTGTACCATGATGATTATTTTTTCAGAGATCTCACAAGTTAAGCAAGTAATAGTCAGAGTGATGAAATACCTTTAATTTGTATCAACAAAATCAAAAGTGGATTTAGAGGACTTACTAAGTCCTGTAAAGCACAGAAACTTTGTAGGAAAAAACATGACTAGAAAAGAATACAGTCCATTCATGCTCCCAGTAGGCAGACAAGGTTACGGTTAAGAAAGTTTAAGAAAGCAGACCAGACAAAAAAGAAAAAAAAAACTCCCTGCCCCAGTAGACATGGGTGTTTGTTTACACATCGGTGGAACATGTTTTTTCCTTTAGGGATAATTCTCAAAAGAGAAAGGAAGGTTTCAATCATCTGGTAATGTAAGAAGTTTCAAGGATAAGGAATAATGAAACAAAAAGGGTTAAAATAGATAAGGAATAAAAAAAGAAGAACAGGCGAGGGTGACTATGCATGGATGCATATTCTCCAGATTCCCTAATAATCTATGAAATACTGCTGAATATTATCCTGAGGTCTGCAGCAAGGAAAGACAGAGCCAACCTGATGGGTAAAGCCAGAGGCAGAAGCGCTCGCAAACTCTAGCAGATCAAGTAAGGCAACAAAATTCTGATCTTTGTATGCACAAGGGGCAGACGAAGTTGATGAAGGGCTGGGTGAGAAGTGAAGTAGAATGATAATTGCCTGACTGGCTGGGTCCAGAGGGCAGTGATCAGTGGAACAAAGTCTAGAGGCCAGTAACTAGAGGTATACCCAAGGGATCAAGAGTGGGTCTCACTCTGTACAACAACTTCCTTAAAGATCACCTGACAGACAATATAGCTCTTGTTACTCTAAGCCTTGGGTTATTCAACAACAAAGCCTCTGAGGGCAGATGTCAGGCATCACGTTACCTATGGCCAAGCCTGTAGTCCTCTTGCACTTTGGCAGTCAACTGGTGGTAGCAAGAAAAACCAAAACTGATAGTGACTTTCAGTTTGTTTGTTCAGTTCAAACACATTTTGGTTCTTGGCCAGTGCATGACCATTGCTCTGATTCAGTATGCTAAAGTTTCCCAAGTCTTTAATAAGGTGGATTTATGACGCATATGAATATCAAAACAGCATTTGTTAACCTTAGTAGAATAAAAACTGAATGCAGGAAGTCCTCTTCAACAAGATGGAGATAAACAGAGCATCAGGTGAGAGTGAAAAATTGCCTGATTGATTCAAAGATGGAAAAAAAAAAAAGCCTTCATCAGAAAGACTTGGAATAACACACTTATCTCCAAGAAAGGCCTATCAAATAAAGTTCTTGTATATACCTGCAGTAAAAGTCATGCAATAAGAAACATACCTTTTATATATTTAAGAGGTGTCCTGATTTTTGTGTTAGCTTATCTTAGGTCCAAAAATTCTAAAATAACTTTATGTAGCATATCTCTATAGAAACAGAAGGATCCTCAAAAGTCACAAAACAGACGAATGTAAAAATGTAGGAATGTATTGTTACCTCTCCAAATGACGTAGTTACTACAAAAGAGAATCCAATGGAAATAAAAGGACAGCTTTTTTATACTATCAGACATAATACTTAAGTTGATAAAAATATGTAATTAGTAAATCCATCATAATGACCAAAGTTTATCACTGCCCTCCAATCTCTTGAGTTCAGCAGAACCCATTAAGAACGTTTGCATGGCTACATTGCTATATGTAGAAAAATACTTTCATATTTCAAAAAAAATTCTTGATTAAAAGTGTATTCCATCTTATCTAAGTTGAAACGATAGTAATGGTCATAGTGTCATGGTTTTACAAAAATAAAACCCCAAAATCCACAACCATATCAAGTATTTCAGAAACACACTAGATGATGTCTAAGCTGGATGTGATAATACAGACTTGCATCCCACAGCTCCTATAAAGCACAGCTCCTGCTCAAGTCTTACTACTAGATATGTGGTTTGATGAGTGGTGTAACAGGACAAAGATCACTTAAATTCTAAATAGAAGAATGCAAACAAGACACTGACAAATCCTGCATACAGCCACCCTGAATTTATGGGAAGATATGATGCCATACTTCAGTACAGATCTGCAGATAAATTCACACAGAAGACTTGGAACACTATTCAAAGAGTGCTTCAAAAGCAAAATCTTTCTGAAGCCTTCACAAGTGTGTTTCAGTACCACACATGTTGCTTTTATACTTAACACCATTTATAAAACTAGATCAAAAACATTTCTAAAGGAAACCAACTTCTATAAAACGGGTTTTACAAGAATTTCATTCTCACAAAATTACACGTGTAATGTACAAAAATCCTGCAAAAGAACAAATTGGTCTTAACAGACTCATTTTTGTTGTATTTTAAAACCACTATATTGACACATGAGTAGTTTTTTTCTATAGCCTGACGTTCTTCTATGCACTATAAAGTGAACACAAAACTGCTGAAGAAGAAACATAACCTGTGTTAAGATCTCTTTTTCATATTAACCCTTCTCCTGCCTATCAGGAAACCACCTCAGAAATTCAGAGAGTATTGAGAGAGAAATTACTATTTAATTACATGAGTTTAAAATATCTTCAGTATTGCTGGAAATTAAGCACACAGCAGTGCTTATAATATCACAGAATCATAGAGTTGGAGGAGACCCATAAGGAACATTGAGTCCAACTCCTGCCTCCACACAGTGTTGGTAGGAATGTATACTACTGAGTTTAATTTTTTTAAGCCCTGAAGAGTTTAGAGATGAGACAGGTGCCGAAGGGACTATTCAGCTATCAAATTCTACCTGACTACCACTTTTCAGCACTGAAATAGTGTCACAAAAACCTTTATCATCACCTCAGCCAATATGGAAAAATTCAGGATAAAAGGATTATAAATGCAGGAAACTATTAAATGACAACCACAACCTAGAGAAAAAGAAACAACTGATCAACTTTAAGGCTACAAATAAATACAAGCTTCAAGATTCTACGCTGAACATAAAGCAACAATTTACACAAAAAACAAATACATTTCAAAGCATTTCAGGAATGATAAAGAAAATAAAGCAATTCACAGTTCCAGGTAGGCGATTTTTTCCTTATCTTCTCACTCAGACACCTGAGTGACTGTGAACATAAAAAAATACTCCAGGTAAATCACACACAGAAACCTAACCCATTGCAGTTTTCCTTCATCTCTATGAAAAGTTATTTTCCTGAAGTTTCTACAGTCAACTTTTAACTTCTTTTACAAATGACTACAGACTGCTTCACGTAGCTGATCTGCAGAAATGCTGCTGCTACACCTATGGTACAATGGCTTTTTATGGAACTGGGTACTGCCCAATTCCATAAAAATGTAGAAATAGTGGTTTAGTAGACATAAAGCCCTTCTTATTAAGGTGGAAATAGCCAAACACAGTAGGCGTCTTGCAAAACTCTGTCCTAAACTCCAGAATGCGAAAATTTCTCTCCTGGGAATTTTCAAGATTTAGGCATAAAGACAAAGAAATACTTTTTGATTTAAAAAAGAAAAATCCCACTATAATTACCCCAATGTAAAAAAACTTAAAACTCAGCGGATTTGAGAACACCAAGGACTTTAAATACCACTGAAAATAAGGTGCTGATCCACACCTTTTAAATACTTGTGAATATGAACTTTAACCATTAAAACTTGAAGAAAATAAAACCAAGATTTCAAAGCAGATTTTCAGAGGGCCTTAGGGTCAATATTGAGTTTTTATGGGGCCACCAAGCTCTGCCTTTGCATGTATGTGTGTGGCATGGAGGAGGGTAATAGAAAGGAATCTGTGGAACTGAATTGATTTAAGATATCTTTAAATACTTATTTATGATCTCCAACTTCTAAGAAGTTGGGATTGTTGATACAGACGGGAGAAAAATGCTGGCTTCTGAGATGGAGTGGGATGGAGCTCTGATCAAAAGCTCTTCAGGATAAATATAAATATTTAACACTGCTTTCCTTAAATTAGCAGTGACTACCACCATAAACTTTCTGAAAAATCTTAGGGCAACAGTTAATCCAAAAGGTTCCACCTATGTATTCAGAAAACTGAAAGGAAAAATATTAACATCAACTAGCAGTACCAAATTAGGACAAAATGCAAAGATACCCTTGCTTTAAAGGTAAAGGCACACTCCTTTTTTTCTTAGCCTGGTGGTCTTAAAACATCAAAGGTTAAAAAGTATTTCTCGGTACATACATTACCATCAAATATAAATCCCAGTAGTTTAGAGTGTTCTTTACATAAATGATGACTTTTTCTTGCCAAATTCTGCATTCAAAATCCACTGCATGGGCCAATAGACATACCTGTTCTAAAACGGTTAATCCCACTTTTGCTACTAATTCCAGGGAACAGATACCATGTGCAGATATTCTGTCATTTTTATTGTGGAATTAGTACAGTTAACATTTTAGCAATATCCTAAGAATAAAGAAATAATTTGTGCCTCTGACAGGTCTATGACAAAAGGAAAATATATATATGAAGGAAAGCTGAAGATGGAAAGGGAAATAGATATTCCTTGCTTCATCCTGTTGAGACCTAAGAATTTCTTCTTTCCAAGTTTCCATCCTTCCCTCAAGTATGTATTTTTCCATAATAAATATGTTAAAATCAGTGGCCAACACTAAGCAGCATCCAAGGTATGGCTGTCAATTCACCCACACTTCACACAATACCGGAGAAAGAATGCTGCTGATCCCTGGGGATCAGATGATCATTTACCTCCTTCCTCAAACTCTTATGAGAACTAGCTATTTCCCTGGTGTTTCAAAAACTTTAGTGCTTTCCAGATTGGTCTACAACTTGCTCCTGCATTCAGACCCAAGGTCAGCCTTGATCTATAACTTCAACATCTTCAGTCTAGTTTTCTAAGAAAACAGATGATAAACATGTTTATATTATCATATGGTCTATCTGCCAGCCTCTCCTTAATGACTTGTGAACCACAAGATCATTAACATCCTAAAGAGGTAGAAGACACAAATAAAATTACATCTTTTTTCAGTTCAGCCTAAAAATAAACAAAAAAATCACCAGCTAGACAGAGAAGGAGAGAGATGCAGTAACAAAGTCACAACACTAAGCAAAGGGCATGCATTATTCAACATTCACTTTTTTAAAATGCTTTCGTTCACCTACATAAAATTTAGTAGATATATTAGATCATTAGGTCTATAGATGTATTTACATTAATTATCCTACAGTCAGCAGAATATAAACAACTCAGAGATTACTTTATCCTAAAACAGACTATGAATGATCTAGCAGAGTGTTCCTTCTCTCTTTGTCATAGATCAGAGTAAAACAGTAGAATTGTTGAGATTGGAAAAGACCTTTAAGATCATCAAGTCAAACCATTAACCCAGCACTGTCAACTCCACCACTAAACCACGTCTTGAAGCACCACATCTACACGTCTTTTAAATACCTCTAGGGATGGTGACTCAACCACTAATTGATGATTGAAATTTTTCTTAATATCCAGTCTAAATCTCTGCTCCTAAACAGGTCCAAATAACCACGTTCTGGTCCATAATCACTAATGCAAGGTACCAGAGTAAAAAGAAGGCCAGTGGTGCTAATACACAGCATTTATTTATAAAGCCATTCAAACCAGAATGCAAATGAGAGAGAATGATTTATTTGTGGCATTATAGGGGAATCTCAAAATACAGAAAAAAAGGAGACACTAAGAAAATGTTAGTGATTTTCTTCATTTCTTCTTTCTTGGTTTATTCTAATGCCTGAAGATTATGTTGCTAAGGAAACATCAGAAGAGAGAATACTTTCTGTAGTGGAGAGAAGAAAGCCATGTTTAAAGAATCCTACTTTACCCTTCATGGGGTTTTTCCCTATGCTGTTACTTTCTTATAGTAAGAGGCAACCCCAAAAGGTCTTCTCTGTTTGGTTTAGACCTGCTTGGGGTTTTTTTTCTGACATTCCATTGACATTACAGTCACCATATGCCTTTGCACAAAAATGTGAGCACGTGTAATCGGATGTGTCATTCTAGAATTCATGTCCCTGTTCACAGAATTTCTACCTACAGACACAACCTCTTATCACGTTAACAACACAATATTTCAAAGAGCTGCAAACAAGAGTAATCTGCTCTAGACATTTATATTGTCCTCATCCAGTTCAAATGCAGGTTCAGAGTGCATCCTCTCACTTGTACAAAATACTAAGAATTTAAATTAATTCTATGCTGTACATTATTTGAAGCCTATTCTTTGTTCATATGAACAAAAAAATAAAGCTCTGTTAATTTTCTCCACCAATCAGAAATCTGAAAATGTTTTCATTTCCTGAAAGTTTTCTATCAAGGCAGGTGGCCAGACTAACTTAAGAGTGTTAGTGAATGCAGATGTGATCAAAACTGTAAGTTTTATGGAAATTTAGAAGAGTTGAGTACAGACTTAACAGTGAATTTCATAGATACTTTAAGTCACACTCTTTTTTGTCACATTCCATTGCTGGGCCCTGGTTTGAAGTATGTGATGATCCCTATTAAAGAAACATTATTTAGATTTAACTACATAAAACGGATCCAGAAAATGTAAACAATGTTCCCTTTGTGGTAACCACAATTTGATTCCATTAAGCTCAGAAGCTATATGTACAGGCATACATCAGAAAAATTGATTTGGCCTTTGGAATTCCTGCACCACCTTGACCTCAAGAACCTCTCATCCAGTTCTACTTCTGAAACAACTTTAACAACCTAGTGAAATAAAATTATATTTAAGATAGCTCTATTCACATTTTCTAATTTGAGGAACGCTGCAACTGAGACCGCATTACATCCTGCTGGGTTTTTTTGGGGGGTTCTTTTGGAGATTTTTTTACATGAGTAATGAGGCAACATGGGCCAATCTTAGATCTCTACCTCTTTTTTTTTTAATTAAAATTCCTTCTTTTCCCCTTATATTTTATTTGCTGCACTTCCATCCAGCATTCTTCAATTCTTCCATCAACTCTCCTATCCTTTATCCTCTCTCTCACCCTGCTTTACATACACAAGTATATATCTGTATATATCTATTTATCTGTTTTAATCTCTGGCAAAGGCTGTAAGCTGGGAGACTGGAAAATCTGAAGACGACATGGTGGGCTGACTCCAGCCAGCAGCAAAGCACCTACACATCTATCCACCCCATCACCATGTGCCGACAATGAGATGCCATCCAATCACCAGCTAGTACAAGAGTGAAAACATTTAAAAAGATTTAATAAGAATGTCTGGTACATAAGTCAAAAAAGTTTAATGAGACTGCCAGATGTAAAAGTGGAAAATTATTTAACCTCTCCATGCTTCATTTGTAATAGATATTAAAATTGCATCCCCAGTCTCAGGTAGAGAAAATAAAGAGCACCAAGCTATTGAATGGAAAATGTATTTATAGCAAAAGGCAGACAAAATTTGACTTGTTGAGGATAACAAATACACAATCAAAAGATGACTCATCCTAATGAAAGTATATTCCCTGGAGGAAGATGAAGAGAACAGTGGAGAAAGCCTAAGTGATTGGAAATCATAGAATCGTCATGGTTGGAGAAGCCCTTCAAGATCAAGTCCAACTGTCAGCCCTGCACCACCATAACCTCTAAACCATCTCCCAAACCACCGCATCTACCTGTTTGGGGCTTTTTTAAAAGCTTCAGGGGACAGTGATTCCACCACCTCACTTGGCAGCCTGTTCCAGTGCTTCACCACTCTTTTGGTGAAGAATATTTTCCTAATATCCAATTTGAACCTCCCCTGGTGCAACTTGAACACATTTCCTCTTGTCTTGTCACAAGTTATTAGAGAGAATATGCCAACTCCTTCCTCACTACAACCTCATTTCAAGGTAGCTGTAGAGAGTGATAAGGTCTCCCCTCAGCCTCCTCCAGGCTGAACAGCCCCAGTTCCCTCAGCCTCTTCTCATAAGACCTATTCTCCATACCCCTAATCACCCTAGTCACCCTTCTCTGCATCCTCTCCAGCACCTCAATATCCTTCCTGTGGCACACAAAACAGCACACAGTACTCAAGGTACAGCCTCACCAGGGATGAGTACAGAGGTAAGATCACCTCCTTGCCCCAGCTGGTCACACTGGATCTGATACAGGCCAGAATGCCCCAGGTCCCTCTCTGCTGGACAGCTCTTCAGCTACTCAAATCAACACCAGACACACTCAAATTTGATTTAACATCACTATTTCTTAATTGATTAATTTAAACACCAAAAGACAGGGCAGATTTGCTATTTTTTCCATGTTTAAAACCCAAGCTGGGTTACATTTTGGAAGGAAAGTTTTAGTCAAAGTAGCACTAATATTTTTGGTGGAAGTGCTTTTTAACAGGGATATAATAGGCTAGGCCAGATAAGCTAAAATGCCCTTTTAGCCTTTAAATGCATAATCTGAAGACATGTCCAATTGCCGTTAGGGCATAAGGATGCCTGAGACATCCATGATTAGAAGACATTCAAAATGAATGCAATAGTGAAGCTCAGTGAAGTGAAATATGGTATTGCTTAGGGAAATCAAATTGTACTGAGGAAGCAAGTAGGAGGAAATATGTATTGGGTTACCCAGAACATGTAAAGGAAGCACCTCATAAATATGGCAAATAAATGAAAAGGTGGTGGTAAGGTCTACTTTTTGTGGAGAATTAAAAGAGAAGATGCTGACTGACAATGAGAACAGTAGGAGGACACAACATGAGTGACAAGAACAGCTGGTGTATAAGGGTATTCCTTGGACTGTGGTCATTGTACTGGACACAAAGTATTTGCAAAATGGAAACAAACTGCTTAGAAATAAAAAAAAAAAAACACCCTTATAGTAGCATCTCTATTATTACATTTTACATTTGATATTTTTGGCATATGCAATATTCTCAGGGAATAGCAATTTTTATATTTTTTTCTTTCCAGTATAATATTAAAGGGTGTTTGCATATAAAGCTAAGCAAGAAACAGTTTACTTTGTTTCAGCGTCAAGCAAAACTATAAGCAACTGTAGTCAGAAAACATGTTGGCTATAAACATATAAATAAAGGTTTCAAAAGTTCCCACTAAATTTATTAGAAACTGGATCGGGCCCAAATTTAATCTAGCAAGAATTAAATCTAACAAATTAAATTACCTATTTAAAAGAAAACCCACCAGCATTTAGTCTTCAAAAGGTAGTTATTCTCATTTTTCAAGTATTGGTGTCCACATTTAGAAACCTAAACGGATTTGGATTCATTTGCAGAAGTGCTGAGCATTTGCAATTTGCCATAAAAACGTGAAGTGCCAGAGCTCCACACCTACAAAAGCCTTACCTAATTTCTATGGATGTGCAAGTATGGATTTATCTATTGAACTTCCAGCACTGAAAAATGTGGCTTTCATTTATAATTCTATTATTACATATTAATTTTTATTGCTTTGATACTGTAATTGTGCTTATTACTTCACCATCTCTCCTACACTACGCTATCCTAAGATAATCACTGGTTTAAATGTCAGTGGACCAAACTGTTTTCATTCATTCTGATATTTCTTTCACATGTTAATATTTTTTAAATTAAATCATTCCCCCTAAACTGACATCACAGATTTAACAGTTACTTCCTGATTAGAGAGGAGAGGAAGATGAATAACTCAGACTTTTCAGATATGTATGAGAAATTTTTCAAAGTATACCTCTCGAACCCCAAAATCCCCAACAGTTAAATAATTATAAACCAGATAGGTCTTTACACAGAAGTTTTATCATGTAATTATGATGCTGATCATTTAGAGCTATCCAAAATGTCTCCAGCGTTTTTAAACAGCTAAGCAAAGTTATTTTTAAAATCAAACATATGTGCTTTTTCTGTTTATGTCTTTGGAAAGAACATTCTGTATAATGAAAAACACGACCAAATTTTTCACAGTACATCACTATAAAACCCTATAATTGACTTTTTGGGTTGGTTTACTCTATATCTATTTTTGTCCATGTAGAAAACAGCAATGATGTGGCGAAAAGACCAAAATGTAGGTCCCATTGCAGGATAAGGCTCCATCCTGATTAGTGAAGAAGTATCATGTTTTCCCTGGGAAACATGCCCATTTTGTAAAAGGGAATTCAGTCCACATGAACCTCTTCTTTGGGAGAGAAAAAAAGAAAAATTTAAAAAAATAAAAATTCAGTCATTTTAAGCAGCACAGACTAGTGATTGCTCTCAGCTTTGGCTGAGAATCACTCAATGGAGCCTTTCCATTAAACAGAGCACAACTCTGCTGATTAAGTTTGCTATAAGTTGTCTCAATATGAATTTCCCGCTTTTCAACAATACTCTACAAAGTTTAAGAGCTAAAATTTCTTATATTATTATTTTAGTTCAACCTGAAATGACAAAGTTTTTAACATCAACTGGTTTTTTTTCACCAGAAGAAATAAACTTTCTAAAACAAGCACAAATCTAAGTAGGGTGGTGAGAACATATTCACTGTTCCAACTGCTACCACGTTAACTGTGCACATAACTCAATGCAAATTAAAGTCACCTTGAAACACTAAGACAGAAAAAACCAGATACCTGCACTAAAAGAATTACTTGTTTTAAATATTAATCACACAGAGAAATTAATTTGAATCGAGCGTTATTTTCCATACTATACTCATTCCTCTTTGAAGTTCTATCATCACATTTCTTATATGCCCCGATCACAGAGCATAAAGAAACCGGCAGAAACATTTCCAAAGGAGTTCATATCCCAAATGAAAAGAAAAAACCCAAACTAACAAAAAACCCTACCCTCTGCTTCTTTCAATTAATTAAAATAAATCACATGGCATTAAATTTAAGTTAGAAGAAAATACTGTTACCTAGCAAATTGTTTAACAGCAAGATATGCCATAATTGCTCTGAGGTAAATCTTGGAGAAACTGAAGATGACATCTAAATCACAAGCTTGGGACACAGGGAACATACCATTCACAGTCAAAAGGAGGTTTAAGAGGAAAGGTAAAATTATTTCCTTTAGCTCTGAGACCATGTTAAACTGCAGCTACAGTCACTAATACTGTCAACTAAGTATCTCCCAACATTTTAAAGAATGTAGGGTTTAATCCCAAAATGAGAAGTTCCAAGCACAACAGTTTGAAGTGCTGGAAGTCAGGTGTTGTTTCTCTGTTGCATGAAAACGTAATGGTTTTAGAGATTATCACATCATAGCCAATCCTCACTGAACCATTTCCACAAGTAAAGATAGTGATTTATATAAATGAATGCAGGATCTGTTTCAAAGATGAAATGTGATGAGCATCACATAAAGCTTTAGGATTGACCAATGGGTTAGTTTTGTTTCTTTGTTTTATTTAATTACTAAAGGAAAAAAAGGAAGATGACAGAGCTTGCCCTAAGAATCGTAAAAATTCTTAGCTATACTCATTTGATAAGTTTTAATGATACAAGCATGATACAGAAATGTAACAGAAGTACACAGTCAATTTTAATTAAAATAAAGTGGCTGTAGTCTGAAGGGGAAAAAAAAAGCCAGCACATTTAAAAAGAAAAGAAAAAAAAAATATTCAGATTTAGGTCCAGCTACACAGCCCAGAAGATAAGCCTTGATGTCTGCAATGACATTATCTTACACCATTCACATGAAACACTGTAGAAGTACCGTAAAGACCTGCCCCAGTGACATACACTGTGCAGCACCCACAGCAGCACACGTTTATGGCAAAGATTCTGATGGTAACATCAAAGTAACAGACAGCACTTCATGGACCTGTTCTCCATCAGTTTGAGCATGAAATGCTGACCCTGCGGGTGAAGCACAACGTTGCTATGATTCACAACACTGTTATGATTCATCTGGCTGACCTTAGATACTTATTTGCAAGTGATTCACTAACTAAAATTAAGTTTTCTCTGCTGGCTATAGAAAGAAAGGTTAGACAATCTCTCAGGTGCACACACTGACAAGTCAGACGTGAAGTTAATGAAATGAATCCTTCTTGCAACAACTATTTAGCCATAAACAGGAAGAGAAAATCCACGCACAGTTAACATGAGAAATGAAAAGATACTTAAGAACTACAACAGAAGTTTCTGCTGTCAATGAGAGCTTTCCCCACCAAGGGGGGGACATGCACTTCATCAAGACCTATCTTCTATCCAGGGTATGCTGCAATGAGAACTAGCAAGGTTCAAATGTACACTTTCCTGGAGCTTGAAGCCAGTCAAAGATATTCCCACCAACAGATGTAAAACATCTCAGACCTAGAACCGCTCCAGTATTTTTAAGATATCCAGTGGATTAAAATGTTCTGGGTAACGGAAGAATTCAGAGGGGAAACACACTAAGTCTTTCCCTTAATCTGATGGAAACATTAGCTTCAGTCCTGCCTTTATGCAGGAGACATTTCTGTTGGAATTCCCAACAAAATATATTGATCTGTGGGTATTTTAACCACTGATATTGGCCTGTAAAGCAAATCTCCCACTGGTTGATATCAACCTGAAATAATTGAGATTCTTTAACTGTGTGGTCGGAAAAATACTGAATCATTTCATTCGCATGATATTAAAGTGCCATAAATTAACAGGAGAGGGTCACAGTACTTTTCCCTCTGTCACTGCAGAATCTTTTGATGATACCATCAAAACCAAGAGGTACCATATCGTCACACATCTCCTGCATGTCATGGTCCTGATGGAAAACACAAAGTCTTTGTGGACCTTATTCACTCTCTCCGTTGAGTTTCTACAAACAGAAATGCTTCTTTACTTCTAGAATTATCCACTAATTGAAAGAAATAATCTTCCCACAGAACGTACTTACATTGTATAACAAGTTAGCAAAACAGAAAGACAAAACAAGGGTAGCCTTAGAAAAGGCTAAATGGGAGATTAAGACTTCCACTAACCTGCCTTACAAGTGTAATATCCAGCAACAGTAAGTACAATTGCTACGTAAAAAGGGAAGCTGAATGCACCAAAGTCTCAGTATCCCTCTCCAGCTCTGCTTGCACTTTTAAAAAACAAAGCTTATGCAATTGGACTGACTAGCCATCTACCCCCCTTCTTAATTTTGTGAAATTTTGCTGAAATAAGCCAATGTAAAGGGAAGAGCCTTAAACCAGCAGCGATCCAGTTCTTTTGCCAAATCAAAGCAGTAGAGACCAAAGTTGCAGCTTCTGGACAAGAGAAAAAGTCTTGAATATCAAGAAAAATAAGTTCATTGAATAATTTGTTCAATGGTTTTATAACTGAATGCTTACATGGACGACAATTATCTGTTAGTACTCAAACATGTCTTGGATCCTTTAGAGCTGGTATTCAAATATGTTTGAAAGAAAATACAAACCTCATGATCTGAGGTTTAAAATTTTATCTTAGTATTAAGGATTACAATGAGAGCTTCTTGGAAAAGCGGTTATTCCATATATCTACTGCAAAGTTTCTTTCATCTTTCTCTAAGCATGTGGTGATGGCCATAATACAACACAATACCTCAAGTTAAAGTTGAATTAAAGAATTCCTAACTTCATTCTATATATAACTTATGAAATATGCTTGTATTTCAGAAACTTAAATCACTAACTGATGGTTGGTCCCCCCTCTTCCATATGAGCAGGCTATTGCACAGCTGTCCTCTTTCACAAACCTCATACTTCCTTCCTAAGTAACCAGCTCTGGCCCCTGCTATAGGCAAAACACTGAAATATGTGAACAAGAGACTTAATACTTGTTTCCTACAACAGACTATAAATTACTCCTGATTAAACACTTTGCTTACATTTTAACAAAACTATTTTCTTGCTACTTCACCAAAAAAAAAAAGCCAGCCCACAGCAACCCATATTTCTATTTGTTTCATACTTATTTGAAACTAATAATGATCCCACGCGTCTCTCCATACCATGACACTTAATCCGTACACCAAGGCTTTTCTAGTGGTGAACAAGCACACCTGGCTAGAGTGTTTTCAGTTTTCTACGCTTTCGAAATATTCACACTACAACAAAAATTAATTAAAAAGTAACAGCATTTATCAAACAAAAAATATTTTTTATTTATTTTTAATTTAATTTTAATTATTTGATTTATCAAAACCAATTTCCTATTCAAGAGGGCTGTATCAGGGGGGAGGTGGGGGTGGTATTTGTCCTAGAATATTATCAACAACATCAGACATTAACAGATCCATAAAGTCAATGCATCAAAATAAATGTTATTTTCCTTTTTAAAGAGACAAAGCTAACGATTTCACATAAAATGTCCTTCTCAGCCACACTGTAATGCTAGTCTGCTTTCACTGTATATACAGATAATGCATGTACACTGCACAGGCTATCCCCCTAAAGGTTGCCATACAACAAAAATTTCATCCTCCCATCCAGCCCTGTACAGTAATTTCTCAAAGTATAAAAATACCTTTGACAACTGGCAATTGGAATTTTCAGTGTCACTTGGGGAAAAAAAAGTCTAATCAATGAATCACCTTAAAAAGCTTTTTTGGGGGATGGGAGGAGCTTTCACAGTTAGGAGGGGGAGGAAGAGAAGTCTATGATTAAGCATGCTTTATTTTTAATCTATAGACACATAGAGAAAATCAGTTCAATTATCACACTGACAGAGGCATAGGCTTTCAAATAATCACATGGTGAAGGAGAAATCAACAGCTGGGCCACAAAACTGCTACTTCACAAAACATTTTAATGGTTGAGAAAGAGGAAGGGGAAGTTAGAAATTTTTACCTACTACCTCTGGAAATAATCAAGATTCAGGAAAAACAGTACGGTGTTTTATGCAACCATTAAAGAACCACTTAGAATATGTGTGGTCCTTCTGTAATCCAAAAACACAGTATCAACGCTTTTGAATAGAGTTCTGAATATACTTTGGATGTGATTAGATACATTTCCACCAATCAGACTTTCAAAAAGAAGTTCTGATTTATTGGTCTACTGTGTTGAAATGTTTGAAAAAGAAAACACTAAGTGTTTGAATATAATCATCATAAATCTGAGACAATATAAGGATAAATCAGTCCAGATGGCACTGTGATAACATTTTGTGTTTCTAATCTATAAAAAAAGATGTATAAAGTTCACCCTCAGGCATATATAAAAGTGGTTGAAAACTAAGATGATAAATGTTGGATTCATATAATTCAAATAATTAAAAAATTAAAAAACCTCAAATAAGCATTTATTAACAGATGAACACACGATGGTTTCAGTATATTTTGCCTAACATGTTAAGTCTTATTATAAATTATCATCTACGATGTTACATTTTGACACTTTACTGGAGGTTTTTTATTATTAAGCACACCTTAAGGCTTAATTTTTTTCATAGCTAAGGATGAAATGGAACTAAATTTATGCCTAAAGGGTTTCATTAAAGCATATTGTTAGGAAATAAAGCAGGGGAATAGTAAATACACTAAGTGAACCTCTACCATAAGTCAGTCATTTCAGATAAATTAGTAAAATTTTTAGTAGTCTTAATAAAATCATAAATCATTTAGGTTGGAAAAGACCTTTAAGATGAAGTCCACCCGCTAACCCAACACTGCCAAGTCCACCACCAAACCATATCCCTAAGCACCATGTCTACAAGTTTTTAAAGACCTCCAGGGATGGTGACTCAACCACTTCCCTGGACAGCCAGGTCCAATGACAGACAACCCTTTTGGTAAAGAATTTTTTTCCTAATATCCAATCCCCTGGCACAACGTTTCTCTTGTCCTAATACAATGGCTAGTCATATAGCTGTCAATGGGGCTATTTCCTTCAGAAAAGGACTACAAGATGAAGGTGCAAGTTATTAAAACCAGCATCTCCCAGACTTTAAGTGGCAAGGGAAAGTTCCCCTTTCCTATTTGAAGCCTCTCTTTTATGTTACATACAGCTACTGAGGGTAGCCATATAGCTTTCAATAGGTCAATTCTTAGAGAAGGACCAGGCAAAACCATTAAGATGATCAACAATTGGAGCCCAACATCAAAGAACCGGGCTTAAAAGTGTTAACAAAATAAACACGACACTCAAATGGGGTTCGGGGCAGTGGGTGTGGTCTGAAAAACCTCAGATTGACTAGCCTTAGTCAATATATGGAAAATACTTTGTTTTAAAAACTGAGGGTAAAATATTACTGTTTGGATGAGCAATTAGTTATAAATCAAATTAATGCTACTGAGGTTCTATGCTTTTGAAAATACTTCTACAGAAGCACAGCCTACTTACCTTTACAAGAATAAGCAATTGAAGATCTTAAGCTTCTGCATCCTGATTTTACACCAGTTTTTCATTTACACGTTAGCACCAAATCTCTGACAATTTGGTGATTTCCAGCCCCCCTCCTCCCCCCTCCCCCCCCCCAAATAAACAGACTGTTACACAGTACATAGACTGATAACACCACCTCGTTATAGTCACATCTACACACAAAACATTTGGAGTAGGGACCCGTACAAAGATCGAGTAATCTCTATACAGGCCAGCACTGAATTCTTAGGGAAAGCCCCTACTTGGTTTTGTCTCCACCAGAACCAGAGTTTCCCCTAAGGTTATGACTAGACAACTGTGTTTTATAGCTATAGATAAACTTCACCTCTGTGAGCTTCTCTTATTCCTTTTTAAGCTACTATTATTTCTGGCTTCTGCATTACCTTGTGGCAATGAATTTATGAATTCAACAATTTAATTATGCCCTGTTAAAAAACTACTTCCTTGTGTTCATTTTAAACCTGCCATCTGATAATATAATTAGGTGCCCCTAGTTTTTATAATGAAAAAAGGGAAATAATTATTCCCATTCACTTTCTCCACACTGCTCATAATTCTAGATTTCTATCACATTCCCCTCCCAGTAGCCTCTTCCCAGGCTTTAGTACGCTGCCAATTCAGTTTCTCCTTGCGTAGAATTCATTCAGTTCTTTTCTAATTCTAGAATACTGTCTTTAAAGTAAAACGAGCACAACAGCAAAGCTACTAGTAACACTGTTTTCCTCATACACTAAATTCCTTGAAAATGTAATCAATTTTTGACAACTACTAAGCTTTGAGAGCTATTAATTGTGAATCTCAGATCTCTCATCCTGTGAAAATAAAGAGCACAGAGTTCATGCACATAACTTGGCTTCATCAGCAATGGATCACCCAATTCCACAAAATTCTTGGGTGGCTCTACACAACCATTATTTGATTTCAGTAAAGAACTCTAAGTAACTTTGCCATTAGTGAGCTTTATCACTTTTCCAAGATCCTTGGTAAATCTCACAAGTATCTTTGTTCTAGTATAAAAATAAACTATTTCTACCCTTAACTTCTCATCTATTATTTAGCTAGTATCTTGTAAAATGATCTCTTCCTTATATGACACAACATTTTGTAAAAGCTACTGAGCCACTAAAGCTACTAAAAAGTCACTACGCAATTTACTACTGGGGTTTCACCAAATTCCATGCCAGTGCTGCAATTACTTTTTAGCAACAAGAACCCAAAGACACAATTTTCCCCCCGCCTTTGCAGTCAGGTGTTCAACATAAATTATAATTGAAACAAAGCGTTTATCAATTAAATGTCAATACTACAGATTTTAGACATGCATTCTTCCAAGAAACCTTGGACATCGAGGTCCTGGAGCATGTCCAGAGAAGGGCAACCAGGCTGTGGAAAGGGCTGAAGAGCAAATCATATGAGAAGTGGCTGAGGGAGCTGGGCGTGTTTAGCCTAGAGAAGAGGAGGCTGAAGGGGAGACCTTATCGCTGCCTACAGTGACTTCAAAGCACTTTGTAGAGAGATGGGTGTTGGCGTCTTCCCCCAAGTGACAGGTGATAGGACATGGGGGAATGGGCTCAAGCTGCAACAGGGCAGGTTCAGATTAGACATTAGGAAAAAGTTCTTCGCTGAAAGGGTTGTCAGGCACTGGAACAGACTGCACGGGGAGAGGGGTTGGGTCACTGACCCTGGATGTATTTAAGAGACAGGTAGATGAGGTGTTCAGGGGTATGATTTAGTAGAGGACATGTACGGTTGGACTCAATCTCAAGGTCTTTTCCAACCTAGTGACTCTTTGATTATTTATAATCAATAGCTATTGTCATTAAATAAATCCTTATTTTGTGCTACATGCAGAACAAGAAATAATAAACTACACTGAATACTGTTTGAATAGATGAAGTAGCAATACTTGAAAATAATAAACACTTCTGCTCTTTGCCTTTTTTAATTCAAAGCACAGAAGAAGCAGCTACATATCATGAATACAGGACACAAAAAAAGGCTAATCAACACTCACATGATGACTGAATTTTGTGTTAAGCCATGAACGATCTAAATTGAAGTTACATAAACAGAAAACTAATGCCATTGGCAAACAGCCCCGTTCTGTAACATTCTATTTGAGAATCACTGGTTAAAGAGAGACGCTGAGCTTTGACAAAGAATGATATGGGAGATGACATCAACTTCTTTCAGCAAATGAGCTCAGCGTGCCAGCTAGCTGACAAATTAGCTTCTAAAAACCACTAACAGTAGCTTACAAAGTCACAGCTGTTATCCTGTTTTGAACAACAAAATGTTGATCTCAGTTGAAATGTCTAGTTTTACAGAAGAATTTGTAAGTGCCCTCTTTTTAAAAGAAAAAGACAACAATAAGAAACAAAGCAATAAGTTATACTTTTAAAAAGCACCAGGGACAGGCAATGACTGTACTCTGATGACTGTGACAATGCTTAATAAACAGGATTAAATATAACACTTGCTTATGTTCTGCTCCCTACTAAAATTAAAAATAAATAAATAAATATTAAAAACCCCTAGAGTCACAGGCTCAATAGCAACATAATTTCAGAAATATGAAAGCACCATAGTCACTAGCAATTTCTTTAGCTAACTCAAGAATTTCCCAGGATATTAATTTGATAGTGGGAAGAAATGTATCAGAATACTTGTAGGAGATTCCATTAAGTGAATCGATTCAGTTGAAAGATGCTAATACTCTACTAAACAGATATTCTACAATGCTGATAAAGTTGAAAATAATCACAATATTACTTAGCACTTGAACTGTTTAAGCAGTGATTTTTTAAGTAGTAAAGAATTAAATCTTCACTTTTATAGTAAACTGTCAGCCAGGCTTCTCTTTCTCAGTTACAGGGGAGTAACTGATCTATTAAACATAACAGACAAAATTAGTCTTCTGATGACCTATGACCCTCATCATTGGTCATCCCTGAAGCACTGAGCATCCCTCAGATGAAAAATCTGTTAACATTAAGAAAAAAACAAAACAAAACTAATGTTTCCATTTTACAGATGACAAAGTGAAGGCCAGAACAACTGACATAACTTCCTGACCATTCAAAGAGAAACCTGTGGTTCAGCCCCTTTGCTAAACTCACCTCTCAAGTGCAAGACTGCAGCCCTTGGCCAGTACAGCATTCTCTCTGCTTTTTTACAGCTCACTTACCTCCATAAAATTCCAATAACTTCAACATAATTACTTCTGATTTATGGTAAATGAAAAGAATAACCAAGCCAAGACAGATGCAAGCCAAGTACAAATTACTAGCCCAAAGCCAAGAAAAAAAGCTGCTGGTCAAGGCTTGGATTGAAACTTCTATTAGATATCTAAACACAGGATCTTAAAGACCTTTATTTAATAACTCTAACAGAAGAACTGTTTCTATCAACATACTTTTATATTTTTTCATGCTAAAATAGAGATAGTAAGTTAATGAACTAAAGATTGCAAGCACATTAAGACCTGAACACAAACATGTATTTTCAACAGCATGTCTGGTACTTACTTTGGAACAGGTACCACCAGCTCCAAAATTCAGACCCAGAATCAGTCTGTCCCTCTTATGCATGATCTCAGAATTCATCAATATACCTCACCTTGCTGTGTTTCACACTGGAGCACAGGGAACGACACTACCTCCTACCTGTGAGACACCTGCAATCTATCCAATAACCTACATAACCAGTATATGGCAGGAGTTTAGGCCATATGATGATTCTGGTTTTCAGGTGAAGGAGCCTTGCAGCCTTAGTTTATTACTTCCACTACTGTGATGAAACCACGTGGTGTCCATGAAACTACCCACTGGAACCTACAAAAAGTTGCGTATGTTCATGATTATAAAAGTGGACATGCCAAGTTCCAAACTCTTAATTTTATGTTTAGAAAACCCATAGAATGAGCTCATCTATGTACAAGAATAAAGAAGTGTGACACCAGATCAGAACAGCACTCCATTTAACCATGCCCTCTTTCTCTGAACATGGACCAGGGACTTCAGAAGAATCAATACACCAAAATTTAATTATACAGTATCTAGCCAGTTATTCTTAACCTTATCACAAAAAGTTTTCCTACACAGTAAGTACAAGGATTGAAGACACAGGTCTAAAAAGAAATATTCTTTAAAGTGTAACCCTGGAATTTTACATTTATACACGCAGTAACAGTACTGAGCACCATACATTCCTGCTGTGCTGTGGTTCTATCACAGAACTCCTGTCTCCTTCACTACAGAGGTAGAATTCATCAGGAAGAAGGATCCAAGCTATGTAGTAAAGAGGCTACCAACAAAAGATATAAACCACTCAGTCATTTTCTGGGAAGCTGGATCCTGTTCTGCTCCGAAATACTGAAAACAATTATTTTAGGAAACAGTTAATACTTATCCACTTCTTGTTTAAGCCATGGTATTTGGCTTATAAAAGTTCATACATCCATCACTGAAAAAATGAAATATTTGAACTTAGAAAGATGCATACATAAAACATACATTTTCACAAGAAGCACACCCTAGCTGTGTACTATAGAGTGAGTGACCAAGAGGTTTGAGTTTTGTCTTTTTTTTTTTAAAAAATTTGATTTTCCTTGTACCTCCACCAAATTGTATATCTGATATACACAACGTTTCTCCCTTCTTTCTGTGAAGAAAAAAATAAACTATTATTTGTTAAGTATTCACACAGTGTGACACGTCCCACAAAAGAGCACATGAAAGTTAGTAATTCTTCTTCATAGTAGGGTTTGAATACTGTGCAGGAAAGATGGCAGTCAGCCATACAATGAGCAATGAGTGATAAAAAGAAAATCACTGAATAACTAACTCTCAAGTGAGCAGTATTCATTCCATGCAAAGAATGAGTCAGGAGTTCTAGGGAAGGGGAGGGAAATGCAATGAGTTAACACTGTATGAGAATGCACCACATACAATGGGGCTCTACTAAGGATCACCAGAAACTTTAGTTCTCACGTTTCTGTGCTAATTTTATCAGATTATCTTTCCACTGTACAGTTTAAACTTACTTTTTTTAGCAGAAGAACATGGATTTAATGGGGAACCCCATAAAAAAAACCCTACTATCAGTTGAGAATAGATCTATTCGCAAATTCTTCAGATTTCATCTCTAAATTAGTAGGCAATCTTGTAGAAAATCTGCTATTTTAGTTGTCTATCTGTCAGATGTCCAATCTAGGACTAGTTGCTAATGAGAGTTGAAAGGAAAACCCTCAAAGAATTAGTGTTCTGTAAAATTCATGAATTCTAAAAATGTGTCTGGGCATAATAACATCATGTAATGAATGTCTGACTCTTTCAGTTTATTTCAGTTATTCAAAAGGAAAAATAAGCTTGAACTACCATAGCTCCTATACACAGATAAAACAGATATTTTCTGCCCACATCAGAAAATGAGAAGATTGAATTGCATTTGGTTATGAATTGGATTTGTTCTTCAATTAAAAGGGAAGAAAAATAAATCATACCAAAACTAAATGACAAACCAAATGCTATTCCATTGTAATTTTGTCCAAAAGACAACTAAATTTGTTATTTCTTCAACTCTTTGATCATTATGTTTAGCTTGTAAAGATGCCACTTACTACTGCAAATACTCCATTTCTCTACAGACTGGTATCATTTTTCCTGAAACTGAAATACAAACATTCAGCTGCAGAGCTGCTTCAAACCCACACTGGGCAAAACTGGACTTAAAAAGCAACAAAACATTTAGATTTTCATAAAAAGTAATAAAAATGTATTTGAAGAAAGGACAATAATTACAAATTTTACAGAATGAGCAGGATAAAGATGGCAAAATAAAACTGCATCTTCTGCCTTATTCTCCAAGCCCAACTTACTGAAGTTTCTTTTAAAAATAATAAAATATATGCTCCACTTAGACATAAAAGACACAAAATGTGAAAGATATTATAGCTCTTTTTATACTTAAAAGAGTATACATTTTTTTCTGAGGGCCTCAACCTCAAAGCTCATGCCATGAGAATGAATCCTGGCTCATGAGAAGCCACACTTCCTTTAGACCTGGGGATTCTGGCAAAGCAACAAACCTGTCTGGAGCACTGCTTGATCTTAAAGATCTGGTAGCATCAGGATCATGGATCACCTAATTGTATCACTAAGACCAACTACAAGGACCAGCTCTGGCAGCATCATTACAGGGTATGAAATCCAAAGCAGTCCAAAGTCACAGGGAATGTAACTGTTATAACTGACCTCAGCTAATGGATTTTTGTACAAATTGCTACAGGAATTAAGCTATAATGTAGATCCCACGGGGTTAAAATACACATTTCTTTATACCAAGCTTATAAAGTACAAAGGGCTTTTCTTATTCCACCCAAATATTAACCAGTCAACATACTCTATGATATGCAAGTATGTGAAACAGATTTATTTGATTCTTGAACTAATTTTCAGACAGATTGATAGTCTTGAATCTGAAGTCTCTTCAGGACCTAAGCAACTTAAAACCTGCAGTACAGAAGTACAATTCTCTCAGAAAAGGAATTTTTAAAGTACTAGATAACAGTATTTATCAGCCAGGATGAATTTGTGATAAAATGCTGAATTTTCCAACAAAACTGGATTTTGCTGCTCCAACAGACTCCTGTTCCAACCACTAATAAGTAATTTGTCCGTACAGTTCAAAAAGCAACTTGGGAACCAAGTGCCCATCCATTGCTATGGCCTGTCCGAACAGTCTCTAGGCTGTCCATCATCATCTTTTTATACTAAAATGTAGAATTACATCAGAGACCTGTGACCCATCACAGTAGATTCTGCCAAGGGGGAGACCCAGACCCTGAATTTTGTCTTCAAATGAAAACGTAACAGTTGACTTGGATTACAGGCCTACTAGAGATTTCCCTCACGGACCTAACAAGTAGATGCATTGGTGTACCTGCTTAAAACTCAGGATTATTTTTTCATCTAAATGGAACAGAAATAAATCATTAAAGGAATAAAATATCCAAATATTTAAAAATAAATATCATATACACTGTCTTACCCACACAAAACATTTCCTCAAAGCTGGTATTTGAACATACAGGCCTGGATTCAGGCAACCAAACAAGAGGGTCCTGCTTCTTCACTTTTGGAGTTGGAAAATCAGGAAAGGAGGAGATATGAGCGGAAGAAATTATTGTAATTTTTAACTTCTTTTTTTTTTTAAACCACCATTCAGTTAAGCAGTCTGTCAATCAGAGCATGACAAAAAGATGTCTTAAGAACTGACACCTATTTATCTCATCATCAATGAATGGACTGTCTACAAGTACTGCCTTTCTCCTGTAGATGTGAAAAATCAATCAACTCTCCAGCATATTCTTCTCAACCTGATTTAAGTTTGATTTGCTTCTATTCACCTGTGGCTAGCAGGTCCTGGGAGGTGATTCTGCCCCTCTACTCTTGTGAGACCCCATCTGGAGTATTGTGCCCAGTTCTGGAGTCCCCAAACATAAGAAGGACATGGAACTGTTGGAACGCATCCAGAAGAGGGTCACAAAGATGACTGGAGAGCTGGAGCACCTCTTCTATGCAACAGGTTAAGAGAGTTGGGGTTGCTCATCCTGGAGAACAGAAGGCTGCAGAGAGACCTTGCAGCATCCTTCCAGTACCTGAAGGGGCCTACAAGGAAGCTGGAAGGGACTTTCTAGACAGGCATGTAGTGATAGGACGAGGGGGAATGGTTTTAAATTGGAAGGGGATAGATTTCAATTGGAAGAAATTCTTCACTACGAGGATGGTGAGACACTGGAACAGGTGGCAGCTGCCCCGTCCCTGGAAGTGTTCAAGGCCAGGTTGGATGGAGCCATGAGTAGTCTGGTCTAGTGAGAGTTGTCCCTGCCCACGGCAGGGAACTGGAACTTGATCTTTAAGGTACCTTCCAACCCTAACCATTCTATGATTCTATTATTATTCTTTAGGTATATCTATACGGGTCATTTTAATTGCTATACAGAGGCAGTTCAACTGAGTCACTCAATTTCCTCAACATCCTCGTGAATGCAGCTGGGCTGCTTCTGCTACCTGCAGGGTAAATTTTTTTCCTATGCCTGCTGTCACCACGAAAAGTGGTCCATGGTTGTTCTTCTTCATCCTGTTGCAGGTTTTTTGATTTCTCCTCACCTTCAGTATTCCTTCACTACCAAATGGGAGCTATAACGTTAAAGTAGAAACTCATCAAAACCCAAAATTTACTTTTAACTCTCCTCCTTCTAATTTTATACCTTTCATTCCCCTCCCATCCTCTTTTCAAGTCTTTTTCTCATGAATGATCTTCAGATCTCTTCTCCAAGAAAAAGCCACAATACATTTTTAATTACAAGGGAAAACTTTGACTGTTGACAAGTTGTGGAAAATACGTAGATCCAGGTACTAAATACTTTTTTTTTTTTTTTTTAAGAAAAAAAGGGCATGGAAAGGTAAATGGGAGAAAGGATGAAACTACCTCATTTTAGGGTTCCTCCCCACAACCCCCCAAATGCTACCTACAGAACTGAGGATCTCGTACATCATAAATACAATGGAAGTATTTCATCTTGTATTCACTGCATAAGGAAATGCTACAGGATTGGGGTACTTGTTTGTTTGGCTTTTTTTTTTTCCCAAAAATAGAGAGAAGCAACTGTGATGATTGGGCACCATGCTGAAGTTCACACAGATAACAAGACCAGCCAATTGCACACAAATAATTAACATTCTTCATATTGGAATATGTGGAGAAAGTTAATAAAATTAAAAGCAACAACTCTCTCTTCTCTGTGAAATTCTTCAAATTGCTCATTTTTATTACAGTTCATTACATGGGGCTTTTCCCCACCCTCTTTTACATACTTTTATTGAATGGTTAGCTACATATATTTAATTGTATACTCCTCAGGGCAGTGACTATTTCCTTAATTGTCTGTAAAGTCCACTCCTATAAACAATGGTACTATGCAATGTTAAGTAATAAAAAAAAAAAAAGGGTAATGCTTTGTTGAGAAACAGTCATGCATTAATTACACAAGATAATCTGGAAAATACAGAAACAGTGGAAAAAAACATGTCTCTCTGAATCCATAACTTTAAAGCATGACTACCCAATGAATAGTTTCAGATATTCTATTTCAGGATTATATTTAATTTCTCTTCGGGTATTTAAAAAAACATCTGTTCTGAAAGTTACCGAGTGGGTATTGTTTACTCAGAAATTCTACAGGGTGTAACACCCTTCTATACTGTCAAATATACAATATTTTAAATATGCGTTATGGAGCCAATTGTTGAAGCAGGCACTTCGAATGCAAAGAATACTCTCCACATTAAAATACACATGAAAAATACTGTCCAGGAGTTAGATTATAAATCAGGCACAGATTCTAAATTCAGTATTTAATAACTATGCAATTTAAAAAAAAAAATTGGTTTTATTACTTACTGAACTAATTTCATGTCTTAAATCTACATTGCTGCAGACTTATACAAGCACAGAAGCTACTGAAACTGGTGTAATTTTAAAACCAGAAGCAAATTTTTATTACTGAACTATGCCCCTGAAAATGGGGTTTAATATGAAAACACTGACACCAAGTCTGAAGAGCACGAATTCTATGCTTTAGATTTAAAAAAAAAAATCTGTTCTCTAATCTTGACCAGGTTTGAAAGTAACAGGTCTGTATTTTTCCAGTGTAAATGTTGTGCAAAAGCTTTACAAACATAGATCTAAATCTGCAATTGCCATTACTAAAATAAATGAAAAATCTATAAGCAGCAGTGAAACTGGCATGCAAATAAAAGGACTGTCAAGACATATATTGCCTAAAAATAAGCTTACAATAACTATTTTAAAGACTGTGTGTGGTCTTACCCATATATTTTGGCAAGATGCACTTTCTCCAACCACAGCTAGATTCATCCAAAAGCAGTGGCACTGGAGAGTCTCTGTCTCACCTGTCAAACTTGAAGAACGTTGTTCAGCAGACCACCATGAGTCCATGGATAGGATCCACAGCACTACAGCAGCTGTTCTTGATAAGTGTTCGCTAACTATAGAGGCATATGCTTCAAAAATGTTCTGTAAGAGGATCACCCTTAATATTCATGTATTTAAAAAACAAACAGGAACAAAAAAATCTAACTAGACCAAGACTTTGAGGACATTTATGGCAGAGCAGTACCGGTGACTCCATAGCCATCTCTGTCAGATTCTACGAAATAATCACAGAAGATTGAAGTCTATTAAATCTACTGTATAACTTAACTAAATTTCTCAAAGAATTATGCTCTTCTATTTGCAAGCAATCAAATAAAACAACTAGAACCCTTAAATCTTCATCCTATAATCTAGGAAGATGAACTTTCCTCTTCTTGGTTCCTTTCCCACGTATGACACGGAAAATATTCTCACACCAATTTACAAATACATTAAGAGGGAAGGAAAGGTAAAAGGCTGCTTGACTACAGCATAGGTAGGATTCAGTGAAAGAGGGATGAAGCAGGAAAAGCTGCCAGGTTTAAAACTACATAAAAGAATGTTTCGATGACTAGGGGAAAAAAATATACCTAGAGGAGAGAGCTTATCTGAATCCTAGCTATATAAAACAGCTTTGACTGTTATTAAAAAGCATATAATCATTAATTTCCAGAGCAATGTGAATATTTCCTAAAAATAGGTCACTGCTTTTAACTACTGAGATCTGCTCTGGTTTAAGTACTGGTAGCATTGTACCCTAGAAGCAAGAAAGGCTCTAGAGAGATTACTTTCACTTTTCCCTAGATATATTTAGTGTACTAACTAGCATAGTTAGGATATTATTTTTCTTTGGTTTTGTCAGTAGCATGTTTGAAATAAATTTTATTAAGTGGTAGTGTATGTAACATTGCATTGTGGGTAGCAGTTTCCTGCCTTAACCTAGCCACATCCTCAGCTGTTATATGAGACAAGTTTCCCATATTTTCTGCAAGTTGACTTTAAAAAAAAAAAAAAAGAAAAGAAAAAAAAAAAGGAGGAGAAATCAGCTAGAAGCTTAGGATGATCTTAAACACAGTGCATTGAGTATTCAGAATGTGTGCATCTAATCAAAAGGGGGGGTGTGTGGCAATTAATGTACAGTCTATATGACAGGTATTTGAAAAACAGAAGAAAAGCAAGACTTGCCAGGAAAAAAAATATGTCAAACAGCAAGAATAATCAACACAAGACATATCTGACCATCATTCAAAGCCTGATCAGAAGTTAGATTACTTCACTGGAGAATATCTTTTGTATGCTATGAAGAGAGCGAGCTGGCACCTTAAGATGAATGAAAACCATCTCTTCCTACTTGTGATTATATGATATACTTGCTGATTAACAGATGATGACCAAGCTTTTAATTTAAATAACAGTGCAGTTTAAGGTTTAATTTGATATTTGGTAGCCTGTTCTTACTGTACAGAAAACATACATTTGCTTACAGTAGATAGATAACAGCATTTCCCCCCCCACCTTTATCTCCCCTCCATGCCCCCTGTGCTCAGTGGTCCCCAAGTGCTGTCTACATCAAACCGTATCTTACGTAGAAAAAGGTTGCAAGGCAGAGGACAGAAAGTCATTATAAAAAGGCAGCAGTAAAACTCAGATGTTCAATGCTACGCCTTCCAGACACCCATAATTAGCATTTTAAAACGAAGGACTGCTAAAATAACCTCGTGGTTACAATTTTTTATATTTTTTTTAATTAACAGGCAGCTTTGGCTTTGGCTTTAACAGAGTAGCACATATGTGATACCAGCATACTTGAAGCTGCTGCAGAGATGTTGGAAATCAGAAGTCTACAAGATACTGAAGTCCAATAATAAACGTTTCATAAAATGTGCAAATCTTTTAAGCCAAGCACTGCGTTAAATGCATTAGCTAAGAACCATCAGAAAGCACAGTAATATCCCTTTAAAAATATAATTATATTCTGAGTTATAAAAACAGAGACAAGGGGAGAAGGGGGTTCACTCCTTAAAAAAAAAAAAAGGTGTTGTTCTAGTGGAAAGAGATACGTTAATAACACGTACAATTAATACCTGCATTAGGACTTTGTGTATTATAAGAGTCAGCGGCTTGTTATAGTGCATATTGGAAAACTTGTAAGTAAGTACAATTTAACAGGTCTGTTGTCATACTGCTTTGTACAGAATATTTATATCTCTCCAGTTGTAGCATAGAAACAAAAAAATTAAGTACAAATAAACCTTCAGCAGGGTATCACACTGTTTATATACTGGAAGAACTTTGAGTGGCATAAGGCAAATCGTTTGGAAATAAAGCATGGCTTGAAAGTTTCAAAACACATTCCCCCAAAAAAGTGAAAGATGTAATTATCTTTTAGTGTTGCACTGTAATTGACTTGAAATAAAATTTCATTTGTCATCAAAGATCAAGCTCATAGTTTACCAGAGAAATTCCTTAGCATAATACTTCCTTTGTAAGTGTAATTGGACTTAAAGCATCCCCTACGGAACGTGCAAGTTAACTTAGATTTCTGTACATCTACCTTCTAACAAAAGGCTGTCAAGCATATGTCTGCAACTGAAATCCTGGTTTATACAGTGGATTTTCAGGATTCATGCGTCTGCTTCATGTGAAATACAAACTATACCAAAAGCTGCCACCAGTTTCACAGGTCTTGGGTCTGCATAAAGTTTAGATTTATAATATCTCTACACCCAAGTAGCAGCTTTTTTTTTTTTTTCCTCTCTCAGTGACAGTTTCTGCAAACTAATTCTAGACTGCTCAGTTTTGTTTTTCTGCTTTTAAGGAATTGTGCCTTACTAGATGAAGATTCAATGTAATGGGCTTGATCTTGACAGTGCAGGTGAAAAGTACAGACCATTAAAAAAAATCTTATAAAGGTATGATATCAAACCCCAATAACATAGCTAAAGAGTAACTTTGCACACACAAGTAAAAGCATTAAAGAGCCATTCCAGAGAAAGGCTGAGCACAGTAATCATTGCAATAAATTTTGAAGTACAGACTCCTGTAGGAAGTTCAATATTATAATAATAAATATGCGACTACAAACAAATTCTTTAAAACAATCAAACTCTATTCATATGAATGAAAACAAGTATTTAAGATCAACACGAGTTACCTAGTATATAAAAATACTTAATTTGCCTACCATCAAATAAAAGCTCATAAAAATCTTCAATGTATAGCTGTCGTTGAAGAAACATTGTGCTTACAATTAAAAGTTCCACAAATAACAGAGGCAGCAAACTCCACAAGCTTTTGCTACGTCAAAAGTTGATTAAAACTGTAATGTAATTACCATTCTTCCCATCATTTTTATATAATTAACCTTCTTCCATTGATGTTCTTAACCATTTTTCTTTATGAAAAACATAAAGAAATAAAAGCAACAAATCATTAGGAGAATTGAGTATCACCTTTAATTTACATGAGATGGGAGATGTGTAGAATACTTCTTTTTCGCTTTAAGGTAAAATTGAATACACCTGGCAATATCTAATAGTATTCAACGCACTGAATTAATATTTATGGTAAGGTAAATGGCACTGTTCTTATTAAAGTAGTATTTACAAACAGGGATGTATAAATATAAACTTTTATTATTTCTATATTTTGTAAATATATATGCTTTGATGAATACTTTACAAAAATCAAAGCACTATCTGTCATTTTTACTGAAACTTCCTTTCCCATCTTTTCTCCATCCCTGCAAAACAGACAGCCTGCTCTTCACCCACACCTCCAGCTATAAATTTCACATCAATCCTGACCAGTTTCTTATTGGGAAAGAAGACGACAGAGGAAAATAAGGAAGGAAGGATGGCAGCTTCAGAGAGATGTATTTTGTTTTAGAAATAGAAACTGAACAATACCTAGAAGGTGTTTCACACAATTCTTCTCCCATAAATATATATGGCCAAAAAGAGAGAAAAATTTAAAAATCACTCAGCTAGAACTAAAAAAAAATACTGTGCATCTGTGATACAATCAGGCTAATAGGAAAAATTCTAGACATAATGTCCAAGGAGGCAAAAAATAAGATACTTTCTGAAAGATGTTTCCAATTTTGTTCTGAATCTGAGTGAGCAAATCAAGACTACTAATACACACTGTCTGTGCACATTATTCCTTACTACACACAGCATTTTGCAATTTATTTCAAAGCCTCTATTATAAACAAAAAAATACTGCTTTTGTTAACCCACTCCGTACTGGTACAGTAAAGGCTTATATTACACTATCAAAGTCATAGTTACAATATGTTAAGTATATAAAAAAATATTATACGCACATGCAAGCATATGATATTAAGTATTTAAAATCTTACATATGCATCACATTTATGTTTCATTTTAAAAACCAAGTGTTAACATTAACTGGTGAATAAAGTTATTTATAGTCTCCCCAAAAGTCTCTGACTGCTCTATTTCTCTTAAACACTGAAACGATAATAAGCAATTAACGTGAGCGCAATCAAAACCTCCCAACTCTCACAGTTCATTCTGTTATGCAGCATCTATGTTAAATCCCAGCAATACCAGTATTCAAAAGCATCACTCAGCCTGCTGTACACAACCACTTATCATATCCAAATGACAGATTATGCCCCAAATCGAACAGAAACATAATTGCCCTTAATTTGCATCATGTAAAACTGCCAAGTAGTTTTGAAGGCATGTAAAGCAAGGCAGACACGATTTAAGATTTGCAAAGGAATCCCCAGCCTAACGCTTCTGTGACAGCCAATTACAGCAAAAAACACAAGCCCAACAAGCAGTCTGCTACTAGACCTTAAGGAAAGGTAAAGTTTCTTACAATGAGTTACAGATTCACAAGTAGAGGAAGACAAGGAGAAAAAGTAAAACAGAAGGAATCCAGCCACCCAGCAAATGTGAAGCAGACCCAAGATCGTGATACAGTCCAAAGATGTAAATTATTGTAAATCATCACTGTTGTTCAGAATTTCACACAGCCACTCATGCCAATTTTGCTCACTTTTCCACAGGCACAATAATGGAGTAGGGTGAAGGAAGGGGGGAGAGGAAAAAAATTTAAAAAAAAAAAGAAGACAAGAGAAAAAGGAGGGGGGAAAGAAGAGTGGGGGGAACCTGAACTGAGAGTACAAATAAAGTTCTGCTGTCCATATGCTTTAACTGTACAGAAGTTTGGGCTCTTACAGCATTTTGTACTCTCTCCAAATCCTCATGAGTCACAAAAATTAAAAAGCTATATCCTTCTGGATGCCAGGAAGGGCCTTACCACGGGCCTTTTGTCAAAATATATTAAAAAAAAAAAAAGGGGGGGGGGTGGAAGAGAGAGAGAAAAAAAAAAAAGAAAAGGAAAAAAAAAAGGAGAGAGAAAGAAAAAGCCACAGTGTAGGCAGTCCTACTTGGAGTCCTCTGATGTCACAGCCACATGACTCGCTCGCTCCAGTAACAGTGCTTGCAAAAAAAAAAAGGAGTTTTAAAGCTTTTGCTTTTTTGGATTGTGTGAATGCTTCATTCGCCTCACAAACAACCACAGAACCACAAGTGCGGTGCAAACTTTCTCCAGGAGGACAGCAAAGAAGTCTCTGGTTTTTAAATGGTTAATCTCCGCAGGTCACTACCAGCCACTGAGACCAACAGAGTCAGTAAGTGCTCTCTAACCACAGTCTATGCAGTAATAGTAGGTCCTTCAAATATTTGCTCATTCTCTTTTTTTTTTTGTTTTGTTTCCTTGCTTTTCACATCTTACCAGTGCTACACAATTTTTTGACAGGGAAAAAACCAACTATAGAGTCTATGCGATCCAGGAACCCTGTAAAACTAAAACAAGGTTTGGCTATGGTTTGTGTTTTCAGTTTGAGGATCCAAGAAGTATTTACACCAGAAGGTGAAAGCTCTGCGTGAACCGAGAGGGACTATGGCATCAAACAGCCTGTTCAGCTCAGTGACACCATGTCAGCAAAACTTCTTTTGGGGTAAGTGCTGCAATATTTCAGCTTCTGTTTTCCATTGTCGGGAGTTTTCTTGCTTTTAACAATGCTGCTTTACAGTTACCTAAGCAAAAACTTGCTGAATGGGATGGCAGAGTGTTAAAATACTTGGTTGGGGAGGGGAGGGGGGGAGAGAGTCACTGTAAATAACTTCTGCAGATTTATATGAACAAATTTGTTAGCTGACAAGCTGAGCAAAATGAAGTTGGTGGCTTAGTCTTTAGTGTTTGACAGCAGGTGAGCTCAGCTGTCACCTGGGTCAAGGTGCAGCTACACAAGCGCAGAAGAGTCTGATGGAATCTAGTACAACGTTTAATGTTATCTTAGGGGAAAAGATAGAGTATTTAGTGAGTTAACGACAGCACAGGATATCTTATGAAGAACTCTGGTGTAAAGCATAACACTTAGATGTATCCACTGTAACCAGTTAATGCAAGATATTCTAAGAGACTTAAATGGTATGACTTAAGACTGCTTATTCTCCAAACCTGATGAAAAAGAGTAGCATGTAGCATATAGCAGACTATCCTACCCCTAATCTCCCCACCGCTGTTCCAGACATCTTAGCATATATATCAGATGAAGTTATCAAGGGAAATCTGCAGCTCTCTAGTCTTTTGTTGTCCTCATTTCACAGCAAAGCATGTTTGATAATATACTCATTTGTAAAAGCAAATTCTTCTCATTACGCTTATAATGAACAAGGCAAAACATTCATGCTTAAAAATATTAAGCTATGAAATTAAAAAAAAATCCACGATTTAACATGCTGATGAATTTAAGCTTTAATTGAAAGTGGGGTTTTAAAAACTTTGTGGAAGAGCACTGCCAACTATTTATTTCAATATTCAGAACTGTAAACACAGATCCCTTTAAGAAATCATAGGTGTATACTGAGGTAATTATTTATATTCACTATGTCCATAAAAATCATAAATATCCCATAAAATTGCACCTCTATCATTGCTTACTTTGAAAAGCTTCTTCCCCCCCAGACACAGTCTTAAAATCAGTACAGAGCACCTCACTCAAAACAGTAAATAAAAGTGAATACAGTTTAAGTGATTCATCTGCGAGTAAAATAGAGTTATATTCTAAAGCATGTTGGAAAATGCTGTATTCTAGTCCTAGATGAGTAGTAAGTATATTCAAATTCATTTTTTTCAAGCCACCTTTTTCTGAGACGGACCATGAAAACTAAGTGAAAAAAAAAAAGATGAAGGAAAAAAAAAAGATCTGCAAACTTACAAGATTTTCTTAATGGTGTCCATCATGTTGAAACTATGTTGGGACCATAGCTAGACCTATTTCTTTTTCCTCCCCTGCCCCTCTTCTAAGAAAAACAACAATGCTAGACCCATTTTCAGGATAGACATCCCGATTAAGCCGGTATTGTAATGAACTGATGATGACTGGAGATCTTTTTACCCCTCCTACTTCACACGCTTTGACTGGTTCCCGGTTAAGCACATGAATAAACTGTAAGACCATGTGTAGGAAAAGAAATGAAGAATAACTTCTTCCAGACGAGAAGCCAATTTAATTTATGATCTATAGATACCAGAAGAGATAACATAACCCATGGCTGGTCATGTAGCTACACTAAACCGAACGCTGCACTGAACTGCTAACGCGAAACTGGTAAGCAGCTTTTCCACCGAAACTGCTGTCTTAATGAAGCACAGCAGAAGCGTAGCCAGACCACATTATCCCAGTGTTTACAACAGGAAATACAGTTTACATGTATAGGGACTTTCTTCTGCTTTTACTTCCAAAAGAGATTAGAAGAAATTTAGTTGGCTAAAATTATCAAAACACAGAGTGCTGACTGCTTAATTCATCTACTTTTGATCATTCCTAAGCGAGCAAGATAGGCTGTAAGGTGAATAATACTTTTCCCCAAACTTCACTAAATAGGGTCGGGTACACAAATTGCACTTTGGACACAAACAAGGGATGCAGGGAACTACAAAATCTCATCAACTCTATCCATACATACACAACAAAACTTACGCTAAAAACAAAACAAAACAAATTTCATAATGATATATAAACATATATTATAAAAAGGAGATAGAGTATATTTTTAAAAGACCAAAATTCAGAAGACCCAGATTACTCATGAATTTGCCATTTCCTACCAATGGTGCAGTAGTACATCAGAATGCACGATCTATTCCTCCTTTCTGTACTGTCTGTATCGCTTCCTCCTCCCGTCCCCACCTCAGTCCTTCCAGGACTCATGAATTTCATGTTGTTTCTCTTCAAGAGTTAACTGATGAAACAATGATGAATAATAACGGGGGAAGGAAAGAGCACTATGATGATTAACTTGCATGGTTGCTAATCTATGTCATTAACTGCATTGCTGAAAATTCCTGCTTCGCTTATATTTGTCTGCGTATTTTTGACTTTATATGAAAGGGAAAACAGGAGTAGTGAAAAGGAAGGAGCGTTTCCTAATTAATAAGAACATACACAAACACACAGAGCCCTCTACTATGTAGTACATTTGAATTAACTAGATACTATGTTTCATATCATGTATTTCTGTCTAATGCCATACACAGGTTTTGACTGTGTCATGCCTACTTAAATCTTTTAAAGTTTTTAAATATACATGCATTCATTTCAACCAATAATTATATTCATATACGGCTATTATATTCATATCTATATCATCCGAAGAAAAAAAATGCTCAAAATAAATACTATGCAAGAAAAACCCCAGTGTATTTATTAGAAAAATTGGTAAACATTATTAAAAGAAAGTATTTCAGAGAATAAAATACTCCTGAAATGCATTCCACAGGTTACAATTTAAAAAAAAAAAAAAAAAAAGCTGTTTAAAATACATTCTGTGCATATTCATAGGAGATTTCACCAAAGAAAGAAATCAGATCAAAGCCTGGCTGATAGTTTAATCAATTATTTCACATGCAACTTCTGGAAGCTGATGCCAATCGGCTGACATGGCAAATCTAAACAAAAGTCTTGAAGTCAACAACTACGAAAAAAATAATTTAGTCTGCTTGTATTAAAATACTCCTCAGTCTTTTATTCATCAATAAAACTAACCTTTTGTAGATTTTAATTTTCAACTGCTTTACCATTTGGGAAGGAATCTTAGGGTTTGTTTTTTATTTTATTTTAATGAAGATATAGATAAGAGAGAAACAGATCCTTTTTGATTATCTATCTATCTAAAGCAGAGGCTTTCTGTACTTTCCAGTTCTGTTTAACATATTTACATTATTGTGAATGCTAAGCAAAAAATCTCAGGAATCACTACCCCTTGCATAAAATACAAGTCAAAATACCAGGACTTTAAAAAAGTAATACTGAAAACTATACAGTAGTGACTATTCTCACATGCATTAAGAAAGCTGCAAGCTTCTCAGGCTTTCGGTGTATGAAATCCCTAAACCATGCAGAATTGCTCTACAACACTTATGGGATACTTAGGCAGGAAAACACCCTGATCTTTTTAGTTATCTGTCTCAAATTAGCTATTAATAGCCAATATTGTTAAAATCAACTACACTGATATAAAATCCGCTACGATCGAAATGTTCCAGTTAGTTAGAAGAACATCGAAACATCTGATGGCTAAATAAACTAGGGAGGGAAAAAAAAAACCCCTAACTCATTAGGGGCACTAAGATTTTATCAAACATACAGGATTAATCTCTATTGAATAGAACCATTCACAAATCAAAACTTACTCCACTTCAATACTTTCATGCAGTGCTAATCAATTACAACCTTTTCTAGTTATTCGAAATCCATGTGCTTTTAATTTTATTCACTGGTGGTCTAAAATATAATATTCAGGCCAAGCTAAGTCATTCTGTATTGCAACTTTGCTTTTTTTCAATAAATATTCATCTAGAGGTTTTTCTTAGAGAGAACTGCTCATATGAAGACTGTGGTAATATTTTTATACTGTACCTCCTTGTTGAAGCAAAAGGTTAGGGGTTACCTAAATACCTCAACTGTATATACAAAAAAAGGAAAAGGTAAGTATTCACATGAAAAATCCAAAGGGACTATATTATTTATTTTTGCATTTCCTATGATTAATGATGCACCAGTGCATACTTGAAAACTGAAGTCAAAATAGGGTAACACCTCAAATTCCTTTACAAACTGTACAAATATCAAACTTCCATGCTGTATTAACTACTCTACCAGAAATATTTAAAGGCTCTGCCACCCCACATTAAGAGCATAACAATAATACTGAAATTCCTCTTGAGCAGTGCGATTTCTTGGTCACGGACAGGCTAATGTTAATCTTAAAATTGCACTCTAGACCTTTACTTTTCCTGACGGCTTTTCAGAACACAGTTGTACTTTTTATGAACAACAAGAAGCTCAGAGCAGTCTTAGGTAAATAATGAATATCTAATAGCATAGCCAAGTAAGTATAAAGGGAAAAATAAAGCAGTAAGTTCTTGCAAAGGATGCTAACCGCGCAGTGCAGAGAGGGCAAACAGGAGCTTGATAATAGCTGCTTAAGGACACACCTTGCAACACACACCCATCGATGGGTAGCATTAATAAAACCAAGAAAGGCTTTCTAAATCTGTAAGTTAAACACAGGAAGCTGAAAACAAGCAAAAAGTGGCATTATTTTATGCACAAGTCCAGCACACTCAGATGGAAATAAAAGCAGAGAGGGAAGGGAGGAATTCTCCCACAGTTGTGAGGCTGCAAGGGTGCTGATCACCCACTTTTCTCCTCCTTGGCTGCTACAGGAGCCAACAGCAGCTGTCAGTGCTGGGTACCTCTTGAAAAAAACTCAGGCTACGTGTATGTTTTAACCTTATAAAAATCAATATTGTATGTTGTAGGTGATGGAGTTGGTTCTTAAAACTCATTAAATACACTCCATTAATAAGAATTACAATAAATTGCATGTTTAATATGCCCTAGAGTATATAGTATTTTAATTAACACAGCCTCAAGATAAACAGTGAGTTTAAGATGGTAAAACCTGAAGCATTTTCAAGTCTGAACTTCGGCGCTGAGAGAATCTGTGTTTCATACAGTTAAGAAACTGCAACATGAAAATAGTCAACTATTATTATAAACCGTAAAAAGTTAAGTTGCCTGAAAGGAACAGATGTAACATTCTAATAAGTGAACTCAAAAATAAATTAGTAAACCGTGCGCTGTGTCAAAGAGCTTTCCCCTGTAAATTTTGCCAGACTTCTGAACTGACCTCAGGTTTTCATCCAGGGACAGCAGATACCCACAAAATGCAGAAAACATCTACCTCCTCCACCACAGAACCCCCACAAGGAACTACTGTTATCGACAAAATTTTTTGCTCCCATTATATACAGTAGCTCTAATTTCTGTTGTATATGTTTTTTTCAAACCGGCTTCTAGAGTCCTATGGGGAGCAGGCTACGAGGTCTATCTTCTGCTCTCAGGTGTTTTTGTTTTTAAGTTAATAAAGCTTAAATCTAAGAGCACGTTTCCTTACATAAACATGCTCTCCTCTACAAATAAATATAAGACCTGCCACTTAACGTACTGAGAAGCATACCCTAAAGAGAGCGTTTTAAAGATGAGCACAAAGACAAAATAAACTCTGGTTACTGTATCGTAAAACAGTTTAACACTTCCAATAAAAAAAAAATCCATTATTCATGCATCTGTTTCCTGTATATATTTTTTATTCTGCTTGTTAGCATACTATGCACTGCTCTAGCCTTCCTCATGTAGCTATAAGTTTCCTATTTCATGTATGAACTTGCCCCAGGAGGGAAAAAACCCATAGGTTTTCTACTGACTCACTTTAACTGCTGAAGTCATTTTAATCAGAGCAATTAAATTATTCTGCGCATGCTACTCCTTATTAAACATTTTTATTTCTAAAAACTCATTCTAGCATAGCAGAAAAATGAAAAAGGATACATTTTCCTTTGAATACTCATTGTCCTTTAAGAAGTATTTTCATATTTACCATATCCTTAAGTTTTTTCTAGGAATATTTTTTTCATCCCTAATAAATTACCTTTATTTATACAGCAAAGGCTAAAATAGTTTCTTCTGCTGCCCGTCTCTTGAAATTAAAGTCAGGCAGTTCTGGAATTAACAATAGTTTTAAGTTTTAATATGTTATAGCTAAAACCCCCCCGGCAAAAATATTTTGGCAGGGATTCATTCAAATATGGTTACTATATTGCTGATAGACACTAGCTTAATTCACAAATATTTCACCAGAATTGCTAGCATTTCATGATGACTTAAAATTTATTATTATTCATTTTTATGAATAAGGACAGTTAAAAGCTGATGACCTTACATACATTTATTTTCCCCAGAATTTATTTGAACCGTAAGTGTGCCAAACCATTGTTTACTTATCCCTCATGGTTAGATATCTTACATCTAAATCCACTCTGTGGTTTACTAAAACAGAAAGACAGAGCCACTGCCAGTTACATCATATTTCATTGTTCAGAGGAAAAGGACCCAGCCTTGATAGCAATGAAAATTAACTGTAACACCAGTAAGATGTGTTCTTGTCCATATGCGTGTGTGTATATATCCATATGTGCATAAACACCAGTGACCATACACTGGGTGCAGTTCTTTTGAAACCAGGTCTGGTATAATAAATGAGAGCAGTGTGACAATATCATTAATTGTTCAGTCTAATTTCTTCAGACACATTTAATATATATGATAGTACGCACTGAAGCAAAAGAGGGGGCTTATTTTTTAAGGAAAAACAATTTAGACAAATAGTTGTGCCTAAGTACATTCACTTGCAGCTCGTGTTAATTCCCCACAAATATCTAATTCATTTAAATACAAATCAGAAAAGACAGAGTTAAAAAAGCATGATATTTTAATGTATCCATGTGTGGTATTAGAACAGGGTATTCTTTCTTTCAAGAAATGTTAATGAGCTGTGTATGTGCAAATATGCACATGTATACAGTTCAAACCTCTAATTCCTACTTAATCCATACTTCCAAAATTTTGAAATTCTTCAGGTAAAAGCGAACCCAAAAAAACAGTGATAGTGTAAATATAGAAAAGGCCTGTATCAGTACAATATTTTCTACCCTAACACTGAAATTACAGAAGAAAATGTCCTATCACATTCAGTACAAATATCCAAGGGACATTTACAACTCCTCATGTAACTCTACTTTGCTAATACACAGTATAGGGACTTATAGTAAGGGTCTTGTCTTAATATTTGTAAAAACTATAATAGCATTAATAGATAGTGTCCCACAAAAATTGCAAGCACTAGTGCTCGTAGTGAAGTAACAATGGCAGAAGTATTCATTTTAGAATACTTGGCAATATTTCTCAGGAAATAGATGTTTTAAAGTCTATTGGTATATTCTTGTTTCTTCCTATAGTCCCATGAAGGGAGGAACAGCTTTTGTGGATGTTAGACTAGCCAGTCTCAACTCACCTCAACTTTCAAAGTGGAACCATGTAACTTAGCCAAAGTAGTCTTAATTATCAGTAAGTCAGCTGCCAGTTCTGATAATATATTTCTTCTGAAAGCAAACAAAAAAAATACAGCACACTGTATTTACACCAAAAGAATCATGATGTGAAATGCAGAGTTGTTCTGCCAATAACTGATAACACTTCACAATATTATTTTTATATTAATGAATCAATAGTTTACTATAAACACCAACCTTCACACAGAATTAGCAAGAGTAATTTTACAGAGTTAAGATTCAACAGAATTTTAAAGGTATTTCAAGATGCTACCAACAAAAAAAAACAAATTCCAAAGACTGTGTCAGAAGTTGCTATTTTAGTTTATCATGTCTCAAAAAAGCCTTTTAGGTGAGCCATAATACTGAATTGCTGTAGTACCTACACTACATTTTCTGTATAAATTCCAGGAGTAACTGCTTCAATTCAAATGCATCCTCTATTCAACTGAGGATCCTCCACCTTTAAATAGAAAACTTTTTTCTTTTCTCTTTTTTTTTTTTTTTTTGGCAGGGCAGCAGGGAGGAGGGGGTGGTGGTGTCACATTTGCTCTTTAACATTGGAGGGACACACATGGCTTAGCTTCATGATTCGTTATTAGCGAGCATTTGACGGATTAATGCAACTAGCTATTGTATAACCCTCAAGCACAGGAGCAGCTTTGAGTGCTTGAAGTCTGCTATATATTTACTTACTAAGACAATCTGCAAAACTTGTTGCCTCCAAGTAAAGCCCACCAGTATAAATTCTCATTAAGAGAGTTCATCAGCTGCGTTTTTCCAATCAGTGGTATCAAAGTTTAACTCCACCGTCTTCGGTTATTTGTGGAACAACCAAGCCATGACAATGAACGGTTTATTTCAAACCGACAGGACCAGAAAGCAGCAACTATTTACTTAGGCGGCGTACCTCAGTGTACACCAGTAAAAATGTTCTCTTTTCCCAAAAGGATTTTCTGCATAAAGGGCATTCACTTTGCTTCCTTTCCACCCCTCTTACATCCAAGTCTGCACATTCAAACCTAAGTGCTATATTTTTCTTGCTATTCTGTATATTTTTATTCTCCCCTTTCTGATTAAAAGGCATAAACAGAAACACTAAAACAAATTCGGACGGCACGTTCTTCATACTGGCATTGTATTAAAGAAACCAGCATGCAGGGAAAAAAAATGTGGACAATGAACCACCATCTAGGTAGCAAGAAAAATAATAATTTAGTATAAAATTGGAAGAAACATATCTTTCACAGCACAAATCATCTTCGTACGGTAGCCAGAACAGCTTCAGTCTAATGTAATGCTGTGTATTGCTTTTGCAAACACTAGAACAACTTTTAATTTTACAGTATTTGAGGAAGAGAACTTAAAAGCATGATCCGTTATTCTGTACAGTAATTAATTCAGTAATGACTGGATAATAATTTGGGGTTCTAAGCTCATTAAAGTCACATTTTAATATTGCCTTTAAAAGGAAAAGCAAAACTTTAATAACAGCATATTAATACATCTTAAAATAAAGAATTGAGTTTCTCCAGATACAAAGATAAATTAAGATATACTCATTAGGTACAAAACAAAAGCTTGAAAAAACACAGTTTTGTCGCTTTAAATTACATTAATTTACTAACTAATTTCAAGGCACATGTGTAGTGCACATGTGTAAAATCTACTCGATGCAGCCAGCTTACATACACACACACACGAGTTGGAATGCTGCAATTCTGATCAAAGATGTATGTAGCCGGATGTGCGGTTAATTCACTGATCAAATTTTCACAACTGAAAAACATCTTGACACATACAGCCCCAGTTTCCAGTAGTGTGTGCTTTTTACTTCATCATCGGAGTTGTTCTTCATCATTTTATATTTCAGACATAACTTAAAGATAATATAACCTCTTTCTCACACTTTAAAAAAAAAAATTAAAAGGAATAAATAAATAGAGATTAAAAAGCACTAAGGTTCAGTTCTTCTATTCTTAAAGAGTACAGCAAAACCGAGTGAAATAAATTTAAGATACCCACACAGTCTGAACTCTAATCTCAGTGACATGTTCTTACAGTAAGCTTGTGCTCCATAAAACCCGTATAAAAATGTCAGGAGCGTAGATGCATAGCACACGCACGCAATGCCAGACACAAATCTGCCCTGTAACAATAATACACAGTAGCTCCTCAACGTGCATGAAAGATTCTAAAATGCACTAAAGCCATAAAATAGCCTGCTATCAGACTTCAACACCGTCTACTGAACCAACCATATGTATTGAATAAGCACTGCTTAATGGCTACTAAAGTTTTATCAGCTATGTATAAAGTTAGAAGAATTTGAACTAAGAATTGTTTGAAGTCTTCTACCATCTCATTTAATTATCTTACTTGCTTACTAAACCAGCTAGATATAGTAAATATACATTATATAATAGCTAGTCCACTTGTTTAGCTATGCATAAATTAATAATCAAATTAATACAGAAACTGAGATGGGCAACAATTTTACTAGTCTCAACACTGATTTAAAAAGACATCTCTTTCTTCTTTACATACCTGGTTGTTATCAATTACTGTTGTGTCTTCACCCCTTCTTGTTGCAAAACTTCCTTTAAAACCTACAGCACAATATTTGAGACCTACATACATAAAAATACAGGGTTTTGGGGTTTTTTTAAAGCAGCTCAGAAAATCTGAAGGTTTTTTTAAGGCTGACGATATCTTCACATAGAAACACAGAACGTCTGCAGACAGTAAGAAGCCTTTAGTAAGTCTTTTTGCTGCACCATAATAATCTGATCCAGAAATTCAAGGGTACCTTAAACAACGGGCTACCTGTTCTAGCCATGCTTAGGAATGTGGCCAAATCATTTTTATTGATTTAACCTTTATAGGAATGCTACATATCCTCAGAGCAAAACATTTCTAATGCATTTATAATATGATATACCTCTGAGAAGTTATATAAGAAAAACATCTTATGAGAGATAGGCTAGCCCCCCTCCACTATTATGTTTTTTCTGATTTAGTGATCGATAGGCATTCCAGTCTTAGAATATTTTCTTAGTTTGTATGTGTCTGTATTCGTAGGATGAAGTCAGAAACTGTAACACTTACAGAGGACAAGACTAATATCTGACCTGTCTTTGTTTAAGGTATAAGAACTGGTGAACTGATAGCCAAGTCTCTAAATACTCCTTTCATTCTAGAGTTACACATCAATCATGTTACCTGCAAACATATCAAGTTAAAACTTCCAGAATTTACAGTCCTTTTTGAATAAACCAAGCAGCGTGCTAGTTATGTTCAGGGAGCTTACAGAAGGTGGTTTGTGTATCTCACCAGAATTCTTAAAGAAGTATTTCTCAAATTCCCCCTTCATCAGAAACCTATTTCACAGGTATTTCAGATCAGCATTTCTTGAGGTCAGATTCATATTCTATTATTATGAAGCTCTGCTTTGAAAGAAGAAAAAAGTGTGCAGTTTAGTATTTGTTATTCTTTGGAATGTTATAAACCACACTTGAGCACTACCAGCACTCACTTGTTTTTCAGAAAGTAAACTCTTAGGAGTTGTTCATACACTTCAGCATAAAGCAAAAGTACAGTGACTGAAGAGTTGCTAAAGCAAAAGCAGATACACTCATGTTACAAATATACATTATCTATATTTATTATAAAGTAAATAAGGGGATGGGAGGGGTATTAATTTTTTTAAAAATGAACAAATACACACACATACATGAAGCAAATCTGGTAAAGAAAATTATTCTTACTTCTAATAGCTACTAGCATGAATTCCTAGTACTTCGATCTTCACAACAGAAAGAAGACACAGTTTAGGTGGGCAATACACTGCAACACAGAGCACTTATTTTAATAATTTTTTAATCTACATCTTTTTTTAACATAGTGATGTCTAGAAACCACTGACAGTAAGGTCTCATCTACAAAGAAATATGTAGCAATCCTACAAAGAAATATTTAAACAATGAGGTGCCTATCTATGCATGTAAGGCAGTCGAGGTAGGACATCAAAGCGTCAAAGTATAATCAGAACGTATGGCATATCAAAATAGACCTCTGCAAATTCTCACAGTTTTTATTTTTTTCCAATATGAGCTTGGCTTGTGTTTCAGAAAATACATCACCAGTTTTGTTGTTTCTTTCACTTTCTCAAAAATATTCTAAAGAATAAACGATATCCAAATACACAACATCTACACATAGAAAATCCTTTGTCGCAAGCATTGCACTTTGCTAAACCAGATAAAAGACCTTAATGTGACATGAATGCAGCAGTGATGTTTTTTTTAAAGGACAACCTAGTTTTACCTTCATTCGTGCTGCACATCAGGGATCTGACCAGCCAAGTGCTCACATTCGTGTGAACGCAGTTTGCTATACTCTCAGTCTATCACATACAGACCAGGGAAAAGATCCAGAAATAAAGAGCTAGTGACTCCCAACAATATCCTAGAAAGATCATTAAGGCTCCTAGAATCATAGTGTGGCCTGCCTCAGAAAGGACCTCATCTAGTCACACCCCCCTGCCATGGGCAGGGACACCCTCTGCTAGCCCACGGTGCCCAAATCCACATCCAACCTGGCCTTGAACCCTGCCAGGGATCCAGGGGCAACACAGCTTCTCTGAACACCCTGTGCCAGGGCCTCACCACCCTCACAGGGAAGAATTTCTTCCTAATAGCTAATCTAGACATGCCTTCTTTTAGTTTAAATCCATTCCCCCTTGTCCTGTCACTCTCTGCCTTTGTAACCAGTCCATCTCCAGCTTTCCTGTAGCCCCTTCAGGTACTGGAAGATGCTGTAAGGTCTCCCAGGAGCCTTCTCTTCTCCAGGCTGAACAAACCCAACTCTCTGATCCTGTTTCCATAGCAGAGGTGCTCCAGCCCTCATTGCCTCCTCTGGACTCACTCCAACAGCTCCATGTCCAGCTTCACCCAGTATTGCAGGTGGGGTCTGATGAGAGCAGAGGACAATGCCCTCTCTCAATTTGCTGATCACGTTTCTCTCTCCAAGCCACAAATAAAATCATGGCCCCACTGTGCTACAATTGTGCTGCATGGTTGCATGTAAGATAGTTTTCCCCTTAATAGCTTCCTTTAGGTACCAGAAGATGCTGTCAGGTCTCCCCAGAGCCCTCCCTTCTCCAGGCTGGACCACCCCAACTCTCTGAGCCTGTCTCCATAGCAGGAGGTGCTCCAGCCCACAGATATATATATATATATATATTTTCGGGGTTTTTTTACTGTGGATATCTAACCATACATACTTGATTTCAGTTTTATTACTTATAGCAGACCAGTTATTAGAGCAAGAGAAAAAAACAACCAATAGATTTTAGAAAAAAACCCCTTGGATGACACATAATTGAAAATCTTTGTAATGAACAGCCCGGTGCCAAGAGCTGTGTATCTCTCCCACTGGTGACCGTAACTTCTGCTGTCAGTTGCTATCACAGTGCACCTAAGGAATGACCTAGGCATCACTGAAAAATAGTGGAATACTTTAGAAAAGTAATTTTTTTAATTTTCTTTTTAACAGAGATGATGGGAAAAGGCCTTGTTTAATGCACTTACACTAATAAAACTACTTACAGTAACACACTGGGGTTCTTTCTATAATATAGCGATTAAGTCACACAAGAGGATTCATAAGCATAGTTACCCTGGCAAACAATAACATCTTTCGATGCTGCAGAAAAGCTGCTCTGTGCTGGCATGTGAGAAAGGTCAGATGGTGGAAAAGTAACTTCATGCTCTTCACCTGTAAACTCTTTCCTTTCCCAACTACTAACAAATCACCTAGCAGGGGAGATCCCAACCGTTCCAAGTCGGGAACCTTTTGCTCTGTTCCGATGGAACAGAACACGTGCATGTTTACCTTCGGGAGCGCTGGCTTCCGTGGCAGCTCGCTGAGTAAGTCTGTCTACACAGGTTTGCCACAGAAAAATTGCCTCCAGATTTTCAGTTCATAGAGACTGTATCTATATATACACATACACACGTATAGCCACACATATACATCAGTTAAAAGCTTGACTATTCAAGGCTGCATCCTACTACAGGAACAACTGTGATACTTCAAGAACCCTAAAATCTTGATTTTAGGGTTTTCTGTAAGAGAAGACAAAGGAAGGAGACAGAAAACTCTGGGAACATATTTTGTAAGACTGCTTTTACAGGGACTCAAGCAGGGAAACTGTACAGATAAGGAAAAGCTATCTTCCTGACATGTTACTGGTATTATACAACAAGGAGAGGAGCACCAAAAGGATACTCAGCCTTGGTGACACCCACAGAGGCTTAGGGTGATGGGAGCATTACAGGTCATGCAATGCCCACATATTGTCAATTAATAATGTGAGTAACATTCCCCAGTGGATTAATTTGTTTTAATGATTTTTCCCATATTTTCCAATTAGAAAAAAAAGTACTAGGAGAATGCCATTTCACAGCCAAACATTTTGTCTCTGGCAAACTTGTCCCTTAGAACTTTATGACCCACCTCTCACAGTTCTGAACTTCTCAATCACAGGGATTAAAAGTAATGAGTATAGCTCTGGCTCAAATGCCTGTTCTTGGCCATTGGTCCTCTCTTCCAAGTTTATCTAAGCATCTTCATACTTGTATACTATCCTGCTACTTTCTCTATTGTCTGGTAGAATGGGGTATAGCTCCTACATGAAGCTGATTCAAAACTCACTTGAATGAATTATGAGTGTATATCCTATTCTTCTCTCAAAATCAGAAAAAATAATACAACCACCTGACTAAAGGTTTTTCACCTCTTTTTATGTGGCAATGGTTACCTGGTATGCCTTTTAGAAGTCCTGGTCTCATGTAGATGTCAGAGTCACCTAGAAATTCTAGGCACGTTAACAAAAAATAAGTATATCCCTGATGTCTTAATTCTGAAAACTGTATTTTTTTTGTACATTAGTTCAGTGCCTATCATGATAAAAATCCTGACCTATAGGTATGACCCTTATATGACAACAATGATCGATAACAATAGCAGAAGTTTCACAGACAGCACCATCAGTTCAGCCTTGCTGAGGATGTTTGTTTTAGCTCAAAGTAAAACTGTCTCCTTCAAGGTTAACATATTTCCATGTGTATCTGAGGAGTCTGTTCTAAAAAAAAAAAAAAAGATGTACTGATGACTCACATCTTCAGGACTTGGTAATTTTGGTTCTTGCTGGAAAAATGCTTAGCAAATATTGTCAGCAAAACGTATCCATTTTGTTTGCGTAAGCATATTTTACGTCTGGAAATAGAAATGCTAACAATCGTGCAATCACCAAGTATAGCTTTTCCCTTCTCTGGGAAGGATCCTGAATGTATTTTCAACCAAAAAAAAAATGGTTTTGACTGCAATGAAAAGTTTTTTTAAAAAATTCAAAGCATTTATAATTATAAAAACCTCACTGACCAAGTCGGTTGTGTCAACAGCACCATACAGGACTCTGATTAAAAAGAATTTATTGCGCTTTCGCAGCCAGTTTCCTCAAAGCACAGCTGAGGCTGCAGGCTAAGGATTGTCCTGCATCTCATTCTTTTACACAAATACTCTTCACTGAAACCACTGCCACACTTGGGATTCTGAACAAACTGAAAAAGTCAACCCAGAAACACTTGCAGTGTAGCAAAAAACAATCAAAGTGCATTAAGAATAATTATGTATCAACTAATTTCACAGCAAAAATGGATTTTATCAGTAAAGGTTAAGTAGCAGAATCAAAGCAACTTGGCTTCAGAAAAAAAATTAGTGTTGCCTACATATTATCCAAGGCAACTTGTAAACTCAGAACAGCGTAAGTGATACAAACTGTAGTTAAGAACAACTCAAAATAGAAGATATTTTAAGAGTCACACAGAGATATGCCATTTTCTCTTTTGTTTAGGTTAATATATTCAATATACATGAGAGAACAAGAACCATATTTACTGCAATTTACTATGACATCAAGCTGGACATTTAACCATTTGAAAAGAACACAAAAGTCTTGATCAATAAGAGAAAGCTCAAAACCAACAGAATTAAATTAGACAAGTGTAAACATACAGAATAAAAGAATCAACTTCTTATTTAAAGGTGAAACACTTTCTCAAAAATAGTAACTTAGAAGAAAATTATAAAACAGAAAGCCAAACTAATCTGGTGTTTGGTGTTCAACATATTCTCAGAGATGCTCTCAGACCTGCCATATACAGAGAAAGTAGGAGATGGCTTCTGCATCTCACCTATAGGAAGAGGTCAGCAAGGAAAATTTTTACCATTTTTTTTTCTTTTTGGATACCATCTATAAGGAAGGAGTGAAGGAGTGTATCCCAAAACACTGCTGGAATATAAGGCATTAATATCAACGTGAAAAAGTTAAAAGAACTGGGAGAGTCACTATAAAGCGAGCAGTGATCAACTCTTCCTTGGCCTTGTGGTGAAAGACAAAAAGAAATCAGGAGCAAAGGAGGTGTAAGAGAGAATTTGAACAGCTCAGTATTCCAGAGGTAGGTTGCCGCTATGCCATGTATGCCACAAAGGGTCGTGCCAACTTAGATTTTCTGAGCCTTTTATATCTGCAAACCTACACATACAGCTTCTAAAGCTTGTTTTATCCTGAGATACTGACTTTTTAAACAAGAAAGTTGATGACATACATCCTCCACATCCAACATATTTTCATGTTATATCCAGAGTCACTGACACTTATTAGTCATTGTTACATTACAGTCTTGTGCAACCACAAAAACGTCAGATTCTCACAGACATTTCCCTAGAGAAACAGAGGAGTAACTACCAGCAAAGAAAATACATTCTGTGGAAATTGCCCAACAACTGCCTTCATTAGAGACTTTAGAGCAGATGAGGCAGCAGGCTGTCAGGAAATTTTTGGTAATACAGAATCCTGACTCAGTGATCCAGACTGGAATAAGCAGGTTCTTTTAGCTCCCTCCCAGTCCTATCTCTCTTCTATTCAATGACTCCTGAGTAACAATCAGCAATAAAGATAAGGACTTTGATCCAGAATCAAGAAAAAAGGCAGGATGGAAACTGTGCAATGACTCAGGTACTCTGAAGGATGTGCTCAGGTGTACACATTTATTCTTCAGTTGATTATACTATCCTGGGATGAAAGGGGAAAGAACAACTTTCTATTTAGTATGGTGAAAAAGCATGCATATGTGTAATAGTATGACAGAGTGTGCAAGGCAGTGCAAATTCTCATCCCCGTTTATCTACGGGGAACCAGTTTGCGTGCCTAAAACCTAGCCATAATCTGTACCAGAAAGTATGATTCTTGAGTTCTCCAGATGTCAGTGAGTTTTATTTACTTATAAATAGGCTTTAGTCAGCAAAACATGTAAGTACATGCACAGCTACTTGTATCTCATTCTCAAAGTCAATGCTAATATCCTGCTCAAAATCTGAAATCATCCAGATAATCTGCTCACAGTTTGTTCTTGACATGTAAAGCACAGATAAAATGTTTCCCATTCCTATTACTGACTTTGGTAAGTGATGCAAAACTCATTTGACTTTTTTTATTGTAACTGCAAATTAAAAATACGGAGAGGAATAATTTCCACTTTTTTTTCCTGTTGAGAGTAAGATTTAATTTTTTTCAAGATAACTTCAGTCAAGTTTTAAAGCACTCAAAGGTTCATACACACACAAAAAAAAAAAGGGATGGAGGGGCATACATCCTAGTACATACTGAACAGAGGAATTTTATTTTTACATTATGCACTACTGAAAGAGAAAACTCAAACTCAACCAAAGCTTACATGGTAGGCTTTGTCCTGTAACAGGTAACAGCTGAACTGACAGTTTAACTAGCTGGCTAAGTCATCTTATAGAAGCTTTTTATTTGGTTGGCTTTTTTTACAGTCAGCTGGCAGAAATGGCTAGAGGATTCAAGTCATGGGCTTCACCACAGAGTGCTGCTGTGTAGGTTCAGATACATATTAAAACTCCTGCCAAAGAGGCATGTTTCATCTCTGGCAAAGGAAAACCCATTGTATATTTTAACAAAGTAGCACAGATTCCTGAAATCAGAGATTTGCAGATAGATTGTTTTCTAGCTTTTCAACTCTAAGTAGATTTGGATTTAGTCTATCTTAATTTGGACGATAAATCAAGTGGGTGTTCTGACCAAGACTTAGAAGATATGACTCCAATTCTTAATTTGAGACAGATCTTACCAAGTGCCAGGTTAAGATAGACTTATACAGATCTCTCTACCAATAGACACAAAAGATCCAAACTGAGACATATTGATGAGGTGAAAGGAAAGAATGCACCAGCTCTTCATTATCTAATACAAAAAAAGCCTCACTTGGCCTTTACCT